>NC_064929.1:33729642-34351250 GCF_023897955.1 Schistocerca gregaria
CGCATGGTTACTGATGTATTCAATCACGATGCAATTTCTGTGTTTCAACAACACTCTGATAGTCCACAGATTACAGAATGCCACCAGATGTGTATCGGAAACAACTACTGGTCTTCCAGGGAACGATCAAAGCGAAGACTCTTTGAGACATTACTCCCATGGAGGAGAGTGCGCAAGGTGACTGTTGTATTCAATCCGGATGCATTTTCTGTGTTGATCAACACTCTGATAGTCCACAGATTACAGAATGCCTCCAGATGTGCATCGGAAACTACTACTGGTCTTCCTGGGAGCGATCGAAGCGTAAACTGTTTGAGACATTACTCCCGTGGAGGAAAGTGCGAATGGTGACTGTTGTATTCAATCCCGATGCAATTTCTGTGTTTCATCAACACTCTGATAGTCCACAGATTACAGATTGACTCCAGATGTGCATTGGAAACTACTACTGGTCTTCCAGGGAACGATCAAAGTGTAGAGTGTTTGAGACATTACTCCCATGGAGGTAAGAGCGCATGGTGACTGTTGTATTCAATCCCGATGCAATTTCTGTGTTTCATCAACACTCTGATAGAACACAGACTACAGAATGCCTCCAGATTTGCATCGGAAACTACTACTGGTCTTCCAGGGAACGATGAAGTCGTAGACTGTTTGAGAATTACTCCAATGAAGGGAAGTGGTCATGGTGACTGTCGTATTCAATCCCGATGCAATTTCTGTGTTTCATCAACAATTTGAAGGTCCACAGATTACAGAATGCCTTCAGATGTGCATCGGAAAATACTACTGGTCTTAAAGGGAGCGATCAAAGCGTAGACTCTTTGAGACATTACTCCCATGGAGGAAAGTGCGCATGGTGACTGTTGTATTCAATCCCGAGGCAATTTCTGTGTTTCATCAACACTTTGAAGGTGTGCAGAAAACAAAATGCCTCAACATGAGCATCGGAAACTACTACTGGTCTTCCAGGGAACGATCAAATCGTAGACTCTTTGAGATATTACTCCCATGGAGGAAAGTGCGCATGGTTACTGTTGTATTCAATTCCGATACAGTCTCTGTGTTTTAACAACACTCTGACAGTCCACAGATTCCAGATTGCCTCCAGATGAGCATCGGAAACTACTACAGGTCTTCCTGTTAGCGATCAAAGCGTAAACTGTTTGAGACGTTACTCCCATGGAGGAAAGTGCGCATGGTGACTGTTGTATTCAATCCCGATGCAAATTCTGTGTTTCATCAACACTCTAATAGTCCACAGATTACAGAATGCTTCTAGATGTGCATCGGAAACTACCACTGGTATAAAAGGGAACGATCAAAGCGTAGAATTTTTTTAGACATTATTCCCATGGGGGAAAGTGTGCATAGTGACTGTTGTATTCAATCCTGATGCAATATCTGTGTTTCATCAACATTTAGATAGTCCACAGATTACAGAATGCCTCCAGATGAGCATCGGAAACTACTACTGGTCTTGCAGGGAACGAACAAAGCGTAGACTGTTTCATTCATTACTCCCATGGAGAAAAGTGCGGATGGTGACTGTTGTATTTATTCCCGATGCAATTTCTATGTTTCATCAACACTCTGATAGTCCACAGATTACAGATTGCCTCCAGATGTGCATCGGAAACTACTACTTGTCTTCCCGGGAACGATCAAAGCGTAGACTGTTTGCGACATTACTCCCATGGAGGAAAGTGCGCATGGTGACTGTTGTATTCAATCCCGAGGCAATTTCTGTGTTTCATCAACACTTTGAAGGTGTGCAGATTACAGAACGCCTCACGATGTGCATCGGAAACTACTACTGGTCTTCCAGGGAACGATCAAATCGCAGACTCTTTGAGATATTACTCCCATGGAGGAAAGTGCGCATGGTTACAGTTGTATTCAATCCCGATGCAATTTCTGTGTTTCAACAACACTCTGATAGTCCACAGATTACAGAATGCCACCAGATGTGCATCGGAAACTACCACTGGCCTTCTACGAAACGATAAAGGCGTAGATTGTTTGAGAATTACTCCCATGGAAGAAAGTGGTCATGGTGACTGTTGTATTCAATCCCGATGCAATTTCTGTGTTTCCTCAAAACTTTGAAGGTCCACAGATTACAGAATGCCTTCAGATGTGCATCGGAAACTACTACTGGTCTTCCAGGGAAAGATCAAAGCGAAGACTCTTTGAGACATTACTCCCATGGAGGAGAGTGCGCAAGGTGACTGTTGTATTCAATCCCGATGCATTTTCTGTGTTGATCAACACTCTGATAGTCCACAGATTGCAGAATGCCTCCAGATGTGCATCGGAAACTACTACTGGTCTTCCTGGGAGCTATCGAAGCGTAAACTGTTTGTTACATTACTCCCGTGGAGGAAAGTGCGAATGGTGACTGTTGTATTCAATCACGATGCAATTTCTGTGTTTCATCAACAATTTGAAGGTCCACAGATTACAGAATGCCTTCAGGTGTGCATCGGAAACTACTACTGGTCTTCCAGGGAACGATCAAAGCGCAGACTGTTTGAGACATTACTCCCGTGGAGGAAAGTGCGAATGGTGACTGTTGTATTCAATCCCAATGCAATTTCTGTGTTTCATCAACACTCTGATAGTCCGCAGAATACAGATTGCCTCCAGATGTGCATTGGAAACTACTACTGGTCTTCCAGGGAACGATCAAAGTGTAGAGTGTTTGAGACATTACTCCCATGGAGGTAAGAGCGCATGGTGACTGTTGTAATCAATCCCGATGCAATTTCTGTGTTTCATTAACACTCTGATAGAACACAGACTACAGAATGCCTCCAGATTTGCATCGGAAACTACTACTGGTCTTCCAGGGAACGATCAAATCGTAGCCTCTTTGAGATATTACTCCCATGGAGGAAAGTGCGCATGGTTACTGTTGTATTCAATCCCGAGGCAATTTCTGTGTTTCATCAACTCTTTGAAGGTGTGCAGATTACAGAACGCCTCACGATGTGCATCGGAAACTACTACTGGTCTTCCAGGGAACGATCAAATCGTAGACACTTTGAGATATTACTCCCATGGAGGAAAGTGCGCATGGTTACTGATGTATTCAATCACGATGCATTTTCTGTGTTTCAACAACACTCTGATAGTCCACAGATTACAGAATGCCACCAGATGTGCATCGGAAACAACTACTGGTCTTCCAGGGAACGATCAAAGTGAAGACTCTTTGAGACATTACTCCCATGGAGGAGAGTGCGCATGGTGACTGTTGTATTCAATCCGGATGCATTTTCTGTGTTGATCAACACTCTGATAGTCCACAGATTACAGAATGCCTCCAGATGTGCATCGGAAACTACTACTGGTCTTCCTGGGAGCGATCGAAGCGTAAACTGTTTGAGACATTACTCCCGTGGAGGAAAGTGCGAATGGTGACCGTTGTATTCAATCCCGATGCAATTTCTGTGTTTCATCAACAATTTGAAGGTCCACAGATTACAGAATGCCTTCAGGTGTGCATCGGAAACTACTACTGGTCTTCCAGGGAACGATCAAAGCGCAGACTGTTTGAGACATTACTCCCGTGGAGGAAAGTGCGAATGGTGACTGTTGTATTCAATCCCGATGCAATTTCTGTGTTTCATCAACACTCTGACAGTCTGCAGATTACAGATTGCCTCCATATGTGCATCGGAAGCTACTACTGGTCTTCCTGGGAGCGATCAAATCATAGACCTTTGTAAGACATTACTCCCATGGAGGAAAGTGCGCATGGTGACTTTTGTATTTAATCACGATGCAATTTCTGTGTTTCATCAACACTTTGAAGGTCCACAGACTACAGAATGCCTCCAGATGTGCATCGGAAGCTACTACTGGTCTTCCAGGGAACGATCAAATCGTAGACTCTTTGAGATATTACTCCCATGGAGGAAAGTGCGCATGGTTACTGTTGTATTCAATCCCGATACAATTTATGTGTTTCAACAACATTCTGATAGTCCACAGATTACAGAATGCCACCAGATGTGCATCGGAAACAACTACTGGTCTTCCAGGGAACGATAAAAGCGTTTACTGTTTGAGACATTACTCCCATACAGGAAAGTGCGCATGGTGACTGTTGTATTCAATCCCGATGCAATTTCTGTGTTTCATCAACACTCTGATAGTCCACAGATTACAGATTGACTCCAGATGTGCATTGGAAACTACTACTGGTCTTCCAGGGAACGATCAAAGTGTAGAGTGTTTGAGACATTACTCCCATGGAGGTAAGAGCGCATGGTGACTGTTGTAATCAATCCCGATGCAATTTCTGTGTTTCATTAACACTCTGATAGAACACAGACTACAGAATGCCTCCAGATTTGCATCGGAAACTACTACTGGTCTAACAGGGATCGATCAAATCGTAGAATGTTTGAGACATTACTCCCATGGGAGAAAGTGCGCATGGTGAGTGTTGTATTTAATCCCGACGCAATTTCAATGTTTCATCAACACTCAGATAGTCCACAGATTACAGAATGACTCTAGATGTGCATCGGAAACTACCACTGGTCTTCCAGGGAACGATCAAATCGTAGACTGTTTGAGAATTACTCCAATGAAGGGAAGTGGTCATGGTGACTGTCGTATTCAATCCCGATGCAATTTCTGTGTTTCATCAACAATTTGAAGTTCCACAGATTACAGAATGCCTTCAGATGTGCATCGGAAACTACTACTGGTCTTCCAGGGAACGATCAAAGCGCAGACTGTTTGAGACATTACTCCCGTGGAGGAAAGTGCGAATGGTGACTGTTGTATTCAATCCCGATGCAATTTCTGTGTTTCATCAACACTCTGACAGTCTGCAGATTACAGATTGCCTCCATATGTGCATCGGAAACTACTACTGGTCTTCCTTGGAACGATCAAAGCATAGACTGTTTAAGACATTACTCCCATGGAGGAAAGTGCGAATGGTGACTGTTGTATTCAATCCCGATGCAATTTCTCTGTTTCATCAACACTCTGATAGTCATCAGATTACAGATTGACTCCAGATGTGCATTGGAAACTACTACTGGTCTTAGAGGGGAACGATCAATTCGTAGACTGTTTGAGACATTATTGCCATGGAGGAAATTCCGCATGGCGACTGTTGTATTCAATCCCTATGGAATGTCTGTTATTCATCAATTTTTTGATAGTCCACAGATTACAGAATGCCTCCAGATGTGCATCGGAAACTACTACTGGTCTTCCAGGGAACGATCAAAGTGTAGACTGTTTGAGACATTACTCTCGTTGAGGAAAGTGCGAATGGTGACTGTTGTATTCAATCCCGATGCAATTTCTGTGTCCATCAACACTCTGATAGTCCGCAGATTACAGATTGCCTCCAGATGTGCATCGGAAACTACTACTGGTCTCCTTTGGATCGATCAAAGCATAGACTGTTTAAGACATTACTCCCATGGAGGAAAGTGCGCATGGTGACTGTTGTATTCAATCACGATGCAATTTCTGTGTTTCATCAACACTTTGAAGGTCCACAGACTACAGAATGCCTCCAGATGTGCATCGGAACTTCTACTGGTCTTCCAGGGAACGATCTAAGCGTAAACTGTTTGAGACATTACTCCCCTGGAGGAAATTGCGCATGGTGACTGTTGTATTCTATCCCAAAGCAATTTCTGTGTTTCAACAACACTCTGATAGTAAACAGATTACAGATTGCCTCCAGATTTGCATCGGAAACTTCTACTGGTCTTCCAGGGAAAGATCAAATCGTAGACTGTTTGAGACATTACTCCCATGGAGGAATGTGCGCGTGGTGACTTTTGTAATTAATCCCGATGCAATATCTGTGTAAATCAACACTCTGATGGTCCACAGGTTAAAGAATGCCTCCAGATGTGCATCGGAAACTACTACTGGTCTTCCAGGGAGCGATCAAAGCGTAGACTGTTTGAGACATTACTCCCATGGATGAAAGTGCGCATGGTGACTGTTGTATTCAATCCCGAGGGAATTTCTGTGTTTCATCAACACTTTGAAGGTGTGCAGATTACAGAATGCCTCAAGATGTGCATCGGAAGCTACTACTGGTCTTCCAGGGAACGATCAAATCGTTGACTCTTTGAGATATTACTATCATGGAGGAAAGCGCGCATGGTTACTGTTGTATTCAATCCCGATACAATTTCTGTGTTTCAAAAACACTCTGATAGTCCACAGATTACAGAATGCCACCAGATGTGCATCGGAAACAACTACTGGTCTTCCAGGGAACGATAAAAGCGTTGACTGTTTGAGACATTACTCCCACGGAGGAATGTGCGCATGGTGACTGTTGTATTAAATAGCGATGCAATTTCTGTGTTTCATCAACACTTTGAAGGTCCGCAGATTACAGAATGCCTCCAGATGTTCTGCGGAAACTACTACTGGTCTTCAGGGAACGATCAAAGCAATGACAGTTTGTGACATTTCTCACATGGAGAAATGTACGCATTGTGCCCCGTGAATTCAATCCCGATGCAATTTCTATGTTTCATCAACACTTTGAAGGTCCACAGATTACAGAATGCCTCCAGATGTGCATCGGAAACTACTACTGGTCTTCCAGGGAACGATCAAAGCGTAGACTGTTTGAGACATTACTCCCATGGGGGAAGGTGTGCATGGTGACTGTTGTATTCAATCCCGATGCATTTTCTGTGTTCATCAACACTCTGATAGTCCACAGATTACAGAATGCCTCCAGATGTGCATCGGAAACTACTACTGGTCTTCCTGGAGCGATCAAAACGTAAACTGTTTGAGACATTACTCCCATGGAGGAAAGTGCGCATGGTGACTGTTGTATTCAATCCCGATGCAATTTCTGTGTATCATCAATACTCAAATAGTCCACAGATTACAGAATGCCTCCAGATGTGCATCGGAAACTACTACTGGTTTTCCAGGGAACGATCAAAGCTTAGACTGTTTCAGACATTACTCCCCTGAAGGATAGTGTGGATTGTGACTGTTGTTTTCAATCCCGATGCAATATCTATGTTTCATCAACACTCTGATACTCCACAGATTACAGATTGCCTCCAGATGTGCATCGGAAACTACTACTGGTACTCCTGGGAACGATCAATGCGTAGACTGCTTGAGATATTACTCACATGGAGGAAAGTGCGCATGGTGATTGTTGTATTCAATCCCGATGCAACGTCTGTGTTTCATCAACACTTTGAAAGTCCACAGATTACAGAATGCCTCCAGATGTGCATCGGAAACCACTACTGGTCTTCCAGTGAACGATCAAAGCGTAGACTGTTTGAGACATTACTCACGTGGAGGAAAGTGCGAATGGTGACTGTTGTATTCAATCCCGATGCAATTGCTGTGTTTCATCAACACTCTGATAGTCCACAGATTACAGATTGCCTCCAGATGTGCATCGGAAACTACTACTGGTCTTCCAGGGAACGATCAAAGCGTAGACTGTTTGAGACATTACTCCCATGGAGGAAAGTGCGCATGGTGATCGTTGTATTCAATCCCGATACAATTTCAATGTTTCATCAACACTCAGATGTACGCATTGTGCCCGTGTATTCAATCCCGATACAATTTCTATGTTTTATCAACACTTTGAAGGTCCACAGATTATAGAATGCCTCTAGATTTGCATCGGAAACTACCACTGGTCTTCCAGGGAACGATCAAGTCGTAGACTGTTTGAGAATTACTCCAATGATGGGAAGTGGTCATGGTGACTGTCGTATTCAATCCCGATGCAATTTCTGTGTTTCATCAACAATTTGAAAGTCCACAGATTACAGAATGCCTTCAGATGTGCATCGGAAACTACTACTGGTCTTCCAGGGAACGATCAAAGCGCAGACTGTTTGAGACATTACTCCCGTGGAGGAAAGTGCGAATGGTGACTGTTGTATTCAATCCCGATGCAATTTCTGTGTTTCATCAACACTCTGACAGTTTGCAGATTGCAGATTGCCTCCATATGTGCATCGGAAACTACTACTGGTCTTCCGGGGAACGATCAAAGCATAGACTGTTTAAGACACTACTCCCATGGAGGAAAGTGCGCATGTTGACTGTTGTATTCAAACCCGATGCAATTTATGTGTTTCATCAACAGTCAGATACTCATCAGATTAAAGAATGCCTCCAGATGTGCATCGGAAACTACTACTGGTCTTCCAGAGAACGATCAAAGCGTAGACTGTTTGAGTCATTACTCCCATGGAGGAAAGTGCGCATGGTGACAGTTGTATTCAATCCTGGTGCAATTTGTCTGTTTCATCAACACTGTGATAGTCCACAGATTACAGAATGCTTCCAGATGTGCATCGGAAACTACTAGTGGTCTTCCTGGGAACGATCAAATCGTAGACTGTTTGAGACATTACTCCTATGTAGGAAAGTGCGCATGGTGACTTTTGTATTCGATCGCGATACAATTTCTGTGTTTCATCAACACTCTGATAGTCCACAGATTACAGTATGCCTCCAGAAGTGCAACCGAAACTACTACTGGTCTTCCAGGTAACGATCAAAGCGTAGATTGTTTGAGACATTACTCGCATGGAGGAAAGTGAGCATGGTGACTGTTGTATTCAATCCCTATGGAATGTCTGTGATTCATCAATTTTCTGATAGTCCACAGATTACAGAATGCCTCCAGATGTGCATCGGAAGCTACTACTGGTCTTCCAGGGAACGATCAAAGTGTAGACTGTTTGAGACATTACTCCCATGGAGGTAAGAGCGCATGGTGACTGTTGTATTCAATTCCGATGCAATTTCTGTGTTTCATCAACACTCTGATAGAACTCAGACTACAGAATGCCTCAGATTTGCATCGGAAACTAATACTGGTCTAACAGGGATCGATCAAAACGTAGAATGTTTGAGACATTACTCCCATGGGGGAAAGTGCGCATGGTGAGTGTTGTATTTAAACCCGATGCAATTTCAATGTTTCATCAACACTCAGATAGTCCACAGATTACACAATGCCTCTAGATGTTCATCGGAAACTACCACTGGTCTTCCAGGGAACGATCAAGTCGTAGACTGTTTGAGAATTACTCCAATGAAGGGAAGTGGTCATGGTGACTGTTGTATTTAATCACGATGCAATTTCTGTGTTTCATCAACACTTTGAAGGTCCACAGATTACAGAATGCCTCCAGATGTGCATCGGAAACTACTACTGGTCTTCCAGGGAACGATCAAACCGTAGACTGTTTGAGACATTACTCCCGTGGAGGAATGTGCGAATGGTGACTGTTGTATTCAATCCCGATGCAATTTCTATGTTTCATCAACACTCTGATAGTCATCAGATTACAGACTGACTCCAGATGTGCATTGGACACTACTAGTGGTCTTAGAGGGGAACGATCAATGCGTAGACTGTTTGAGCCATTACTGCCATGGAGGAGAGTCCGCATGGCGACTGTTGTATTCAATCCCTATGGAATGTCTGTGATTCATTAATTTTTTGATAGTCCTCAGATTACAGAATGCCTCCAGATGTGCATCGGAAACTACTACTGGTCTTCCAGGGAACGGTCAAAGTGTAGACTGTTTGAGACATTACTACCATGGAGGAAATTCCGCATGGCGACTGTTGTATTCAATCCCTATGGAATGTCTGTTATTCATCAATTTTTTGATAGTCCACAGATTACAGAATGCCTCCAGATGTGCATCGGAAACTACTACTGGTCTTCCAGGGAACGATCAAAGCGTAGACTGTTTGAGACATTACTCTCGTTGAGGAAAGTGCGAATGGTGACTGTTGTATTCAATACCGATGCGATTTCTGTGTCCATCAACACTCTGATAGTCCGTAGGTTACAGATTGCCTCCAGATGTGCATCGGAAACTACTACAGGTCTTCTTGGGAACGATCAAACCATAGACTGTTTAAGACATTACTCCCATGGAGGAAAGTGCGCATGGTGACTGTTGTATTCAATCACGATGCAATTTCTGTGTTTCATCAACACTTTGAAGGTCCACAGACTACAGAATGCCTCCAGATGTGCATCGGAAACTACTACTGGTCTTCCAGGGAACGATCTAAGCGTAAACTGTTTGTGACATTACTCCCCTGGAGGAAATTGCGCATGGTGACTGTTGTATTCTATCCCAAAGCAATTTCTGTGTTTCAACAACACTCTGATAGTAAACAGATTACAGATTGCCTCCAGATTTGCATCTGAAACTTCTACTGGTCTTCCAGGGAAAGATCAAAATGTAGACTGTTTGAGACATTACTCCCATGGAGGAATGTGCGCGTGGTGACTTTTGTAATTAATCCCGATGCAATATCTGTGTAAATCAACACTCTGATGGTCCACAGGTTACAGAATGCCTCCAGATGTGCATCGGAAACTACTACTGGTCTTCCAGGGAACGATCAAAGCGTAGACTGTTTGAGACATTACTCCCATGGGGGAAAGTGCGCATGGTGACTGTTGTATTCAATCCCGATGCATTTTCTGTGTTCATCAACACTCTGATAGTCCACAGATTACAGAATGCCTCCAGATGTGCATCGGAAACTACTACTGGACTTCCTGGAGCGATCAAAACGTAAACTGTTTGAGACATTACTCCCATGGAGGAAAGTGCGCATGGTGACTGTTGTATTCAATCCCGATGAAATTTCTGTGTTTCATCAATACTCTAATAGTCCACAGATTACAGAATGCCTCCAGATGTGCATCGGAAACTACTACTGGTTTTCCAGGGAACGATCAAAGCGTAGACTGTTTCAGACATTACTCCCCTGAAAGATAGTGTGGATTGTGACTGTTGTTTTCAATCCCGATGCAATATCTATGTTTCATCAACACTCTGATACTCCACAGATTACAGATTGCCTCCAGATGTGCATCGGAAACTACTACTGGTACTCCTGGGAACGATCAATGCGTAGACTGCTTGAGATATTACTCACATGGAGGAAAGTGCGCATGGTGATTGTTGTATTCAATCCCAATGCAACGTCTGTGTTTCATCAACACTTTGAAGGTCCACAGATTACAGAATGCCTCCAGATGTGCATCGGAAACCACTACTGGTCTTCCAGTGAACGATCAAAGCGTAGACTGTTTGAGACATTACTCCCGTGGAGGAAAGTGCGAATGGTGACTGTTGTATTCAATCCCGATGCAATTTCTGTGTTTCATCAAGACTCTGATAGTCCACAGATTACAGATTGCCTCCAGATGTGCATCGGAAACTACTACTGGTCTTCCTGGGAACGATCAAAGCATAGACAGTTTGAGACATAACTGTCATGGAGGAAAGTGCGCATAGTGACTGTTCTATTCAATCACGATGCAATTTCTGTGTTTCATCAACACTTTGAAGGTCCACAGATTATAGAATGCCTCCAGATGTGCATCGGAAACTACTACTAGTCTTCCAGGGAACGATCAAAGCATAGACTGTTTGAGACATTACTCCCGTGGAGGAGAATGCGCATGGTGACTATTGTATTCAATCCCGATGCAATTTCAGTGTTTCATCAACACTCTGATAGTCCACAATTTACAGAATGCCACCAGATGTGCTTCGGAAATTACTACTGGTCTTCCAGGGAACAATCAAAGCGTAGACTGTTTGAGACATTACTCCCATGGAGGAAAGTGCGCATGGTGATCGTTGTATTCAATCCCGATACAATTACTGTGTTTCATCAACACTCTGATAGTCCACAGATTACAGAATACAACCAGATGTGCATCGGAAACTACTACTGGTCTTCCAGGGAACGATCAAATCGTAGACTGTTAGAGACATTAGTCCCGTGGAGGAAAGTGGGCATGGTGACTGTTGTATTCAATTCCGATGCAATTTCTGTGTTTCATCAACACTCTGATAGTCCACAGATTACAGAATGCCACTAGATGTGCATCGGAAACTATTACGGGTCTTCCAGGGAACGATCAAAGCGTAGACTGTTTCAGACATTACTCCCCTGGAGGAAATTGCGCATGGTGACTGTTGTATTCTATCCCAAAGCAATTTCTGTGTTTCAACAACACTCTGATAGTAAACAGATTACAGATTGCCTCCAGATTTGCATCTGAAACTTCTACTGGTCTTCCAGGGAAAGATCAAATCGTAGACTGTTTGAGACATTACACCCATGGAGGAATGTGCGCGTGGTGACTTTTGTAATTAATCCCGATGCAATATCTGTGTAAATCAACACTCTGATGGTCCACAGGTTACAGAATGCCTCCAGATGTGCATCGGAAACTACTACTGGTCTTCCAGGGAACGATCAAAGCGTAGACTGTTTGAGACATTACTCCCATGGGGGAAAGTGCGCATGGTGACTGTTGTATTCAATCCCGATGCATTTTCTGTGTTCATCAACACTCTGATAGTCCACAGATTACAGAATGCCTCCAGATGTGCATCGGAAACTACTACTGGACTTCCTGGAGCGATCAAAACGTAAACTGTTTGAGACATTACTCCCATGGAGGAAAGTGCGCATGGTGACTGTTGTATTCAATCCCGATGAAATTTCTGTGTTTCATCAATACTCTAATAGTCCACAGATTACAGAATGCCTCCAGATGTGCATCGGAAACTACTACTGGTTTTCCAGGGAACGATCAAAGCGTAGACTGTTTCAGACATTACTCCCCTGAAAGATAGTGTGGATTGTGACTGTTGTTTTCAATCCCGATGCAATATCTATGTTTCATCAACACTCTGATACTCCACAGATTACAGATTGCCTCCAGATGTGCATCGGAAACTACTACTGGTACTCCTGGGAACGATCAATGCGTAGACTGCTTGAGATATTACTCACATGGAGGAAAGTGCGCATGGTGATTGTTGTATTCAATCCCAATGCAACGTCTGTGTTTCATCAACACTTTGAAGGTCCACAGATTACAGAATGCCTCCAGATGTGCATCGGAAACCACTACTGGTCTTCCAGTGAACGATCAAAGCGTAGACTGTTTGAGACATTACTCCCGTGGAGGAAAGTGCGAATGGTGACTGTTGTATTCAATCCCGATGCAATTTCTGTGTTTCATCAAGACTCTGATAGTCCACAGATTACAGATTGCCTCCAGATGTGCATCGGAAACTACTACTGGTCTTCCTGGGAACGATCAAAGCATAGACAGTTTGAGACATAACTGTCATGGAGGAAAGTGCGCATAGTGACTGTTCTATTCAATCACGATGCAATTTCTGTGTTTCATCAACACTTTGAAGGTCCACAGATTATAGAATGCCTCCAGATGTGCATCGGAAACTACTACTAGTCTTCCAGGGAACGATCAAAGCATAGACTGTTTGAGACATTACTCCCGTGGAGGAGAATGCGCATGGTGACTATTGTATTCAATCCCGATGCAATTTCAGTGTTTCATCAACACTCTGATAGTCCACAATTTACAGAATGCCACCAGATGTGCTTCGGAAATTACTACTGGTCTTCCAGGGAACAATCAAAGCGTAGACTGTTTGAGACATTACTCCCATGGAGGAAAGTGCGCATGGTGATCGTTGTATTCAATCCCGATACAATTACTGTGTTTCATCAACACTCTGATAGTCCACAGATTACAGAATACAACCAGATGTGCATCGGAAACTACTACTGGTCTTCCAGGGAACGATCAAATCGTAGACTGTTAGAGACATTAGTCCCGTGGAGGAAAGTGGGCATGGTGACTGTTGTATTCAATTCCGATGCAATTTCTGTGTTTCATCAACACTCTGATAGTCCACAGATTACAGAATGCCACTAGATGTGCATCGGAAACTATTACGGGTCTTCCAGGGAACGATCAAAGCGTAGACTGTTTGAGACATTACTCCCGTGGAGGAGAATGCGCATGGTGACTGTTGTATTCAATCCCGATGCAATTTCTGTGTTTCATCAACACTCTGATAGAACACAGACTACAGAATGCCTCCAGATTTGCATCGGAAACTACTACTGGTATAACAGGGATCGATCAAAACGTAGAATGTTTGAGAAATTACTCCCATGGGGGAAAGTGCGCATGGTGAGTGTTGTATTTAATCCCGATGCAATTTCAATGTTTCATCAACACTCAGATAGTCCACAGATTACAGAATGCCTGTAGATGTGCATCGGAAACTACCACTGGTCTTCCAGGGAACAATCAAGTCGTAAACTGTTTGAGAATTACTCCAATGAAGGGAAGTGGTCATGGTGACTGTCGTATTCAATCCCGATGCAATTTCTGTGTTTCATCAACAATTTGAAGGTCCACAGATTACAGAATGCCTTCAGATGTGCATCGGAAACTACTACTGGTCTTCCAGGGAACGATCAAAGCGCAGACTGTTTGAGACATTACTCCCGTGGAGGAAAGTGCGAATGGTGACTGTTGTATTCAATCCCGATGCAATTTCTGTGTTTCATCAACACTCTGACAGTATGCAGATTACAGATTGCCTCCATATGTGCATCGGAAACTACTACTGGTCTTCCTGGGAACGATCAAAGCATAGACTGTTTAAGACATTACTCCCATGGAGGAAAGTGCGCATGTTGACTGTTGTATTCAAACCCGATGCAATTTATGTGTTTCATCAACAGTCAGATACTCATCAGATTAAAGAATGCCTCCAGATGTGCATCGGAAACTACTACTGGTCTTCCAGAGAACGATCAAAGCGTAGACTGTTTGAGTCATTACTCCCATGGAGGAAAGTGCGCATGGAGACAGTTGTATTCAATCCTGGTGCAATTTGTCTGTTTCATCAACACTCTGATAATCCACAGATTACAGAATGCTTCCAGATGTGCATCGGAAACTACTAGTGGTCTTCCTGGAAACGATCAAATCGTAGACTGTTTGAGACATTACTCCTATGTAGAAAAGTGCGCATGGTGACTGTTGTATTCAATGGCGATACAATTTCTGTGTTTCATCAACACTCTGATAGTCCACAGATTACAGTATGCCTCCAGAAGTGCAACCGAAACTACTACTGGTCTTCCAGGTAACGATCAAAGCGTAGATTGTTTGAGACATTACTCGCATGGAGGAAAGTGAGCATGGTGACTGTCGTATTCAATCCCGATGCAATTTCTGTGTTTCATCAACAATTTGAAGTTCCACAGATTACAGAATGCCTTCAGATGTGCATCGGAAACTACTACTGGTCTTCCAGGGAACGATCAAAGCGCAGACTGTTTGAGACATTACTCCCGTGGAGGAAAGTGCGAATGGTGACTGTTGTATTCAATCCCGATGCAATTTCTGTGTTTCATCAACACTCTGACAGTCTGCAGATTACAGATTGCCTCCATATGTGCATCGGAAACTACTACTGGTCTTCCTGGGAACGATCAAAGCATAGACTGTTTAAGACATTACTCCCATGGAGGAAAGTGCGCATGGTGACTGTTGCATTTAATCACGATGCAATTTCTGTGTTTCATCAACACTTTGAAGGTCCACAGATTACAGAATGCCTCCAGATGTGCATCGGAAACTACTACTGGTCTTCCAGGGAACGATCAAACCGTAGACTGTTTGAGACATTACTCCCGTGGAGGAAAGTGCGAATGGTGACTGTTGTATTCAATCCCGATGCAATTTCTCTGTTTCATCAACACTCTGATAGTCATCAGATTACAGATTGACTCCAGATGTGCATTGGAAACTACTACTGGTCTTAGAGGGGAACGATCAATTCGTAGACTGTTTGAGACATTACTGCCATGGAGGAAATTCCGCATGGCGACTGTTGTATTCAATCCCTATGGAATGTCTGTTATTCATCAATTTTTTGATAGTCCACAGATTACAGAATGCCTCCAGATGTGCATCGGAAACTACTACTGGTCTTCCAGGGAACGATCAAAGTGTAGACTGTTTGAGACATTACTCTCGTTGAGGAAAGTGCGAATGGTGACTGTTGTATTCAATCCCGATGCAATTTCTGTGTCCATCAACACTCTGATAGTCCGCAGATTACAGATTGCCTCCAGATGTGCATCGGAAACTACTACTGGTCTTCTTGGGATCGATCAAAGCATAGACTGTTTAAGACATTACTCCCATGGAGGAAAGTGCGCATGGTGACTGTTGTATTCAATCACGATGCAATTTCTGTGTTTCATCAACACTTTGAAGGTCCACAGACTACAGAATGCCTCCAGATGTGCATCGGAACTACTACTGGTCTTCCAGGGAGCGATCAAAGCGTAGACTGTTTGAGACATTACTCCCATGGAGGAAAGTGCGCATGGTGACTGTTGTATTCAATCCCGAGGGAATTTCTGTGTTTCATCAACACTTTGAAGGTGTGCAGATTACAGAATGCCTCAAGATGTGCATCGGAAGCTACTACTGGTCTTCCAGGGAACGATCAAATCGTTGACTCTTTGAGATATTACTCCCATGGAGGAAAGCGCGCATGGTTACTGTTGTATTCAATCCCGATACAATTTCTGTGTTTCAAAAACACTCTGATAGTCCACAGATTACAGAATGCCACCACATGTGCATCGGAAACAACTACTGGTCTTCCAGGGAACGATAAAAGCGTTGACTGTTTGAGACATTACTCCCATGGAGGAAAGTGCATATGGTGACTGTTGTATTCAATCCCGATGCAATTTCTGTGTATCATCAATACTCAAATAGTCCACAGATTACAGAATGCCTCCAGATGTGCATCGGAAACTACTACTGGTTTTCCAGGGAACGATCAAAGCTTGTGCTGTTTCAGACATTACTCCCCTGAAGGATAGTGTGGATTGTGACTGTTGTTTTCAATCCCGATGCAATATCTATGTTTCATCAACACTCTGATACTCCACAGATTACAGATTGCCTCCAGATGTGCATCGGAAACTACTACTGGTACTCCTGGGAACGATCAATGCGTAGACTGCTTGAGATATTACTCACATGGAGGAAAGTGCGCATGGTGATTGTTGTATTCAATCCCGATGCAATTTCTGTGTTTCATCAACACTTTGAAGATCCACAGATTATAGAATGCCTCCAGATGTGCTTCGGAAACTACTACTAGTCTTCCAGGGAACGATCAAAGCATAGACTGTTTGAGACATTACTCCCATGGAGGAAAGTGCGCATGGTGATCGTTGTATTCAATCCCGATACAATTTCAATGTTTCATCAACACTCAGATGTACGCATTGTGCCCCGTGTATTCAATCCCGATGCAATTTCTATGTTTTATCAACACTTTGAAGGTCCACAGATTATAGAATGCCTCTAGATTTGCATCGGAAACTACTACTGGTCTTCCAGGGAACGATCAAAGCGCAGACTGTTTGAGACATTACTCCCATGGAGGAAAGTGCGAATGGTGACTGTTGTATTCAATCCCTGTGCAATTTCTGTGTTTCATCAACACTCTGACAGTTTGCAGATTACAGATTGCCTCCATATGTGCATCGGAAACTACTACTGGTCTTCCGGGGAACGATCAAAGCATAGACTGTTTAAGATACTACTCCCATGGAGGAAAGTGCGCATGTTGACTGTTGTATTCAAACCCGATGCAATTTATGTGTTTCATCAACAGTCAGATACTCATCAGATTAAAGAATGCCTCCAGATGTGCATCGGAAACTACTACTGGTCTTCCAGAGAACGATCAAAGCGTAGACTGATTGAGTCATTACTCCCATGGAGGAAAGTGCGCATGGTGACAGTTGTATTCAATCCTGGTGCAATTTGTCTGTTTCATCAACACTCTGATAGTCCACAGATTACAGAATGCTTCCAGATGTGCATCGGAAACTACTAGTGGTCTTACTGGGAACGATCAAATCGTAGACTGTTTGAGACATTACTCCTATGTAGGAAAGTGCGCATGGTGACTTTTGTATTCAATCGCGATACAATTTCTGTGTTTCATCAACACTCTGATAGTCCACAGATTACAGTATGCCTCCAGAAGTGCAACCGAAACTACTACTGGTCTTCCAGGTAACGATCAAAGCGTAGATTGTTTGAGACATTACTCGCATGGAGGAAAGTGAGCATGGTGACTGTTGTATTCAATCCCTATGGAATGTCTGTGATTCATCAATTTTCTGATAGTCCACAGATTACAGAATGCCTCCAGATGTGCATCGGAAGCTACTACTGGTCTTCCAGGGAACGATCAAAGTGTAGACTGTTTGAGACATTACTCCCATGGAGGTAAGAGCGCATGGTGACTGTTGTATTCAATTCCGATGCAATTTCTGTGTTTCATCAACACTCTGATAGAACTCAGACTACAGAATGCCTCCAGATTTGCATCGGAAACTAATACTGGTCTAACAGGGATCGATCAAAACGTAGAATGTTTGAGACATTACTCCCATGGGGGAAAGTGCGCATGGTGAGTGTTGTATTTAATCCCGATGCAATTTCAATGTTTCATCAACACTCAGATAGTCCACAGATTACACAATGCCTCTAGATGTTCATCGGAAACTACCACTGGTCTTCCAGGGAACGATCAAGTCGTAGACTGTTTGAGAATTACTCCAATGAAGGGAAGTGGTCATGGTGACTGTTGTATTTAATCACGATGCAATTTCTGTGTTTCATCAACACTTTGAAGGTCCACAGATTACAGAATGCCTCCAGATGTGCATCGGAAACTACTACTGGTCTTCCAGGGAACGATCAAACCGTAGACTGTTTGAGTCATTACTCCCGTGGAGGAAAGTGCGAATGGTGACTGTTGTATTCAATCCCGATGCAATTTCTATGTTTCATCAACACTCTGATAGTCATCAGATTACAGATTGACTCCAGATGTGCATTGGAAACTACTAGTGGTCTTAGAGGGGAACGATCAATGCGTAGACTGTTTGAGACATTACTGCCATGGAGGAAAGTCCGCATGGCGACTGTTGTATTCAATCCCTATGGAATGTCTGTGATTCATTAATTTTTTGATAGTCCACAGATTACAGAATGCCTCCAGATGTGCATCGGAAACTACTACTGGTCTTCCAGGGAACGATCAAAGTGTAGACTGTTTGAGACATTACTACCATGGAGGAAAGAGCGCATGGTGACTGTGGTATTCAATCCCTATGGAATGTCTGTGATTCATCAATTTTCTGATAGATCACAGATTACAGAATGCCTCCAGATGTGCATCGGAAACTACCACTGGTCTTCCAGGGAACGATCAAGGCGTAGACTGAGAATTACTCCCATGAAGGAAGGTGGTCATGGTGACTGTCGTATTCAATCCCGATGCAATTTCTGTGTTTCATCAACAATTTGAAGGTCCACAGATTACAGAATGCCTTCAGATGTGCATCGGAAACTACTACTGGTCTTCCAGGGAACGATCAAAGCGTAGACTGTTTGAGACATTACTCTCGTTGAGGAAAGTGCGAATGGTGACTGTTGTATTCAATCCCGATGCGATTTCTGTGTCCATCAACACTCTGATAGTCCGCAGATTACAGATTGCCTCCAGATGTGCATCGGAAACTACTACTGGACTTCTTGGGAACGATCAAAGCATAGACTGTTTAAGACATTACTCCCATGGAGGAAAGTGCGCATGGTGACTGTTGTATTCAATCACGATGCAATTTCTGTGTTTCATCAACACTTTGAAGGTCCACAGACTACAGAATGCCTCCAGATGTGCATCGGAAACTACTACTGGTCTTCCAGGGAACGATCTAAGCGTAAACTGTTTGAGACATTACTCCCCTGGAGGAAATTGCGCATGGTGACTGTTGTATTCTATCCCAAAGCAATTTCTGTGTTTCAACAACACTCTGATAGTAAACAGATTACAGATTGCCTCCAGATTTGCATCGGAAACTTCTACTGGTCTTCCAGGGAAAGATCAAATCGTAGACTGTTTGAGACATTACTCCCATGGAGGAATGTGCGCGTGGTGACTTTTGTAATTAATCCCGATGCAATATCTGTGTAAATCAACACTCTGATGGTCCACAGGTTACAGAATGCCTCCAGATGTGCATCGGAAACTACTACTGGTCTTCCAGGGAACGATCAAAGCGTAGACTGTTTGAGACATTACTCCCATGGGGGAAAGTGCGCATGGTGACTGTTGTATTCAATCCCGATGCATTTTCTGTGTTCATCAACACTCTGATAGTCCACAGATTACAGAATGCCTCCAGATGTGCATCGGAAACTACTACTGGACTTCCTGGAGCGATCAAAACGTAAACTGTTTGAGACATTACTCCCATGGAGGAAAGTGCGCATGGTGACTGTTGTATTCAATCCCGATGAAATTTCTGTGTTTCATCAATACTCTAATAGTCCACAGATTACAGAATGCCTCCAGATGTGCATCGGAAACTACTACTGGTTTTCCAGGGAACGATCAAAGCGTAGACTGTTTCAGACATTACTCCCCTGAAAGATAGTGTGGATTGTGACTGTTGTTTTCATTCCCGATGCAATATCTATGTTTCATCAACACTCTGATACTCCACAGATTACAGATTACCTCCAGATGTGCATCGGAAACTACTACTGGTACTCCTGGGAACGATCAATGCGTAGACTGCTTGAGATATTACTCACATGGAGGAAAGTGCGCATGGTGATTGTTGTATTCAATCCCGATGCAACGTCTGTGTTTCATCAACACTTTGAAGGTCCACAGATTACAGAATGCCTCCAGATGTGCATCGGAAACCACTACTGGTCTTCCAGTGAACGATCAAAGCGTAGACTGTTTGAGACATTACTCCCGTGGAGGAAAGTGCGAATGGTGACTGTTGTATTCAATCCCGATGCAATTTCTGTGTTTCATCAAGACACTGATAGTCCACAGATTAAAGAATGCCTCCAGATGTGCATCGGAAACTACTACTGGTCTTCCTGGGAACGATCAAAGCATAGACAGTTTGAGACATAACTGTCATGGAGGAAAGTGCGCATAGTGACTGTTCTATTCAATCACGATGCAATTTCTGTGTTTCATCAACACTTTGAAGGTCCACAGGTTATAGAATGCCTCCAGATGTGCATCGGAAACTACTACTAGTCTTCCAGGGAACGATCAAAGCATAGACTGTTTGAGACATTACTCCCGTGGAGGAGAATGCGCATGGTGACTATTGTATTCAATCCCGATGCAATTTCAGTGTTTCATCAACACTCTGATAGTCCACAATTTACAGAATGCCACCAGATGTGCATCGGAAATTACTACTGGTCTTCCAGGGAACAATAAAAGCGTAGACTGTTTGAGACATTACTCCCATGGAGGAAAGTGCGCATGGTGATCGTTGTATTCAATCCCGATACAATTACTGTGTTTCATCAACACTCTGATAGTCCACAGATTACAGAATACAACCAGATGTGCATCGGAAACTACTACTGGTCTTCCAGGGAACGATCAAATCGTAGACTGTTAGAGACATTAGTCCCGTGGAGGAAAGTGGGCATGGTGACTGTTGTACTCAATTCCGATGCAATTTCTGTGTTTCATCAACACTCTGATAGTCCACAGATTACAGAATGCCACTAGATGTGCATCGGAAACTACTACGGGTCTTCCAGGGAACGATCAAAGCGTAGACTGTTTGAGACATTACTCCCATGGAGGAAAGTGCGCATGGTGATCGTTGTATTCAATCCCGATACAATTACTGTGTTTCACCAACACTCTGATAGTCCACAGATTACAGAATACAACCAGATGTGCATCGGAAACTACTACTGGTCTTTCAGGGAACGATCAAAGCGTAGACTGTTAGAGACATTAGTCCAAAGGAGGAAAGTGCGCATGGTGACTGTTGTATTCAATCACGATGCAATTTCTGTGTTTCATCAACACTTTGAAGGTCCACAGATTATAGAATGCCTCCAGATGTGCATCTGAAACTACTACTAGTCTTCCAGGGAACGATCAAAGCATAGACTGTTTGAGACATTACTCCCGTGGAGGAGAATGCGCATGGTGACTGTTGTATTCAATCCCGATGCAATTTCTGTGTTTCATCAACACTCTGATAGAACACAGACTACAGAATGCCTCCAGATTTGCATCGGAAACTACTACTGGTATAACAGGGATCGATCAAAACGTAGAATGTTTGAGACATTACTCCCATGGGGGAAAGTACGCATGGTGAGTGTTGTATTTAATCCCGATGCAATTTCAATGTTTCATCAACACTCAGATAGTCCACAGATTACAGAATGCCTCTAGATGTGCATCGGAAACTACCACTGGTCTTCCAGGGAACAATCAAGTCGTAAACTGTTTGAGAATTACTCCAATGAAGGGAAGTGGTCATGGTGACTGTCGTATTCAATCCCGATGCAATTTCTGTGTTTCATCAACAATTTGAAGGTCCACAGATTACAGAATGCCTTCAGATGTGCATCGGAAAATACTACTGGTCTTCCAGGGAACGATCAAAGCGCAGACTGTTTGAGACATTACTCCCGTGGAGGAAAGTGCGAATGGTGACTGTTGTATTCAATCCCGATGCAATTTCTGTGATTCATCAACACTCTGACAGTTTGCAGATTACAGATTGCCTCCATATGTAAATCGGAAACTACTACTGGTCTTCCTGGGAACGATCAAAGCATAGACTGTTTAAGACATTACTCCCATGGAGGAAAGTGCGCATGGTGACAGTTGTATTCAATCCTGGTGCAATTTGTCTGTTTCATTAACACTCTGATAGTCCACAGATTACAGAATGCTTCCAGATGTGCATCGGAAACTACTAGTGGTCTTACTGGGAACGATCAAATCGTAGACTGTTTGAGACATTACTCCTATGTAGGAAAGTGCGCATGGTGACTTTTGTATTCAATCGCGATACAATTTCTGTGTTTCATCAACACTCTGATAGTCCACAGATTACAGTATGCCTCCAGAAGTGCAACCGAAACTACTACTGGTCTTCCAGGTAACGATCAAAGCGTAGATTGTTTGAGACATTACTCGCATGGAGGAAAGTGAGCATGGTGACTGTTGTATTCAATCCCTATGGAATGTCTGTGATTCATCAATTTTCTGATAGTCCACAGATTACAGAATGCCTCCAGATGTGCATCGGAAGCTACTACTGGTCTTCCAGGGAACGATCAAAGTGTAGACTGTTTGAGACATTACTCCCATGGAGGTAAGAGCGCATGGTGACTGTTGTATTCAATTCCGATGCAATTTCTGTGTTTCATCAACACTCTGATAGAACTCAGACTACAGAATGCCTCCAGATTTGCATCGGAAACTAATACTGGTCTAACAGGGATCGATCAAAACGTAGAATGTTTGAGACATTACTCCCATGGGGGAAAGTGCGCATGGTGAGTGTTGTATTTAATCCCGATGCAATTTCAATGTTTCATCAACACTCAGATAGTCCACAGATTACACAATGCCTCTAGATGTTCATCGGAAACTACCACTGGTCTTCCAGGGAACGATCAAGTCGTAGACTGTTTGAGAATTACTCCAATGAAGGGAAGTGGTCATGGTGACTGTTGTATTTAATCACGATGCAATTTCTGTGTTTCATCAACACTTTGAAGGTCCACAGATTACAGAATGCCTCCAGATGTGCATCGGAAACTACTACTGGTCTTCCAGGGAACGATCAAACCGTAGACTGTTTGAGTCATTACTCCCGTGGAGGAAAGTGCGAATGGTGACTGTTGTATTCAATCCCGATGCAATTTCTATGTTTCATCAACACTCTGATAGTCATCAGATTACAGATTGACTCCAGATGTGCATTGGAAACTACTAGTGGTCTTAGAGGGGAACGATCAATGCGTAGACTGTTTGAGACATTACTGCCATGGAGGAAAGTCCGCATGGCGACTGTTGTATTCAATCCCTATGGAATGTCTGTGATTCATTAATTTTTTGATAGTCCACAGATTACAGAATGCCTCCAGATGTGCATCGGAAACTACTACTGGTCTTCCAGGGAACGATCAAAGTGTAGACTGTTTGAGACATTACTACCATGGAGGAAAGAGCGCATGGTGACTGTGGTATTCAATCCCTATGGAATGTCTGTGATTCATCAATTTTCTGATAGATCACAGATTACAGAATGCCTCCAGATGTGCATCGGAAACTACCACTGGTCTTCCAGGGAACGATCAAGGCGTAGACTGAGAATTACTCCCATGAAGGAAGGTGGTCATGGTGACTGTCGTATTCAATCCCGATGCAATTTCTGTGTTTCATCAACAATTTGAAGGTCCTCAGATTACAGAATGCCTTCAGATGTGCATCGGAAACTACTACTGGTCTTCCAGGGAACGATCAAAGCGTAGACTGTTTGAGACATTACTCTCGTTGAGGAAAGTGCGAATGGTGACTGTTGTATTCAATCCCGATGCGATTTCTGTGTCCATCAACACTCTGATAGTCCGCAGATTACAGATTGCCTCCAGATGTGCATCGGAAACTACTACTGGACTTCTTGGGAACGATCAAAGCATAGACTGTTTAAGACATTACTCCCATGGAGGAAAGTGCGCATGGTGACTGTTGTATTCAATCACGATGCAATTTCTGTGTTTCATCAACACTTTGAAGGTCCACAGACTACAGAATGCCTCCAGATGTGCATCGGAAACTACTACTGGTCTTCCAGGGAACGATCTAAGCGTAAACTGTTTGAGACATTACTCCCCTGGAGGAAATTGCGCATGGTGACTGTTGTATTCTATCCCAAAGCAATTTCTGTGTTTCAACAACACTCTGATAGTAAACAGATTACAGATTGCCTCCAGATTTGCATCGGAAACTTCTACTGGTCTTCCAGGGAAAGATCAAATCGTAGACTGTTTGAGACATTACTCCCATGGAGGAATGTGCGCGTGGTGACTTTTGTAATTAATCCCGATGCAATATCTGTGTAAATCAACACTCTGATGGTCCACAGGTTACAGAATGCCTCCAGATGTGCATCGGAAACTACTACTGGTCTTCCAGGGAACGATCAAAGCGTAGACTGTTTGAGACATTACTCCCATGGGGGAAAGTGCGCATGGTGACTGTTGTATTCAATCCCGATGCATTTTCTGTGTTCATCAACACTCTGATAGTCCACAGATTACAGAATGCCTCCAGATGTGCATCGGAAACTACTACTGGACTTCCTGGAGCGATCAAAACGTAAACTGTTTGAGACATTACTCCCATGGAGGAAAGTGCGCATGGTGACTGTTGTATTCAATCCCGATGAAATTTCTGTGTTTCATCAATACTCTAATAGTCCACAGATTACAGAATGCCTCCAGATGTGAATCGGAAACTACTACTGGTTTTCCAGGGAACGATCAAAGCGTAGACTGTTTCAGACATTACTCCCCTGAAAGATAGTGTGGATTGTGACTGTTGTTTTCAATCCCGATGCAATATCTATGTTTCATCAACACTCTGATACTCCACAGATTACAGATTACCTCCAGATGTGCATCGGAAACTACTACTGGTACTCCTGGGAACGATCAATGCGTAGACTGCTTGAGATATTACTCACATGGAGGAAAGTGCGCATGGTGATTGTTGTATTCAATCCCGATGCAACGTCTGTGTTTCATCAACACTTTGAAGGTCCACAGATTACAGAATGCCTCCAGATGTGCATCGGAAACCACTACTGGTCTTCCAGTGAACGATCAAAGCGTAGACTGTTTGAGACATTACTCCCGTGGAGGAAAGTGCGAATGGTGACTGTTGTATTCAATCCCGATGCAATTTCTGTGTTTCATCAAGACACTGATAGTCCACAGATTAAAGAATGCCTCCAGATGTGCATCGGAAACTACTACTGGTCTTCCTGGGAACGATCAAAGCATAGACAGTTTGAGACATAACTGTCATGGAGGAAAGTGCGCATAGTGACTGTTCTATTCAATCACGATGCAATTTCTGTGTTTCATCAACACTTTGAAGGTCCACAGGTTACAGAATGCCTCCAGATGTGCATCGGAAACTACTACTAGTCTTCCAGGGAACGATCAAAGCATAGACTGTTTGAGACATTACTCCCGTGGAGGAGAATGCGCATGGTGACTATTGTATTCAATCCCGATGCAATTTCAGTGTTTCATCAACACTCTGATAGTCCACAATTTACAGAATGCCACCAGATGTGCATCGGAAATTACTACTGGTCTTCCAGGGAACAATAAAAGCGTAGACTGTTTGAGACATTACTCCCATGGAGGAAAGTGCGCATGGTGATCGTTGTATTCAATCCCGATACAATTACTGTGTTTCATCAACACTCTGATCGTCCACAGATTACAGAATACAACCAGATGTGCATCGGAAACTACTACTGGTCTTCCAGGGAACGATCAAATCGTAGACTGTTAGAGACATTAGTCCCGTGGAGGAAAGTGGGCATGGTGACTGTTGTACTCAATTCCGATGCAATTTCTGTGTTTCATCAACACTCAGATAGTCCACAGATTACAGAATGCCTCTAGATGTGCATCGGAAACTACCACTGGTCTTCCAGGGAACAATCAAGTCGTAAACTGTTTGAGAATTACTCCAATGAAGGGAAGTGGTCATGGTGACTGTCGTATTCAATCCCGATGCAATTTCTGTGTTTCATCAACAATTTGAAGGTCCACAGATTACAGAATGCCTTCAGATGTGAATCGGAAAATACTACTGGTCTTCCAGGGAACGATCAAAGCGCAGACTGTTTGAGACATTACTCCCGTGGAGGAAAGTGCGAATGGTGACTGTTGTATTCAATCCCGATGCAATTTCTGTGATTCATCAACACTCTGACAGTTTGCAGATTACAGATTGCCTCCATATGTAAATCGGAAACTACTACTGGTCTTCCTGGGAACGATCAAAGCATAGACTGTTTAAGACATTACTCCCATGGAGGAAAGTGCGCATGGTGACAGTTGTATTCAATCCTGGTGCAATTTGTCTGTTTCATTAACACTCTGATAGTCCACAGATTACAGAATGCTTCATGATGTGAATCGGAAACTACTAGTGGTCTTCCTGGGAACGCTCAAATCGTAGACTGTTTGAGACATTACTCCTATGTAGGAAAGTGCGCATGGTGACTGTTGTATTCAATCCCGATACAATTTCTGTGTTTCATCAACACTCTGATAGTCCACAGATTACAGTATGCCTCCAGAAGTGCAACCGAAACTACTACTGGTCTTCCAGGTAACGGTTAAAGCGTATTTTGTTTGAGACATTACTCGCATGGAGGAAAGGGAGCATGGTGACTGTTGTATTCAATCCCTATGGAATGTCTGTGATTCATAAATTTTCTGATAGTCCACAGATTACAGAATGCCTCCAGATGTGCATCAGAAGCTACTACTGGTCTTCCAGGGAACGATCAAAGTGTAGACTGTTTGAGACATTACTCCCATGGAGGTAAGAGCGCATGGTGACTGTTGTATTCAATTCCGATGCAATTTCCGTGTTTCATCAACACTCTGATAGAACACAGACTACAGAATGCCCCCAGATTTGCATCGGAAACTAATACTGGTCTAACAGGGATCGATCAAAACGTAGAATGTTTGAGACATTACTCCCATGGGGGAAAGTGCGCATGGTGTGTGTTGTATTTAATCCCGATGCAATTTCAATGTTTCATCAACACTCAGATAGTCCACAGATTACAGAATGCCTCTAGATGTGCATCGGAAACTACCACTGGTCTTCCAGGGAACGATCAAGTCGTACACTGTTTTAGAATTACTCCAATGAAGGGAAGTGGTCATGGTGACTGTCGTATTCAATCCCGATGCAATTTCTGTGTTTCATCAACAATTTGAAGTTCCACAGATTACAGAATGAGTTCAGATGTGCATCGGAAAATACTACTGGTCTTCCAGGGAACGATCAAAGCGCAGACTGATTGAGACATTACTCCCGTGGAGGAAAGTGCGAATAGTGACTGTTGTATTCAATCCCGATGCAATTTCTGTGTTTCATCAACACTCTGACAGTCTGCAGATTACAGATTGCCTCCATATGTGCATCGGAAACTACTACTGGCCTTCCTGGGAACGATCAAAGCATAGACTGTTTAAGACATTACTCCCATGGAGGAAAGTGCGCATGGTGACTGTTGTATTTAATCACGATGCAATTTCTGTGTTTCATCAACACTTTGAAGGTCCACAGATTACAGAATGCCTCCAGATGTGCATCGGAAACTACTACTGGTCTTCCAGGGAACGATCAAACCGTAGACTGTTTGAGACTTTACTCCCGTGGAGGAAAGTGCGAATGGTGACTGTTGTATTCAATCCCGATGCAATTTCTGTGTTTCATCAACACTCTGATAGTCATCAGATTACAGATTGACTCCAGATGTGCATTGGAAACTACTACTGGTCTTAGAGGGGAACGATCAATGCGTAGACTGTTTGAGACATTACTGCCATGGAGAACAGTCCGCATGGCGACTGATGTATTCAATCCCTATGGAATGTCTGTGATTCATCAATTTTTTGATAGTCCACAGATTACAGAATGCCTCCAGATGTGCATCGGAAACTACTACTGGTCTTCCAGGGAACGATCAAAGTGTAGACTGTTTGAGACATTACTACCATGGAGGAAAGAGCGCATGGTGACTGTGGTATTCAATCCCTATGGAATGTCTGTGATTCATCAATTTTCTGATAGAACACAGATTACAGAATGCCTCCAGATGTGCATCGGAAACTACCACTGGTCTTCCAGTTAACGATCAAGGCGTAGACTGAGAATTACTCCCATGAAGGAAGGTGGTCATGGTGACTGTCGTATTCAATCCCGATGCAATTTCTGTGTTTCATCAACAATTTGAAGGTCCACAGATTACAGAATGCCTTCAGATGTGCATCGGAAACTACTACTGGTCTTCCAGGGAACGTTCAAAGCGCATACTGTTTGAGACATTACTCCCGTGGAGGAAAGTGCGAATGGTGACTGTTGTATTCAATCCCGATGCAATTTCTGTGTTTCATCAACACTCTGACAGTTTGCAGATTACAGATTGCCTCCATATGTGCATCGGAAACTACTACTGGTCTTCCTGGGAACGATCAAAGCATAGACTGTTTAAGACATTACTCCCTTGGAGGAAAGTGCGCATGTTGACTGTTGTATTCAAACCCGATGCAATTTATGTGTTTCATCAACAGTCAGATACTCATCAGTTTAAAGAATGCCTCCAGATGTGCATCGGTAACTACTACTGGTCTTCCAGGGAACGATCTAAGCGTAAACTGTTTGAGACATTACTCCCCTGGAGGAAAATGCGCATGGTGACTGTTGTATTCCATCCCAAAGCAATTTCTGTGTTTCAACAACACTCTGATAGTATACAGATTACAGATTGCCTCCAGATTTGCATCGGAAACTTCTACTGGTCTTCCAGGGAAAGATCAAATCGTAGACTGTTTGAGACATTACTCCCATGGAGGAATGTGCGCGTGGTGACTTTTGTAATTAATCCCGATGCAATATCTGTGTAAATCAACACTCTGATGGTCCACAGGTTACAGAATGCCTCCAGATGTGCATCGGAAACTACTACTGGTCTTCCAGGGAGCGATCAAAGCGTAGACTGTTTGAGACATTACTCCCATGGAGGAAAGTGCGCATGGTGACTGTTGTATTCAATCCCGAGGGAATTTCTGTGTTTCACCAACACTTTGAAGGTGTGCAGATTACAGAATGCCTCAAGATGTGCATCGGAAACTACTACTGGTCTTCCAGGGAACGATCAAATCGTTGACTCTTTGAGATATTACTCCCATGGAGGAAAGTGCGCATGGTTACTGTTGTATTCAATCCCGATACAATTTCTGTGTTTCAACAACACTCTAATAGTCCACAGATTACAGAAGGCCTCCAGATGTGCATCGGAAACAACTACTGGTCTTCCAGGGAACGATAAAAGCGTTGACTGTTTGAGACATTACTCCCATGGAGGAATGTGCGCATGGTGACTGTTGTATTAAATAGCGATGCAATTTCTGTGTTTCATCAACACTTTGAAGGTCCGCAGATTACAGAATGCCTCCAGATGTGCATCGGAAACTACTACTGGTCTTCCTGGAGCGATCAAAACGTAAACTGTTTGAGACATAACTGTCATGGAGGAAAGTGCGCATGGTGACTGTTGTATTCAATCACGATGCAATTTCTGTGTTTCATCAACACTTTGAAGGTCCACAGATTATAGAATGCCTCCAGATGTGCATCGGAAACTACTACCAGTCTTCCAGGGAACGATCAAAGCATACACTGTTTGAGACATTACTCCCGTGGAGGAGAATGCGCATGGTGACTATTGTATTCAATCCCGATGCAATTTCAGTGTTTCATCAACACTCTGATAGTCCACAGTTTACAGAATGCCACCAGATGTGCATCGGAAATTACTACTGGTCTTCCAGGGAACAATCAAAGCGTAGACTGTTTGAGACATTACTCCCATGGAGGAAAGTGCGCATGGTGATCGTTGTATTCAATCCCGATACAATTACTGTGTTTCATCAACACTCTGATAGTCCACAGATTACAGAATACAACCAGATGTGCATCGGAAACTACTACTGGTCTTCCAGGGAACGATCAAAGCGTAGACTGCTAAAGACATTAGTCCCGTGGAGGAAAGTGCGCATGGTGACTGTTGTATTCAATTCCGATGCAATTTCTGTGTTTCATCAACACTCTGATAGTCCACAGATTACAGAATGCCACTAGATGTGCATCGGAAACTACTACGGGTCTTCCAGGGAACGATCAAAGCGTAGACTGTTTGAGACATTACTGCCATGGAGGTAAGTCCGCATGGCGACTGTTGTATTCAATCCCTATGGAATGTCTGTGATTCATCAATTTTCTGATAGTCCACAGGTTACAGAATGCCTCCAGATGTGCATCGGAAACTACTACTGGTCTTCCAGGGAACGATCAAAGCGTAGAATATTTGAACATTACTCCCTTGGAAGAAAGTGGTCATGGTGACTGTTTTACTCGATCCTGATGCAATTTCTGTGTTTCATCAACACTGTGAAGGTCCACAGATTACAGAATGCCTCCAGATGTGCATCGGAAACTACTACTGGTCTTCCAGGGAACGATCAAACCGTAGACTGTTTGAGACATTACTCCCGTGGAGGAATGTGCGAATGGTGACCGTTGTATTCAATCCCGATGCAATTTCTGTGTTTCATCAACACTCTGATAGTCCACAGATTACAGAGTGACTCCAGATGTGCATTGGAAACTACTACTGGTCTTAGAGGGGAACGATCAGTGCGTAGACTGTTTGAGACATTACTGCCATGGAGGAAAGTCCGCATGGCGACTGTTGTATTCAATCCCTATGGAATGTCTGTGATTCATCAATTTTCTGATAGTCCACAGATTACAGAATGCCTCCAGATGTGCATCGGAAACTACTACTGGTCTTCCAGGGAACGATCAAAGTGTAGACTGTTTGAGACATTACTACCATGGAGGAAAGAGCGAATGGTGACTGTGGTATTCAATCCCTATGGAATGTCTGTGATTCATCAATTTTCTGATAGAACACAGATTACAGAATGCCTCCAGATGTGCATCGGAAACTACCACTGGTCTTCCAGGGAACGATCAAGGCGTAGACTGAGAATTACTCCCATGAAGGAAAGTGGTCATGGTGACTGTCGTATTCAATCCCGATGCAATTTTTGTGTTTCATCAACAATTTGAAGGTCCACAGATTACAGAATGCCTTCAGATGTGCATCGGAAACTACTACTGGTCTTCCAAGGAGCGATCTAAGCGTAAACTGTTTGAGACATTTCTCCCCTGGAGGAAAGTGCGCATGGTGACTGTTGTATTCAATCCCAAAGCAATTTCTGTGTTTCAACAACACTCTGATAGTAAACAGATTAGAGATTGCCTCCAGATTTGCATCGGAAACTACTACTGCTTTTCCAGGGAACGCTCAAAGCGTAGACTGTTTCAGACATTACTCCCCTGAAGGATAGTGTAGATTGTGACTGTTGTTTTCAATACCGATGCAATATCTATGTTTCATCAACACTCTGATAATCCACAGATTACAGATTGCCTCCAGATGTGCATCGGAAACTACTACTGGTACTCCTGGGAACGATCAATGCGTAGACTGCCTGAGATATTACTCACATGGAGGAAAGTGCGCATGGTGATTGTTGTATTCAATCCCGATGCAATTTCTGTGTTTCATCAACACTTTGAAGGTCCACAGATTATAGAATGCCTCCAGATGTGCATCGGAAACTACTACTAGTCTTCCAGGGAACGATCAAAGCATAGACTGTTTGAGACATTACTCCCGTGGAGGAGAGTGCGCATGGTGACTATTGTATTCAATCCCGATGCAATTTCTGTGTTTCATCAACACTCAGTTAGTCCACAGATTACAGAATGCCTCCAGATGTGCATCGGAAACTACTACTGGTCTTCCAGGGAACGATCAAAGCGTAGACTGTTTGAGACATTACTCCCATGGAGGAAAGTGCGCATGGTGACTGTTGTACTCAATCCCAAAGCAATTTCTGTGTTTCATCAACACCCTGATAGTCCACAGATTACAGAATGCCTCCAGATGCGCATCGGAAACTACTACTGGTCTAACAGGGAACGATCAAAGCGTAGAATGTTTAAGACATTACTCCCATGGGGGAACGTGGGCATGGTGAGTGTTGTATTCAATTCCGATGCAATTTCTGTCTTTCATCAACACTCAGATAGTCCACAGTTTACAGAATGTTTCCAGATGTGCACCGGAAACTACTACTGGTCTTCCTGGGAACGATCAAAGCGTAGACTGTTTGTGACATTACTCCCTCGGAGGAAAGTGCACATGGTGACTGTTGTACTCAATCCCGATGCAATTTCTGTGTTTCATCAACACTCTGATAGTCCACAGATTACAGAATGCCTCCAGATGTGCATGGGAAACTACTACTGGTCTTCCTGGGAACGAACAAAGCGTAGACTGTTTCAGACATTACTCCCATGGAGAAAAGTGCGGATGGTGACTGTTGTATTCAAACCCGATGCAATTTCTGTGTTTCATCAACACTTTGAAGGTCCACAGATTAAAGAATGCCTCCAGATGTGCATCGGAAACTACTACTGGTCTTGCAGGGAACGAACAAAGCGTAGACTGTTTCAGACATAACTTCTACGGAGAAAAGTGCGGATGGTGACTGTTGTATTTAACCCAGACCCAATATCTATGTTTCATTAACACTCTGATAGTCCACAGATTACAGATTGCCTCCAGATGTGCATCGGAAACTACTACAGGTACTCCTGGGAGCGATCAAAACGTAGACTGTTTGAGACATTACTCCCATGGAGGAAAATACGGGTGGTGACTGTTGTATTCAAACCCGATGCAATTTCTGTGTTTCATCAACACTTTGAAGGTCTGCAGATTACAGAATGCCTCCAGATGTGCATCGGAAACTACTACTGGTCTTCCAGGGAACGATCAAAGCGTAGACTATGTGAGACATTACTCCCATGGAGGAAAGTGCGCATGGTGACTGTTGTATTCAAACCCGATGCAATTTCTGTGTTTCATCAACACTTTGAAGGTCCACAGATTACAGAATGCCTCCAGATGTGCATGGGGAACTACTACTGGTCTTCCAGGGAACGATCAAAGCGTAGACTGTTTCAGACGTTACTCCCATGGAGGAAAGTGCGGATGGTGACTGTTGTATTCAATCCCGATGCAATTTCTGTGTTTCATCAACAATGTGATAGTCCACAGATTACAGATTGTCTCCAGATGTGCATCGGAAACTACTTCTGGTCTTCCTAGGACCGATCAAAGCGTAGACTGTTTCAGACATTACTCCCATGGAGGAAAGTGCGGATTGTGACTGTTGTATTCAATCACGATGCAATTTCTATGTTTCATCAACACTCTGATAGTCCACAGATTACAGATTGCCTCCAGATGTGCATCGGAAACTACGACTGGTCTTCCTGGGAACGATCAAAGCGTAGACTGTTTGAGACATTACTCCCATGGAGGAAAGTACGGATGGTGACTGTTGTATTCAATCCCGATGCAATTTCTGTTTTTCATCAACACTCTAATAGTCCACAGATTACAGAATGCTTCCAGATGTGCATCGTAAACTACTACTGGTCTAACAGGCAACGATCAAAGCGTAGAATGTTTGAGACATTACTCCCATGGGTGAAAGTGCGCATAGTGACTGTTGTATTCAATCCTGTTGCAATTTCTGTGTTTCATCAACAATTTGAAGGTCCACAGATTTCAGAATGCCACCAGATGTGCATGGGAAACTACTACTGGTCTTCCTGGGAACGAAGAAAACGTAGACTTTTTCGGACATTACTCCCATGGAGAAAAGTGTGGATGGTGACTGTTGTATTCAAACCCGATGCAATTTCTGTGTTTCATCAACACTTTGAAGGTCCACAGATTAAAGAATGCCTCCAGATGTGCATCGGAAACTACTACTGGTCTTGCAGGGAACGAACAAAGCGTAGACTGATTCAGACATTACTTCAATGGAGAAAAGTGCGGATGGTGACTGTTGTATTTAACCCTGATGCAATATCTATGTTTCATTAACACTCTGATAGTCCACAGATTACAGATTGCCTCCAGATGTGCATGGGAAACTACTACTGGTCTTCCTGGGAACGAAGAAAACGTAGACTTTTTCAGACATTACTCCCATGGAGAAAAGTGCGGATGGTGACTGTTGTAATCAATCCTGATGCAATTTCTGTGTTTCATCAACAATTTGAAGGTCCACAGATTACAGAATGCCACCAGATGTGCATGGGAAACTACTACTGGTCTTCCTGGGAACGAAGAAAACGTAGACTTTTTCAGACATTACTCCCATGGAGAAAAGTGCGGATGGTGACTGTTGTATTCAATTCCGATGAAATTTCTGTGTTTCATTAACACTTTGAAGGTCCACAGATTACAGAATGCCTCAAGATGTGCATGGGAAACTACTACTGGTCTTCCAGGGAACGATCAAAGCGAAGACTGTTTCAGACGTTACTCCCATGGAGGGAAGTGCAGATGGTGACTGTTGCATTCAATCCCGATGCAATTTCTGTGTTTCATCAACACTGTGATAGTCCACAGATTACAGATTGTCTCCAGATGTGCATCGGAAACTACTTCTGGTCTTCCTGGGACCGATCAAAGCGTAGACTGTTTCAGACATTACTCCCATGGAGGAAAGTGCGGATTTGGACTGTTGTACTCACTCCCGATGCTATTTCTGTGTTTCATCAACTCTTTGGCGGTCCACAGATTACAGAATGCCTCCAGATGTGCATCGGAAACTACTACTGGTCTTCCAGGGAACGATCAAAGCGTAGACTGTTTGAGACATTACTCGAGTGGAGGAGAGTGTGAATGCTGACTGTAGTAGTCAATCCTGATGCAATTTCTGTGTTTCATCAACACTCTGATAGTCCACAGATTACAGATTGCCTCCAGATGCGCATCGGAAACTACTACTGTTCTTCCAGGGAACGATCAAGGCGTAGACTGTTTGAGACATTACTCCCATGGAGGAAAGTGCGCATGACGAATGTTGTATTCACTCCAGATGCAATTTCTGTGTTTCAACAAACTCTGATAGTAAACAGATTACAGAATGCCTCTGGTTTGTGCATGGGAAACTACTACTGGTCTTCCACGGAACGATGAAAGCGTAGACTGTTAGAGACCCTACTCCCATGGAGGAAAGTGGTCATGGTGACTGTTGTATTCAATCCAGATGCAATTTCTGTGTTTCATTAACACTCGGATAGTCCACAGATTATAGAATGCCTCCAGATGTGCATCGGAAACTACTACTGGTCTTGCAGGGAACGATTAAAGCGAAGACTGTTTGAGACATTACTCCCATGGAGGAAAGTGCGCATAGTGACTGTTGTATTCAATCCCGATGCAATTTCTGTGTTTCAACAACACTGTGATAGTCCACAGATTACAGATTGTCTCCAGATGTGCATCGAAAACTACTTCTGGTCTTCCTAGGAACGATCAAAGCGTAGACTGTTTCAGACATTACTCCCATGGAGGAAATTGCGGATTGGGACTGTTGTATTCACTCCCGATGCAATTTCTGTGTTTCATCAACTCTTCGGAGGTCCACAGATTACAGAATGCCTCCAGATGTGCATCGGAAACTACTACTGGTCCTCCAGGGAACGATTAAAGCGTAGACTGTTTGAGACATTACTCGAGTGGAGGAGAGTGCGAATGCTGACTGTAGTAGTCAATCCTGAAGCAATTTCTGTGTTTCATCAACACTCTGATAGTCCACAGATTACAGATTGCATCCAGATGCGCATCGGAAACTACTACTGGTCTTTCAGGGAACGATCAAGGCGTAGACTGTTTGAGACATTACTCCCATGGAGGAAAGTGCGCATGACGAATGTTGTATTCAATCCAGATGCAATTTCTGTGTTTCAACAAACTCTGATAGTAAACAGATTACAGAATGCCTCCAGATGTGCATCGGAAACTACTACTGGTCTTCCACGGAACGATCAAAGCGTAGACTGTTAGAGACCTTACTCCCATGGAGGAAAGTGGTCATAGTGACTGTTGTATTCAATCCAGATGCAATTTCTGTGTTTCATTAACACTCGGATAGTCCACAGATTATAGAATGCCTCCAGATGTGCATCGGAAACTACTTGTGGTCTTGCAGGGAACGAACAAAGCGTAGACTGTTAGAGACATTCCTCCCGTGGAGGAAAGTGCGCATGGTGACTGTTGTATTCAATTCCGATGCAATTTCTGTGTTTCATCAACACTCTGATAGTCCACAGATTACAGAATGCCTCTAGATGTGCATCGGAAACTACTACGGGTCTTCCAGGGAACGATCAAAGCGTAGACTGTTTGAGACATTACTCCCATGGAGGAAAGTGCGCATGGTGACTGTTGTATTCAATCCCGATGCAATTTCTGTGTTTCATGAACACTCTGATAGTCCACAGATTACAGATTGCCTCCAGATGTGCATCGGAAACTACTACTGGTCTTCCTGGGAACGATCAAAGCGTAGACTGTTTGAGACATGATTCCCATGGAGGAAAGTGCGCATGGTGACTGTTGTATTCAATTCCGATGAAATTTCTGTGTTTCATTAACACTTTGAAGGTCCACAGATTACAGAATGCCTCCAGATTTGCATCGGAAACTACTACTGGTCTTCCAGAGAACGATCAAAGCGTAGACTGTTTCAGACGTTACTCCCATGGAGGAAAGTGCAGATGGTGACTGTTGATTTCAATCCAGATGCAATTTCTGTGTTTCATCAACACTGTGATAGTCCACAGATTACAGATTGTCTCCAGATGTGCATCGGAAACTACCTCTGGTCTTCCTAGGACCGATCAAAGCGTAGACTGTTTCAGACATTACTCCCATGGAGGAAAGTGCGGATTGTGACTGTTGTATTCACTCCCGATGCAATTTCTGTGTTCATCAACACTCTGATAGTCCACAGTTTACAGATTGCCTCCAGATGCGCATCGGAAACTACTACTGCTCTTCCACTGAACGATCAAAGCGTAGACTGTTTGAGACATTACTCCCATGGAGGAAAGTGCGCATGACGAATGTTGTATTCAATCCAGATGCAATTTCTTTGTTTCACCAAACTCTGATAGTAAAGAGATTATAGAATGCCTCCAGATGTGCATCGGAAACAACTACTGGTCTTCCAGGGAACGATCAAAGCGTAGACAGTTAGAGACCTTACTCCCATGGAGGAAAGTGCGCATGGTGACTGTTGTATTCAATCCCGATGCAATTTCTGTGTTTCATTAACACTCGGATAGTCCACAGATTACAGAATGCCTCCAGATGTGCATCGGAAACTACTACTGGTCTTCCTGGGAACGAACAAAGCGTAGACTGTTTCAGACATTACTCGAGTGGAGGAGAGTGCGAATGCTGACTGTAGTAGTCTATCCTGATGCAATTTCTGTGTTTCATCAACACTCTGATAGTCCACAGATTACAGATTGCCTCCAGATGCGCATCGGAAACTACTACTGCTCTTCCACTGAACGATCAAAGCGTAGACTGTTTGAGACATTACTCCCATGGAGGAAAGTGCGCATGACGAATGTTGTATTCAATCCAGATGCAATTTCTTTGTTTCACCAAACTCTGATAGTAAAGAGATTATAGAATGCCTCCAGATGTGCATCGGAAACAACTACTGGTCTTCCCGGGAACGATCAAAGCGTAGACAGTTAGAGACCTTACTCCCATGGAGGAAAGTGCGCATGGTGACTGTTGTATTCAATCCCGATGCAATTTCTGTGTTTCATTAACACTCGGATAGTCCACAGATTACAGAATGCCTCCAGATGTGCATCGGAAACTACTACTGGTCTTCCTGGGAACGAACAAAGTGTAGACTGTTTCAGACATTACTCCCATGGTGAAAAGTGCGGAATGTGACTGTTGTATTTAATCCCGATGCAATTTCTATGTTTCATCAACACTCTGATAGTCCACAGATTACAGATTGCCTCCAGATGTGCAACGGAAACTACTACTGGTCTTCCTGGGAACGATCAAAGCGTAGACTGTTTGAGACATTACTCCCATGGGGGAAAGTGCGCATAGTGACTGTTGTATTCAATCCTGATGCAATTTCTGTGTTTCATAAACAATTTGAAGGTCCACAGATTACAGAATGCCTCCAGATGTGCATGGGAAACTACTACTGGTCTTCCTGGGAACGAACAAAGCGTAGACTGTTTCAGACATTACTCCCATGGAGAAAAGTGCGGATGGTGACTGTTGTATTCAAACCCGATGCAATTTCTGTGTTTCATCAACACTTTGAAGGTCCACAGATTAAAGAATGCCTCCAGATGTGCATCGGAAACTACTACTGGTCTTGCAGGGAACGAACAAAGCGTAGACTGTTTCAGACATAACTTCTACGGAGAAAAGTGCGGAAGGTGACTGTTGTATTTAACCCAGACCCAATATCTATGTTTCATTAACACTCTGATAGTCCACAGATTACAGATTGCCTCCAGATGTGCATCGGAAACTACTACTGGTATTCCTGGGAGCGATCAAAACGTAGACTGTTTGAGACATTACTCCCATGGAGGAAAATACGGGTGGTGACTGTTGTATTCAAACCCGATGCAATTTCTGTGTTTCATCAACACTTTGAAAATCCGCAGATTACAGAATGCCTCCAGATGTGCATCGGAAACTACTACTGGTCTTGCAGGGAACGAACAAAGCGTAGACTGTTTGAGACATTACTCCCATGGAGGAATGTGCGCATGGTGAACGTTGTATTCAATCCCGATACAATTTCTGTGTTTCATCAACAGTCTGATGGTCCACAGTTTACAGAATGCCACCAGATGTGCATCGGAAATTACTACTGGTCTTCCAGGGAACGATCAAAGCGTAGACTGTTTGAGACATTACTCCCATGGAGGAAAGTGCGCATGGTGACTGTTGTACTCAATCCCGATGCAATTGATGTGTTTCATCAACACGCTGATAGTTCACATATTAGAGATTGCCTCCAGATGTGCATCGGAAACTACTACTTTTCTTCCTGGGAACGATCAAAGCGTAGACTGTTTGAGACATTACTCGAGTGGAGGAGAGTGAGAATGCTGACTGTAGTAGTCAATCCTGATGCAATTTCTGTGTTTCATCAACACTCTGATAGTCCACAGATTACAGATTGCCTCCAGATGCGCATCGGAAACTACTACTGCTCTTCCACTGAACGATCAAAGCGTAGACTGTTTGAGACATTACTCCCATGGAGGAAAGCGCGCATGACGAATGTTGTATTCAATCCAGATGCAATTTCTTTGTTTCAACAAACTCTGATAGTAAAGAGATTACAGAATGCCTCCAGATGTGCATCGGAAACAACTACTGGTCTTCCAGGGAACGATCAAAGCGTAGACAGTTAGAGACCTTACTCCCATGGAGGAAAGTGCGCATGGTGACTGTTGTATTCAATCCCGATGCAATTTCTGTGTTTCATTAACACTCGGATAGTCCACAGATTACAGAATGCCTCCTGATGTGCATCGGAAACTACTACTGGTCTTCCTGGGAACGAACAAAGCGTAGACTGTTTCAGACATTACTCCCATGGTGAAAAGTGCGGAATGTGACTGTTGTATTTAATCCCGATGCAATTTCTATGTTTCATCAACACTCTGATAGTCCACAGATTACAGATTGCCTCCAGATGTGCAACGGAAACTACTACTGGTCTTCCTGGGAACGATCAAAGCGTAGACTGTTTGAGACATTACCCCCATGGAGGAAAGTACGGATGGTGACTGTTGTATTCAATCCCGATGCAATTTCTGTTTTCCATCAACACTCTAATAGTCCACAGATTACAGAATGCTTCCAGATGTGCATCGTAAACTACTACTGGTCTAACAGGGAACGATCAAAGCGTAGAATGTTTGAGACATTACTCCCATGGGGGAAAGTGCGCATAGTGACTGTTGTATTCAATCCTGATGCAATTTCTGTGTTTCATCAACAATTTGAAGGTCCACAGATTACAGAATGCCTCCAGATGTGCATGGGAAACTACTACTGGTCTTCCTGGGGACGAACAAAGCGTAGACTGTTTCAGACATTACTCCCATGGAGGAAAGTGCGGATGGTGACTGTTATATTCAAACCCGATGCAATTTCTGTGTTTCATCAACACTTTGAAGGTCCACAGATTAAAGAATGCCTCCAGATGTGCATCGGAAACTACTACTGGTCTTGCAGGGAACGAACAAAGCGTAGACTGTTTCAGACGTTACTCCCATGGAGGAATGTGCGCATGGTGAACGTTGTATTCAATCCCGATACAATTTCTGTGTTTCATCAACACTCTGATGGTCAACAGTTTACAGAATGCCACCAGATGTGCATCGGAAATTACTACTGGTCTTCCAGGGAACGATCAAAGCGTAGACTGTTTGAGACATTACTCCCATGGAGGAAAGTGCGCATGGTGACTGTTGTATTCAATCCCGATGCAATTGATGTGTTTCATCAACACTTTGAATGTCCACAGATTACAGAATGCCTCCAGATGTGCATGGGAAACTACTACTGGTCTTCCAGGGAGTGATCAAGGCGTAGACTGTTTCAGACGTTACTCCCATGGAGGAAAGTGCGGATGGTGACTGTTGTATTCAACCCCGAAGCAATTTCTGTGTTTCATCAACACTCTGATAGTAAACAGTTTACAGAATGCCACCAGATGTGCATCGGAAATTACTACTGGTCTTCCAGGGAACGATCAAAGCGTAGACTGTTTGAGACATTACTCCCATGGAGGAAAGTGCGCATGGTGACTGTTGTATTCAATCCCTATGCAATTTCTGTGTTTCATCAACACTTTGATAGTCCACAGATTACAGAATGCCTACAGATGTGCATCGGAAACTACTACGAGTCTTCCAGGGAACGATCAAAGCGTAGACTGTTAGAGACATTACTCCCGTGGAGGAAAGTGCGCATGGTGACTGTTGTATTCAATTCCGATGCAATTTCTGTGTTTCATCAGCACTATGATAGTCCACAGATTACAGAATGCCTCTAGATGTGCATCGGAAACTACTACGGGTCTTCCAGGGAATGATCAAAGCGTAGACTGTTTGAGACATTACTCCCATGGAGGAAAGTGCGCATGGTGACTGTTGTATTCAATCCCGATGCAATTTCTGTGTTTCATGAACACTCTGATAGTCCACAGATTACAGATTGCCTCCAGATGTGCATCGGAAACTACTACTGGTCTTCCTGGGAACGATCAAAGCGTAGACTGTTTGAGACATGATTCCCATGGAGGAAAGTGCGCATGGTTACTGTTGTATTCAAATCCGATGAAATTTCTGTGTTTCATTAACACTTTGAAGGTCCACAGATTACAGAATGCCTCCAGATGTGCATGGGAAACTACTACTGGTCTTCCAGGGAGTGATCAAAGCGTAGACTGTTTCAGACGTTACTCCCATGGAGGAAAGTGCGGATGGTGACTGTTGTACTCAACCCCGATGCAATTTCTGTGTTTCATCAACAATATGATAGTCCACAGATTACAGATTGTCTCCAGATGTGCATCGGAAACTCCTTCTGGTCTTCCTGGGACCCATCAAAGCGTAGACTGTTTCAGACATTACTCCCATGGAGGAAAGTGCGGATTGTGACTGTTGTATTCACTGCCGATGCAATTTCTGTGTTTCATCAACTCTTTGAAGGTCCACAGATTACAGAATGCCTCAAGATGTGCATGGGAAACTATTACTGGTCTTCCAGGGAACCATCAAAGCGTAGACTGTTTGAGACATTACTCCCATGAAGGAAAGTGCGAATGGTGACTGTTGTATTCAATCCCGATGCAATTTCTGTGTTTCATCAACACTCTGATGGTCCACAGATTACAGAATACAACCAGATGTGCATCGGAAACTACTACTGGTCTTCCAGGGAACGATCAAATCGTAGATTGTTTTGGACATTACTCCCATGGAGGAAAGTGCGCATGGTGACTGTTGTATTCAATCCCGATGCAATTTCTGTGTTCATCAACACTCTGATAGTCCACAGTTTACAGAATGCCACCAGATGTGCATCGGAAATTACTACTGGTCTTCCAGGGAACGATCAAAGCGTAGACTGTTTGAGACATTACTCCCATGGAGGAAAGTGCGCATGGTGACTGTTGTATTCAATCCCGATGCAATTGATGAGTTTCATCAACACGCTGATAGTCCACATATTAGAGATTGCCTCCAGATGTGCATCGGAAACTACTACTTTTCTTCCTGGGAACGATCAAAGCGTAGACTGTTTGAGACATGATTCCCATGGAGGAAAGAGCGCATGGTGACTGTTGTATTCAATTCCGATGCAATTTCAGTGTTTCATCAACACTTTGAATGTCCACAGATTACAGAATGCCTCCAGATGTGCATGGGAAACTACTACTGGTATTCCAGGGAGATCTCAAAGCGTAGACTGTTTCAGACGTTACTCCCATGGAGGAAAGTGCGGATGGTGACTGTTGTATTCAACCCCGAAGCAATTTCTGTGTTTCATCAACACTCTGATAGTAAACAGTTTACAGAATGCCACCAGATGTGCATCGGAAATTACTACTGGTCTTCCAGGGAACGATCAAAGCGTAGACTGTTTGAGACATTACTCCCATGGAGGAAAGTGCGCATGGTGACTGTTGTATTCAATCCCGATGCAATTTCTGTGTTTCATCAACACTCTGATAGTCCACAGATTACAGAATGCCTCCAGATGTGCATGGGAAACTACTACTGGTCTTCCAGGGAGTGATCAAAGCGTAGACTGTTTCAGACGTTACTCCCATGGAGGAAAGTGCGGATTGTGACTTTTGTATTTACTCCCGATGCAATTTCTGTGTTTCATCAATTCTTCGGAGGTCCACAGATTACAGAATGACTCCAGATGTGCATCGGAAACTACTACTGGTCTTCCAGGGAACGATCAAAGCGTAGACAGTTTCAGACATTACTCCCCTGAAGGATAGTGTGGATTGTGACTGTTGTATTCAATCCCGATGCAATTTCTGTGTTTCATCAACACTTTGAAGGTCCACAGATTACAGAATGCCTCCAGATGTGCATCGGAAACTTCTACTGGTCTTGCAGGGAACGAACAAAGCGTAGACTGTTTGAGACATTACTCCCATGGAGGAATGTGCGCATGGTGACTGTTGTATTCAATCCCGATGCAATTTCTGTGTTTCATGAACACTCTGATAGTCCACAGATTACAGATTGCCTCCAGATGTGCATCGGAAACTACTACTGGTCTTCCTGGGAACGATCAAAGCGTAGACTGTTTGAGACATGATTCCCATGGAGGAAAGTGCGCATGATTACTGTTGTATTCAATTCCGATGAAATTTCTGTGTTTCATTAACACTTTGAAGGTCCACAGATTACAGAATGCCTCCAGATGTGCATGGGAAACTACTACTGGTCTTCCAGGGAGTGATCAAAGCGTAGACTGTTTCAGACGTTACTCCCATGGAGGAAAGTGCGGATGGTGACTGTTGTACTCAACCCCGATGCAATTTCTGTGTTTCATCAACACTATGATAGTCCACAGATTACAGATTGTCTCCAGATGTGCATCGGAAACTCCTTCTGGTCTTCCTTGGACCGATCAAAGCGTAGACTGTTTCAGACATTACTCCCATGGAGGAAAGTGCGGATTGTGACTGTTGTATTCACTCCCGATGCAATTTCTGTGTTTCATCAACTCTTTGAAGGTCCACAGATTACAGAATGCCTCAAGATGTGCATGGGAAACTATTACTGGTCTTCCAGGGAACGATCAAAGCGTAGACTGTTTGAGACATTACTCCCGTGAAGGAAAGTGCGAATGGTGACTGTTGTATTCAATCCCGATGCAATGTCTGTGTTTCATCAACACTCTGATGGTCCACAGATTACAGAATACAACCAGATGTGCATCGGAAACTACTACTGGTCTACCAGGGAACGATCAAATCGTAGATTGTATTGGACATTACTCCCATGGAGGAAAGTGCGCATGGAGACTGTTGTATTCAATCCCGATGCAATTTCTGTGTTCATCAACACTCTGATAGTCCACAGTTTACAGAATGCCACCAGATGTGCATCGGAAATTACTACTGGTCTTCCAGGTAACGATCAAAGCGTAGACTGTTTGAGACATTACTCCCATGGAGGAAAGTGCGCATGGTGACTGTTGTATTCAATCCCGATGCAATTGATGTGTTTCATCAACACGCTGATAGTCCACAGATTACAGATTGTCTCCAGATGTGCATCGGAAACTCCTTCTGGTCTTCCTGTTACCGATCAAAGCGTAGACTGTTTCAGACATTACTCCCATGGAGGAAAGTGCGGATTGTGACTTTTGTATTCACTCCCGATGCAATTTCCGTGTTTCATCAATTCTTCGGAGGTCCACAGATTACAGAATGACTCCAGATGTGCATCGGAAACTACTACTGGTCTTCCAGGGAACGATCAAAGCGTAGACAGTTTCAGACATTACTAACCTGAAGGATAGTGTGGATTGTGACTGTTGTATTCAATCCCGATGCATTTTCTGTGTTTCATCAACACTTTGAAGGTCCACAGATTACAGAATGCCTCCAGATGTGCATCGGAAACAACTACTGGTCTTGCAGGGAACGAACAAAGCGTAGACTGTTTCAGACATTACTCCCATGGAGGAATGTGCGCATGGTGAACGTTGTATTCAATCCCGTTACAATTTCTGTGTTTCATCAACACTCTGATGGTCCACAGATTACAGAATACAACCACATGTGCATCGGAAACTACTACTGGTCTTCCAGGGAACGATCAAAGCGTAGACTGTTAGAGACATTACTCCCGAGGAGGAAAGTGCGCATGGTGACTGTTGTATTCAATTCCGATGCAATTTCTGTGTTTCATCAACACTCTGATAGTCCACAGATTACAGAATGCCTCTAGATGTGCATCGGAAACTACTACGGGTCTTCCAGGGAACGATCAAAGCGTAGACTGTTTGAGACATTACTCCCATGGACTAAAGTGCGCATGGTGACTGTTGTATTCAATCCCGATGCAATTTCTGTGTTTCATGAACACTCTGACAGTCCACAGATTACAGATTGCCTCCAGATGTGCATCGGAAACTACTACTGGTCTTCCTGGGAACGATCAAAGCGTAGACTGTTAGAGACATGTTTCCCATGGAGGAATGTGTGCATGGTGACTGTTGTATTCAATTCCGATCAAATTTCTGTGTTTCATTAACACTTTGAAGGTCCACAGATTACAGAATGCCTCCAGATGTGCATGGGAAACTACTACTGGTCTTCCAGGGAACGATCAAAGCGTAGACTGTTTCAGACGTTACTCCCACGGAGGAAAGTGCAGATGGTGACTGTTGTATTCAATCCCGATGCAATTTCTGTGTTTCATCAACACTGTGATAGTCCACAGATTACAGATTGTCTCCAGATGTGCATCGGAAACTACTTCTGGTCTTCCTAGGACCGATCAAAGCGTAGACTCTTTCAGACATTACTCCCATGGAGGAAAGTGCGGATTGTGACTGTAGTATTCACTCCCGATGCAATTTCTGTGTTTCATCAACTCTTCGGAGGTCCACAGATTACAGAATGCCACCAGATGTGCATCGGAAACTACTACTGGTCTTCCAGGGAACGATCAAAGCGTAGACTGTTTGAGACATTACTCGAGTGGAGGAGAGTGCGAATGCTGACTGTAGTAGTCAATCCTGATGCAATTTCTGTGTTTCATCAACACTCTGATAGTCCACAGATTACAGATTGCCTCCAGATGCGCATCGGAAACTACTACTGGTCTTCCACTGAACGATCAAAGCGTAGACTGTTTGAGGCATTACTCCCATGGAGGAAAGTGCGCATGACGAATTTTGTATTCAATCCAGATGCAATTTCTGTGTTTCAACAAACTCTGATAGTAAACAGATTACAGAATGCCTCAAGATGTGCATCGGAAACTACTACTGGTCTTCCAAGGGAACGATCAAAGCGTAGACAGTTAGAGACCTTACTCCCATGGAGGAAAGTGGTCATGGTGACTGTTGTATTCAATCCCGATGCAATTTCTGTGTTTCATTAACACTCGGATAGTCCACAGATTATAGAGTGCCTCCAGATGTGCATCGGAAACCACTACTGGTCTTGCAGGGAACGAACAAAGCGTAGACTGTTTCAGACATTACTCCCATGGAGAAAAGTGCGGATGGTGATTGTTGTATTTAATCCCGATGCAATTTCTATGTTTCATCAAAACTCTGATAGTCCACAGATTACAGATTGCCTCCAGATGTGCATCGGAAACTACTACTGGTCTTCCTGGGAACGATCAAAGCGTAGACTGTTTGAGACATTACTCCCATGGAGGAAAGTACGGATGGTTACTGTTGTATTCAAACCCGATGCTATTTCTGTGTTTAATCAACACTTTGAAGGTCCACAGATTACAGAATATCTCCAGATGTGCATCGGAAACTACTACTGGTCTTCCAGGGAACGATTAAAGCGAAGACTGTTTGAGACATTACTCCCATGGAGGAAAGTGCGCATGGTGACTGTTCTATTCAATCCCGATGCAATTTCTGTGTTTCATCAACACACTCATAGTCCACAGTTTACAGAGTGCCACCAGATGTGCATCGGAAATTACTACTAGTCTTCCAGGGAGTGATCAAAGCGTAGACTGTTTCAGATGTTACTCCCATGGAGGAAAGTGCGGATGGTGACTGTTGTATTCAACCCCGATGCAATTTCTGTGTTTCATCAACACTCTGATAGTCCACAGATTACAGATTGTCTCCAGATGTGCATCGGAAACTCCTTCTGGTCTTCCTGGGATCGAGCAAAGCGTAGACTGTTTCAGACATTACTCCCATGGAGGAAAGTGCGTATTGTGACTGTTGTATTCACTCCCGATGCAATTTCTGTGTTTCATCAACACTCTGATAGTAAACAGTTTACAGAATGCCACCAGATGTGCATCGGAAATTACTACTGGTCTTCCAGGGAACGATCAAAGCGTAGACTGTTAGAGACATTACTCCCATGGAGGAAAGTGCGCATGGTGACTGTTGTATTCAATCCCGATGCAATTTCTGTGTTTCATCAACACTCTGATAGTCCACAGATTACAGAATGCCTCTAGATGTGCATCGGAAACTACTACGGGTCTTATAGGGAACGATCAAAGCGTAGACTGTTAGAGACATTACTCCCGTGGAGGAAAGTGCGCATGGTGGCTGTTGTATTCAATTCCGTTGCAATTTCTGTGTTTCATCAGCACTATGATAGTCCACAGATTACAGAATGCCTCTAGATGTGCATCGGAAACAACTACGGGAATCCAGGGAACGATCAAAGCGTAGACTGTTTGAGACATTACTCCCATGGAGTAAAGTGCGCATGGTGACTGTTGTATTCAATCCCGATGCAATTGCTGTGTTTCATGAACACTCTGATAGTCCACAGATCACAGATTGTCTCCAGATGTGCATCGGAAACTACTTCTGGTCTTCCTAGGACCGATCAAAGCGTAGACTGTTTCAGACATTACTCCCATGGAGGAAAGTGCGGATTGTGACTGTTGTATTCACTCCCGATGCAATTTCTGTGTTTCATCAACTCTTCGGAGGTCCACAGATTACAGAATGCCTCCAGATGTGCATCGGAAACTACTACTGGTCTTCCAGGGAACGATCAAAGCGTAGACTGTTTGAGACATTACTCGAGTGGAGGAGAGTGCGAATGCTGACTGTAGTAGCCAATCCTGATGCAATTTCTGTGTTTCATCAACACTCTGATAGTCCACAGATTACAGATTGCCTCCAGATGCGCATCGGAAACTACTACTGGTCTTCCAGGGAACGATCAAAGCGTAGACTGTTTGAGACATTACTCCCATGGAGGAAAGTGCGCATGACGAATGTTGTATTCAATCCAGATGCAATTTCTGTGTTTCAACAAACTCTGATAGTAAACAGATTACAGAATGCCTCAAGATGTGCATCGGAAACTACTACTGGTCTTCCAGGGAACGATCGAAGCGTAGACTGTTTGAGACATTACTCCCATGGAGGAAAGTGCGGATGGTGACTGTTGTATTCAACCCCGATGCAATTTCTGTGTTTCATCAACACTCTGATAGTCCACAGATTACAGAATGCCTCTAGATGTGCATCGGAAACTACTACGGGTCTTCCAGGGAACGATAAAAGCGTAGACTGTTAGAGACATTACTCCCATGGAGGAAAGTGCGGATGGTGACTGTTGTATTCAACCCCGATGCAATTTCTGTGTTTCATCAACACTCTGATAGTCCACAGATTACAGATTGTCTCCAGATGTGCATCGGAAACTCCTTCTGGTCTTCCTAGGACCGATCAAAGCGTAGACTGTTTCAGACATTACTCCCATGGAGGAAAGTGCGTATTGTGACTGTTGTATTCACTACCGATGCAATTTCTGTGTTTCATCAACACTCTGATAGTAAACAGTTTACAGAATGCCACCAGATGTGCATCGGAAATTAACCTGGTCTTCCAGGGAACGATCAAAGCGTAGACTGTTTGAGACATTACTCCTATGGAGGAAAGTGTGCATGGTGACTGTTGTATTCAATCCCGATGCAATTTCTGTGTTTCATCAACACTCTGATAGTCCACAGATTACAGAATGCCTCTAGATGTGCATCGGAAACTACTACGGGTCTTCCAGGGAACGATAAAAGCGTAGACTGTTAGAGACATTACTCCCGTGGAGGAAGTGCGCATGGTGGCTGTTGTATTCAATTCCGTTGCAATTTCTGTGTTTCATCAGCACTATGATAGTCCACAGATTACAGAATGCCTCTACATGTGCATCGTAAACTACTACGGGTCTTCCAGGGAACGATCAAAGCGTAGACTGTTTGAGACATTACTCCCATGGAGTAAAGTGCGCATGGTGACTGTTGTATTCAATCCCGATGCAATTGCTGTGTTTCATGAACACTCTGATAGTCCACAGATCACAGATTGCCTCCAGATGTGCATCGGAAACTACTACTGGTCTTCCTGGGAACGATCAAAGCGTAGACTGTTTGAGACATGATTCCCATCGAGGAAAGTGCGCATGGTTACTGTTGTATTCAATTCCGATGAAATTTCTGTGTTTCATTAACACTTTGAAGGTCCACAGATTACAGAATGCCTCCAGATGTGCATGGGAAACTACTACTGGTCTTCCAGGGAACGATCAAAGCGTAGACTGTTTCAGACGTTACTCCCATGGAGGAAAGTGCAGATGGTGACTGTTGTATTCAATCCCGATGCAATTTCTGTGTTTCATCAACACTGTGATAGTCCACAGATTACAGATTGTCTCCAGATGTGCATCGGAAACTACTTCTGGTCTTCCTAGGACCGATTAAAGCGTAGACTGTTTCAGACATTACTCCCATGGAGGAAAGTGCGGATTGTGACTGTTGTATTCACTCCCGATGCAATTTCTGTGTTTTATCAACTCTTCGGAGGTCCACAGATTACAGAATGCCTCCAGATGTGCATCGGAAACTACTACTGGTCTTCCAGGGAACGATCAAAGCGTAGACTGTTTGAGACATTACTCGAGTGGAGGAGAGTGCGAATGCTGACTGTAGTAGCCAATCCTGATTCAATTTCTGTGTTTCATCAACACTCTGATAGTCCACAGGTTACAGATTGCCTCCAGATGCGCATCGGAACTACTACTGGTCTTCCAGGGAACGATCAAATCGTAGACTGTTTGAGACATTACTCCCATGGAGGAAAGTGCGCATGACGAATGTTGTATTCAATCCAGATGCAATTTCTGTGTTTCAACAAACTCTGATAGTCCACAGATTAGAGATTGCCTCCAGATGTGCATCGGAAACTACTACTTTTCTTCCTGGGAACGATCAAAGCGTAGACTGTTTGAGACATGATTCCCATGGAGGAAAGTGCGCATGGTGACTGTTGTATTCAATTCCGATGCAATTTCTGTGTTTCATCAACACTTTGATTGTCCACAGATTACAGAATGCCTCCAGATGTGCATGGGAAACTACTACTGGTCTTCCAGGGAGTGATCAAAGCGTAGACTGTTTCAGACGTTACTCCCATGGAGGAAAGTGCGGATGGTGACTGTTGTATTCAACCCCGATGCAATTTCTGTGTTTCATCAACACTCTGATAGTCCACAGATTACAGATTGTCTCCAGATGTGCATCGGAAACTCGTTCTGGTCTTCCTGGGACCGATCAAAGCGTAGACTCTTTCAGACATTACTCCCATGGAGGAAAGTGCGTATTGTGACTGTTGTATTCACTCCCGTTGCAATTTCTGTGTTTCATCAACACTCTGATAGTAAACAGTTTACAGAATGCCACCAGATGTGCATCGGAAATTACTACTGGTCTTCCAGGGAACGATCAAAGCGTAGACTGTTTGAGACACTACTCCCATGGAGGAAAGTGCGCATGGTTACTGTTGTATTCAATTCCGATGAAATTTCTGTGTTTCATTAACACTTTGAAGGTCCACAGATTACCGAATGCCTCCAGATGTGCATGGGAAACTACTACTGGTCTTCCAGGGAACGATCAAAGCGTAGACTGTTTCAGACGTTACTCCCATGGAGGAAAGTGCAGATGGTGACTGTTGTATTCAATCCCGATGCAATTTCTGTGTTTCATCAACAAAGTGATAGTCCACAGATTACAGATTGTCTCCAGATGTGCATCGGAAACTACTTCTGGTCTTCCTAGGACCGATCAAAGCGTAGACTGTTTCAGACATTACTCCCATGGAGGAAAGTGCGGATTGTGACTGTTGTATTTACTCCCGATGCAATTTCTGTGTTTCATCAACTCTTCGGAGGTCCACAGATTACAGAATGCCTCCAGATGTGCATCGGAAACTACTACTGGTCTTCCAGGGTACGATCAAAGCGTAGACTGTTTGAGACATTACTCGAGTGGAGGAGAGTGCGAATGCTGACTGTAGTAGCCAATCCTGATGCAATTTCTGTGTTTCATCAACACTCTGATAGTCCACAGATTACAGATTGCCTCCAGATTCGCATCGGAAACTACTACTGGTCTTCCAGGGAACGATCAAAGCGTAGACTGTTTGAGACATTACTCCCGTGGAGGAAAGTGCGCATGACGAATGTTGTATTCAATCCAGATGCAATTTCTGTGTTTCAACAAACTCTGATAGTAAACAGATTACAGAATGCCTCCAGATGTGCATCGGAAACTACTACTGGTCTTCCAGGGAACGATCATAGCGTAGACTGTTAGAGACCTTACTCCCATGGAGGAAAGTGGTCACGGTGAGTGTTGTATTCAATCCCGATGCAATTTCTGTGTTTCATTAACACTCGGATAGTCCACAGATTATAGAATGCATCCAGATGTGCATCGGAAACTACTACTGGTCTTGCAGGGAACGAACAAAGCGTAGACTGTTTGAGACATTACTCCCATGGAGGAAAGTACGGATGGTTACTCTTGTATTCAAACCCGATGCTATTTCTGTGTTTCATCAACACTTTGAAGGTCCACAGATTACAGAATATCTCCAGATGTTCATCGGAAACTACTACTGGTCTTCCAGGGAACGATTAAAGCGATGACTGTTTGAGACATTACTGCCATGGAGGAAAGTGCGCATGGTGACTGTTGTATTCAATCCCGATGCAATTTCTGTGTTTCATCAACACTCTGATAGTCCACAGTTTACAGAATGCCACCAGATGTGCATCAGAAATTACTACTGGTCTTCCAGGGAACGATCAAAGCGTAGACTGTTTGAGACATTACTCCCATGGAGAAAAGGGCGGATGGTGACTGTTGTATTTAATCCCGATGCAATTTCTATGTTTCATCAAAACTCTGATAGTCCACAGATTACAGATTGCCTCCAGATGTGCATCGGAAACTACTACTGGTCTTCCTGGGAACGATCAAAGCGTAGACTGTTTGAGACATTACTCCCATGGAGGAAGGTACGGATGGTTACTCTTGTATTCAAACCCGATGCTATTTCTGTGTTTCATCAACACTTTGAAGGTCCACAGATTACAGAATATCTCCAGATGTGCATCGGAAACTACTACTGGTCTTCCAGGGAACGATTAAAGCGAAGACTGTTTGAGACATTACTCCCATGGAGGAAAGTGCGCATGGTGACTGTTGTATTCAATCCCGATGCAATTTCTGTGTTTCAACAACACCCTGATAGTAAACAGATGACAGAATGCCTCCAGATGTGCATCGGATACTACTACTGGTCTTCCACTGAACGATCAAAGCGTAGACTGTTTGAGATATTACTCCCATGGAGGGAAGTGTTCATGGTGACTGTTGTATTCAATCCCGATACAATTTCTGTGTTTCATTAACACTCGGATAGTCCACAGATTACAGAATGCCTCCAGATGTGCATCGGAAACTACTACTGGTCTGGAGGGAACGATCAAAGAGATGACAGTTTGAGACATTACTCCAATGGAGAAATGTAATCATGGTGCCTGTTGTATTCAATCCCGATGCAATTTCTGTGTTTCATCAACAATTTGAAGATCCGCAGATTACAGAATGCCTCTAGATATGCATCGGAAGCTAGTACTGGTCTTCCAGGCAACGAGCAAAGCGTAGACTGTTTGAGACATTACTCCCTTGGAGGAAAGTCCGCATGGTAACTATTGTATTCAGAGCCGATGCAATTTCTGTGTCTCATCAACACTCTGATAGTCCACAGATTACAGAATGCCTCCAGATGTGAAACGGAAACTACTACTGGTCTTCCAGGGAACGATCAAAGCGTACACTGTTTGAGACATTACTCCCATGGAGGAAAGTGCGCATGGTGACTGTTGTATTCAATCCCGATGCATTTTCTGTGTTTCATCAACAATCTGATAGTCCAGAATGCCTCGAGATGTGCATCGGAAACTAGTACTGGTCTTCCAGGGAGCGATCAAAGCGTAGACTGTTTGAGACTTTACTCCCATGGAGGAAAGTGCGCATGGTGACTGTTGTATTCAATGCCGATGCAATTTCTGTGTTTCATCAACACTCTGATAGTCCACAGATTACAGAATGCCTCCAGATGTGAAACGGAAACTACTACTGGTCTTCCAGGGAACGATCAAAGCGTACACTGTTTGAGACATTACTCCCATGGAGGAAAGTGCGCATGGTGACTGTTGTATTCAATCCCGATGCAATTTCTGTGTTTCATCAACACTCTGATAGTCCACAGATTACAGAATGCCTCCAGATGTGCATCGGAAACTACTATTGGTCTTCCAGGGAACGATCAATGCGTAAACTGTTTGAGACATTACTCCCATGGAGGAAAGTGCGCATGGTGACTGTTGTACTCAATCCCGATGGAATTTCTGTGTTTCATCAATACTCTGATAGTCCACAGATTACAGAATGCCTCCAGATGTGCAACGGAAACTACTACTGGTCTTCCAGGGAACGATCAAAGCATAGACTGTTTGAGACATTACTCCCATGGAGGAAAGTGCGCATTGTGACTGTTGTATTCAATCCCGATGCAATTTCTGTGTTTCATCAACAATCTGATAGTCCACAGATTACAGAATGCCTCCAGATGTGAATCGAAAACTACTATTGGTCTTCCAGGGAACGATGAAAGCGTAAGCTGTTTGAGACATTACTCCCATGGAGGAAAGTGCGCATGGTGACTGTTGTACTCAATCCCGATGGAATTTCTGTGTTTCATCAATACTCTGATAGTCCACAGATTACAGAATGCCTCCAGATGTGCATGGGAAACTACTACTGGTCTTCCAGGGAACGATCAAAGCGTAGACTGTTTCAGACGTTACTCCCATGGAGGAAAGAGCGGATGGTGACTGTTGTATTCACTCCCGATGCAATTTCTGTCTTTCATCAACACTCTGATAGTCCACAGATTACAGATTGTCTCCACATGTGCATCGGAAACTATTTCTGGTCTTCCTGGGACCGATCAAAGCGTAGACTGTTTCAGACATTATTCCCATGGAGGAAAGTGCGGATTGTGACTGTTGTATTCACTCCCGATGCAATTTCTGTGTTTCATCAACTCTTTGAAGGTCCACAGATTACAGAATGCCTCAAGATGTGCATCGGAAACTACTACTGGTCTTCCAGGGAACGATCAAAGCTTACACTGTTTGAGACATTACTCGCATGGAGGAAAGTGCGCATGGTGACTGTTGTATTCAATCCCGATGCAATTTCTGTGTTTCATCAACACTCTGATAGTCCACAGATTACATAATGCCTCCAGATGTGCCTCGGAAATTACTACTGGTCTTGAGGGAACGATCAAAAAGATGACAGTCTGAGACACTACTCCAATGGAGAAATGTACGCATGGTGCCTGTTGTATTAAATCCCGATGCAATTTCTGTGTTTCATCAACAATTTGAAGGTCCGCAGATTACAGAATACCTCCAGATGTGCATCGGAAGCTAATACTGGTCTTCCAGGCAACGAGCAAAGCGTAGACTGTTTGAGACATTACTCCCATGGAGGAAAGTGCGCATGGTGACTGTTGTATTCAATCCCAAAGGAACTTCTGTGATTCAACAACACTCTGATAGTAAACAGATTACAGAATGCCTCCAGATGTGCATGGGAAACTACTACTGGTCTTCCAGGGAACGATCAAAGCGTAGACTGTTTCAGACGTTACTCCCATGGAGGAAAGTGCGGATGGTGACTGTTGTATTCACTCCCGAAGCAATTTCTGTGTTTCATTAACACTCTGATAGTCCACAGATTACAGATTGTCTCCACATGTGCATCGGAAACTACTTCTGGTCTTCCTGGGTCCGATCAAAGCGTAGACTGTTTCAGACATTACTCCCATGGAGGAAAGTGCGGATTGTAACTGTTGTATTCACTCCCGATGCAATTTCTGTGTTTCATCAACTCTTTGAAGGTCCACAGATTACAGAATGCCTCAAGATGTGCATCGGAAACTACTACTGGTCTTCCAGGGAACGATCAAAGCTTACACTGTTTGAGACATTACTCGCATGGAGGAAAGTGCGCATGTTGACTGTTGTAATCAATCCCGATGCAATTTCTGTGTTTCATCAACACTCTGATAGTCCACAGATTACATAATGCCTCCAGATGTTCCCTCGGAAATTACTACTGGTCTTGAGGGAACGATCAAAGAGATGACAGTTTGAGGCACTACTCCAATGGAGAAATGTACGCATGGTGCCTGTTGTATTAATTCCCGATGCAATTTCTGTGTTTCATCAACAATTTGAAGGTCCGCAGATTACAGAATGCCTCCAGATGTGCATCGGAAACAAGTACTGGTCTTCGAGGGAGCGATCAAAGCGGAGACTGTTTGAGACATTACTCCCATGGAGGAAAGTGCGCATGGTGACTGTAGTATTCAATCCCGATGCAATGTATGCGTTCATCAACACTCTGATAGTACACAGATTACAGAATGCCTCCAGATGTGCATCGGCAACAACTACTGGTCTTCCAGGGAGCGATCAAAGCGTAGACTGTTTGAGACATTACTCCCATGGAGGAAAGTGCGCATGGTGACTGTTGTATCAATCCCAAAGGAACTACTGTGATTCAACAACACTCTGATAGTAAACAGATTACAGAATGCCTCCAGATGTGCATCGGAAACTACTACTGATCTTCCAGGGAACGATCAAAGCGTAGACTGTTTGAGACATTACTCCCGTGGAGGAAAGTGCGCATGGTGACTGTTGTATTCAATCCCAAAGGAACTACTGTGATTCAACAACACTCTGATAGTAAACAGATTACAGAATGCCTCCAGATGTGCATCGGAAACTACTACTGGTCTTCCAGGGAACGATCAAAGCGTAGACTGTTTGAGACATTACGCCCGTGGAGGAAAGTGCGCATGGTGACTGTTGTATTCAATCCCAAAGCAACTTCGGTGTTTCAACAACACTATGATGGTAAACAGATTACAGAATGCCTCCAGACGTGCATCGGAATCTGCTACTGGTCTTCCAGGGAACGATCAAATCGTAGACTGTTTGAGACATTACTCCCGTGGAGGAAAGTGCGAATGGTGACTGTTGTATACAATCCCGATGCAATTTCTGTCTTTCATCAACACTCTGATAGTCCACAGATTACAGATTGCCTCCATATGTGCATCGGAAACTACTACTGGTCTTCCTATGAACGATCAAAGCATAGACTGTTTCAGACATTACTCCCATGGTGAAAATTGCGCATGGTGACTGTTGTATTCAATCACGATGCAATTTCTGTGTTTCATCAACACTTTAAACGACCACAGACTACAGAATGGCGCCAGATGTGCATCGGAAACTACTACTGGTCTTTCAGGGGACGATCAAAGCATAGACTGTTTGAGACATTTCTCCCGTGGAGGAGAATGCGCATGGAGACTGTTGTATTCAATGCCGATGCAAATTCTGTGTTTCATCAATACTCAGTTAGTATACAGATTACAGAATGCCTCCAGATGTGCATCGGACACTACTACTGGTCTTCCAGGGAACGATCAAATCGTAGACTGTTTTAGACATTACTCCCGTAGAGGAGAGTTCGATTGGTGGCTGTTGTATACAATCCCGATGCAATATCTGTATTTCATCAACACTCTGACAGTCCACAGATTACAGATTGCCTCCAGATGTGCATCGGAAACTACTACTGCTCTTAATGGGAACGATCAAATCATAGACTGTTTGAGACATTACTGTCATGGAGGAAAGTGCGCATGGTGACTGTTGTATTCAATCACGATGCAATTTCTGTGTTTCATCAACACTTTGAAGGTCCACAGTTTACAGAATGTTTCCAGATGTGCATCGGAAACTACTACAGGTCTTCCTGAGAACGATCAAAGCGTAGACTGTTTGAGACATTACTCCCATGGATGAAAATGCGCATGGTGACTTTTGTTTTCAATCCCGATGCAATTTCTGTGTTACATCAACACCCTGATAGTCCACAGGTTACAGAATGCCTCCAGATGTGCATCGGAAACTACTACTGGTCTAACAGGGAACGATCAAAGCGTAGAATGTTTGAGACATTACTCCCATGGAGGAAAGTCGCATGGTGGCTGTTGTACTCAATCCCAAAGCAATTGCTGTGTCTCATCAACACTTTGAAGGTCCACAGACTACAGAATGAATCCAGATGTGCATCGGTAACTACTACTGGTCTTCCAGGGAACGATCAAAGCGTAGACTGTTTGAGACATTACTCCCGTGGAGGTGAGTGCGCATGGTGACTGTTGTATTCAACCCCAATGCAATATCTGTCTTTCATCAACACTCAGTTACTCCACAGATTACAGAATGCCTACAGATGTGCATCGAAAACTACAACTGGTCTTCCAGGGCACGATCAAAGCGTAGACTGTTTGAGACATTACTCCCATGGAGGAAAGTCGCATGGTGGCTGTTGTACTCAATCCCAAAGCAATTGCTGTGTTTCATCAACACTTTGAAGGTCCACAGACTACAGAATGAATCCAGATGTGCATCGAAAACTACTACTGGTCTCCCAGGGCACGATCAAAGCGTAGACTGTTTGAGTCATTACTCCCGTGGAGGAAAGTGCGAATGGTGACTGTTGTATACAATCCCGATGCAATATCTGTGTTTCATCAACACTCTGATAGTCCACAGATTACAGATTGCCTCCAGATGTGCATCGGAAACTACAACTGGTCTTCCTGGGAACTATCAAAGCATAGACTGTTTGAGACATTACTGTCATGGAGGAAAGTGCGCTTGGTGACTGTTGTATTCAATCACGATGCAATTTCTGTGTTTCATCAACACTTTGAAGGTCCACAGTTTACAGAATGTTTCCAGATGTGCATCGGAAACTACTACAGGTCTTCCTGGGAACGATCAAAGCGTAGACTGTTTGAGACATTACTCCCGTGGATGAAAATGCGCATGGTGACTTTTGTATTCAATCCCGATGCAATTACTGTGTTACATCAACACCCTGATAGTCCACAGGTTTCAGAATTCCTCCAGATGTGCATCGGAAGCTACTACTGGTCTAACAGGGAACGATCAAAGCGTAGAATGTTTGAGACATTACTACCATGGGGGAAAGTGCGCATGGTGACTGTTGTATTCAAACCCGATGCAATTTCTGTGTTTCATCAAAACTTTGAAGGTCCACAGATTACAGAATGCCTCCAGATGTGCATCGGAAACTACTACTGGTCTTCCAGGGAACGATCAAAGCGTACACTGTTTGAGACATTACTCCCATGGAGGAAAGTGCGCATGGTGACTGTTGTACTCAATCCCAAAGCAATTTCTGTGTTTCATCAACACTCTGATTATGTACATATCACAGAATGCCTCCAGATGTGCATCGGAAACTACTACTGGTCTAACAGGGAACGATCAAAGCGTAGAATGTTTGAGACATTACTCCCATGAGGGAACGTGTGCATGGTGAATGTTGTATTCAATCCCGATGCAATTTCTGTGTTTCATCAACACTCAGATAGTCCTCACATTACAGAATGTTTCCAGATGTGCATCGGAAATTACTACAGGTCTTCCTGGGAACGATCAAAGCGTACACTGTTTGTGACATTACTCCCTCGGAGGAAAGTGCGCATGGTGACTGTTGTATTCAAACCCGATGCAATTTCTGTGTTTCATCAAAACTTTGAAGGGCCACAGATTACAGAATGCCTCCAGATGTGGATCGCAAGCTACTACTGGTCTTCCAATGAACGATCAAGTCGTAGACAGTTTGAGAATTACTCCTATGGAGGAAAGTGCGCATGGTGACAGTTGTATTGAATCCCGATGCAATTTCTGTGTTTCATCAACACTCTGATATTCCACAGATTACAGAATGCCTCCAGATGTGCATCGGAAACTACTTCAGGTCTTCCAGGGAACGATCAAAGCGTAGACTGTTTGAGATATTACTCCCATGGAGGAAAGAGCGCATGGTGTCTGTTGTATTCAATCTCGATGCAATTTCTGTGTTTTATCAACACTTTGATAGACCACAGATTAAAGAATGCCTCCAGATGTGCATCGGAAACTACTTCATGACTTCGAGGGAACTATCAAAGCGTAGACTGTTTGAGACATTACTCCCGTGGAGGAGAGTGCGCATGGTGACTGTTGTATTCAACCCCAATGCAAGTTCTGTCTTTCATCAACACTCAGTTACTCCACAGATTACAGAATGCCTCCAGATGTGCATCGAAAACTACTACTGGTCTTCCAGGGAACGATCAAAGCGTAGACTGTTTGAGACATTACTCCCATGGAGGAAAGTCGCATGGTGACTGTTGCACTCAATCTCAAAGCAATTGCTGTGTTTCATCAACACTCTGATAGTCTACAGATTACAGAAAGCCTCCAGATGTACATCGGAAACTACTACTGGTCTAACAGGGAACGATCAAATCGTAGAATGTTTGAGACATTACTCCCATGGGGGAACGTGTGCATGGTGAGTGTTGTATTCAATACCGATGCAATTTGTGTGTTTCATCAACACTCAGATAGTCCACAGATTACAGAATGTTTCCAGATGAGCATCGGAAACTACTACAAGTCTTCCTGGGAACGATCAAAGCGTAGACTGTTTCCGACATTACTCCCATGGAGGAAAGTGCACATCGTGACTATTGTACTCAATCCCGATGCAATTACTGTGTTTCATCAACACTCTGATAGTCCATAGATTACAGAATGCCTCCAGATGTGCATCGGAAACTACGATTGGTCTTCCAGGGAACGATCAAAGCGTAAACTGTTTGAGACATTACTCCCATGGAGGAAGTGCGCATCGTGACTATTGTACTCAAACCCGATGCAATTTCTGTGTTTCATCAAAACTTTGAAGGTCCACAGATTACAGAATGCCTCCAGATGTGCATCGGAAACTACTACTGGTCTTACAGGGAACGATCAAAGCGTAGACTGTTTGAGACATTACTCCCATGGAGGAAAGTGTGCATGGTGACTGTTGTACTCAATCCCAAAGCAATTTCTGTGTTTCATCAACACTCTGATAGTGTACAGATTACAGAATGCCTCCAGATGTTCATCGGAAACTACTACTGGTCAAACAGGGAACGATCAAAGCGTAGAATATTTGAGACATTACTCCCATGGGGGAACGTGTGCATGGTGAGTGTTGTATTCAATCCCGATGCAATTTCTGTGTTTCATCAACACTCAGATAGTCCTCACATTACAGAATGATTCCAGATGTGCATCGGAAATTACTACAGGTCTTCCTGGGAACGATCAAAGCGTAGACTGTTTGTGACATTACTCCCTCGGAGGAAAGTGCGCATGGTGACTGTTGTATTCAAACCCGATGCAATTTCTGTGTTTCATCAAAACTTTGAAGGTCCACAGATTACAGAATGCCTCCAGATGTGGATCGGAAACTACTACTGGTCTTCCAATGAACGATCAAGTCGTAGACTGTTTGAGAATTACTCCTATGGAGGAAAGTGGTCATGGTGACTGTTGTATTCAATCCCGATGCAATTCATGTGTTTCATCAACACTTTGAAGGTCCAAAGATTACAGAATGCCTCCAGATGTGCATCGGAAACTACTACTGGTCTTCCTAGGAACGATCAAAGCGTAGACAGTTTGAGACATTACTCCCATGGAGGAAAGTGCGCATGGTGACTGTTGTCTTGAATCCCGATGCAATTTCTGTGTTTCATCAACACTTTGATATTCCACAGATTACAGAATGCCTCCAGATGTGCATCGGGAACTACTTCAGGTCTTCCAGGTAACGATCAAAGCGTAGACTGTTTGAGATTTTACTCCCATGGAGGAAAGAGCGCATGGTGTCTGTTGTATTAAATCCCGATGCAATTTCTGTGTTTTATCAACACTCTGATAGTCTACAGATTAAAGAATGCCTCCAGATGTGCATCGGAAACTACTTCATGACTTCGAGGGAACTATCAAAGCGTAGACTGTTTGAGACATTACTCCTGTGGAGGAGAGTGCGCATGGTGACTGTTGTATTCAACCCCAATGCAATTTCTGTCTTTCATCAACACTCAGTTACTCCACAGATTACAGAATGCCTCCAGATGTGCATGGAAAACTACTACTGGTCTTCCAGGGAACGATCAAAGCGTAGACTGTTTGAGACATTACACCCATGGAGGAAAGTCGCATGGTGACTTTTGTACTCAATCCCAAAGCAATTGCTGTGTTTCATCAACACTCTGATAGTCTACAGAATACAGAATGCCTCCAGATGTGCATCGGAAACTACTACTGGTCTAACAGGGAACGATCAAATCGTAGAATGTTTGAGACATTACTCCCATGGGGGAACGTGTGCATGGTGAGTGTTGTATTCAATCCCGATGCAATTTCTGTGTTTCATCAACACTCAGATAGTCCACAGATTACAGAATGTTTCCAGATGAGCATCGGAAGCTACTACAGGTCTTCCTGGGAACTATCAAAGCGTAGACTGTTTCCGACATTACTCCCATGTAGGAAAGTGCACATCGTGACTATTGTACTCAATCCCGATGCAATTACTGTGTTTCATCAACACTCTGATAGTCCATAGATTACAGAATGCCTCCAGATGTGCATCGGAAACTACGATTGACCTTCCAGGGAACGATCAAAGCGTAAACTGTTTGAGACATTACTCCCATGGAGGAAAGTGCGCATCGTGACTATTGTACTCAATCCCGATGGAAATTCTGTGTTTCATTAATACACTGATAGTCCACAGATTACAGAATGCCTCCAGATGTGCATCGGAAACTACTACTGGTCTAACAGGGAACGATCAAATCGTAGAATGTTTGAGACATTACTCCCATGGGGGAACGTGTGCATGGTGAGTGTTGTATTCAATCCCGATGCAATTTCTGTCTTTGATCAACACTCTGATAGTCCACAGATTACAGATTTCCTCCAGGTGTGCATCGGAAACTACTACTGGTCTTCCTATGAACGATCAAACCATAGACTGTTTAAGACATTACTACCATGGAGAAAATTGCGCATGGTGACTGTTGTATTCAATCACGATGCAACATCTGTGTTTCATCAACACTTTGAAGGTCCACAGACTACACAATGCCTCCAGATTTGCATCGGAAACTACTACTGGTCTTTCAGGGGACGATTAAAGCATAGACTGTTTGAGACATTACTCCCGTGGAGGAGAGTGCGCATGGAGACTGTTGTATTCAATGCCGATGCAATTTCTGTGTTTCAACAACACTCAGTTAGTATACAGATTACAGAATGCTCCCAGTTGTGCATCGGAAACTACTACTGGTCTTCCAGGGAACGATCAAAGCGTAGACTGTTTGAGACATTACTCCCATGGAGGAAAGTGCGCATGGTGTCTGTTGTATTCAATCCCAAAGCAACTTTGTGTTTCAACAACACTCTGATAGTAAACAGATTACAGAATGCCTCCAGATGTGCATTGGAAACTACTACTGGTCCTCCAGGGAACGATCAAATCGTAGACTTTTTGAGACATTACTCCCATGGAGGAAAATGCTCATGGTGACTTTTGTATTCAATCCCGATGCAATTTCTGTGTTTCATCAACACTCTGATAGTCCACAGGTTACAGAATGCCTCCAGATGTGCATCGGAAACTACTACAAGTCTTCCAGGGAGCGATCAAAGCGTCGACTGTTTGAGACATTACTTCCATGGAGGAAAGTGCGCATGGTGACTGTTGTATTCAATCCCGATGGAATGTCTGTGTTTCATCAATACTCTGATAGTTCACAGGTTACAGAATGGCTCCAGATGTGCATCGGAAACTACTACTGGTCTAACAGGGAACGATCAAAGCGTAGAATATTTGAGACATTACTACCATGGGGGAAAGTGCGCATGTTGACTGTTGTATTCAATCCCGATGCAATTTCTGTGTTTCATCAACACTTTGAAGGTCCAGAGATTACAGAATGCCTCCAGATGTGCATCGGAAACTACTACTGGTCTAACAGGGAACGATCAAATCGTAGAATGTTTGAGACATTACTCGCATGGGGGAACGTGTGCATGGTGAGTGTTGTATTCAATCCCGATGCAATTTCTGTGTTTCATCAACACTCAGATAGTCCACAGATGACAGAATGTTTCCAGATGAGCATCGGAAACTACTACAGGTCTTCCTGGGAACGATCAAAGCGTAGACTGTTTCCGACATTACTCCAATGTAGGAAAGTGCACATCGTGACTATTGTACTCAATCCCGATGCAATTACTGTGTTTCATCAACACTCTGATAGTCCATAGATTACAGAATGCCTCCAGATGTGCATCGGAAACTACGATTGGTCTTCCAGGGAACGATCAAAGCGTAAACTGTTTGAGACATTACTCCCATGGAGGAAAGTGCGCATCGTGACTATTGTACTCAATCCCGATGGAAATTCTGTGTTTCATCAATACTCTCATGGTCCACAGATTACAGAATGCCTCCAGATGTGCATCGGAAACTACTACTGGTCTAACAGGGAACGATCAAATCGTAGAATGTTTGAGACATTACTCCCATGGGGGAACGTGTGCATGGTGAGTGTTGTATTCAATCCCGACGCAATTTCTGTCTTTGATCAACACTCTGATAGTCCACAGATTACAGATTTCCTCCAGGTGTGCATCGGAAACTACTACTGGTCTTCCTATGAACGATCAAACCATAGACTGTTTAAGACATTACTACCATGGAGAAAATTGCGCATGGTGACTGTTGTATTCAATCACGATGCAATATCTGTGTTTCATCAACACTTTGAAGGTCCACAGACTACACAATGCCTCCAGATGTGCATCGGAAACTACTACTGGTCTTTCAGGGGACGATTAAATCATAGACTGTTTGAGACATTACTCCCGTGGAGGAGAGTGCGCATGGAGACTGTTGTATTCAGTGCCGATGCAATTTCTGTGTTTCAACAACACTCTGATAGTACACAGATTACAGAATGTCTCCAGATGTGCATCGGAAACTACCACTGGTCTTCCGGGTAACGATCAAAGCGTAAACTGTTTGAGACATTACTCCCATGGAGGAAAGTGCGCACGGTGACTGTTGTATTCAATCCCAAAGCAACGTCTGTGTTTCAACAACACCCTGATAGTAAACAGATTACAGAATGCCTCCAGATGTGCATCGGAAACTACTACTGGTCTTCCAGGGAACGATCAAATCGTAGACTGTTTGAGACATTACTCCCATGGAGGAAAATGCTCATGGTGAATTTTGTATTCAATCCCGATGCAATTTCTGTGTTACATCAACAGTCTGATAGTCCAAAGGTTACAGAATACCTCCAGATGTGCATCGGAGACTACTACTGGTCTTCCAGGGAGCGATCAAAGCGTAGACTGTTTGAGACATTACTCCCATGGAGGAAAGTGCGCATGGTGACTGTTGTATTCAATCCCGATGCAATGTCAGTGTTTCATCAATACTCTGATAGTCCACAGCTTACAGAATGCCTCCAGATGTGCATCGGGAACTACTACTGGTCTTCCAGCGAACGATGAAAGCGTAGACTGTTTGAGACATTACTCCCATGGAGGAAAGAGCGCATGGTGACTGTTGTATTCAATCAAGAAACAATTTCTGTGTTTCATCAACACTCTGATAGCCCACAGATTACAGAATGCCTCCAGATGTGCATCGGAAACTAATACTGGTCTTCCAGGGAACGATAAAGGCGTAGACTGTTTGAGAATTACTCCCATGGAGGAAAGTGGTCATTGTGACTGTTATATTTAATCCCGATGCAATTTATGTGTTTCATCAACACTTTGAAGGATCCACAGATTACAGAATGCCTCCAGATGTGCATAGGCAACTACTACTGGTCTCCCAGGGAACGATCAAATCGTAGACTGTTTGAGACATTACTCCCGTGGAGGAAAGTGCGCATGGAGACTGTTGTATTCAATGCCGATGCAATTTCTGTGTTTCATCAACACTCTGACAGTCCACAGATTACAGAATGCCTCCAGATGTGCATCGGAAACAACTACTGGTCTAACAGGGAACGATCAAAGCGTTGAATGTTTGAGACATTACTACCATGGGGGAAATTGCGAATGGTGACTGTTGTATTCAATCAAGATGCAATTTCTGTGTTTCATCAACACTCTGATAGTCCACAGATTACAGAATGCCTCCAGATGTGCATCGCAAACTACTACTGGCATAACAGGGAACGATCAAAGCGTAGAATGTTTGAGACATTACTACCATGGGGGAAATTGCGCATGGTGACTGTTGTATTCAATCAAGATGCAATATCTGTGTTTCATCAACACTCTGATAGTCCTCAGGTTACAGAATGCCTCCAGATGTGCATCGGAAACTATTACTGGTCTTCCTAGGAACGATCAAAGCGTAGACAGTTTGAGACATTACTCCCATGGAGGAAAGTGCGCATGGTGACTGTTGTATTGAATACCGATGCAATTTCTGTGTTTCATCAACACTCTGATATTCCACAGATTACAGAATGCCTCCAGATGTGCATCGGAAACTACTTCAGGTCTTCCAGGGAACGATCAAAGCGTAGACTGTTTGAGATATTACTCCCATGGAGGAAAGAGCGCATGGTGTCTGTTGTATTCAATCCCGATGCAATTTCTGTGTTTTATCAACACTCTGATAGTCCACAGATTAATGAATGCCTCCAGATGTGCATCGGAAACTACTTCATGACTTCGAGGGAACTATCAAAGCGTAGACTGTTTGAGACATTACTCCTGTGGAGGAGAGTGCGCATGGTGACTGTTGTATTCATCCCCAATGCAATTTCTGTCTTTCATCAACACTCAGTTACTCCACAGATTACAGAATGCCTCCAGATGTGCATGGAAAACTACTACTGGTCTTCCAGGGAACGATCAAAGCGTAGACTGTTTGAGACATTACACCCATGGAGGAAAGTCGCATGGTGATTGTTGTACTCAATCCCAAAGCAATTGCTGTGTTTCATCAACACTCTGATAGTCTACAGATTACAGAATGCCTCCAGATGTGCATCGGAAACTACTACTGGTCTAACAGGGAACGATCAAATCGTAGAATGTTTGAGACATTACTCCCATGGGGGAACGTGTGCATGGTGAGTGTTGTATTCAATCCCGATGCAATTTCTGTGTTTCATCAACACTCAGATAGTCCACAGATTACAGAATGTTTCCAGATGAGCATCGGAAACTACTACAGGTCTTCCTGGGAACGACCAAAGCGTAGACTGTTTCCGACATTACTCGAATGTAGGAAAGTGCACATCGTGACTATTGTACTCAATCCCGATGCAATTACTGTGTTTCATCAACACTCTGATAGTCCATAGATTACAGAATGCCTCCAGATGTGCATCGGAAACTACGATTGGTCTTCCAGGGAACGATCAAAGCGTAAACTGTTTGAGACATTACTCCCATGGAGGAAAGTGCGCATCGTGACTATTGTACTCAATCCCGATGGAAATTCTGTGTTTCATCAATACTCTGATAGTCCACAGATTACAGAATGCCTCCAGATGTGCATCGGAAACTACTACTGGTCTAACAGGGAACGATCAAATCGTAGAATGTTTGAGACATTACTCCCATGGGGGAACGTGTGCATTGTGAGTGTTGTATTCAATCCTGATGCAATTTCTGTCTTTGATCAACACTCTGATAGTCCACAGATTACAGATTTCCTCCAGGTGTGCATCGGAAACTACTACTGGTCTTCCTATGATTGATCAAACCATAGACTGTTTAAGACATTACTACCATGGAGAAAATTGCGCATGGTGACTGTTGTATTCAATCACGATGCAATATCTGTGTTTCGTCAACACTTTGAAGGTCCACAGACTACACAATGCCTCCAGATGTGCATCGGAAACTACTACTGGTCTTTCAGGGGACGATTAAAGCATAGACTGTTTGAGACATTACTCCCGTGGAGGAGAGTGCGCATGGAGACTGTTGTATTCAATGCCGATGCAATTTCTGTGTTTCAACAACACTCAGTTAGTATACAGATTACGGAATGCTCCCAGATGTGCATCGGAAACTACTACTGGTCTTCCAGGGAACGATCAAAGCGTAGACTGTTTGAGACATTACTCCCATGGAGGAAAGTGCGCATGGTGTCTGTTGTATTCAATCCCAAAGCAACTTTGTGTTTCAACAACACTCTGATAGTAAACAGATTACAGAATGCCTCCAGATGTGCATTGGAAACTACTACTGGTCCTCCAGGGAACGATCAAATCGTAGACTTTTTGAGACATTACTCCCATGGAGGAAAGTGCACATGGTGGCTGTTGTATTCAATCGCGATGCAATTTCTATGTTTCAACAACACTCTGTTAGTACACAGATTACAGAATGTCTCCAGATGTGCATCGGAAACTACTACTGGTCTTCCAGGGAGCGATCAAAGCGTCGACTGTTTCAGACATTACCTCCATGGAGGAAAGTGCGCATGGTGACTGTTGTATTCAATCCCGATGGAATGTCTGTGTTTCATCAATACTCTGATAGTCCACAGCTTACAGAATGCCTCCAGATGCGCATCGGAAACTACTACTGGTCTTCCAGGGAACGATGAAAGCGTTGACTGTTTGAGACTTTACTCCCACGGAGGAAAGAGCGCATGGTGATTGTTGTATTCAATCACGAAGCAATTTCTGTGTTTCATCAACACTCTGATAGCCCACAAATTACAGAATGCCTCCAGATGTGCATCGGAAACTACTACTGGTCTTCCAGGGAAAGATCAAGGCGTAGACTGTTTGAGACATTACTCCCATGGAGGAGAGTGGTCATGGTGACTGTTGTATTCAATCCCGATGCAATTTATGTTTTTCATCAACACTCAGTTATATACAGATTACAGAATGCTCCCAGACGTGAATCGGAAACTACTACTGGTCTTCCAAGGAACGATCAAAGCGTAGACTGTTTGAGACATTACTCCCGTGGAGGAAAGTGCGCATGGAGACTGTTGTATTCAATGCCGATGCAATATCTGTGTTTCATCAACACTCTGACAGTCCACAGATTACAGAATGCCTCCAGATGTGCATCGGAAACAACTACTGGTCTAACAGGGAACGATCAAAGCGTAGAATGTTTGAGACATTACTACCATGGGGGAAATTGCGAATGGTGACTGTTGTATTCAATCAAGATGCAATTTCTGTGATCATCAACACTCTGATAGTCCACAGATTACAGAATGTCTCCAGATGTGCATCGGAAACTACCTCTGGTCTTCCGGGTAACGATCAAAGCGTAAACTGTTTGAGACATTACTCCCATGGAGGAAAGTGCGCACGGTGACTGTTGTATTCAATCCCAAAGCAACGTCTGTGTTTCAACAACACCCTGATAGTAAACAGACTACAGAATGCCTCCAGATGTGCATCGGAAACTACTACTGGTCTTCCATTGAACGATCAAATCCTAGACTGTTTGAGACATTACTCCCATGGAGGAAAATGCTCATGGTGACTTTTGTATTCAATCCCGATGCAATTTCTGTGTTACATCAACAGTCTGATAGTCCAAAGGTTACAGAATACCTCCAGATGTGCATCGGAGACTACTACTGGTCTTCCAGGGAGCGATCAAAGCGTAGACTGTTTGAGACATTACTCCCATGGAGGAAAGTGCGCATGGTGACTGTTGTATTCAATCCCGATGCAATGTCAGTGTTTCATCAATACTCTGATAGTCCACAGCTTACAGAATGCCTCCAGATGTGCATCGGGAACTGCTACTGGTCTTCCAGGGAACGATGAAAGCGTAGACTGTTTGAGACATTACTCCCATGGAGGAAAGAGCGCATGGTGACTGTTGTATTCAATCAAGAAACAATTTCTGTGTTTCATCAACACTCTGATAGCCCACAGATTACAGAATGCCTCCAGATGTGCATCGGAAACTACTACTGGTCTTCCAGGGAACGATCAAGGCGTAGACTGTTTGAGAATTACTCCCATGGAGGACGGTGGTCATGGTGACTGTTGTATTCAATCCCGATGCAATTTATGTGATTCATCAACACTTTAAAGGTAAACAGATTACAGAATGCCTCCAGATGTGCTTCGGCAACTACTACTGGTCTTCCAGGGAACGATCAAAGCGTAGACTGTTTGAGACATTACTCCCGTGGAGGAAAGTGCGAATGGTGACTGTTGTATTCAATCCCGATGCAATTTCTTTGTTTCATCAACACTCTGATAGACCACAGATTACAGATTGCCTCCAGATGTGCATCGGAAACTACTACTGGTCTTCCTGGGAACGATCAAAACATAGACTGTTTGAGACATTACTATCATGGAGGAAAGTGCTCATGGTGACTGTTGTATTCTTTCTCGATGCTATTTCTGTGTTTCATCAACACATTGAAGGATCCACAGATTACAGAATGCCCACAGATGTGCATCGGCAACTACTACTGGCCTTCCAGGGAACGATCAAAGCGTAGACTGTTTGAGACATTACTTCCATGGAGGAAAGTGCGCATGGTGACTGTTGTATTCAATTCCGATGGAATGTCTGTGTTTCATCAATACTCTGATAGTCCACAGCTTACAGAATACCTCCACATGTGCATCGGAAACTACTACTGGTCTTCCATGGAACGATGAAAGCGTAGACTGTTTGTGACATTACTCCCACGGAGGAAAGAGCGCATGGAGACTGTTGTATTCAATGCCGATGCAATTTCTGTGTTTCATCAACACTCTGACAGTCCACAGATTACAGAATGCCTCCAGATGTGCATCGGAAACTACTACTGGTCTAACAGGGAACGATCAAAGCGTAGAATGTTTGAGACATTACTACCATGGGGGAAATTGTGAATGGTGATTGTTGTATTCAATCACGAAGCAATTTCTGTGTTTCATCAACACTCTGATAGCCCACAGATTACAGAATGCCTCCAGATGTGCATCGGAAACTACTACTGGTCTAACAGGGAATGATCAAAGCGTAGAATGTTTGAGTCATTACTACTATGGGGGAAAGAGCGCATGGTGACTGTTGTATTCAATCCCGATGCAATTTCTGTGTTTCATCAACACTCAGATAGTTCACAGATTACAGAATGCCTCCAGATGTGGATCGGAAACTACTACTGGTCTTCCAGGGAACGATCAAGTCGTAGACTGTTTGAGACATCACTCCCATGGAGGAAAGTGGTCATGGTGACTGCTGTATTCAATCCCGATGCAATTTCTGTGTTTCATCAACACTTTGAAGGTCCACAGACTACAGAATGCCTCCAGATGTGCATCGGAAACTACTACTGGTCTTTCAGGGGATGATCAAAGCATAGACTGTTTGAGACATTACTCCCGTAGAGGAGAGTGCGCGTGGAGACTGTTGTATTCAATGCCGATGCAATTTCTGTGTTTCATCAACACTCAGTTATATACAGATTACAGAATGCTCCCAGATGTGCATCGGAAACTACTACTGGTCTTCCAGGGAACGATCAAAGCGTAGACTGTTTGAGACATTACTCCCATGGAGGAAAGTGCGCATTGTGACTGTTGTATTCAATCGCAAAGCAACTTCTGTGCTTCAACAACACCCTGATAGTAAACAGATTACAGAATGCCTCCAGATGTGGATCGGAAACTACTACTGGTCTTCCAGGGAACGATCAAGGCGTAGACTGTTTGAGAATTACTCCCATGGAGGACGGTGGTCATGGTGACTGTTGTATTCAATCCCGATGCAATTTATGTGATTCATCAACACTTTAAAGGTAAACAGTTTACAGAATGCCTCCAGATGTGCTTCGGCAACTACTACTGGTCTTCCAGGGAACGATCAAAGCGTAGACTGTTTGAGACATTACTCCCACGGAGGAAAGTGCGCATGGTGACTGTTGTATTCAATCCCAAAGAAACTTCTGTGCTTCAACAACACCCTGATAGTAAACAGATTACAGAATGCCTCCAGATGTGCATCGGAAACTACTACTGGTCTTCCAGGGAACGATCAAATCGTAGACTGTTTGAGACATTAGTCCCATGGAGGAAAATGCTCATGGAGACTTTTGTTTTCAATCCCGATGCAATTTCTGTGTTACATCAACAGTCTGATAGTCCACAGGTTACAGATTGCCTCTAGATGTGCATCGAAAACTACTACTGGTCTTCCAGGGAGCGATCAAAGCGTAGAATGTTTGAGACATTAATACCATGGGGGAAAGTGCGCATGGTGACTGTTGTATTCAATCCCGATGCAATTTCTGTGTTTCATGAACACTCAGATATTCCACATATTACAGATTGCCTCCAGATGTGGATCGGAGACTACTACTGGTCTTCCAGGGAACGATCAAGCCGTAGACTCTTTGAGAATTACACCCATGGAGGACGGTGGTCATGGTGACTGTTGTATTCATCCCGATGCAATTTATGTGATTCATCAACACTTTAAAGGTATACAGATTACAGAAAGCCTCCAGATGTGCATCGGAAACTACTACTGGTCTTCCAGGGAACGATCAAAGCGTAGACTGTTTGAGACATTACTGTCATGGAGAAAGTGCGCATGGTGACTGTTGTATTCAATCCCGATGCAATTTCTGTGTTTCATGAACACTCAGATATTTCACAGATTACAGATTGCCTCCAGATGTGCATCGGAAACTACTACTGGTTTTCCAGGGAACGATCGAAGCGTAGACTGTTTAAGACATTACTACCATGGGGGAAATTGCGCATGGTGACTGTTGTATTCAATCAAGATGCAATTTCTGTGTTTCATCAACACTCAGATAGTCCACAGATTACAGAATGCCTCCAGATGTGGATCGGAAACTACTACTGGTCTACCAGGGAACGATCAAAGCGTAGACTGTTTGAGAATTACTCCCATGGAGGAAAGTGGTCATTGTGACTGTTATATTCAATCCCGATGCAATTTATGTGTTTCATCAACACTTTGAAGGATCCACAGATTACAGAATGCCTCCAGATGTGCTTCGGCAACTACTACTGGTCTTCCAGGGAACGATCAAAGCGTAGACCGTTTGAGACATTACTCCCGTGGAGGAAAGTGCGAATGGTGACTGTTGTATTCAATCCCGATGCAATTTCTGTGTTTCATCAACACTCTGATAGACCACAGATTACAGATTGCCTCCAGATGTGCATCGCAAACTACTACTGGTGTAACAGGGAACGATCAAAGCGTAGAATGTTTGAGACATTTTTACCATGGGGGAAATTGCGCATGGTGACTGTTGCATTGAATCAAGATGCAATTTCTGTGTTTCATCAACACTCAGATAGTCCACAGATTACAGAATGCCTCCAGATGTGGATCGGAAACTACTACTGGTCTTCCAGGGAACGATCAAGGCGTAGACTGTTTGAGAATTACTCTCATGGAGGAAAGTGATCATTGTGACTGTTGTATTCAATCCCGATGCAATTTATGTGTTTCATCAACACTCTGATAGACCACAGATTACAGATTGCCTCCACATGTGTATCGGAAGCTACTACTGGTCTTTCTGGGAACGATCAAAGCATGGACTGTTTGAGACATTACTGTCATGGAGGAAAGTGCGCATGGTGACTGTTGTATTCAATCACGATGCAATTTCTGTGTTTCATCAACACTTTGTAGGTCCACAGATTACAGAATGCCTACAGATGTGCATCGGAAACTACTACTGGTCTTCCAGGGAACGATCAAAGCGTAGACTGTTTGGGACATTACTCCCATGGAGGAGAGTGCGCATGGTGACTGTTGTATTCAATCCCAATGCAATTTCTGTGTTTCATCAACACTCAGTTAGTCCACAGATTACAGAATGCCTCCAGATGTGCGTCGGAAACTACTATTGGTCTTCCAGGGAACGATCAAAGCGTAGACTGTTTGTGACATTACTCCCATGGAGGAAAGTGCGCATGGTGACTGTTGTACTCAATCCCAAAGCAATGTCTGTGTTTCATCAACACTCTGATAGTCCACAGATTACAGAATGCCTCCAGATGTGCATCGGAAACTAGTACTGGTCTAACAGGGAATGATCAAAGCGTAGAATGTTTGAGACATTACTCCCATGGTGGAAATTGCGCATGGTGACTGTTGTATTCAATCAACATGCAATTTCTGTGTTTCATCAACACTCAGATAGTCCACAGATTACAGAATGCCTCCAGATGTGGTTCGGAAACTACTACTGGTCCTCCAGGGAACGATCAAGGCGTAGACTGTTTGAGAATTACTCCCATGGAGGAAAGTGGTAATTGTGACTGTTATATATAATCCCGATGCAATTTATGTGTTTCATCAACACTTTGAAGGATCCACAGATTACAGAATGCCTCCAGATGTGCATCGGCAACTACTACTGGTCTTCCAGGGAACGATCAAATCGTAGACTGTTTGAGACATTACTCCCGTGGAGGAAAGTGCGCATGGAGACCGTTGTATTCAATCCTGATGCATTTTCTGTTTACCATCAAAACTCTGATAGTCCACAGATAACAGAATGCCACCAGTTGTGCATCGGAAACTACTACTGGTCTAACAGGGAATGATCAAAGCGTAGAATGTTTGAGTCATTACTACTATGGGGGAAAGTGCGCATGGTGACTGTTGTATTAAATCCCGATGCAATTTCTGTGTTTCATCAACACTCAGATAGTTCACAGATTACAGAATGCCTCCAGATGTGGATCGGAAACTACTACCGGTCTTCCAGGGAACGATCAAGTCGTAGACTGTTTGAGACATCACTCCCATTGAGGAAAGTGGTCATGGTGACTGCTGTATTCAATCCCGATGCAATTACTGTGTTTCATCAACACTTTGAAGGTCCACAGATTACAGAATGCCTCCAGATGTGCATCGGAAACTACTACTGGTCTTCCAGGGAACGATCAAAGCGTAGACTGTTTGAGACATTACTCCCGTGGAGGAGAGTGCGCATGGTGACTGTTGTATTCAATCCCGATGCAATTTCTGTGTTTCATCAACACTCTGATAGTCCACAGATTACAGATTGCCTCCAGATGTGCATCGGAAACTACTACTGGTCTTCCTATGAACAATCAAAGCATAGACTGTTTAAGACATTACTCCCATGGAGAAAATTGCGCATGGTGACTGTTGTATTCAATCACGATGCAATTTCTGTGTTTCATCAACACTTTGAAGGTCCACAGACTACAGATTGCCTCCAGATGTGCATCGGAAACTACTACTGGTCTTTCAGGGGATGATCAAAGCATAGACTGTTTGAGACATTTCTCCCGTGGAGGAGAGTGCGCGTGGAGACTGTTGTATTCAATGCCGATGCAATTTCTGTGTTTCATCAACACTCAGTTAGTCCACAGATTACAGATTGCCTCCACATGTGCATCGGAAACTACTATTGGTCTTCCAGGGAACGATCAAAGCGTAGACTGTTTGTGACATTACTCCCATGGAGGAAAGTGCGCATGGTGACTGTTGTACTCAATCCCAAAGCAATGTCTGTGTTTCATCAACACTCTGATAGTCCACAGATTACAGAATGCCTCCAGATGTGCATCGGAAACTACTACTGGTCTTCCAGGGAACGATCAAAGCGTAGACTGTTTGAGACATTACTCCCATGGAGGAAAGTGTGCATGGTGACTGTTGTATTCAATCCCAAAGCAACTTCTGTGCTTCAACATCACCCTGATAGTAAACAGATTACAGATTGCCTCCACATGTGCATCGGAAGCTACTACTGGTCTCCCTGGGAACGATCAAAGCATAGACTGTTTGAGACATTACTGTCATGGAGGAAAGTGCGCATGGTGACTGTTGTATTCAATCACGATGCAATTTCTGTGTTTCATCAACACTTTGTAGGTCTACAGATTACAGAATGCCTCCAGATGTGCATCGGAAACTACTACTGGTCTTCCAGGGAACGATCAAAGCGTAGACTGTTTGGGACATTACTCCCATGGAGGAGAGTGCGCATGGTGGCTGTTGTATTCAATCCCAATGCAATTTCTGTGTTTCATCAACACTCAGTTAGTCCACAGATTACAGAATGCCTCCAGATGTGCATCGGAAACTACTATTGGTCTTCCAGGGAACGATCAAAGCGTAGACTGTTTGTGACATTACTCCCATGGAGGAAAGTGCGCATGGTGACTGTTGTACTCAATCCCAAAGCAATGTCTGTGTTTCATCAACACTGCGATAGTCCACAGATTACAGAATGCCTCCAGATGTGCATCGGAAACTACTACTGGTCTTCCAGGGAACGATCAAAGCGTAGAATGTTTGAGACATTACTCCCATGGTGGAAATTGCGCATGGTGACTGTTGTATTCAATCAACATGCAATTTCTGTGTTTCATCAACACTCAGATAGTCCACAGATTACAGACTGTTTGAGACATTACTCCCATGGAGGAAAGTGCGCATGGTGACTGTTGTACTCAATCCCAAAGCAATTTCTGTGTTTCTTCAACTGTTGTATTCAATCCCGATGCAATTTCTGTGTTTCATCAACACTCAGATATTCCTAAGATTACAGATTGCCTCCAGATGTGCATCGGAAACTACTACTGGTTTTCCAGGGAACGATCGAAGCGTAGACTGTTTGAGACATTACTACCATGGAGGAAATTGCGCATGGTCACTGTTGTATTCAATCAAAATGCAATTTCTGTGTTTCATCAACACTCAGATAGTCCACAGATTACAGAATGCCTCCAGATGTGGATCGGAAACTACTACTGGTCTTCCAGGGAACGATCAAAGCGTAGACTGTTTGAGAATTACTCCCATGGAGGAAAGTGGTCATTGTGACTGTTGTATTCAATCCCAATGCAATTTCTGTGTTTCATCAACACTCAGTTAGTCCACAGATAACAGAATGCCTCCAGATGTGCATCGGAAACTACTATTGGTCTTCCAGGGAACGATCAAAGCGTAGACTGTTTGAGACATTACTCCCATGGAGGAAAGTGCGCATGGTGACTGTTGTACTCAATCCCAAAGCAATGTCTGTGTTTCATCAACACTCTGATAGTCCACAGATTACAGAATGCCTCCAGATGTGGTTCGGAAACTACTACTGGTCTTCCAGGGAACGATCAAAGCGTAGACTGTTTGAGACATTACTCCCATGGAGGAAAGTGCACATGGTTACTGTTGTATTCAATCCTGATGCAATTTCTGTGTTTCAACAACACTCTGATAGTCCACAGATTACAGAATGCCACCACATGTGCATCGGAAACAACAACTGGTCTTCCAGGGAACGATGAAAGCGTTGACTGTTTGAGACATTACTCCCATGGAGGAATGTGCGCATGGTGACTGTTGTATTAAATCCCGATGCAATTTCTGTGTTTCAACAACACTTTGAAGGTCCGCAGATTAAAGAATGCCTCCACATGTGCATCGGAAACTACTACTGGTCTTCAGGGAACGATCAAAGCGATGACAGTTTGTGACATTACTCCCATGGAGAAATGTACGCATGGTGCCTGCTGTATTCAATCATGATGCAATTTCTGTGTTTCATCAACACTCTGATAGTCCACAGATTACAGAATGCTTCCAGATGTGCATCGGAAACTACTACTGGTCTTCCAGGGAACGATCAAAGCGTAGACTGTTTGAGACATTACTCCTATGTAGGAAAGTGCGCATGGTGACTGTTGTATTCAATCCCGATGCAATTTCTGGGTTTCACCAACACTCTGATAGTCCACTGATTACAGAATGCTTAAAGATGTCCATCGGAAACTACTACTGGTCTTCCAGAGGGCGATCAAAGCGTAAATTGTTTGAGACATTACTCCCATGGATGAAAGTGCGCATGGTGACTGTTGTATTCAATCCTGATGCAATTTCAGTGTTTCATCAACACACTGATAGTCAACAGATTACAGAATGCCTCCAGATGTGCATTGGAAACTACTACTGGTCTTCCAGGGAACGATCAAAGCGTAGACTGTTTGAGACATTACTCCCACAGAGGAAAGTGCGCATGGTGTTTGTTGAATTCAATCCCGATGCAATTTCTGTGTTTCATCAACACTCTTATAGTCCACAGATTACAGAATGCCTCCAGATGTGCATCGAAAACTACTACTGGTCTTCCAGGGAACGATCAAAGCGTAGACTGTTCGAGACATTACTCCCATGGAGGCAAGTTCGCATGGTGACTGTTGTATTCAATCCCGAAGCAATTTCTGTGTTTCATCAACACTCTGATAGTCCACAGAGATCAGAATGCCTCCAGATGTACATCGGAAACTACTACTGGTCTAACAGGGAACGATCAAAGCGTAGAATGTTTGAGACATTACTCCCATGGGGGAAAGTGCGCATAGTGATTTTTCTATTCAATCCTGATGCAATTTCTGTGTTTCATCAACATTTAGATAGTTCACAGATTACAGAAATCCTCCAGATGTGCCTCGGAAACTGCCACTGGTCTTCCAGGGAACGATCAAGTCGTAGACTGTTTGAGACATTACTCCCATGGAGCAAAGTGCGCATGGTGGCTGTTGTATTCAAACCCGATGCAATTTCTGTGTTTCATCAACACTTTGAAGGTCCACAGATTACAGAATGCCTCCATATGTGCATCGGAAACTACTACTGGTCTTCCAGGGAACGATCAAATCGTAGACTGTTTGAGACATTACTCCCATGGAGGAAAGTGCGGATGGTGACTGTTCTATTCAATCCCGATGCACTTTCTGTGTTTCATCAACACTCTGATAGTCCACAGATTACAGATTGTCTCCAGATGTGCATCGGAAACTACTACTGGTCTTCCTGGGTACGATCAAAGCGTAGACTGTTTCAGACATTACTCCCATGGAGGAAAGTGCGTATGGTGACTGTCGTATTCAATCCCGATGCAATTTCTGTGCTTCAGCTACACTCTGATAGTTCACAGATTACTGAATGCCACCAGATGTGCATCGGAAACTACTACTCGTCTTCCAGAGAACGATCAAATCGTAGATTGTTTGAGACATTATTTCCATGGAGCAAAGGGGTCATGGTGACTGTTGTATTCAATCTCGATGCAATTTCTGTTTTTCATCAACACTCGGATAGTCCACATATCACAGAATACCTCCAGATGTGCATCGGTAACTTTTACTGGTCCTCAGGGAACGATCAAAGCGATGACAGTTTGAGACACTACTCCCATGGAGAAATGTACGCATGGTGCCTGTTGTATTCAATCCCGATGCAATTTCTGTGTTTCATCAACACTCTGATAGTCCACAGATTACAGATTGCCTCCAGATGTGCATCGGAAACTACTACCGGTCTTCCTGGGAACAATCAAAGCGTAGACTGTTTCAGACATTACTCCCATGGAGGAAAGTGCGTATGGTAACTGTTGTATTCACACCCGATGCAATTTCAGTGTTTCATCAACATTTTGTAGGTCCACAGATAACAGAATGCCTCCAGATGTGCATTGGAAACTACTACTGGCCTTCCAGGGAACGATCAAAGCGTACACTGTTTCAGACATTACTCCCATGGAGGAAAGTGCGGATGGTGACTGTTGTATTCAATCCCGATGCAATTTCAGTGTTTCATCAACACTCAGATAGTCCACAGATTACAGAATGCCTCCAGATGTGCATCGGAAACTACTACTGGTCTTCCAGGGAACGATCAAAGCGTTGACTGTTTGAGACATTACTCCTGTGGAGGAGAGTGCGAATGGTGACTGTTGTATTCAATCCCGATGCAATTTCTGTGTTTCATCAACACTCTGATAGTCCACAGATTACAGATTGCCTCCAGATGTGCATCGGACACTACTACCGGTATTCCTGGGAACGATCAAAGCGTAGACTGTTTGAGACATTACTCCCATAAAGGAAAGTGCGCATAGTGACTGTTGTATTCAATCCCGATGCAATTTCTGTGTTTCATCAAAACTTTGAAGGTCCACAGATTACAGAATGCCTCCAGACGTGCATCGGAAACTACTACTGGTCTTCCTGGGAACGATCAAAGCGTAGACTGATTGTGACATTACTCCCACGGAGGAATGTGCGCATGGTGACTGTTGTATTCAATCCCGATGCAATTTCTGTGTTTCATCAACACTCTGATAGTCCACAGATTACAGAATGCCACCACATGTGCATCGGAAACAACAACTGGTCTTCCAGGGAACGATGAAAGCGTTGACTGTTTGAGACACTACTCCCATGGAGAAGTGTTCGCATGGTGCCTGTTGTATTCAATCCCGATGCAATTTCTGTGTTTCATCAACACTCTGATAGTCCACAGATTACAGATTGCCTCCAGATGTGCATCGGAAACTACTACTGGTCTTCCTGGGAACGATCAAAGCGTAGACTGTTTCAGACATTACTCCCATGGAGGAAAGTGCGTATGGTAACTGTTGTATTCACACCCGATGCAATTTCAGTGTTTCATCAACATTTTGTAGGTCCACAGATAACAGAATGCCTCCAGATGTGCTATGGAAACTACTACTGGCCTTTCAGGGAACGATCAAAGCGTAGACTGTTTCAGACATTACTCCCACGGAGGAAAGTGCGGATGGTGACTGTTGTATTCAATCCCGATGCAATTTCAGTGTTTCATCAACACTCAGATAGTCCACAGATTACAGAATGCCTCCAGATGTGCATCGGAAACTACTACTGGTCTTCCAGGGAACGATCAAGGCGTATACTGTTTGAGACATTACTCCCATGGAGGAAAGTGCGCATGGTGACTGTTGTATTCAATCCCGATGCAATTTCTGTGTTTGATCAACACTTTGAAGGTCCACAGAGTACAGAATGCCTCCACATGTGCATCAGAAACTACTACTGGTCTTCAGGGAACGATCGAAGCGATGACAGTTTGTGACATTACTCCCATGGATAAATGTACGCATGGGGCCTGTTGTATTCAATCCCGATGCAATATCTGTGTTCCATCAACACTTTGAAGGTCCACAGATTACAGAATGCCTCCAGATGTGCATCGGAAACTACAACTGGTCTTCCAGGGAGCGATCAAAGCGTAAACTGTTTGAGACATTACTCCCATGGAGGAAAGTGCGCATTGTGACTGTTGTATTCAATCATGATGCAATTTCTGTGTTTCATCAACACTCTGATAGTCCACAGATTACAGAATGCTTCCAGATGTGCATCGGAAACTACTACTGGTATTCCAGGGAACGATCGAAGCGTAGACTGTTTGAGACATTACTCCTATGTAGGAAAGTGCGCATGGTGACTGTTGTATGCAATCCCGATGCAATTTCTGGGTTTCATCAACACTCTGATAGTCCACAGATTACAGAATGTTTCCAGATGTCCACCGGAAACTACTACTGGTCTTCCAGAGGACGATCAAAGCGTAGATTGTTTGAGACATTACTCCCATGGATGAAAGTGCGCATGGTGACTGTTGTATTCAATCCAGATGCAATTTCAGTGTTTCATCAACACTCTGATAGTCAACAGATTACAGAATGCCTCCAGATGTGCATTGGAAACTACTACTGGTCTTCCAGGAAACGATCAAAGCGTAGATTGTTTGAGACATATCTCCCATTGAGGAATGTGCGCATGGTGTTTGTTGTATTCAATCCCGATGCAATTTCTGTGTTTCATCAACACTCTTATAGTCCACAGATTACAGAATGCCTCCAGATGTGCATCGAAAACTACTACTGGTCTTCCAGGGAACGATCAAAGCGTAGACTGTTCGAGACATTACTCCCATGGAGGCCAGTTCGCATGTTGACTGTTGTATTCAATACCGAAGCAATTTCTGTGTATCATCAACACTCTGATAGTCCACAGCGATCAGAATGCCTACAGATGTAAATCGGAAACTACTACTGGTCTAACAGGGAACGATCAAAGCGTAGAATGTTTGATACATTACTCCCATGGGGGAAAGTGTGCATAGTGACTGTTGTATTCAATCCTGATGCAATTTCTGTGTTTCATCAACATTTAGATAGTTCACAGATTACAGAAGTCCTCCAGATGTGCCTCGGAAACTGCTACTGGTCTTCCAGGGAACGATCAAGTCGTAGACTGTTTGAGACATTACTCCCATGGAGGAAAGTGCGCATGGTGACTGTTGTATTCAAACCCGATGCAATTTCTGTGTTTCATCAACACTTTGAAGGTCCACAGATTACAGAATGCCTCCATATGTGCATCGGAAACTACTACTGGTCATCCAGGGAACGATCAAAACGTGGACTGTTTGAGACATTACTCCCATGGAGGAAAGTGCGGATGGTGACTGTTCTATTCAGTCCCGATGCAATTTTTGTGTTTCATCAACACTCTGCTAGTCCACAGATTACAGAATGCCACGAGATGTGCATTGGAAACTACTACTGGCCTTCCAGGGAACGATTAAACCGTCGACTGTTTCAGACATTACCCCCATGGAGGAAAGTGCGGATGGTGACTGTTCTATTCAATCCCGAGGCAATTTTTATGTTTCATTAACACTCTGCTAGTCCACAGATTACAGAATGCCACGAGATGTGCGTTGGAAACTACTACTGGTCTTCCAGGGAACGATTAAACCGTGGACTGTTTCAGACATTACTCCCATGGTGGAAAGTGCGGATGGTAACTGTTGTATTCAATCCCGATGCAATTTCAGTGTTTCATCAACATTTTGTAGGTCCACAGATTACAGAATGCCTCCAGATGTGCATTGGAAACTACTACTGGCCTTCCAGGGAACGATCAAAGCGTAGACTGTTTCAGAAATTACTCCCATGGAGGAAAGTGCGGATGGTGACTGTTGTATTATATCCCGATGCAATTTCTATGTTTCATTAACACTCTGATAGACCACAGATTATAGAATGCCTCCAGATGTGTATCGGAAACTACTTGTGGTCTACCAGGGAACGATAAAAGCGTGGACTGTTTGTGACATTACTCCCACGGACGAAGGTGCACATGGTGACTGTTGTATTCAATCCCGATGCAATTTCTGTGTTTCATAAACACTCTGATAGTCCGCAGATTACAGATTACCTCCATATGTGCATCGGAAACTACTACTGGTCTTCCAGGGAACGATCAAAGCGTAGACTGTTTGAGACATTACCTCCATGGAGGAAAGTACATATGGTGACTGTTGTATTCAAACCCGATGCAATTTCTGTGTTTCATCAACACTTTGAAGGTCCACAGATTACAGAATGCCTCCAGATGTGCATCGGAAACCACTACTGGTCTAACAGGGAACGAACAAAGCGTAGAATGTTCGAGACATTACTCCCATGGAGGCAAGTTCGCATGGTGACTGTTGTATTCAATCCCGAAGCAATTTCTGTGTTTCATCAACTCTTTGAAGGTCCACTGATTACAGAATGCCTCCAGATGTGCATCGGAAACTTTTACTGGTCTTCCAGGGAACGAACAAAGCGTAGACTGTTTCAGACATTACTCCAATGGAGAAAAGTCCGGATGGTGACTGTTGTATTTAATCCCGATGCAATTTCTATGTTTCATCAACACTCTCATAGTCCACAGATTACAGATTGCCTCCATATGTGCATCGGAATCTACTACTGGTCTTCCTGGGAACGATCAAAGCGTAGACTGTTTGAGACATTACTCCCATGGAGGAAAGTACATATGGTGACTGTTGTTTACAAACCCGATGAAATTTCTGTGTTTCATCAACACTTTGAAAGTCCACAGATTACAGAATGCCACGAGATGTGCATTGGAAACTACTACTGGTCTTCCAGGGAACGATGAAACCGTGGACATTTTCAGACATTACTCCCATGGAGGAAAGTGCGGATGGTGACTGTTGTGTTCCATCCCGATGCAATTTCTGTGTTTCATCAACACTCTGCTAGTCCACAGATTACAGAATGCCACCAGATGTGCATCAGAAACTACTACAGGTCTTCCAGGGAACGATCAAAGCGTAGACTGTTTGAGACATTACTCACATGGAGGAAAGTGTGTATGGTGACTGTTGTATTCAATCCCGATGCAATTTCTGTGTTTCATCAACACTCTGATAGTTCACAGTTTACTGAATGCCACCAGATGTGCATCGGAAACTACTACTCGACATCCAGAGAACGATCAAATCGTAGATTGTTCGAGACATAACTTCCATGGAGGATAGGGGTCATGGTGACTGTTGTATTCAATCCCGATGCAATTTCTGTGTTTCATCAACACTCGGATAGTCCACAGATCACAGAATACCTCCAGATGCTCATCGGTAACTACTACTGGTCTCCAGGGAACGATCAAAGCGATGACAGTTTGAGACACTACTCCCATGGAGAAATGTACGCATGGTGCCTGTTGTATTCAATACCGATGCAATTTCTGTGCTTCAACAACACTCTGATAGTCCACAGATTACAGATTGCCTCCAGATGTGCATCGGAAACTACTACTGGTCTTCCTGGGAACGATCAAAGCGTTGACTGTTTCAGACATTAATCCCATGGAGGAAAGTGCGGATGGTAACTGTTGTATTCACTCCCGATGCAATTTCAGTGTTTCATCAACATTTTGTAGGTCCACAGATTACAGAATACCTCCAGATGTGCATTGGAAACTACTACTGGCCTTCCAGGGAACGATCAAAGCGTAGACTGTTTCAGACATTATTCCCATGGAGGAAAGTGTGGATGGTGACTGTTGTATTCAATCCCGATGCAATTTCTGTGTTTCATCAACACTCAGATAGCCCACAGATTACAGAATGCCTCCAGATGTGCATCGGAAACTACTACTGGTCTCCCAGGGAACGATCAAGGCGTATACTGTTTGAGACATTACTCCGATGGAGGAAAGGGCGCATGGTGACTGTTGTATTCAATCCCGATGCAATTTCTGTGTTTCATCAACACTTTGAAGGTACACAGATTACAGAATGCCTTCAGATGTGCATCGGAAACTACTACTGTTCTTCTAGGGAACGATCAAAGGGTTCACTGTTTGAGACATTACTCCCGTGGAGGAAAGGGCGAATGGTGACTGTTGTATTCAATCCCGATGCAATTTCTGTGTTTCATCAACACTCTGATAGTCCAGAGATTACAGATTGCCTCCAGATGTGCATCGGAAACTACTACTGGTATTCCTGGGAACGATCAAAGCGTAGACTGTTTGAGACATTACTCCCATGGAGGAAAGTGCGCATAGTGACTGTTGTATTCACTCCCGATGCAATTTCTGTGTTTCATCAACACTCTGATAGTCCACAGATTACAGAATGACTCCAGATGTGCATCGGAAACTACTACTGGTCTTCCTGGGAATGATCAAAGCGTAGAATGTATCAGACATTACTCCCATTGAATAAAGTGCGGATTGTGACTGTAGTATTCACTCCCGATGCAATTTCTGTGTTTCATCAACACTTTGAAGTTCCACAGATTACAGAATGCCTCCAGATGTGCATCGGAAACTGCTACTGGTCTTCCAGGGAAGGATCAAACTGTAGACCGTTTCAGATATTACTCCCATGGAGAAAAGTGCGGATGGTGACTGTTGTATTATATCCCGATGCAATTTCTATGTTTCATTAACACTCTGATAGACCACAGATTATAGAATGCCTCCAGATGTGTATCGGAAACTACTAGTGGTCTACCAGGGAACGATAAAAGCGTGGACTGTTTGTGACATTACTCCCACGGAGGAAGGTGCGCATGGTGACTGTTGTATTCAATACCGATGCAATATCTGTGTTTCATCAACACTCTAATAGTCCACAGATTACAGATTGATTCCAGATGTGCATCGGAAACTACTACTGGTCTTCCAGGGAACGATCAAAGCGTAGACTATTTGAGACATTATTTCCGTGGAGGAAAGTGCGCATGGTGACTTTTGTTTTCAATCCCGCTGCAATTTCTGTGTTTCATCAACACTCTGATAGCCCACAGATTACAGAATGCCACGAGATGTGCATTGTAAACTACTACTGGTCTTCCAGGGAACGATTAAACCGTGGACTGTTTCAGACATTACTCCCATGGAGGTAAGTGCGGATGGTGACTGTTGTATTCAATCCCGATGCAATTTCTGTGTTTCATCAACACTCTGCTAGTCCACAGATTACAGAATGCCACCAGATGTGCATTGGAAACTACTACAGGACTTCCAGGGAACGATCAAAGCGTAGACTGTTTGAGACATTACTCCCATGGAGGAAAGAGCGTATGGTGACTTTTGTATTCAATTCTGATGCAATATCTGTGTTTCATCAACACTTTGATAGTTCACAGATTACAGAATGCCACCAGATGTGCATCGGAAACTACTACTCGTCTTCCAGAGAACGATCAAATCGTAGATTGTTTGAGACATTACTTCCATGGAGGGAAGGGGTCATGGTGACTGTTGTATTCAATCCCGATACATTTTCTGTGTTTCATCAACACTCGGATAGTCCACAGATCACAGAATACCTCCAGATGTGCATCGGAAACTTCTACTGGTCTTCCTGGGAACGATCAAAGCGTAGACTGTTTCAGACATTACTCCCATTGTCGAAAGTGTGGATTGTAACTGTAGTATTCACTCCCGATGCAATTTCAGTGTTTCATCAACATTTTGTAGGTCCACAGATTACAGAATGCCTCCAGATGTGCATTGGAAACTACTACTGGCCTTCCAGGGAACGATCAAAGCGTAGACTGTTTCAGACATAACTCCCATGGAGGAAAGGGCGGATGGTGACTGTTGTATTCAATCCCGATGCAATTTCTGTGTTTCATCAACACTCACATAGTCCACAGATTACAGATTGCCTCCAGATGTGCATCGGAAACTACTACAGGACTTCGTGGGAACGATCAAAGCATAGACTGTTTGAGACATTACTCCCATGGATGGAAGTGCGCATGGTGACTGTTGTATTCAATCCCGATGCAATTTCAGTGTTCCATCAACACTTTGAATGTCCACAGATTACAGAATGCCTCCAGATGTGCATCGGAAACTACTATTGGTCTCCCAGGCGACGATCAAACATAGACTGTTTCGACATTACTCGCGATGAGGAAAGTGCGCATGGTGACTGTTGAATTCAATCCCGATGAAATTGCTGTGTTTGATCAACACTCAGTTAGTCCACAGATTAAAGATTGCCTCCAGATGTGCATCGTCAATTAATACTTTTCTTCCTGGGAACGATCAAAGCATAGACTGTTTGAGACATTACTTCCATGGAGGAAAGTGCGGATGGTGAATGTTGTATTCAATCCCGATGCAATTTCTGTGTTTCATCAACACTTTGAAGGTCCACAGATTACAGAATGCCACCAGATGTGCATCGGAATCTGCTACTGGTCTTTCACGGAACGATCAAACGGTAGACTGTTTCAGATATTACTCCCATGGAGAAAAGTGCGGATGGTGACTGTTGTATTATATCCCGATGCAATTTCTATGTTTCATTAACACTCTGATAGTCCACAGATTATAGAATGCCCCCAGATGTGTATCGGAAACTACTAGTGGTCTTCCAGGGAACGATAAAAGCGTAGACTGTTTGTGACATTACTCCCACGGAGGAAAGTGCGCATGGTGACCGTTGTATTCAATCGCGATGCAATATCTGTGTTTCATCAACACTCTGATAGTCCACAGGTTACAGATTGACTCCAGATGTGCATCGGTAACTACCACTGGTCTTCCTGGGAACGATCAAAGCGTAGACTGTTTGAGACAATACTCCCATGGAGGAAAGTGCGGATGGTGACTGTTGTATTCAATCCCGATGCAAATTCTGTGTTTCATCAACACTCAGATAGTCCATAGATTACAGAATGCCACCAGATGTACATTGGAAACTACTACTGGTCTTCCAGGGAACTATCAAAGCGTAGACTGTTTGCGACATTACTCCCATGGAGGAAAGTGCGGATGGTGGCTGTTGTATTCAATCCCGATGCAATATCTGTGTTTCATCAACACTCGGATAGTCCACAGATCACAGAATACCACCAGATGTGCATCGGTAACTACGACTGGTCTTCATGGAACGATCAAAGCGATGACACTTTGAGACACTACTCCCATGGAGAAATGTACGCATGGTGCCTGTTGTATTCAATCCCGATGCAATTTCTGTGTTTCATCTACACTCTGATAGTCCACAGATTACGGATTGCCTCCAGATGTGCATCGGAAACTACTACTGGTCTTCCTGGGAACGATCAAAGCGTAGACTGTTTCAGACATTACTCCCATGGAGGAAAGTGCGGATGGTAGTTGTTGTATTCACTCCCGATGCAATTTCAGTGTTTCATCAACATTTTGTACGTCCACAGATTCCAGAATGCCTCCAGATGTGCATTGGAAACTACTACTGGTCTTCCAGGGAACGATCAAAGCGTAGACTGTTTCAGACATTACTCCCACGGAGGAAAGTGCGGATGGTGACTGTTGTATTCAATCTCGATGCAATTTCTGTGTTTCATTAACACTCAGATAGTCCACAGATTACAGAATGCCTCCAGATGTGCATCGGAAACTACTACTGGTCTTCCAGGGAACGATCAAGGCGTATACTGTTTGAGACATTACTCCCTTTGAGGAAAGTGCGCATGGTGACTGTTGTATTCAATCCCGATGCAATTTCTCTGTTTCATCAACACTTTGAAAGTCCACAGATTACAGAATGCCTCCAGATGTGCATCGGAAACTACTACTGGTCTTCCAGGGAATGATCAAAGCGTTGACTGTTTGAGACATTACTCCCGTGGAGGAGAGTGCAATGGTGATTGTTGTATTCAATCCCGATGCAATTTCTGTGTTTCATCAACACTCTGATAGTCCACAGATTACAGATTGCCTCCAGATGTGCATCGGAAACTACTACTGGTCTTCCTGGGAACGATCAAAGCGTAGACTGATTGTGACATTACGCCCATGGAGGAATGTGCGCATGGTGACTGTTGTATTCAATCCCGATGCAATTTCTGTGTTTTCATCAAGACTCTGATAGTCCACAGATTACAGATAGCCTCCAGATGTGCATCCGAAACTACTACTGGTCTTCCAGGGGACGATCAAAGCGTAGACTGTTTGAGACATTACTCCCATGGAGGAAAGTGCGCACGATGACTGTTGTATTCTATCCCGATGCAATTTCTGTGTTTCATCAACACTCTGATAGTCCACAGATTACAGGATGCCACCAGATGTGAATCCGAAACTACTACTGGTCTTCCTGGCAACGATCAAGGCATAGACTGTTTGAGACATTACTCCCGTGGAGGAAAGTGCGCATAATGACTGTTGTTATCAATCCCGATGCTATTGCTGTGTTTCATCAACACTCTGATAGTCCATAGATTACAGAATGTTACCAGATGTGCATTGGAAAATACTACTGGTCTTCCAGGGAACTATCAAAGCGTAGACTGTTTGAGACATTACTCCTATGGAGGAAAGTGAGGATGGTGACTGTTGTATTCAATCGCGATGCAATTTCTCTGTTTCATCAACACTCAGATAGCCCACAGATTACAGAATGCCACCAGATGTGTACCGGAAACTACTACTGGTCTTCCAGGGAACGATCAAAGCGTAGACTGTTTCAGACGTTACTCCCATGGAGAAAAGGGCAGATGGTGACTGTTGTATTCAATCCCGATGCAATTTCTGTGTTTCATCAACACTCTGATGGTCCACAAATTACGGAATGCCGCCAGATGTGCATCGGAAACTACTACTGGTCTTCCAGTGAGCGATCAAATGGTAGACTGTTTGAGATTTACTCCCATGGAGGAAAGTGCGCATGGTGACTGTTGTATTCAATCCCGATGGAATTTCTGTGTTTCATCAACACTCTGATAGTTTACAGATTTCAGAATTCCTCCAGATGTGCATCGGAAACTACTACTGGTCTTCCAGGGAACGATCAAGGCGTAAACTGTTTGAGACATCACTCCCATGGAGGAAAGTGCGCATGGTGACTGTTGTATTCAATCCCGATGCAATTTCTGTGTTTCATCAACACTTTGAAGGTCCACAGATTACAGAATGCCTCCAGATGTGCATCGGAAACTACTACTGGTCTTCCAGGGAACGATCAAAGCATAGACTGTTTGAGACATTACTCCCGTGGAGGAAAGTGCGAATGGTGAAATTTGTATTCAATCCCGATGAAATTTCTGTGTTTCATCAACAATCTGATAGTCCACAAACTACAGATTGCCACCAGATTTGCATCGGAAACTACTACTGGCCTTCCTGGGAACGATCAAAGCATAGACTGTTTGAGACATTACTCTCATTTAGGAAAGTGCGCATGGTGACTGTTGTATTCAATCCCGATGCAATTTCTGTGTTTCATCAACACTCTATAGTCCACAGATTACAGAATGCCTCCAGATGTGCATCGGAAACTACTACTGGTATTCCTTTGAACGATCAAAGCGTAGACTGTTTGAGACATTACTCCCATGGAGGAAAGTGCGGATGGTAACTGTTGTATTCACTCCCGATGCAATTTCAGTGTTTCATCAACATTTTGTACGTCCACAGATTCCAGAATGCCTCCAGATGTGCATTGGAAACTACTACTGGTCTTCCAGGGAACGATCAAAGCGTAGACTGTTTCAGACATTACTCCCACGGAGGAAAGTGCGGATGGTGACTGTTGTATTCACTCCCGATGCAATTTCAGTGTTTCATCAACATTTTGTACGTCCACAGATTCCAGAATGCCTCCAGATGTGCATTGGAAACTACTACTGGTCTTCCAGGGAACGATCAAAGAGTAGACTGTTTCAGACAATACTCCCACGGAGGAAAGTGCGGATGGTGACTGTTGTATTCAATCTCGATGCAATTTCTGTGTTTCATTAACACTCAGATAGTCCACAGATTACAGAATGCCTCCAGATGTGCATCGGAAACTACTACTGGTCTTCCAGGGAACGATCAAGGCGTATACTGTTTGAGACATTACTCCCTTGGAGGAAAGTGCGCATGGTGACTGTTGTATTCAATCCCGATGCAAATTCTCTGTTTCATCAACACTTTGAAAGTCCACAGATTACAGAATGCCTCCAGATGTGCATCGGAAACTACTACTGGTCTTCCAGGGAATGATCAAAGCGTTGACTGTTTGAGACATTACTCCCGTGGAGGAGAGTGCGAATGGTGATTGTTGTATTCAATCCCGATGCAATTTCTGTGTTTCATCAACACTCTGATAGTCCACAGATTACAGATTGCCTCCAGATGTGCATCGGAAACTACTAAAGGTATTCCTTTGAACGATCAAAGCGTAGACTGTTTGAGACATTACTCCCATGGAGGAAAAAGCGCATAGTGACAGTTGTATTCAATCCCGATGCAATTTCTGTGTTTCATCAACACTTTGAAGGTTCACAGATTACAGAATGCCTCCAGATGTGCATCGGAAGCTACTACTGGTCTTCCTGGGAACGATCAAAGCGTAGACTGATTGTGACATTACGCCCATGGAGGAATGTGCGCATGGTGACTGTTGTATTCAATCCCGATGCAATTTCTGTGTTTTCATCAAGACTCTGATAGTCCACAGATTACAGATAGCCTCCAGATGTGCATCGGAAACTACTACTGGTCTTCCTGGGAACGATCAAAGCGTAGACTGTATCAGACATTACTCCCATTGAGGAAAGTGCGGATTGTGACTGTTGTATTCACTCCCGATGCAATTTCTGTGTTTCATCAAAACTTTGAAGGTCCACAGATTACTGAATGCCTCCAGATGTGCATCGAAACTACTACTGGTCTTCCAGGGTACGATCAAGGTGTACACTGTTTGAGACATTACTCCCGTGGATGGAAGTGCGCATAATGACTGTTGTTATCAATCCCGATGCTATCTCTGTGTTTCATCAACACACTGATAGTCCATAGATTACAGAATGCCACCAGATGTGCATCGGAAACTACTACTGGTCTACCAGGGAACTATTAAAGCGTCGACTGTTTGAGACATTACTCCCATGGAGGAAAGTGCGCATGGTGACTGTTGTATTAAAACCCGATGCAATTTCTGTGTTTCATCAACACTCTGACAGTCAACAGATTACAGAATGCCACCAGATGTGTATCGGAAACTACTACTGGTCTTCCAGGGAACGATCAAAGCGTAGACTGTTTCAGACGTTACTCCCATGGGGGAAAGTGCGGATGGTGACTGTTGTATTCAATCCCGATGCAATTTCTGTGTTTCATCAACACTCTGATAGTCCACAGATTACAGGATGCCACCAGATGTGCATCGGAAACTACTACTGGTCTTCCAGGGGACGATCAAAGCGTAGACTGTTTGAGACATTACTCCCATGGAGGAAAGTGCGCACGATGACTGTTGTATTCTATCCCGATGCAATTTCTGTGTTTCATCAACACTCTGATAGTCCACAGATTGCAAGATGCCGCCAGATGTGCATCGGAAGCTACTACTGGTCCTCCTGGGACGATAAAAGCATAGACTGTTTGAGATATTACTCCCATGGAGGAAATTGCGCATGGAGACAGTTGTATTCAATCCCGATGCAATTTCTGTGTTTCAACAAACTCTGATAGTCCACAGTTTACAGAATGCCTACAGATGTGAATCCGTAACTACTACTGGTCTACCTGGCAACGATCAAGGCATAGACTGTTTGAGACATTACTCCCGTGGAGGAAAGTGAGGATGGTGACTGTTGTATTCAATCGCGATGCAATTTCACTGTTTCATCAACACTCAGATAGCCCACAGATTACAGAATGCCACCAGATGTGTACCGGAAACTACTACTGGTCTTCCAGGGAACGATCAAAGCGTAGACTGTTTCAGACGTTACTCCCATGGAGAAAAGGGCAGATGGTGACTGTTGTATTCAATCCCGATGCAATTTCTGTGTTTCATCAACACTCTGATTGTCCACAAATTTTGGAATGCCGCCAGATGTGCATCGGAAACTACTACTGGTCTTCCAGTGAGCGATCAAATGGTAGACTGTTTGAGATTTACTCCCATGGAGGAAAGTGCGCATGGTGACTGTTGTATTCAATCCCGATGGAATTTCTGTGTTTCATCAACACTCTGATAGTTTACAGATTTCAGAATGCCTCCAGATGTGCATCGGAAACTACTACTGGTCTTCCTGGGAACGATCAAAGCATAGACTGTTTGAGACATTACGCACATGGAGGAAAGTGCGCATGGTGACTGTTGTATTCAATCCCGATGCAATTTTTGTGTTTCATCAACACTTTGAAGGTCCACAGATTACAGATTGCCTCCAGATGTGCATTGGAAACTACTACTGGTCTTCCAGGGAACTATCAAAGCGTAGACTGTTTGAGACATTACTCCCATGGAGGAAAGTGCGCATTGTGACTGTTGTATTCAAACCCGATGCAATTTCTGTGTTTCATCAACACTCTGACAGTCCACAGATTACAGATTGCCTCCAGATGTGCATCGGAAACTACTACTGGTCTTCCTGGGAACGATCGAAGCGTAGATTGTTTGAGACAATACTCCGAAGGAGGAAAGTGCGGATGGTGACTGTTGTATTCAATCCCGATGCAATTTCTGTGTTCCATCAACACTCAGGTAGTCCACAGATTACAGAATGCCTCCAGATGTGCATCGGAAACTACTACTGGTCTTCCAGGGAACGATCAAGGCGTAAACTGTTTGAGACATCACTCCCATGGAGGAAAGTGCGCATGGTGACTGTTGTATTCAATCCCGATGCAATTTCTGTGTTTCATCAACACTTTGAAGGTCCACAGATTACAGAATGCCTCCAGATGGTCATCGGAAACTACTACTGGTCTTCCAGGGAACGATCAAAGCATAGACTGTTTGAGACATTACTCCCGTGGAGGAAAGTGCGAATGGTGAAATTTGTATTCAATCCCGATGAAATTTCTGTGTTTCATCAACAATCTGATAGTCCACAAACTACAGATTGCCTCCAGATTTGCATCGGAAACTACTACTGGCCTTCCTGGGAACGATCAAAGCATAGACTGTTTGAGACATTACTCTCATTTAGGAAAGTGCGCATGGTGACTGTTGTATTCAATCCCGATGCAATTTCTGTGTTTCATCAACACTCTATAGTCCACAGATTACAGAATGCCTCCAGATGTGCATCGGAAGCTACTACTGGTCTTCCAGGGAACGATCAAAGCGTAGACTGTTGAAGACATTACTAACATGAAGGAAAGTGCGCATGGTGACTGTTTTATTCAACCCGATGCAATTTCTGTGTTTTTGTCAACACTCTGATAGTCCACAGATTACAGAATGCCACCAGATGTGCATCGGAAACTACTACTGGTTTTCCAGGGAACGATCAAAGCGTGGACTGTTTCACACATTACACCCATGGAGGGAAGTGTGGATTGTGAATATTGTATTCAATCCCGATGCAATTTATGTGTTTCAGCAACACCCAGATAGTCCACAGATTACAGAATGCCACCAGATTTGCATCGGAAACTACTACTGGTCTTCCATGGAACGATCTAAGCGTAGACTGTTTGAGACATTACTCCCGTGGAGGAAAGTGCGCATGGTGACTGTTGTATTCAATCCCTATGCATTTTCTGTTTTTCATCAACACTCTGATAGTCCATAGATTACAGAATGCCACCAGTTGTGCATCGGAAACCACTACTGGTCTTCCAGGGTACGACCAAAGCGTAGACTGTTTGAGACATTACTCCCATGGAGAAAAGTGGGGATGGTGACTGTTGTATTCAATCCCGATGCAATTTCTGTGATTCATCAACACTCTGATCGTCCACAGATTACAGAATGCCACCAGATGTGCATCAGAAACTACTACTGATCTTCCAGGTAACGATCAAAGCGTAGACTCTTTGAGACAATACTCCCATGGAGGAAAGTGAGGATGGTGACTGTTGTATTCAATCGCGATGCAATTTCTCTGTTTCATCAACACTCAGATAGTCCACAGATTACAGAATGCCACCAGATGTGTATCGGAAACTACTACTGGACTTCCACGGAACGATCAAAGTGTAGACTGTTTCAGACGTTACTCCCATGGAGAATAGTGCGGATGGTGACTGTTGTATTCAATCCCGATGCAATTTCTGTGTTTCATCAATACTCTGATGGTCCACAGATTACAGAATGCCGCCAGATGTGCATCGGAAGCTACTACTGGTCTTCCAGTGAGCGATCAAATGGTAGACTGTTTGAGAATTACTCCCATGGAAGAAAGTGCGCATGGTGACTGTTGTATTCAATCCCGATGGAATTTCTGTGTTTCATCAACACTCTGATAGTTTACAGATTTCAGAATGCCTCCAGATGTGCATCGGAAACTACTACTGGTCTTCCTGGGAACGATCAAAGCAAAGACTGATTGAGACATTACTCACATGGAGGAAAGTGCGCATGGTGACTGTTGTATTCAATCCCGATGCAATTTCTGTGTTTCATCAACACTTTGAAGGTCCACAGATTACAGAATTCCACCAGATGTGCATTGGAAACTACTACTGGTCCTCCAGGGAACTATCAAAGCGTAGACTGTTTGAGACATTACTCCCGTGGAGAAGAGTGCGAATGGTGATTGTTGTATTCAATCCCGATGCACTTTCTGTGTTTCATCAACACTCTGATAGTCCACAGATTACAGATTGCCTCCAGATGTGCATCGGAAACTACTACTGGTATTCCTTTGAACGATCAAAGTGTAGACTCTTCGAGACATTACTCCCATGGAGGAAAGTGCGTATAGTGACAGTTGTATTCAATCCCGATGCAATTTCTGTGTTTCATCAACACTTTGAAGGTCCACAGACTACAGAATGCCACCAGATGTGCATCGGAAACTACTACTGGTTTTCCAGGGAACGATCAAAGCGTGGACTGTTTCACACATTACACCCATGGAGGGAAGTGTGGATTGTGAATATTGTATTCAATCCCGATTCAATTTATGTGTTTCATCAACACCCAGATAGTCCACAGATTACAGAATGCCACCTGATGTGCATCGGAAACTACTACTGGTCTTCCATGGAACGATCAAAGCGTAGACGGTTTGAGATATTACTCCCGTGGAGGAAAGTGCGCATGGTGACTGTTGTATTCAATCCCGATGCAATTTCTGTGTTTCATCAACACTTTGAAGGTCCACAGATTACAGAATGCCTCCAGATGGTCATCGGAAACTACTACTGGTCTTCCAGGGAACGATCAAAGCATAGACTGTTTGAGACATTACTCCCGTGGAGGAAAGTGCGAATGGTGAAATTTGTATTCAATCCCGATGAAATTTCTGTGTTTCATCAACAATCTGATAGTCCACAAACTACAGATTGCCTCCAGATTTGCATCGGAAACTACTACTGGCCTTCCTGGGAACGATCAAAGCATAGACTGTTTGAGACATTACTCTCATTTAGGAAAGTGCGCATGGTGACTGTTGTATTCAATCCCGATGCAATTTCTGTGTTTCATCAACACTCTATAGTCCACAGATTACAGAATGCCTCCAGATGTGCATCGGAAGCTACTACTGGTCTTCCAGGGAACGATCAAAGCGTAGACTGTTGGAGACATTACTAACATGAAGGAAAGTGCGCATGGTGACTGTTTTATTCAACCCGATGCAATTTCTGTGTTTTTGTCAACACTCTGATAGTCCACAGATTACAGAATGCCACCAGATGTGCATCGGAAACTACTACTGGTTTTCCAGGGAACGATCAAAGCGTGGACTGTTTCACACATTACACCCATGGAGGGAAGTGTGGATTGTGAATATTGTATTCAATCCCGATGCAATTTATGTGTTTCAGCAACACCCAGATAGTCCACAGATTACAGAATGCCACCAGATTTGCATCGGAAACTACTACTGGTCTTCCATGGAACGATCTAAGCGTAGACTGTTTGAGACATTACTCCCGTGGAGGAAAGTGCGCATGGTGACTGTTGTATTCAATCCCTATGCATTTTCTGTTTTTCATCAACACTCTGATAGTCCATAGATTACAGAATGCCACCAGTTGTGCATCGGAAACCACTACTGGTCTTCCAGGGTACGACCAAAGCGTAGACTGTTTGAGACATTACTCCCATGGAGAAAAGTGGGGATGGTGACTGTTGTATTCAATCCCGATGCAATTTCTGTGATTCATCAACACTCTGATCGTCCACAGATTACAGAATGCCACCAGATGTGCATCAGAAACTACTACTGATCTTCCAGGTAACGATCAAAGCGTAGACTCTTTGAGACAATACTCCCATGGAGGAAAGTGAGGATGGTGACTGTTGTATTCAATCGCGATGCAATTTCTCTGTTTCATCAACACTCAGATAGTCCACAGATTACAGAATGCCACCAGATGTGTATCGGAAACTACTACTGGACTTCCACGGAACGATCAAAGTGTAGACTGTTTCAGACGTTACTCCCATGGAGAATAGTGCGGATGGTGACTGTTGTATTCAATCCCGATGCAATTTCTGTGTTTCATCAATACTCTGATGGTCCACAGATTACAGAATGCCGCCAGATGTGCATCGGAAGCTACTACTGGTCTTCCAGTGAGCGATCAAATGGTAGACTGTTTGAGAATTACTCCCATGGAAGAAAGTGCGCATGGTGACTGTTGTATTCAATCCCGATGGAATTTCTGTGTTTCATCAACACTCTGATAGTTTACAGATTTCAGAATGCCTCCAGATGTGCATCGGAAACTACTACTGGTCTTCCTGGGAACGATCAAAGCAAAGACTGATTGAGACATTACTCACATGGAGGAAAGTGCGCATGGTGACTGTTGTATTCAATCCCGATGCAATTTCTGTGTTTCATCAACACTTTGAAGGTCCACAGATTACAGAATTCCACCAGATGTGCATTGGAAACTACTACTGGTCCTCCAGGGAACTATCAAAGCGTAGACTGTTTGAGACATTACTCCCGTGGAGAAGAGTGCGAATGGTGATTGTTGTATTCAATCCCGATGCACTTTCTGTGTTTCATCAACACTCTGATAGTCCACAGATTACAGATTGCCTCCAGATGTGCATCGGAAACTACTACTGGTATTCCTTTGAACGATCAAAGTGTAGACTCTTCGAGACATTACTCCCATGGAGGAAAGTGCGTATAGTGACAGTTGTATTCAATCCCGATGCAATTTCTGTGTTTCATCAACACTTTGAAGGTCCACAGACTACAGAATGCCACCAGATGTGCATCGGAAACTACTACTGGTTTTCCAGGGAACGATCAAAGCGTGGACTGTTTCACACATTACACCCATGGAGGGAAGTGTGGATTGTGAATATTGTATTCAATCCCGATTCAATTTATGTGTTTCATCAACACCCAGATAGTCCACAGATTACAGAATGCCACCTGATGTGCATCGGAAACTACTACTGGTCTTCCATGGAACGATCAAAGCGTAGACGGTTTGAGATATTACTCCCGTGGAGGAAAGTGCGCATGGTGACTGTTGTATTCAATCCCTATGCATTTTCTGTTTTTCATCAACACTCTGATAGTCCATAGATTACAGAATGCCACCAGTTGTGCATCGGAAACCACTACTGGTCTTCCAGGGTACGACCAAAGCGTAGACTGTTTGAGACATTACTCCAATGGAGAAAAGTGGGGATGGTGACTGTTGTATTCAATCCCGATGCAATTTCTGTGATTCATCAACACTCTGATCGTCCACAGATTACAGAATGGAACCAGATGTGCATCAGAAACTACTACTGATCTTCCAGGGAACGATCAAAGCGTAGACTCTTGGAGACAATACTCCCATGGAGGAAAGTGAGGATGGTGACTGTTGTATTCAATCGCGATGCAATTTCTCTGTTTCATCAACACTCAGATAGTCCGCAGATTACAGAATGCCACCAGATGTGTATCGGAAACTACTACTGGTCTTCCACGGAACGATCAAAGTGTAGACTGTTTCAGACGTTACTCCCATGGAGGAAAGTGCGCATGGTGACTGTTGTATTCAATCCCGATGGAATTTCTGTGTTTCATCAACACTCTGATAGTTTACAGATTTCAGAATGCCTCCAGATGTGCATCGGAAACTACTACTGGTCTTCCTGGGAACGATCAAAGCATAGACTGATTGAGACATTACTCACATGGAGGAAAGTGCGCATGGTGACTGTTGTATTCAATCCCGATGCAATTTCTGTGTTTCATCAACACTTTGAAGGTCCACAGATTACAGAATGCCACCAGATGTGCATTGGAAACTACTACTGGTCCTCCAGGGAACTATCAAAGCGTAGACTGTTTGAGACATTACTCCCATGGAGGAAAGTGCGCATGGTGACTGTTGTATTCAAACCCGATGCAATTTCTGTGTTTCATCAACACTCTGACAGTCCACAGATTACAGATTGCCTCCAGATGTGCATCGGAAACTACTACTGGTCTTCCAGGGAACGATCAAAATCGTACACTGTTTGCGACATTACTCCCATGGAGAAAAGTTCGCATGGTGACTGTTGTATTCAATCCCGATGTAATTTCTGTGTTTCATCAACACTCTGATAGTCCACAGATTACAGAATGCTACCATAAGTGCATCGGAAACTACTACTGGTCTTCCAGGGAACGATCAAAGCGTTGACTGTTTGAGACATTACTCCCGTGGAGGAGAGTGCGAATGGTGATTGTTGTATTCAATCCCGATGCACTTTCTGTGTTTCATCAACACTCTGATAGTCCACAGATTACAGATAGCGTCCAGATGTGCATCGGAAACTACTACTGGTATTCCTTTGAACGATCAAAGCGTAGACTGTTCAGGACATTACTCCCATGGAGGAAAGTGCGTATAGTGACAATTGTATTCAATCCCGATGCAATTTCTGTGTTTCATCAACACTTTGAAGGTCCACAGATTACAGAATGCCTCCAGATGTGCATCGGAAACTACTACTGGTCTTCCTGGGAACGATCAAAGCGTAGACTGATTGTGACATTACTCCCTTGGAGGAAAGTGCGCATGGTGACTGTTGTATTCAATCCCGATGCAATTTCTCTGTTTCATCAACACTTTGAAAGTCCACAGATTACAGAATGCCTCCAGATGTGCATCGGAAACTACTACTGGTCTTCCAGGGAATGATCAAAGCGTTGACTGTTTGAGACATTACTCCCGTGGAGGAGAGTGCGAATGGTGATTGTTGTATTCAATCCCGATGCAATTTCTGTGTTTCATCAACACTCTGATAGTCCACAGATTACAGATTGCCTCCAGATGTGCATCGGAAACTACTACTGGTATTCCTTTGAACGATCAAAGCGTAGACTGTTTGAGACATTACTCCCATGGAGGAAAAAGCGCATAGTGATAGTTGTATTCAATCCCGATGCAATTTCTGTGTTTCATCAACACTTTGAAGGTTCACAGATTACAGAATGCCTCCAGATGTGCATCGGAAGCTACTACTGGTCTTCCTGGGAACGATCAAAGCGTAGACTGATTGTGACATTACGCCCATGGAGGAATGTGCGCATGGTGACTGTTGTATTCAATCCCGATGCAATTTCTGTGTTTTCATCAAGACTCTGATAGTCCACAGATTACAGATAGCCTCCAGATGTGCATCGGAAACTACGACTGGTCTTCCTGGGAACGATCAAAGCGTAGACTGTATCAGACATTACTCCCATTGAGGAAAGTGCGGATTGTGACTGTTGTATTCACTCCCGATGCAATTTCTGTGTTTCATCAAAACTTTGAAGGTCCACAGATTACTGAATGCCTCCAGATGTGCATCGAAACTACTACTGGTCTTCCAGGGTACGATCAAGGTGTACACTGTTTGAGACATTACTCCCGTGGATGGAAGTGCGCATAATGACTGTTGTTATCAATCCCGATGCTATCTCTGTGTTTCATCAACACACTGATAGTCCATAGATTACAGAATGCCACCAGATGTGCATCGGAAACTACTACTGGTCTACCAGGGAACTATTAAAGCGTCGACTGTTTGAGACATTACTCCCATGGAGGAAAGTGCGCATGGTGACTGTTGTATTAAAACCCGATGCAATTTCTGTGTTTCATCAACACTCTGACAGTCAACAGATTACAGAATGCCACCAGATGTGTATCGGAAACTACTACTGGTCTTCCAGGGAACGATCAAAGCGTAGACTGTTTCAGACGTTACTCCCATGGGGGAAAGTGCGGATGGTGACTGTTGTATTCAATCCCGATGCAATTTCTGTGTTTCATCAACACTCTGATAGTCCACAGGTTACAGGATGCCACCAGATGTGCATCGGAAACTACTACTGGTCTTCCAGGGGACGATCAAAGCGTAGACTGTTTGAGACATTACTCCCATGGAGGAAAGTGCGCACGATGACTGTTGTATTCTATCCCGATGCAATTTCTGTGTTTCATCAACACTCTGATAGTCCACAGATTGCAAGATGCCGCCAGATGTGCATCGGAAACTACTACTGGTCCTCCTGGGACGATAAAAGCATAGACTGTTTGAGATATTACTCCCATGGAGGAAATTGCGCATGGAGACAGTTGTATTCAATCCCGATGCAATTTCTGTGTTTCAACAAACTCTGATAGTCCACAGTTTACAGAATGCCTACAGATGTGAATCCGAAACTACTACTGGTCTTCCTGGCAACGATCAAGGCATAGACTGTTTGAGACATTACTCCCGTGGAGGAAAGTGCGCATAATGACTGTTGTTATCAATCCCGATGCTATTGCTGTGTTTCATCAACACTCTGATAGTCCATAGATTACAGAATGTTACCAGATGTGCATTGGAAAATACTACTGGTCTTCCAGGGAACTATCAAAGCGTAGACTGTTTGAGACATTACTCCTATGGAGGAAAGTGAGGATGGTGACTGTTGTATTCAATCGCGATGCAATTTCTCTGTTTCATCAACACTCAGATAGCCCACAGATTACAGAATGCCACCAGATGTGTACCGGAAACTACTACTGGTCTTCCAGGGAACGATCAAAGCGTAGACTGTTTCAGACGTTACTCCCATGGAGAAAAGGGCAGATGGTGACTGTTGTATTCAATCCCGATGCAATTTCTGTGTTTCATCAACACTCTGATGGTCCACAAATTTTGGAATGCCGCCAGATGTGCATCGGAAACTACTACTGGTCTTCCAGTGAGCGATCAAATGGTAGACTGTTTGAGATTTACTCCCATGGAGGAAAGTGCGCATGGTGACTGTTGTATTCAATCCCGATGGAATTTCTGTGTTTCATCAACACTCTGATAGTTTACAGATTTCAGAATGCCTCCAGATGTGCATCGGAAACTACTACTGGTCTTCCTGGGAACGATCAAAGCATAGACTGTTTGAGACATTACGCACATGGAGGAAAGTGCGCATGGTGACTGTTGTATTCAATCCCGATGCAATTTCTGTGTTTCATCAACACTTTGAAGGTCCACAGATTACAGATTGCCTCCAGATGTGCATTGGAAACTACTACTGGTCTTCCAGGGAACTATCAAAGCGTAGACTGTTTGAGACATTACTCCCATGGAGGAAAGTGCGCATTGTGACTGTTGTATTCAAACCCGATGCAATTTCTGTGTTTCATCAACACTCTGACAGTCCACAGATTACAGATTGCCTCCAGATGTGCATCGGAAACTACTAATGGTCTTTCAGGGAACGATAAAAGCGTGGACTGTTTGAGAGTACTCACATGGAGGAAAGTGGGCGTGGTGACTGTTGTATTCAATGCCGATGCAATTTCTGTGTTTCATCAACACTCTGATAGTCCACAGATTAAAGATTGCCTCCAGATGTGCATCGGAAACTACTACTGGTCTTCCTGGGAACGATCGAAGCGTAGATTGTTTGAGACAATACTCCGAAGGAGGAAAGTGCGGATGGTGACTGTTGTATTCAATCCCGATGCAATTTCTGTGTTCCATCAACACTCAGGTAGTCCACAGATTACAGAATGCCTCCAGATGTGCATCGGAAACTACTACTGGTCTTCCAGGGAACGATCAAGGCGTAAACTGTTTGAGACATCACTCCCATGGAGGAAAGTGCGCATGGTGACTGTTGTATTCAATCCCGATGCAATTTCTCTGTTTCATCAACACTTTGAAGGTCCACAGATTACAGAATGCCTCCAGATGGTCATCGGAAACTACTACTGGTCTTCCAGGGAACGATCAAAGCATAGACTGTTTGAGACATTACTCCCGTATAGGAAAGTGCGAATGGTGAAATTTGTATTCAATCCCGATGAAATTTCTGTGTTTCATCAACAATCTGATAGTCCACAAACTACAGATTGCCTCCAGATTTGCATCGGAAACTACTACTGGCCTTCCTGGGAACGATCAAAGCATAGACTGTTTGAGACATTACTCTCATTCAGGAAAGTGCGCATGGTGACTGTTGTATTCAATCCCGATGCAATTTCTGTGTTTCATCAACACTCTATAGTCCACAGATTACAGAATGCCTCCAGATGTGCATCGGAAGCTACTACTGGTCTTCCAGGGAACGATCAAAGCGTAGACTGTTGGAGACATTACTAACATGAAGGAAAGTGCGCATGGTGACTGTTTTATTCAACCCGATGCAATATCTGTGTTTTTGTCAACACTCTGATAGTCCACAGATTACCGAATGCCACCAGATGTGCATCGGAAACTACTACTGGTTTTCCAGGGAACGATCAAAGCGTGGACTGTTTCACACATTACACCCATGGAGGGAAGTGTGGATTGTGAATATTGTATTCAATCCCGATGCAATTTATGTGTTTCAGCAACACCCAGATAGTCCACAGATTACAGAATGCCACCAGATTTGCATCGGAAACTACTACTGGTCTTCCATGGAACGATCAAAGCGTAGACTGTTTGAGACATTACTCCCGTGGAGGAAAGTGCGCATGGTGACTGTTGTATTCAATCCCTATGCATTTTCTGTTTTTCATCAACACTCTGATAGTCCATAGATTACAGAATGCCACCAGTTGTGCATCGGAAACCACTACTGGTCTTCCAGGGTACGACCAAAGCGTAGACTGTTTGAGACATTACTCCCATGGAGAAAAGTGGGGATGGTGACTGTTGTATTCAATCCCGATGCAATTTCTGTGATTCATCAACACTCTGATCGTCCACAGTTTACAGAATGCCACCAGATGTGCATCAGAAACTACTACTGATCTTCCAGGTAACGATCAAAGCGTAGACTCTTTGAGACAATACTCCCATGGAGGAAAGTGAGGATGGTGACTGTTGTATTCAATCGCGATGCAATTTCTCTGTTTCATCAACACTCAGATAGTCCACAGATTACAGAATGCCACCAGATGTGTATCGGAAACTACTACTGGACTTCCACGGAACGATCAAAGTGTAGACTGTTTCAGACGTTACTCCCATGGAGAATAGTGCGGATGGTGACTGTTGTATTCAATCCCGATGCAATTTCTGTGTTTCATCAATACTCTGATGGTGCACAGATTACAGAATGCCGCCAGATGTGCATCGGAAGCTACTACTGGTCTTCCAGTGAGCGATCAAATGGTAGACTGTTTGAGAATTACTCCCATGGAAGAAAGTGCGCATGGTGACTGTTGTATTCAATCCCGATGGAATTTCTGTGTTTCATCAACACTCTGATAGTTTACAGATTTCAGAATGCCTCCAGATGTGCATCGGAAACTACTACTGGTCTTCCTGGGAACGATCAAAGCAAAGACTGATTGAGACATTACTCACATGGAGGAAAGTGCGCATGGTGACTGTTGTATTCAATCCCGATGCAATTTCTGTGTTTCATCAACACTTTGAAGGTCCACAGATTACAGAATTCCACCAGATGTGCATTGGAAACTACTACTGGTCCTCCAGGGAACTATCAAAGCGTAGACTGTTTGAGACATTACTCCCGTGGAGAAGAGTGCGAATGGTGATTGTTGTATTCAATCCCGATGCACTTTCTGTGTTTCATCAACACTCTGATAGTCCACAGATTACAGATTGCCTCCAGATGTGCATCGGAAACTACTACTGGTATTCCTTTGAACGATCAAAGTGTAGACTGTTCGAGACATTACTCCCATGGAGGAAAGTGCGTATAGTGACAGTTGTATTCAATCCCGATGCAATTTCTGTGTTTCATCAACACTTTGAAGGTCCACAGACTACAGAATGCCACCAGATGTGCATCGGAAACTACTACTGGTTTTCCAGGGAACGATCAAAGCGTGGACTGTTTCACACATTACACCCATGGAGGGAAGTGTGGATTGTGAATATTGTATTCAATCCCGATTCAATTTATGTGTTTCATCAACACCCAGATAGTCCACAGATTACAGAATGCCACCTGATGTGCATCGGAAACTACTACTGGTCTTCCATGGAACGATCAAAGCGTAGACGGTTTGAGATATTACTCCCGTGGAGGAAAGTGCGCATGGTGACTGTTGTATTCAATCCCTATGCATTTTCTGTTTTTCATCAACACTCTGATAGTCCATAGATTACAGAATGCCACCAGTTGTGCATCGGAAACCACTACTGGTCTTCCAGGGTACGACCAAAGCGTAGACTGTTTGAGACATTACTCCAATGGAGAAAAGTGGGGATGGTGACTGTTGTATTCAATCCCGATGCAATTTCTGTGTTTCATCAACACTCTGATCGTCCACAGATTACAGAATGGAACCAGATGTGCATCAGAAACTACTACTGATCTTCCAGGGAACGATCAAAGCGTAGACTCTTGGAGACAATACTCCCATGGAGGAAAGTGAGGATGGTGACTGTTGTATTCAATCGCGATGCAATTTCTCTGTTTCATCAACACTCAGATAGTCCGCAGATTACAGAATGCCACCAGATGTGTATCGGAAACTACTACTGGTCTTCCACGGAACGATCAAAATGTAGACTGTTTCAGACGTTACTCCCATGGAGGAAATTTCGCATGGTGACTGTTGTATTCAATCCCGATGGAATTTCTGTGTTTCATCAACACTCTGATAGTTTACAGATTTCAGAATGCCTCCAGATGTGCATCGGAAACTACTACTGGTCTTCCTGGGAACGATCAAAGCATAGACTGATTGAGACATTACTCACATGGAGGAAAGTGCGCATGGTGACTGTTGTATTCAATCCCGATGCAATTTCTGTGTTTCATCAACACTTTGAAGGTCCACAGATTACAGAATGCCACCAGATGTGCATTGGAAACTACTACTGGTCCTCCAGGGAACTATCAAAGCGTAGACTGTTTGAGACATTACTCCCATGGAGGAAAGTGCGCATGGTGACTGTTGTATTCAAACCCGATGCAATTTCTGTGTTTCATCAACACTCTGACAGTCCACAGATTACAGATTGCCTCCAGATGTGCATCGGAAACTACTACTGGTCTTCCAGGGAACGATCAAAATCGTACACTGTTTGCGACATTACTCCCATGGAGAAAAGTTCGCATGGTGACTGTTGTATTCAATCCCGATGTACTTTCTGTGTTTCATCAACACTCTGATAGTCCACAGATTACAGAATGCTACCATAAGTGCATCGGAAACTACTACTGGTCTTCCAGGGAACGATCAAAGCGTTGACTGTTTGAGACATTACTCCCGTGGAGGAGAGTGCGAATGGTGATTGTTGTATTCAATCCCGATGCACTTTCTGTGTTTCATCAACACTCTGATAGTCCACAGATTACAGATAGCGTCCAGATGTGCATCGCAAACTACTACTGGTATTCCTTTGAACGATCAAAGCGTAGACTGTTCAGGACATTACTCCCATGGAGGAAAGTGCGTATAGTGACAATTGTATTCAATCCCGATGCAATTTCTGTGTTTCATCAACACTTTGAAGGTCCACAGATTACAGAATGCCTCCAGATGTGCATCGGAAACTACTACTGGTCTTCCTGGGAACGATCAAAGCGTAGACTGATTGTGACATTACTCCCACGGAGGAATGCGCGCATGGTGTCTGTTGTATTCAATCCCGATGCAATATCTGTGTTTCATCAACACTCTGATAGTCCACAGATTACAGATAGCCTCCAGATGTGCATCGGAAACTACTACTGGTCTTCCTGGGAACGATCAAAGCGTAGACTGTATCAGACATTACTCCCATTGAGGAAAGTGCGGATTGTGACTGTTGTATTCACTCCCGATGCAATTTCTGTGTTTCATCAACACTTTGAAGGTCCACTGATTAGAGAATGCCTCCAGATGTGCATCGGAAACTACTACTGGTCTTCCATTGAACGATCAAGGTGTAGACTGTTTCAGACATTACTCATATGGAGAAAAGTGCGAATGGTGACTGTTGTATTGAATCCCGATGCATTTTCTGTGTTTCATCAACACTCTGATAGTCCATAGATTACAGAATGCCATCAGATGTTCATTGGAAACTACTACTGGTCTTCCAGGGAACTATCAAAGCGTAGACTGTTTGAGACATTACTCCCATGGAGGAAAGTGCGCATGGTGAATGTTGTATTCAAACACGATGCAATTTCTGTGTTTCATCAACACTCTGACAGTTCACAGATTACAGAATGCCATCAGATGTGTATCGGAAACTACTACTGGTCTTCCTGGGTACGATCAAAGCATAGACTGTTTGAGACATTACTCACATGGAGGAAGGTGCGCATGGTGACTGGTGTATTCAAACCCGATGCAATTTCTGCGTTTCATCAACACTTTGAAGGTCCACAGATTACTGAATGCCTCCAGATGTGCATCGAAACTACTACTGGTCTTCCAGGGAACGATCAAGGTGTAGACTGTTTGAGACATTACTCCTGTGGAGGGAAGTGCGCATAATGACTGTTGTTATCAATCCCGATGCTATTTCTGTGTTTCATCAACACTCTGATAGTCCATAGATTACAGAATGCCACCAGATGTGCATCGGAAACTACTACTGGTCTAACAGGGAACTATTAAAGCGTAGACTGTTTGAGACATTACTCCAATGGAGGAAAGTGAGGATGGTGACTGTTGTATTCAATCCCGATGCAATTTCTGTGTTTCATCAACACTCTGATAGTCCACAGATTAAAGATTGCCTCCAGATGTGCATCGGAAACTGCTACTGGTCTTCCTGGGAACTATCGAAGCGTAGATTGTTTGAGACAATACTCCGATGGAGGAAAGTGCGGATGGTGACTGTTGTATTCAATCCCGATGCAATTTCTGTGTTTCATCAACACTCAGGTAGTCCACAAATTACAGAATGCCTCCAGATGTGCATCGGAAACTACTACTGGTCTTCCAGGGAACGACCAAGGCGTAAACTCTTTGAGACTTTACTTCCGTGGAGGAAAGTGCGTATAATGACTGTTGTTAGAATCCCGATGCAAATTCTGTGTTTCATCAACACTCTGATTGTCCACAGATTACAGAATGCCACCAGATGTCCATCGGAGACTACTAATGGTCTTCCAGGGAACGATCTAACCGTAGACTGTTTGAGACATTACTCCCGTCTAGGAAAGTGCGCATGGTGACTGTTGTATTCATTCCCGATGGAATTTCTGTGTTTCATCAACACTCTGATAGTCCACAGATTACAGAATGAATCCAGATGTGCATCGGAAACTACTACTGGTCTTCCAGGGAACGATCAAAATCGTAGACTGTTTGAGACATTACTCCCATGGAGGAAAGTGCCCATGGTGACTGATGTATACAATCCCGATGCAATTTTTTGTTTCGTCAACACTCTGATGGTCCACAGATTACAGAAAGCCACCAGATGTGCATCGGAAACTACTGCTGGACTTCCAGGGAACGATCAAAGCGTGGACTGTTTCAGACATTACTCCCATGGAAGAAAGTGTGGATGGCGACTGTTGTATTCAAAACCGATGCAATTTATGTGTTTCATAAACACTCTGATAGTCCACAGATTACAGAATGGCACCAGATGTGCATCGGAGACTACTAAGGGTCTTCCAGGGAACGATCTAACCGTAGACTGTTTGAGACATTACTCCCATGGAGGAAAGTGCGCATGGTGACTGTTGTATTCAATCCCGATGCATTTTCTGTTTTCCAACAACACTCGGATAGTCCACAGATAACAGAATGCCACCAGTTGTGCATCGGATACCACTACTGGTGTTCCATTGAACGATCAAAGCGTAGACTGTATGAGATATTACTCCTGTGGAGGAAAGTGCGCATGGTGACTGTTGTATTCAATCCCGATGCAATTTCAGTGTTTCATCAACACTCTGATAGTCCACAGATTACAGAATGCCACCAGATGTGCATCGGAAGCAAATACTGGTCTTCCAGGGAGAGATCAATGCGTGGAGTGTTTCAGATATTACTCCCATGGTGGAAAGTGCGGATGGTGACTGTTGTATTCAATCCCGATGCAATTTCTGTGTTTCATCAACACTCTGATAGTCCACAGATTACAGATTGATTACAGATATGCATCGAAAACTACTACTGGCCTTCCTGGGAACGATCAAAGCATAGACTGTTTGAGACATTACTCTCATTTAGGAAAGTGCGCATGGTGACTGTTGTATTCAATCCCGATGCAATTTCTGTGTTTCATCAATACTCTGATGGTCCACAGATTACAGAATGCCGCCAGATGTGCATCGGAAACTACTACTGGTCTTCCAATGAGCGATCAAATGGTAGACTGTTTGAGAGTTACTCCCATGGAGGAAAGTGCGCATGGTGACTGTTGTATTCAATCCCGATGCAATTTCTGTGTTTCATCAACACTCTGATGGTCCACAGATTACGGAATGCCGCCAGATGTGCATCGGAAACTACTACTGGTCTTCCAGTGAGCGATCAAATGGTAGACTGTTTGAGATTTACTCCAATGGAGGAAAGTGCGCATGGTGACTGTTGTATTCAATCCCGATGGAATTTCCGTGTTTCATCAACACTCTGATAGTTTACAGATTTCAGAATGCCTCCAGATGTGCATCGGAAACTACTACTGGTCTTCCAGGGAACGATCAAAGCATAGACTGTTTGAGACATTACGCACATGGAGGAAAGTGCGCATGGTGACTGTTGTATTCAATCCCGATGCAATTTCTGTGTTTCATCAACACTTTGAAGGTCCACAGATTACAGATTGCCTCCAGATGTGCATCGGAAACTACTACTGGTCTTTCAGGGAACGATCAAAGCGTGGACTGTTTGAGAATTTACTCACATGGAGGAAAGTAGGCGTGGTGACTGTTGTATTCAATCCCGATGCAATTTCTGTGTTTCATCAACACTCTGATAGTCCACAGATTAAAGATTGCCTCCAGATGTGCATCGGAAACTGCTACTGGTCTTCCTGGGAACTATCGAAGCGTAGATTGTTTGAGACAATACTCCGATGGAGGAAAGTGCGGATGGTGACTGTTGTATTCAATCCCGATGCAATTTCTGTGTTTCATCAACACTCAGGTAGTCCACAGATTACAGAATGCCTCCAGATGTGCATCGGAAACTACTACTGGTCTTCCAGGGAACGATCAAGGCGTAAACTGTTTGAGACATTACTTCCGTGGAGGAAAGTGCGCATAATGACTGTTGTTACAATCCCGATGCAAATTCTGTGTTTCATCAACACTCTGATAGTCCACAGATTACAGAATGCCACCAGATGTCCATCGGAGACTACTAATGGTCTTCCAGGGAACGATCTAACCGTAGACTGTTTGAGACATTACTCCCGTGGAGGAAAGTGCGCATGGTGACTGTTGTATTCATTCCCGATGGAATTTCTGTGTTTCATCAACACTCTGATAGTCCACAGATTACAGAATGAATCCAGATGTGCATCGGAAACTACTACTGGTCTTCCAGGGAACGATCAAAATCGTAGACTGTTTGAGACATTACTCCCATGGAGGAAAGTGCCCATGGTGACTGATGCATACAATCCCGATGCAATTTTTTGTTTCGTCAACACTCTGATGGTCCACAGATTACAGAAAGCCACCAGATGTGCATCGGAAACTACTGCTGGACTTCCAGGGAACGATCAAAGCGTGGACTGAGTCAGACATTACTCCCATGGAAGAAAGTGTGGATGGCGACTGTTGTATTCAAAACCGATGCAATTTATGTGTTTCATAAACACTCTGATAGTCCACAGATTACAGAATGGCACCAGATGTGCATCGGAGACTACTAAGGGTCTTCCAGGGAACGATCTAACCGTAGACTGTTTGAGACATTACTCCCATGGAGGAAAGTGCGCATGGTGACTGTTGTATTCAATCCCGATGCATTTTCTGTTTTCCATCAACACTCTGATAGTCCACAGATAACAGAATGCCACCAGTTGTGCATCGGATACCACTACTGGTGTTCCATTGAACGATCAAAGCGTAGACTGTATGAGATATTACTCCTGTGGAGGAAAGTGCGCATGGTGACTGTTGTATTCAATCCCGATGCAATTTCTGTGTTTCATCAACACTCTGATAGTCCACAGATTACAGATTGATTCCAGATATGCATCGAAAACTACTACTGGCCTTCCTGGGAACGATCAAAGCATAGACTGTTTGAGACATTACTCTCATTTAGGAAAGTGCGCATGGTGACTGTTGTATTCAATCCCGATGCAATATCTGTGTTTCATCAATACTATGATGGTCCACAGATTACAGAATGCCGCCAGATGTGCATCGGAAACTACTACTGGTCTTCCAGTGAGCGATCAAATGGTAGACTGTTTAAGAATTACTCCCATGGAGGAAAGTGCGCATGGTGACTGTTGTATTCAATCCCGATGCAATTTCTGTGTTTCATCAACACTCTGATGGTCCACAGATTACGGAATGCCGCCAGATGTGCATCGGAAACTACTACTGGTCTTCCAGTGAGCGATCAAATGGTAGACTGTTTGAGATTTACTCCAATGGAGGAAAGTGCGCATGGTGACTGTTGTATTCAATCCCGATGGAATTTCCGTGTTTCATCAACACTCTGATAGTTTACAGATTTCAGAATGCCTCCAGATGTGCATCGGAAACTACTACTGGTCTTCCAGGGAACGATCAAAGCATAGACTGTTTGAGACATTACGCACATGGAGGAAAGTGCGCATGGTGACTGTTATATTCAATCCCGATGCAATTGCTGTGTTTCATCAACACTTTGAAGGTCCACAGATTACAGATTGCCTCCAGATGTGCATCGGAAACTACTACTGGTCTTTCAGGGAACGATCAAAGCGTGGACTGTTTGAGAATTTACTCTCATGGAGGAAAGTGGGCGTGGTGACTGTTGTATTCAATCCCGATGCAATTTCTGTGTTTCATCAACACTCTGATAGTCCACAGATTAAAGATTGCCTCCAGATGTGCATCGGAAACTACTACTGGTCTTCCAGGGAACGATCAAGGCGTAAACTGTTTGAGACATTACTTCCGGGGAGGAAAGTGCGCATAATGACTGTTGTTACAATCCCGATGCAAATTCTGTGTTTCATCAACACTCTGATAGTCCACAGATTACAGAATGCCACCAGATGTCCATCGGACACTACTAATGGTCTTCCAGGGAACGATCTAACCGTAGACTGTTTGAGACATTACTCCCGTGGAGGTAAGTGCGCATGGTGACTGTTGTATTCATTCCCGATGGAATTTCTATGTTTCATCAACACTCTGATAGTCCACAGATTACAGAATGAATCCAGATGTGCATCGGAAACTACTACTGGTCTTCCAGGGAGCGATCAAAATCGTAGACTGTTTGAGACATTACTCCCATGGAGGAAAGTGCCCATGGTGACTGATGTATACAATCCCGATGCAATATTTTGTTTCGTCAACACTCTGATGGTCCACAGATTACAGAAAGCCACCAGATGTGCATCGGAAACTACTGCTGGACTTCCAGGGAACGATCAAAGCATGACTGTTTCAGACATTACTCCCATGGAAGAAAGTGTGGATGGCGACTGTTGTATTCAAAACCGATGCAATTTATGTGTTTCATAAACACTCTGATAGTCCACAGATTACAGAATGGCACCAGATGTGCATCGGAGACTACTAAGGGTCTTCCAGGGAACGATCTAACCGTAGACTGTTTGAGACATTACTCCCACGGAGGAAAGTGCGCATGGTGACTGTTGTATTCAATCCCGATGCATTTTCTGTTTTCCATCTACACTCTGATAGTCCACAGACAACAGAATGCCACCAGTTGTGCATCGGATACCACTACTTGTGTTCCATTGAACGATCAAAGCGTAGACTGTATGAGATATTACTCCTGTGGAGGAAAGTGCGCATGGTGACTGTTGTATTCAATCCCGATGCAATTTCTGTGTTTCATCAACACTCTGATAGTCCACAGATTACAGATTGATTACAGATATGCATCGAAAACTACTACTGGCCTTCCTGGGAACGATCAAAGCATAGACTGTTTGAGACATTACTCTCATTTAGGAAAGTGCGCATGGTGACTGTTGTATTCAATCCCGATGCAATTTCTGTGTTTCATCAACACTCTGATAGTCCACAGATTACAGAATGCCACCAGATGTGCATCGGAAGCAAATACTGGTCTTCCAGGGAGAGATCAAGGCGTGGAGTGTTTCAGATATTACTCCCATGGAGGAAAGTGCGGATGGTGACTGTTGTATTCAATCCCGACGCAATTTCTGTGTTTCATCAACACTCTGATAGTCCACAGATTACAGATTGATTACAGATATGCATCGAAAACTACTACTGGCCTTCCTGGGAACGATCAAAGCATAGACTGTTTGAGACATTACTCTCATTTAGGAAAGTGCGCATGGTGACTGTTGTATTCAATCCCGATGCAATTTCTGTGTTTCATCAATACTCTGATGGTCCACAGATTACAGAATGCCGCCAGATGTGCATCGGAAACTACTACTGGTCTTCCAGTGAGCGATCAAATGGTAGACTGTTTGAGAATTACTCCCATGGAGGAAAGTGCGCATGGTGACTGTTGTATTCAATCCCGATGGAATTTCTGTGTTTCATCAACACTCTGATAGTTTAAAGATTTCAGAATGCCTCCACATGTGCATCGGAAACTACTACTGGTCTTCCTGGGAACGTTCAAAGCACAGACTGATTGAGACATTACTCACATGGAGGAAAGTGCGCATGGTGACTGTTGTTTTCAATCCCGATGCAATTTCTGTGTTTCATCAACACTTTGAAGGTCCACAGATTACAGAATGCCTCCAGATGTGCATTGGAAACTACTACTGGTCCTCCAGGAAACTATCAAAGCGTAGACTGTTTGAGACATTACTCCCATGGAGGAAAGTGCGCATGGTGACTGTTGTATTCAAACCCGATGCAATTTCTGTGTTTCATCAACACTCTGACAGTCCACAGATTACAGATTGCCTCCGGATGTGCATCGGAAACTACTACTGGCCTTCCAGGGAACGATCAAAATCGTAGACTGTTTGAGACATTACTCCCATGGAGGAAAGTTCGCATGGTGACTGTTGTATTCAATCCCGATGTAATTTCTGTGTTTCATCAACACTCTGATAGTCCACAGATTACAGAATACTACCATATGTGCATCGGAAACTACTACTGGTCTTCCAGGGAACGATCAAAGCGTAGACTGTTTGAGACATTACTCCCGTGGAGGAAAGTGCCCATGGTGACTGATGTATACATTCCCGATGCAATTTTTTGTTTCGTTAACACTCTGATGGTCCACAGATTTCAGAATGCCACCAGATGTGCATCGGAAACTGCTGCTGGTCTTCCAGGGAACGATCAAAGCGTGGACTGTTTCAGACATTACTCCCATGGAGGAAAGTGTGGATGGTGACTGTTGTATTCAATCCCGATGATATTTATGTGTTTCATCAACACTCTGATAGTCCACAGATTACAGAATGCCACCAGATGTGCATCGGAGACTACTACTGGTCTTCCAGGGAACGATCTAACCGTAGACTGTTTGAGACATTACTCCCGTGGAGGAAAGTGCGCATGGTGACTGTTGTATTCAATCCCGATGCATTTTCTGTTTTCCATCAACACTCTGATAGTCCACAGATTACAGAATGCCACCAGTTCTGCATCGGAAACCACTACTGGCCTTCCAATGAACGATCAAAGCGTAGACTGTATGAGATATTACTCCTGTGGTGGAAAGTGCGCATGGTGACTGTTGTATTCAATCCCGATGCAATTTCTGTATTTCATCAACACTCAGGTAGTCCACAGATTACAGAATGCCTTTAGATGTGCATCGGAAACTACTACCGGTTTTCCAGGGAACGATCAAAGCGTGGACTGTTTCACACATGACACCCATGGAGGAAAGTGTGGATTGTGAATATTGTATTCAATCCCGATGCAATTTATGTGTTTCTTCAACACCCTGATAGTCCATAGATTACAGAATGCCACCAGATGTGCATCGGAAACTACTACTGGTCTTCCAGGGAACGATCAAAGCGTAGACTGTTTGAGACATTACTCCCGTGGAGGAAAGTGCGCATGGTGACTGTTGTATTCAATCCCGATGCATTTTCTATTTTTCATCAACACTCTGATAGTCCATAGATTACAGAATGCCACCAGTTGTGCATCGGAAACCACTACTGGTCTTCCAGGGTATGACCAAAGCGTAGACTGTTTGAGACATTACTCCCATGGAGATAAGTGGGGATGGTGACTGTTGTATTCAATCCCGATGCAATTTCTGTGATTCTTCAACACTTTGATCGTCCACAGATTACAGAATGCCACCAGATGTGCATCAGAAACTACTACTGGTCTTCCAGGGAACGATCAAAGCGTAGACTGTTTGAGACCATACTCCCATGGGGGAAAGTGAGGATGGTGACTGTTGTATTCAATCGCGATGTAATTTCTCTGTTTCATCAACACTGAGATAGTCCACAGATTACAGAATGCAACCTGATGTGTATCGGAAACTACTACTGGTCTTCCACGGAACGATCAAAGCGTAGACTGTTTCAGACGTTACTCACATGGAGAAAAGTGCGGATGGTGACTGTTGTATTCAATCCCGATGCAATTTCTGTGTTTCATCAACACTCTGATGGGCCACAGATTACAGAATGCCGCCAGATATGCATCGGAAACTACTACTGGTCTTCCAGTGAGCGATCAAATGGTAGACTGTTTGAGAATTACTCCCATGGAGGAAAGTGCGCATGGTGACTGTTGTATTCAATCCCGATGGAATTTCTGTGTTTCATCAACACTCTGATAGTTTACAGATTTCAGAATGCCTCCAGATGTGCATCGGAAACTACTACTGGTCTTCCTGGGAACGATCAAAGCGTAGACTCCTTGAGACCATACTCCCATGGGGGAAAGTGAGGATGGTGACTGTTGTATTCAATCGCGATGTAATTTCTCTGTTTCATCAACACTAAGATAGTCCACAGATTACAGAATGCAACCAGATGTGTATCGGAAACTACTACTGGTCTTCCACGGAACGATCAAAGCGTAGACTGTTTCAGACGTTACTCCCATGGAGAAATGTGCAGATGGTGACTGTTGTATTCAATCCCGATGCAATTTCTGTGTTTCATCAACGCTCTGATGGTCCACAGATTACGGAATGCCGCCAGATGTGCATCGGAAACTACTACTGGTCTTCCAGTGAGCGATCAAATGGTAGACTGTTTGAGATTTACTCCCATGGAGGAAAGTGCGCATGGTGACTGTTGTATTCAATCCCGATGGAATTTCTGTGTTTCATCAACACTCTGATAGTTTACAGATTTCAGAATGATTCCAGATGTGCATCGGAAACTACTACTGGTCTTCCTGGGAACGATCAAAGCATAGACTGTTTGAGACATTACGCACATGAAGGAAAGTGCGCATGGTGACTGTTGTATTCAATCCCGATGCAATTTCTGTGTTTCATCAACACTTTGAAGGTCCACAGATTACAGATTGCCTCCAGATGTGCATTGGAAACTACTACTGGTCTTTCAGGGAACGATCAAAGCGTGGACTGTTTGAGAATTTACTCACATGGAGGAAAGTGGGCGTGGTGACTTTTGTATTCAATCCCGATGCAATTTCTGTGTTTCATCAACACTCACGTAGTCCACAGATTACAGAGTGCCTCCAGATGTGCACCGGAAACTACTACTGGTCTTCCAGGGAACGATCAAGGCGTAAACTGTTTGAGACATTACTCCCGTGGAGGAAAGTGCGCATAATGACTGTTGTTACAATCCCGATGCAAATTCTGTGTTTCATCAACACTCTGATAGTCCACAGATTACAGAATGCCACCAGATGTGCATCGGAAACTACTACTGGTCTTCCAGGGAAAGATCAAAATCGTAGACTGTTTGAGACATTACTCCCGTGGAGGAAAGTGCATGTGGTGACTGATGTATACATTCCAGATGCAATTTTTTGTTTCGTCAACACTCTGATGGTCCACAGATTACAGAATGCCACCAGATGTGCATCGGAAACTACTGCTGGTCTTCCAGGGAACGATCAAAGCGTGGACTGCTTCAGACATTACGCCCATGGAAGAAAGTGTGGATGGTGACTGTTGTATTCATTCCCGATGCAATTTATGCGTTTCATCAACACTCTGATAGTCCACAGATTACAGAATGGCACCAGATGTGCATCGGAGACTACTAATGGTCTTCCAGGGAGCGATCTAACCGTAGACTGTTTGAGACATTACTCCCGTGGAGGAAAGTGCGCATGGTGACTGTTGTATTCAATCCCGATGCGTTTTCTGTTTTCCATCAACACTCTGATAGTCCACAGATAACAGAATGCCACCAGTTGTGCATCGGATACCACTACTGGTGTTCCATTGAACGATCAAAGCGTAGACTGTATGAGATATTACTCCTGTGGAGGAAAGTGCGCATGGTGACTGTTGTATTCAATCACGATGCAATTTCTGTGTTTCATCAACACTCTGATAGTCCACAGATTACAGAATGCCACCAGATGTGCATCGGAAGCAAATACTGGTCTTCCAGGGAGAGATCAAGGCGTGGAGTGTTTCAGATATTACTCCCATGGAGGAAAGTGCGGATGGTGACTGTTGTATTCAATCCCGATGCAATTTCTGTGTTTCATCAACACTCTGATACTCCACAGATTACAGATTGATTCCAGATATGCATCGAAAACTACTACTGGCCTTCCTGGGAACGATCAAAGCATAGACTGTTTGAGAATTACTCCCATGGAGGAAAGTGCGCATGGTGACTGTTGTATTCAATCCCGATGGAATTTCTGTGTTTCATCAACACTTTGAAGGTCCACAGATTACAGAATGCCTCCAGATGTGCATTGGAAACTACTACTGGTCCTCCAGGAAACTATCAAAGCGTAGACTGTTTGAGACATTACTCCCATGGAGGAAAGTGCGCATGGTGACTGTTGTATTCAAACCCGATGCAATTTCTGTGTTTCATCAACACTCTGACAGTCCACAGATTACAGATTGCCTCCGGATGTGCATCGGAAACTACTACTGGCCTTCCAGGGAACGATCAAAATCGTAGACTGTTTGAGACATTACTCCCATGGAGGAAAGTTCGCATGGTGACTGTTGTATTCAATCCCGATGTAATTTCTGTGTTTCATCAACACTCTGATAGTCCACAGATTACAGAATACTACCATATGTGCATCGGAAACTACTACTGGTCTTCCAGGGAACGATCAAAGCGTAGACTGTTTGAGACATTACTCCCGTGGAGGAAAGTGCCCATGGTGACTGATGTATACATTCCCGATGCAATTTTTTGTTTCGTTAACACTCTGATGGTCCACAGATTTCAGAATGCCACCAGATGTGCATCGGAAACTGCTGCTGGTCTTCCAGGGAACGATCAAAGCGTGGACTGTTTCAGACATTACTCCCATGGAGGAAAGTGTGGATGGTGACTGTTGTATTCAATCCCGATGATATTTATGTGTTTCATCAACACTCTGATAGTCCACAGATTACAGAATGCCACCAGATGTGCATCGGAGACTACTACTGGTCTTCCAGGGAACGATCTAACCGTAGACTGTTTGAGACATTACTCCCGTGGAGGAAAGTGCGCATGGTGACTGTTGTATTCAATCCCGATGCTTTTTCTGTTTTCCATCAACACTCTGATAGTCCACAGATTACAGAATGCCACCAGTTCTGCATCGGAAACCACTACTGGCCTTCCAATGAACGATCAAAGCGTAGACTGTATGAGATATTACTCCTGTGGTGGAAAGTGCGCATGGTGACTGTTGTATTCAATCCCGATGCAATTTCTGTATTTCATCAACACTCAGGTAGTCCACAGATTACAGAATGCCTTTAGATGTGCATCGGAAACTACTACCGGTTTTCCAGGGAACGATCAAAGCGTGGACTGTTTCACACATGACACCCATGGAGGAAAGTGTGGATTGTGAATATTGTATTCAATCCCGATGCAATTTATGTGTTTCTTCAACACCCTGATAGTCCATAGATTACAGAATGCCACCAGATGTGCATCGGAAACTACTACTGGTCTTCCAGGGAACGATCAAAGCGTAGACTGTTTGAGACATTACTCCCGTGGAGGAAAGTGCGCATGGTGACTGTTGTATTCAATCCCGATGCATTTTCTATTTTTCATCAACACTCTGATAGTCCATAGATTACAGAATGCCACCAGTTGTGCATCGGAAACCACTACTGGTCTTCCAGGGTATGACCAAAGCGTAGACTGTTTGAGACATTACTCCCATGGAGATAAGTGGGGATGGTGACTGTTGTATTCAATCCCGATGCAATTTCTGTGATTCTTCAACACTTTGATCGTCCACAGATTACAGAATGCCACCAGATGTGCATCAGAAACTACTACTGGTCTTCCAGGGAACGATCAAAGCGTAGACTGTTTGAGACCATACTCCCATGGGGGAAAGTGAGGATGGTGACTGTTGTATTCAATCGCGATGTAATTTCTCTGTTTCATCAACACTGAGATAGTCCACAGATTACAGAATGCAACCTGATGTGTATCGGAAACTACTACTGGTCTTCCACGGAACGATCAAAGCGTAGACTGTTTCAGACGTTACTCACATGGAGAAAAGTGCGGATGGTGACTGTTGTATTCAATCCCGATGCAATTTCTGTGTTTCATCAACACTCTGATGGGCCACAGATTACAGAATGCCGCCAGATATGCATCGGAAACTACTACTGGTCTTCCAGTGAGCGATCAAATGGTAGACTGTTTGAGAATTACTCCCATGGAGGAAAGTGCGCATGGTGACTGTTGTATTCAATCCCGATGGAATTTCTGTGTTTCATCAACACTCTGATAGTTTACAGATTTCAGAATGCCTCCAGATGTGCATCGGAAACTACTACTGGTCTTCCTGGGAACGATCAAAGCGTAGACTCCTTGAGACCATACTCCCATGGGGGAAAGTGAGGATGGTGACTGTTGTATTCAATCGCGATGTAATTTCTCTGTTTCATCAACACTAAGATGGTCCACAGATTACAGAATGCAACCAGATGTGTATCGGAAACTACTACTGGTCTTCCACGGAACGATCAAAGCGTAGACTGTTTCAGACGTTACTCCCATGGAGAAATGTGCAGATGGTGACTGTTGTATTCAATCCCGATGCAATTTCTGTGTTTCATCAACACTCTGATGGTCCACAGATTACGGAATGCCGCCAGATGTGCATCGGAAACTACTACTGGTCTTCCAGTGAGCGATCAAATGGTAGACTGTTTGAGATTTACTCCCATGGAGGAAAGTGCGCATGGTGACTGTTGTATTCAATCCCGATGGAATTTCTGTGTTTCATCAACACTCTGATAGTTTACAGATTTCAGAATGATTCCAGATGTGCATCGGAAACTACTACTGGTCTTCCTGGGAACGATCAAAGCATAGACTGTTTGAGACATTACGCACATGAAGGAAAGTGCGCATGGTGACTGTTGTATTCAATCCCGATGCAATTTCTGTGTTTCATCAACACTTTGAAGGTCCACAGATTACAGATTGCCTCCAGATGTGCATTGGAAACTACTACTGGTCTTTCAGGGAACGATCAAAGCGTGGACTGTTTGAGAATTTACTCACATGGAGGAAAGTGGGCGTGGTGACTTTTGTATTCAATCCCGATGCAATTTCTGTGTTTCATCAACACTCACGTAGTCCACAGATTACAGAGTGCCTCCAGATGTGCACCGGAAACTACTACTGGTCTTCCAGGGAACGATCAAGGCGTAAACTGTTTGAGACATTACTCCCGTGGAGGAAAGTGCGCATAATGACTGTTGTTACAATCCCGATGCAAATTCTGTGTTTCATCAACACTCTGATAGTCCACAGATTACAGAATGCCACCAGATGTGCATCGGAAACTACTACTGGTCTTCCAGGGAAAGATCAAAATCGTAGACTGTTTGAGACATTACTCCCGTGGAGGAAAGTGCATGTGGTGACTGATGTATACATTCCAGATGCAATTTTTTGTTTCTTCAACACTCTGATGGTCCACAGATTACAGAATGCCACCAGATGTGCATCGGAAACTACTGCTGGTCTTCCAGGGAACGATCAAAGCGTGGACTGCTTCAGACATTACGCCCATGGAAGAAAGTGTGGATGGTGACTGTTGTATTCATTCCCGATGCAATTTATGCGTTTCATCAACACTCTGATAGTCCACAGATTACAGAATGGCACCAGATGTGCATCGGAGACTACTAATGGTCTTCCAGGGAGCGATCTAACCGTAGACTGTTTGAGACATTACTCCCGTGGAGGAAAGTGCGCATGGTGACTGTTGTATTCAATCCCGATGCGTTTTCTGTTTTCCATCAACACTCTGATAGTCCACAGATAACAGAATGCCACCAGTTGTGCATCGGATACCACTACTGGTGTTCCATTGAACGATCAAAGCGTAGACTGTATGAGATATTACTCCTGTGGAGGAAAGTGCGCATGGTGACTGTTGTATTCAATCACGATGCAATTTCTGTGTTTCATCAACACTCTGATAGTCCACAGATTACAGAATGCCACCAGATGTGCATCGGAAGCAAATACTGGTCTTCCAGGGAGAGATCAAGGCGTGGAGTGTTTCAGATATTACTCCCATGGAGGAAAGTGCGGATGGTGACTGTTGTATTCAATCCCGATGCAATTTCTGTGTTTCATCAACACTCTGATACTCCACAGATTACAGATTGATTCCAGATATGCATCGAAAACTACTACTGGCCTTCCTGGGAACGATCAAAGCATAGACTGTTTGAGAATTACTCCCATGGAGGAAAGTGCGCATGGTGACTGTTGTATTCAATCCCGATGGAATTTCTGTGTTTCATCAACACTTTGAAGGTCGACAGATTACAGAATGCCTCCAGATGTGCATTGGAAACTACTACTGGTCCTCCAGGGAACTATCAAAGCGTAGACTGTTTGAGACATTACTCCCATGGATGAAAGTTCGCATGGTGACTGTTGTATTCAATCCCGATGTAATTTCTGTGTTTCATCAACACTCTGATAGTCCACAGATTACAGAATGCTACCATATGTGCATCGGAAATTACTATTGGTCTTCCAGGGAACGATCAAAGCGTAGACTGTTTGAGACATTACTCCCGTGGAGGAAAGTGCGCATGGTGACTGTTGTATTCAATCCCGATGCATTTTCTGTTTTTCATCAACACTCTGATAGTCCATAGATTACAGAATGCCACCAGTTGTGCATTGGAAACCACTACTGGTCTTCCAGGGTATGACCAAAGCGTAGACTGTTTGTGACATTACTCCCATGGGGAAAAGTGGGGATGGTGACTGTTGTATTCAATCCCGATGCAATTTCTGCGTTTCATCAATACTCTGATGGTCCACAGATTACAGAATGCCACCAGATGTGCATCGGAAACTACTACTGGTCTTCCAGTGAGCGATCAAATGGTAGACTGTTTGGGAATTACACCCATGGAGGAAAGTGCGCATGGTGACTGTTGTATTCAATCCCGATGCAATTTCTGTGTTTCATCGACACTCTGATAGTTTACAGATTTCAGAATGCCTCCAGATGTGCATCGGAATCTACTACTGGTCTTCCATGGAACGATCAAAGCGTAGACTGTTTGAGACATTACTCCCTTGGAGGAAAGTGTGCATGGTGACTGTTGTATTCAATCCCGATGCATTTTCTGTTTTTCATCAACACTCTGTAAGTCCATAGATTACAGAATGCCACCAGTTGTGCATCGGAAACCACTACTGGTCTTCCAGGGTACGACCAAAGCGTAGACTGTTTGAGACATTACTCCCATATAGAAAAGTGGGGATTGTGACTGTTGTATTCAATCCCGATGCAATTTCTGTGATTCATCAACACTCTGATCGTCCACAGATTACTGAATGCCACCAGATGTGCATCAGAAACTACTACTGATCTTCCAGGGAACGATCAAAGCGTAGACTCTTTGAGACATTACTCCCATGGAAGAAAGTGTGGATGGTGACTGTTGTATTCAATCCCGATGCAATTGATGTGTTTCATCAACCCTCTGATAGTCCACAGATTACAGAATGCCACCAGATGTGCATCGGAAACTACTACTGGTTTTCCAGGGAACGATCAAAGCGTGGAGTTTTTCACACTTTACACCCATGGAGGGAGGTGTGGATTGTGAATATTGTATTCAATCCCGATGCAATTTCTCTGTTTCATCAACACTCAGATAGTCCACAGATTACAGAATGCCACCAGATGTGTATCGGAAACTACTACTGGTCTTCCACGGAACGATCAAAGTGTAGACTGTTTCAGACGTTACTCCCATGGAGAAAAGTGCGGATGGTGACTGTTGTATTCAATCCCGATGCAATTTCTGTGTTTCATCAATACTCTGATGGTCCACAGATTACAGAATGCCGCCAGATGTGCATCGGAAACTACTACTGGTCTTCCAGTGAGCGATCAAATGGTAGACTGTTTGAGAATTACTCCCATGGAGGAAAGTGCGCATGGTGACTGTTGTATTCAATCCCGATGGAATTTCTGTGTTTCATCGACACTCTGATAGTTTACAGATTTCAGAATGCCTCCAGATGTGCATCGGGAACTACTACTGGTCTTCCTGGGAACGATCAAAGCATAGACTGTTTGAGACATTACTCACATGGAGGAAAGTGCGCATGGTGACTGTTGTATTCAATCCCGATGCAATTTCTGTGTTTCATCAACAGTTTGAAGGTCCACAGATTACAGAATGCCTCCAGATGTGCATTGGAAACTACTACTGGTCCTCCAGGGAACTATCAAAGCGTAGACTGTTTGAGATACTACTCCCATGGAGGAAAGTGCGCATGGTGACTGTTGTATTCAAACCCGATGCAATTTCTGTGTTTCATCAACACTCTGACAGTCCACAGATTACAGATTGCCTCCAGATGTGCATCGGAAACTACTACTGGTCTTCCAGGGAACGATCAAAGCGTGGACTGTTTGAGAATTTACTCACATGGAGGAAAGTGGGCGTGGTGACTGTTGTATTCAATCCCGATGCAATTTCTGTGTTTCATCAACAGTCTGATGGTCCACAGATTAAAGATAGCCTCCAGATGTGCATCGGAAACTACTACTCGTCTTCCTGGGAACGATCGAAGCGTAGACTGTTTGAGACAATACTCACATGGAGGAAAGTGCGGATGGTGACTGTTGTATTCAATCCCGATGCAATTTCTGTGTTTCATCAATACTCAGGTAGTCCACAGATTACAGAATGCCTTCAGATGTGCATCGGAAACTACTACTGGTCTTCCAGGGAACGATCAAAATCGTAGACTGTTTGAGACATTACTCCCATGGAGGAAAGTTCGCATGGTGACTGTTGTATTCAATCCCGATGTAATTTCTGTGTTTCATCAACACTCTGATAGTCCACAGATTACAGAATGCTACCAGATGTGCATCGGAAACTACTACTGGTCTTCCAGGGAACGATCAAAGCGTAGACTGTTTGAGACATTAGTCCCGTGGAGGAAAGTGCCCATGGTGACTGATGTATACTATCCCGATGCAATTTTTTGTTTCGTCAACACTCTGACAGTCCACAGATTACAGAATGCCACCAGATGAGTACCGGAAACTACTACTGGTCTTCCAGGGAACAATCAAAGCGTAGACTGTTTCAGATGTTACTCCCATGGAGGAAAGTGCGGATGGTGACTGTTGTATTCAATCACGATGCAATTTCTGTGTTTCATCAACACTCAGGTAGTCCACAGATTACAGAATGCCTCCAGATGTGCATCGGAATCTACTACTGGTCTTCCAGGGAACGATCAAGGCGTAAACTGTTTAAGACATTACTCCCGTGGAGGAAAGTGCGCATAATGACTGTTGTTACAATCCCGATGCAAATTCTGTGTTTCATCAACACTCTGATAGTCCACCGATTACAGAATGCCGCCAGATGTGCATCGGAAACTACTTCTGGTCTTCCAGTGAACGATCAAAGGATAGACTGTTTGAGAATTACTCCCACGGAGGAAAGTGAGCATGGTGACTGTTGTTTTCATTCCCGATGGAATTTCTGTGTTTCATCAACACTCTGATAGTCCACAGATTACAGAATGCCTCCAGATATGCATCGGAAACTACTACTGGTCTTCCAGGGAACGATCAAAACCGTAGACTGTTTGAGACATTACTCCCATGGAGGAAAGTTCGCATGGTGACTGTTGTATTCAATCCCGATGTAATTTCTGTGTTTCATCAACACTCTGATAGTCCATAGATAACAGAATGCTACCAGATGTGCATCGGAAACTACCACTGGTCTTCCAGGGAACGATCAAAGCGTAGACTGTTTGAGACAGTACTCGCGTGGAGGAAAGTGCCCATGGTGACTGATGTATACAATCCCGATGCAATTTCTTGTTTCGTCAACACTCTGATGGTCCACAGATTACAGAATGCCACCAGATGTGCATCGGATACTATTGCTGGTCTTCCAGGGAACGATCTAAGCGTGGACTGTTTCAGACATTACTCCCATGGAAGAAAGTGTGGATGGTGACTGTTGTATTCAATCCCGATGCAATTTATGTGTTTCATCAACACTCTGATAGTCCACAGATTACAGGATGCCACCAGATGTGCATCGGAGACTACTACTGGTCTTCCAGGGAACGATCTAACCGTAGACTGTTTGAGACATTACTCCCGTGGAGGAAAGTGCGCATGGTGACCGTTGTATTCAATCCTCATGCATTTTCTGTTTCCATCAAAACTCTTATAGTCCACAGATAACAGAATGCCACCAGTTGTGCATCGGATACCACTCCTGGTCTTCCATTGAACGATCAAAGCGTGGACTGTATGAGATATTACTCCTGTGGAGGAAAGTGCGCATGGTGACTGTTGTATTCAATGCCGATGCAATTTCTGTGTTTCATCAACACTCTGATAGTCCACAGATTACAGAATGCCACCAGATGTGCATCGGAAACAATACTGGTCTTCCAGGGAGAGATCAAGGCGTGGAGTGTTTCAGATATTACTCCCATGGAGGAAAGTGCGGATGGTGACTGTTGTATTATATCCCGATGCAATTTCTGTTTTTCATCAACACTCTATAGTCCACAGATTACAGAATGCCTCCAGATGTGCATCGGAAGCTACTACTGGTCTTCCAGGGAACGATCAAAGCGTAGACTGTTTGAGACATTACTCCCATGAAGGAAAGTGCGCATGGTGACTGTTGTATTCAATCCCGATGCAATTTCTGTGTTTTTGTCAACACTCTGATAGTCCACAGATTACAGAATGCAACCAGATGTGCATCGGAAACTACTACTGGTTTTCCAGGGAACGATCAAAGCGTGGACTTTTTCACACATTACACCCATGGAGGGAGGTGTGGATTGTGAATATTGTATTCAATCCCGATGCAATTTATGTGTTTCATCAACACCCTGATTGTCCACAGATTACAGAATGCCACCAGATGTGATTCGGAAACTACTACTGGTGTTCCATGGAACGATCAAAGCGTAGACTGTTTGAGACATTACTCCCATGAAGGAAAGTGCGCATGGTGACTGTTGTATTCAATCCCGATGCAATTTCTGTGTTTTTGTCAACACTCTGATAGTCCACAGATTACAGAATGCCACCAGATGTGCATCGGAAACTACTACTGGTTTTCCAGGGAACGATCAAAGCGTGGACTTTTTCACACATTACACCCATGGAGGGAGGTGTGGATTGTGAATATTGTATTCAATCTCGAAGCAATTTATGTGTTTCATCAACACTCTGTAAGTCCATAGATTATAGAATGCCACCAGTTGTGCATCGGAAACCACTACTGGTCTTCCAGGGTACGACCAAAGCGTAGACTGTTTGAGACATTACTCCCATGGAGAAAAGTGGGGATTGTGACTGTTGTATTCAATCCCGATGCAATTTCTGTGATTCATCAACACTCTGATCGTCCACAGATTACTGAATGCCACCAGATGTGCAACAGAAACTACTACTGAACTTCCAGGGAACGATCAAAGCGTAGACTCTTTGAGACAATACTCCCATGGAGGAATGTGAGGATGGTGACTGTTGTATACAATCGCGATGTAATTTCTGTGTTTCATCAACACTCTGATAGTCCACAGATAACAGAATGCTACCAGATGTGCATCGGAAACTACCACTGGTCTTCCAGGGAACGATCAAAGCGTAGACTGTTTGAGACAGTACTCGCGTGGAGGAAAGTGCCCATGGTGACTGATGTATACAATCCCGATGCAATTTCTTGTTTCGTCAACACTCTGATAATCCACAGATTACAGAATGCCACCAGATGTGCATCGGATACTATTGCTGGTCTTCCAGGGAACGATCTAAGCGTGGACTGTTTCAGACATTACTCCCATGGAAGAAAGTGTGGATGGTGACTGTTGTATTCAATCCCGATGCAATTTATGTGTTTCATCAACACTCTGATAGTCCACAGATTACAGGATGCCACCAGATGTGCATCGGAGACTACTACTGGTCTTCCAGGGAACGATCTAACCGTAGACTGTTTGAGACATTACTCCCGTGGAGGAAAGTGCGCATGGTGACCGTTGTATTCAATCCTCATGCATTTTCTGTTTTCCATCAAAACTCTTATAGTCCACAGATAACAGAATGCCACCAGTTGTGCATCGGATACCACTCCTGGTCTTCCATTGAACGATCAAAGCGTAGACTGTATGAGATATTACCCCTGTGGAGGAAAGTGCGCATGGTGACTGTTGTATTCAATCCCGATGCAATTTCTGTGTTTCATCAACACTCTGATAGTCCACAGATTACAGAATGCCACCAGATGTGCATCGGAAACAATACTGGTCTTCCAGGGAGAGATCAAGGCGTGGAGTGTTTCAGATATTACTCCCATGGAGGAAAGTGCGGATGGTGACTGTTGTATTATATCCCGATGCAATTTCTGTTTTTCATCAACACTCTATAGTCCACAGATTACAGAATGCCTCCAGATGTGCATCGGAAGCTACTACTGGTCTTCCAGGGAACGATCAAAGCGTAGACTGTTTGAGACATTACTCCCATGAAGGAAAGTGCGCATGGTGACTGTTGTATTCAATCCCGATGCAATTTCTGTGTTTTTGTCAACACTCTGATAGTCCACAGATTACAGAATGCCACCAGATGTGCATCGGAAACTACTACTGGTTTTCCAGGGAACGATCAAAGCGTGGACTTTTTCACACATTACACCCATGGAGGGAGGTGTGGATTGTGAATATTGTATTCAATCCCGATGCAATTTATGTGTTTCATCAACACCCTGATAGTCCACAGATTACAGAATGCCACCAGATGTGCATCGGAAACTACTACTGGTGTTCCATGGAACGATCAAAGCGTAGACTGTTTGAAACATTACTCCCATGAAGGAAAGTGCGCATGGTGACTGTTGTATTCAATCCCGATGCAATTTTTGTGTTTTTGTCAACACTCTGATAGTCCACAGATTACAGAATGCCACCAGATGTGCATCGGAAACTACTACTGGTTTTCCAGGGAACGATCAAAGCGTGGACTTTTTCACACATTACACCCATGGAGGGAGGTGTGGATTGTGAATATTGTATTCAATCCCGAAGCAATTTATGTGTTTCATCAACACTCTGTAAGTCCATAGATTATAGAATGCCACCAGTTGTGCATCGGAAACCACTACTGGTCTTCCAGGGTACGACCAAAGCGTAGACTGTTTGAGACATTACTCCCATGGAGAAAAGTGGGGATTGTGACTGTTGTATTCAATCCCGATGCAATTTCTGTGATTCATCAACACTCTGATCGTCCACAGATTACTGAATGCCACCAGATGTGCAACAGAAACTACTACTGATCTTCCAGGGAACGATCAAAGCGTAGACTCTTTGAGACAATACTCCCATGGAGGAATGTGAGGATGGTGACTGTTGTATTCAATCGCGATGCAATTTCTCTGTTTCATCAACACTCAGATAGTCCACAGATTACAGAATGCCACCATATGTGTATCGGAAACGACTACTGGACTTCCACGGAACGATCAAATTGTAGACTGTTTCAGACGTTACTCCCATGGAGAAAAGTGCGGATAGTGACTGTTGTATTCAATCCCGATGCAATTTCTGTGTTTCATCAATACTCTGATAGTCCACAGATTACAGAATGCCGCCAGATGTGCATAGGAAACTACTACTGGTCTTCCAGTGAGCGATCAAATGGTAGACTGTTTGAGAATTACTCCCAAGGAGGAAAGTGCGCATGGTGACTGTTGTATTCAATCCCGATGGAATTTCTGTGTTTCATCGACACTCTGATAGGTTACAGATTACAGAATGCCACCAGTTGTGCATCGGAAACCACTACTGGTCTTCCAGGGTACGACCAAAGCGTAGACTGTTTGAGACATTACTCCCATATAGAAAAGTGGGGATTGTGACTGTTGTATTCAATCCCGATGCAATTTCTGTGATTCATCAACACTCTGATCGTCCACAGATTACTGAATGCCACCAGATGTGCATCAGAAACTACTACTGGTCTTCCAGGGAACGATCAAAGCGTAGACTCTCTGAGACATTACTCCCATGGAAGAAAGTGTGGATGGTGACTGTTGTATTCAATCCCGATGCAATTGATGTGTTTCATCAACCCTCTGGTAGTCCACAGGTTACAGAATGCCACCAGATGTGCATCGGAAACTACTACTGGTTTTCCAGGGAACGATCAAAGCGTGGACTTTTTCAAACTTTACACCCATGGAGGGAGGTGTGGATTGTGAATATTGTATTCAATCCCGATGCAATTTCTCTGTTTCATCATCACTCAGATAGTCCACAGATTACAGAATGCCACCAGATGTGTATCGGAAACTACTACTGGTCTTCCACGGAACGATCAAAGTGTAGACTGTTTCAAACGTTACTCCCATGGAGAAAAGTGCGGATGGTGACTGTTGTATTCAATCCCGATGCAATTTCTGTGTTTCATCAATACTCTGATGGTCCACAGATTACAGATTGCATCCAGATGTGCATCGGAAACTACTACTGGTCTTCCAGGGAACGATCAAAGCGTGGACTGTTTGAGAATTTACTCACATGGAGGAAAGTGGGCGTGGTGACTGTTGTATTCAATCCCGATGCAATTTCTGTGTTTCATCAACAGTCTGATAGTCCACAGATTAAAGATAGCCTCCAGATGTGCATCGGAAACTACTACTCGTCTTCCTGGGAACGATCGAAGCGTAGACTGTTTGAGACAATACTCACATGGAGGAAAGTGCGGATGGTGACTGTTGTATTCAATCCCGATGGAATTTCTGTGTTTCATCAATACTCAGGTAGTCCACAGATTACAGAATGCCTTCAGATGTGCATCGGAAACTACTACTGGTCTTCCAGGGAACGATCAAAATCGTAGACTGTTTGAGACATTACTCCCATGGAGGAAAGTTCGCATGGTGACTGTTGTATTCAATCCCGATGTAATTTCTGTGTTTCATCAACACTCTGATAGTCCACAGATTACAGAATGCTACCAGATGTGCATCGGAAACTACTACTGGTCTTCCAGGGAACGATCAAAGCGTAGACTGTTTGAGACATTACTCCCGTGGAGGAAAGTGCCCATGGTGACTGATGTATACAATCCCGATGCAATTTTTTGTTTCGTCAACACTCTGACAGTCCACAGATTACAGAATGCCACCAGATGTGTACCGGAAACTACTACTGGTCTTCCAGGGAACGATCAAAGCGTAGACTGTTTCAGACGTTACTCCCATGGAGGAAAGTGCGGATGGTGACTGTTGTATTCAATCACGATGCAATTTCTGTGTTTCATCAACACTCAGGTAGTCCACAGATTACAGAATGCCACCAGATGTGCAACAGAAACTACTACTGGTCTTCCAGGGAACGATCAAGGCGTAAACTGTTTAAGACATTACTCCCGTGGAGGAAAGTGCGCATAATGACTGTTGTTACAATCCCGATGCAAATTCTGTGTTTCATCAACACTCTGATAGTCCACAGATTACAGAATGCCACCAGATGTGCATCGGAAACTACTTCTGGTCTTCCAGTGAACGATCAAAGGATAGACTGTTTGAGAATTACTCCCACGGAGGAAAGTGAGCATGGTGACTGTTGTATTCATTCCCGATGGAATTTCTGCGTTTCATCAACACTCTGATAGTCCACAGATTACAGAATGCCTCCAGATATGCATCGGAAACTACTACTGGTCTTCCAGGGAACGATCAAAACCGTAGACTGTTTGAGACATTACTCCCATGGAAGAAAGTGTGGATGGTGACTGTTATATTCAATCCCGATGCAATTTATGTGTTTCATCAACACTCTGATAGTCCACAGATTACAGGATGCCACCAGATGTGCATCGGAGACTATTACTGGTCTTCCAGGGAACGATCTAACCGTAGACTGTTTGAGACATTACTCCCGTGGAGGAAAGTGCGCATGGTGACCGTTGTATTCAATCCTCATGCATTTTCTGTTTTCCATCAAAACTCTTATAGTCCACAGATAACAGAATGCCACCAGTTGTGCATCGGATACCACTCCTGGTCTTCCATTGAACGATCAAAGCGTAGACTGTATGAGATATTACTCCTGTGGAGGAAAGTGCGCATGGTGACTGTTGTATTCAATCCCGATGCAATTTCTGTGTTTCATCAACACTCTGATAGTCCACAGATTACAGAATGCCACCAGATGTGCATCGGAAACAATACTGGTCTTCCAGGGAGAGATCAAGGCGTGGAGTGTTTCAGATATTACTCCCATGGAGGAAAGTGCGGATGGTGACTGTTGTATTATATCCCGATGCAATTTCTGTTTTTCATCAACACTCTATAGTCCACAGATTACAGAATGCCTCCAGATGTGCATCGGAAGCTACTACTATTCTTCCAGGGAGCGATCAAAGCTTAGACTGTTTGAGACATTACTCCCATGAAGGAAAGTGCGCATGGTGACTGTTGTATTCAATCCCGATGCAATTTCTGTGTTTTTGTCAACACTCTGATAGTCCACAGATTACAGAATGCCACCAGATGTGCATCGGAAACTACTACTGGTTTTCCAGGGAACGATCAAAGCGTGGACTTTTTCACACATTACACCCATGGAGGGAGGTGTGGATTGTGAATATTGCATTCAATCCCGATGCAATTTATGTGTTTCATCAACACCCTGATAGTCCACAGATTACAGAATGCCACCAGATGTGCATCGGAAACTACTACTGGTGTTCCATGGAACGATCAAAGCGTAGACTGTTTGAGACATTACTCCCATGAAGGAAAGTGCGCATGGTGACTGTTGTATTCAATCCCGATGCAATTTCTGTGTTTTTGTCAACACTCTGATAGTCCACAGATTACAGAATGCCACCAGATGTGCATCGGAAACTACTACTGGTTTTCCAGGGAACGATCAAAGCGTGGACTTTTTCACACATTACACCCATGGAGGGAGGTGTGGATTGTGAATATTGTATTCAATCACGATGCAATTTATGTGTTTCATCAACACTCTGTAAGTCCATAGATTATAGAATGCCACCAGTTGTGCATCGGAAACCACTACTGGTCTTCCAGGGTACGACCAAAGCGTAGACTGTTTGAGACATTACTCCCATGGAGAAAAGTGGGGATTTTGACTGTTGTATTCAATCCCGATGCAATTTCTGTGATTCATCAACACACTGATCGTCCACAGATTACTGAATGCCACCAGATGTGCATCAGAAACTACTACTGATCTTCCAGGGAACGATCAAAGCGTAGACTCTTTGAGACAATACTCCCATGGAGGAATGTGCGCATGGTGACTGTTGTATTCAATCCCGATGCAATTTCTCTGTTTCATCAACACTCAGATAGTCCACAGATTACAGAATGCCACCAGATGTGTATCGGAAACTACTACTGGTCTTCCACGGAACGATCAAATTGTAGACTGTTTCAGACGTTACTCCCATGGAGAAAAGTGCGGATAGTGACTGTTGTATTCAATCCCGATGCAATTTCTGTGTTTCATCAATACTCTGATAGTCCACAGATTACAGAATGCCGCCAGATGTGCATAGGAAACTACTACTGGTCTTCCAGTGAGCGATCAAATGGTAGACTGTTTGAGAATTACTCCCAAGGAGGAAAGTGCGCATGGTGACTGTTGTATTCAATCCCGATGGAATTTCTGTGTTTCATCGACACTCTGATTGTTTACAGATTTCAGAATGCCTCCAGATGTGCATCGGAAACTGCTACTGGTCTTCCTGGGAATGATCAAAGCACAGACTGTTTGAGACATTACTCACATGGAGGAAAGTGCGCATGGTGACTGTTGTATTCAATCCCGATGCAATTTCTGTGTTTCATCAACACTTTGAAGGTCCACAGATTACAGAATGCCTCCAGATGTGCATTGGAAACTACTACTGGTCCTCCAGGGAACTATCAAAGCGTAGACTGTTTCAGACATTACTCCCATGGAGGAAAGTGCGCATGGTGACTGTTGTATTCAAACCCGATGCAATTTCTGTGTTTCATCAACACTCTGACAGTCCACAGATTACAGATTGCCTCCAGATGTGCATCGGAAACTACTACCGGTCTTCCAGGGAACGATCAAAGCGTGGACTGTTTGAGAATTTACTCACATGGAGGAAAGTGGGCGTGGTGACTGTTGTATTCAATCCCGATGCAATTTCTGTGTTTCATCAACACTCTGATAGTCCACAGATTAAAGATTGCCTCCAGATGTGCATCGGAAACTACTACTCGTCTTCCTGGGAACGATCGAAGCGTAGACTGTTTGAGACAATACTCACATTGAGGAAAGTGCGGATGGTGACTGTTGTAGTCAATCCCGATGCAATTTCTATGTTTCATCAACACTCAGATAGTCCACAGATTACAGAATGCCTTCAGATGTGCATCGGAAACTACTACTGGTCTTCCAGGGAACGATCAAAATCGTAGACTGTTTGAGACATTACTCCCATGGAGGAAAGTTCGCATGGTGACTGTTGTATTCAATCCCGATGTAATTTCTGTGTTTTATCAACACTCTGATAGTATACAGATTACAGAATGCTACCAGATGTGCATCGGAAACTACTACTGGTCGTCCAGGGAACTATCAAAGCGTAGACTGTTTGAGACATTACTCCCGTGGAGGAAAGTGCCCATGGTGACTGATGTATACAATCCCGATGAATTTTTTTGTTTCGTCAACACTCTGACAGTCCACAGATTACAGAATGCCACCAGATGTGTATCGGAAACTACTACTGGTCTTGCAGGGAACGATCAAAGCGTAGACTGTTTCAGACGTTACTCCCATGGAGAAAAGTGCGGATGGTGACTGTTGTATTCACTCCCGATGCAATTTCTGTGTTTCATCAACACTCTGATAGTCCACAGATTACAGGATGCCACCAGATGTGCATCGGAAACTACTACTGGTCTTCCAGGGGACGATCAAAGCGTAGACTGTATGAGACATTACTCCCATGGAGGAAAGTGCGCATGGTGACTGTTGTATTCAATCCCGATGCAATTTCTGTGTTTCAACAACACTTTGAAGGTCCACAGACTACACATTGCCTACAGATGTGCATCGGAAACTACTACTGGTCTTCCTGGCAACGATCGAATCGTAGATTGTTTGAGACAATACTCCGATGGAGGAAAGTGCGGATGATGACTGTTGTATTCAATCCCGATGCAATTTCTGTGTTTCATCAACACTCAGGTAGTCCACAGATTACAGAATGCCTCCAGATGTGCATCGGAAACTACTACTGGTCTTCCAGGGAACGATCAAGGCGTAAACTGTTTGAGACATTACTCCCGTGGAGGAATGTGCGCATAATGACTGTTGTTACAATCCCGATGCAAATTCTGTGTTTCATCAACACTCTGATAGTCCACAGATTACAGAATGCCACCAGATGTGCATCGGAAACTACTTCTGGTCTTCCTGTGAACGATCAAAGGGTAGACTGTTTGAGAATTACTCCCACGGAGGAATGTGCGCATGGTAACTGTTGTATTCATTCCCGATGGAATTTCTGTGTTTCATCAACACTCTGATAGTCCACAGATTACAGAATGGCACAAGATGTGCATCGGAGACTACTACTGGTCTCCCAGGGAACGATCAAAGCGTAGACTCTTTGAGACAATACTCCCATGGAGGAAAGTTAGGATGGTGACTGTTGTATTCAATCGCGATGCAATTTCTCTTTTTCATCAACACTCAGATAGTCCACAGATTACAGAATGCCACCAGATGTGTATCGGAAACTACTACTGGTCTTCCACGGAACGATCAAAGTGTAGACTGTTTCAGACGTTACTCCCATGGAGAAAATTGCGGATGGTGACTGTTGTATTCAATCCCGATGGAATTTCTGTGTTTCATCAACACTCTGATAGTTTACAGATTTCAGAATGCCTCCAGATGTGCATTGGAAACTACTACAGGTCTTCCTGGGAACGATCAAAGCATAAACTGATTGAGACATTACTCACATGGAGGAAAGTGCGCATGGTGACTGTTGTATTCAATCCCGATGCAATTTCTGTGTTTCATCAACACTTTGAAGGTCCACAGATTACAGAATGCCTCCAAATGTGCATTGGAAACTACTACTGGTCCTCCAGGGAACTATCAAAGCGTAGACTGTTTGAGACATTACTCCCATGGAGGAAAATGCGCATGGTAACTGTTGTATTCAAACCCGATGCAATTTCTGTGTTTCATCAACACTCTGACAGTCCACAGATTACAGATTGCCTCCAGATGTGCATCGGAAACTACTACTGGTCTTCCAGGGAACGATCAAAATCGTAGACTGTTTGAGACATTACTCCTATGGAGGAAAGTTCGCATGGTGACTGTTGTATTCAATCCCGATGTAATTTCTGTGTTTCATCAACACTCTGATAGTCCACAGATTACAGAATGCTACCATATGTGCATCTTAAACTACTACTGGTCTTCCAGGGAACGATCAAAGCGTAGACTGTTTGAGACATTACTCCCGTGGAGGAAAGTGCCCATGGTGACTGTTGTATACAATCCCGATGCAATTTTTTGTTTCGTCAACACTCTGATGGTCCACAGATTTCAGAATGCCACCAGATGTGCATCGGAAACTACTGCTGGTCTTCCAGGGAACGATCAAAGCCTGGACTGTTTCAGACATTACTCCCATGGAGGAAAGTGCGCATGGTGACTGTTGTATTCAATCCCGATGCATTTTCTGTTTTCCATCAACACCCTGATAGTCCACAGATTACAGAATGCCACCAGTTCTGCAACGGAAACCACTACTGGTCTTCCAATGAACGATCAAAGCGTAGACTGTTTGAGATATTACTCCTGTGGAGGAAAGTGCGGATGGTGACTGTTGTATTCAATCCCGATGCAATTTCTGTGTTTCATCAACACTCAGGTAGTCCACAGATTACAGAATGCCTCCAGATGTGCATCGGAAACTACTACTGGTCTTCCAGGGAACGATCAAGGCGTAAACTGTTTGAGACATTACTCCCGTGGAGGAATGTGCGCATAATGACTGTTGTTACAATCCCGATGCAAATTCTGTGTTTCATCAACACTCTGATAGTCCACAGATTACAGAATGCCACCAGATGTGCATCGGAAACTACTTCTGGTCTTCCTGTGAACGATCAAAGGGTAGACTGTTTGAGAATTACTCCCACGGAGGAATGTGCGCATGGTAACTGTTGTATTCATTCCCGATGGAATTTCTGTGTTTCATCAACACTCTGATAGTCCACAGATTACAGAATGGCACAAGATGTGCATCGGAGACTACTACTGGTCTCCCAGGGAACGATCTAACGGTAGACTGTTTGGGACATTACTCCCGTGGAGGAAAGTGCGCATGGTGACTGTTGTATTCAATCCCGATGCATTTTCTGTTTTCCATCAACACTCCGATAGTCCACAGATAACAGAATGCCACCAGTTGTGCATTGGATACCACTACTGGTCTTCCATTGAACGATCAAAGCGTAGACTGTATGAGATATTAGTCCTGTGCGCATGGTGACTGTTGTATTCAATCCCGATGCAATTGCTGTGTTTCATCAACACTTTGAAGGTCCACAGATTACAGAATATCTCCAGATGGTCATCGGAAACTACTACTGGTCTTCCAGGGAACGATCAAAGCATAGACTGTTTGAGACATTACTCCCGTGGAGGAAAGTGCGAATGGTGAATTTTGTATTCAATCCCGATGCAATTTTTGTGTTTCATCAACAATCTGATAGTCCACAGATTGCAGATTGCCTCCAGATTTGCATCGGAAACTACTACTGGCCTTCCAGGGAACGATCAAAGCATAGACTGTTTGAGACATTACTCTCATTTAGGAAAGTGCGCATGGTGACTGTTGTATTCAATCCCGATGCAATTTCTGTGTCTTTGTCAACACTCTGATAGTCCACAGATTACAGAATGCCACCAGATGTGCATCGGAAACTACTACTGGTTTTCCAGGGAACGATCAAAGCGTGGACTGTTTCACACATTACACACATGGAGGGAAGTGTGGATTGTGAATATTGTATTCAATCCCGATGCAATTTATGTGTTTCATCAACACCCTGATAGTCCACAGATTACAGAATGCCACCAGATGTGCATCGGATACTACTACTGGTCTTCCATGGAACCATCAAAGCGTAGACTGTTTGAGACATTACTCCCGTGGAGGAAAGTGCGCATGGTGACTGTTGTATTCAATCCCGATGCATTTTCTGTTTTTCATCAACACTCTGATAGTCCATAGATTACAGAATGCCACCAGTTGTGCATCGGAAACCACTACTGGTCTTCCAGGGTACGACCAAAGCGTAGACTGTTTGAGACATTACTCCCATGGAGAAAAGTGGGGATGGTGACTGTTGTATTCAATCACGATGCAATTTCTGTGATTCATCAACACTCTGATCGTCCACAGATTACAGAATGCCACCAGATGTGCATCAGAAACTACTACTGATCTTCCAGGGAACGATCAAAGCGTAGACTCTTTGAGACAATACTCCCACGGAGGAAAGTTAGGATGGTGACTGTTGTATTCAATCGCGATGCAATTTCTCTTTTTCATCAACACTCAGATAGTCCACAGATTACAGAATGCCACCAGATGTGTATCGGAAACTACTACTGGTCTTCCACGGAACGATCAAAGTGTAGACTGTTTCAGACGTTACTCCCATGGAGAAAATTGCGGATGGTGACTGTTGTATTCAATCCCGATGGAATTTCTGTGTTTCATCAACACTCTGATAGTTTACAGATTTCAGAATGCCTCCAGATGTGCATTGGAAACTACTACAGGTCTTCCTGGGAACGATCAAAGCATAAACTTATTGAGACATTACTCACATGGAGGAAAGTGCGCATGGTGACTGTTGTATTCAATCCCGATGCAATTTCTGTGTTTCATCAACACTTTGAAGGTCCACAGATTACAGAATGCCTCCAAATGTGCATTGGAAACTACTACTGGTCCTCCAGGGAACTATCAAAGCGTAGACTGTTTGAGACATTACTCCCATGGAGGAAAGTCCGCATGGTAACTGTTGTATTCAAACCCGATGCAATTTCTGTGTTTCATCAACACTCTGACAGTCCACAGATTACAGATTGCCTCCAGATGTGCATCGGAAACTACTACTGGTCTTCCAGGGAACGATCAAAATCGTAGACTGTTTGAGACATTACTCCTATGGAGGAAAATTCGCATGGTGACTGTTGTATTCAATCCCGATGTAATTTCTGTGTTTCATCAACACTCTGATAGTCCACAGATTACAGAATGCTACCATATGTGCATCGGAAACTACTACTGGTCTTCCAGGGAACGATCAAAGCGTAGACTGTTTGAGACATTACTCCCGTGGAGGAAAGTGCCCATGGTGACTGTTGTATACAATCCCGATGCAATTTTTTGTTTCGTCAACGCTCTGATGGTCCACAGATTTCAGAATGGCACCAGATGTGCATCGGAAACTACTGCTGGTCTTCCAGGGAACGATCAAAGCCTGGACTGTTTCAGACATTACTCCCATGGAGGAAAGTGCGCATGGTGACTGTTGTATTCAATCCCGATGCATTTTCTGTTTTCCATCAACACCCTGATAGTCCACAGATTAGAGAATGCCACCAGTTCTGCAACGGAAACCACTACTGGTCTTCCAATGAACGATCAAAGCGTAGACTGTATGAGATATTACTCCTGTGGAGGAAAGTGCGCATGGTGACTATTGTATTCAATCCCGATGCAATTTCTGTATTTCATCAACACTCAGGTAGTCCACAGATTACAGAATGCCTTTAGATGTGCATCGGAAACTACTACTGGTTTTCCAGGGAACGATCAAAGCGTGGACTGTTTCACACATGACACCCATGGAGGAAAGTGTGGATTGTGAATATTGTATTCAATCCCGATGCAATTTATGTGTTTCGTCAACACCCTGATAGTCCACAGATTACAGAATGCCACCAGATGTGCATCGGAAACTACTACTGGTCTTCCAGGGAACGATCAAAGCGTAGACTGTTTGAGACATTACTCCCGTGGAGGAAGGTGCGCATGGTGACTGTTGTATTCAATCCTGATGCATTTTCTGTTTTTCATCAACACTCTGATAGTCCATAGATTACAGAATGCCACCAGTTGTGCATCGGAAACCACTACTGGTCTTCCAGGGTACGACCAAAGCGTACACTGTTTGAGACATTACTCCCATGGAGAAAAGTGGGGATGGTGACTGTTGTATTCAATCCCGATGCAATTTCTGTGATTCATCAACACTCTGATCGTCCACAGATTACAGAATGCCACCAGATGTTCATCAGAAACTACTACTGGTCTTCCAGGGAACGATCAAAGCGTAGACTCTTTGAGACAATACTCCCATGGAGGAAAGTGACGATGGTGACTGTTGTATTCAATCGCGATGCAATTTCTCTGTTTCATCAACACTCAGATAGTCCACAGATTACAGAATGCAACCAGATGTGTATCGGAAACTACTTCTGGTCTTCCACGGAACGATCAAAGCGTAGACTGTTTCAGACGTTACTCATATGGAGAAAAGTGCGGATGGTGACTGTTGTATTCAATCCCGATGCAATTTCTGTGTTTCATCAACACTCAGGTAGTAAACAGATTACAGAATGCCTTCAGATGTGCATCGGAAGCTACTACTGGTCTTCCAGTGAGCGATCAAATGGTAGACTGTTTGAGAATTACTCCCATGGAGGAAAGTGGGGATGGTGACTGTTGTATTCAATCCCGATGCAATTTCTGTGATTCATCAACACTCTGATCGTCCACAGATTACAGAATGCCACCAGATGTTCATCAGAAACTACTACTGGTCTTCCTGGGAACGATCGAAGCGTATTCTGTTTGAGACAATACTCACATGGAGGAAAGTGCGGATGGTGACTGTTGTATTCAATCCCGATGCAATTTCTGTGTTTCATCAACACTCAGGTAGTCCACAGATTACAGAATGCCTCCTGATGTGCATCGGAAACTACTACTGGTCTTCCAGGGAACGATCAAGGCGTAAACTGTTTGAGACATTACTCCCGTGGAGGAAAGTGCGCATAATGACTGTTGTTACAATCCCGATGCAAATTCTGTGTTACATAAACACTCTGATAGGCCACAGATTACAGAATGCCACCAGATGTGCATCGGAAACTACTTCTGGTCTTCCAAGGAACGTTCAAAGGGTAGACTGTTTGAGAATTACTCCCACGGAGGAAAGTGAGCATGGTGACTGTTGTATTTATTCCCGATGGAATTTCTGTGTTTCATCAACACTCTGATAGTCTACAGATTACAGAATGCCTCCAGATGTGCATCGGAAACTACTACTGGTCTTCCAGGGAACGATCAAAATCGTAGACTGTTTGAGACATTACTCCCATGGAGGAAAGTTCGCATGGTGACTGTTGTATTCAATCCCGATGTAATTTCTGTGTTTCATCAACACTCTGATAGTCCACAGATTTCAGAATGCCACCAGATGTGCATCGGAAACTACTGCTGGTCTTCCAGGGAACGATCAAAGCCTGGACTGTTTCAGACATTACTCCCATGGAGGAAAGTGTGGATGGTGACTGTTGTATTCAATCCCGATGCAATTTATGTGTTTCATCAACACTCTGATCGTCCACAGAATACAGAATGCCACCAGATGTTCATCAGAAACTACTACTGGTCTTCCAGGGAACGATCAAAGCGTAGACTCTTTGAGACAATACTCCCATGGAGGAAAGTGAGGATGGTGACTGTTGTATTCAATCGCGATGCAATTTCTCTGTTTCATCAACACTCAGATAGTCCACAGATTACAGAATGCAACCAGAAGTGTATCGGAAACTACTTCTGGTCTTCCACGGAACGATCAAAGCGTAGACTGTTTCAGACGTTACTCACATGGAGAAAAGTGCGGATGGTGACTGTTGTATTCAATCCGGATGCAATTTCTGTGTTTCATCAACACTCAGGTAGTAAACAGATTACAGAATGCCTTCAGATGTGCATCGGAAGCTACTACTGGTCTTCCAGTGAGCGATCAAATGGTAGACTGTTTGAGAATTACTCCCATGGAGGAGAGTGGGGATGGTGACTGTTGTATTCAATCCCGATGCAATTTCTGTGATTCATCAACACTCTGATCGTCCACAGATTACAGAATGCCACGAGATGTTCATCAGAAACTACTACTGGTCTTCCTGGGAACGATCAAAGCGTATTCTGTTTGAGACAATACTCACATGGAGGAAAGTGCGGATGGTGACTGTTGTATTCAATCCCGATGCAATTTCTGTGTTTCATCAACACTCTGACAGTCCACAGATTACAGATTGCCTCCAGATGTGCATCGGAATCTACTACTGGTCTTCCAGGGAACGATCAAGGCATAAACTGTTTGAGACATTACTCCCGTGGAGGAAAGTGCGCATAATGACTGTTGTTACAATCCCGATGCAAATTCTGTGTTTCATAAACACTCTGATAGTCCACAGATTACAGAATGCCACCAGATGTGCATCGGAAACTACTTCTGGTCTTCCAGTGAACGTTCAAAGGGTAGACTGTTTGAGAATTACTCCCACGGAGGAAAGTGAGCATGGTGACTGTTGTATTTATTCCCGATGGAATTTCTGTGTTTCATCAACACTCTGATAGTCTACAGAATACAGAATGCCACCAGATGTGCATCGGAAGCAAATACTGGTCTTTTAGGGAGAGATCAAGGCGTGGAGTGTTTCAGATATTACTCCCATGGAGGAAAGTGCGGATGGTGACTGTTGTATTATATCCCGATGCAATTTCTGTGTTTCATCAAAACTCTGATAGTCCACAGATTACAGAATGCCACCAGATGTGCATCGGAGACTACTACTGGTCTACCAGGGAACGATCTAACCGTAGACTGTTTGAGACATTACTCCCGTGGAGGAAAGTGCGCATGGTGACCGTTGTATTCAATCCTGATGCATTTTCTGTTTTCCATCAACACTCTGATAGTCCACAGATAACAGAATGCCACCAGTTGTGCATCGGATACCACTACTGGTCTTCCATTGAACGATCAAAGCGTAGACTGTATGAGATATTACTCCTGTGGAGGAAAGTGCGCATGGTGACTGTTGTATTCAATCCCGATGCAATTTCTGTGTTTCATCAACACTCTGATAGTCCACAGAATACAGAATGCCACCAGATGTGCATCGGAAGCAAATACTGGTCTTTTAGGGAGAGATCAAGGCGTGGAGTGTTTCAGATATTACTCCCATGGAGGAAAGTGCGGATGGTGACTGTTGTATTATATCCCGATGCAATTTCTGTGTTTCATCAAAACTCTGATAGTCCACAGATTACAGATTGATTCCGGATATGCATCGGAAACTACTACTGGTCTTCCAGGGAACGATCAAAGCGTAGACTGTTTGAGACATTACTCCCGTGGAGGAAGGTGCGCATGGTGACTGTTGTATTCAATCCTGATGCATTTTCTGTTTTTCATCAACACTCTGATAGTCCATAGATTACAGAATGCCACCAGTTGTGCATCGGAAACCACTACTGGTCTTCCAGGGTACGACCAAAGCGTACACTGTTTGAGACATTACTCCCATGGAGAAAAGTGGGGATGGTGACTGTTGTATTCAATCCCGATGCAATTTCTGTGATTCATCAACACTCTGATCGTCCACAGATTACAGAATGCCACCAGATGTTCATCAGAAACTACTACTGGTCTTCCAGGGAACGATCAAAGCGTAGACTCTTTGAGACAATACTCCCATGGAGGAAAGTGACGATGGTGACTGTTGTATTCAATCGCGATGCAATTTCTCTGTTTCATCAACACTCAGATAGTCCACAGATTACAGAATGCAACCAGATGTGTATCGGAAACTACTTCTGGTCTTCCACGGAACGATCAAAGCGTAGACTGTTTCAGACGTTACTCATATGGAGAAAAGTGCGGATGGTGACTGTTGTATTCAATCCCGATGCAATTTCTGTGTTTCATCAACACTCAGGTAGTAAACAGATTACAGAATGCCTTCAGATGTGCATCGGAAGCTACTACTGGTCTTCCAGTGAGCGATCAAATGGTAGACTGTTTGAGAATTACTCCCATGGAGGAAAGTGGGGATGGTGACTGTTGTATTCAATCCCGATGCAATTTCTGTGATTCATCAACACTCTGATCGTCCACAGATTACAGAATGCCACCAGATGTTCATCAGAAACTACTACTGGTCTTCCTGGAAACGATCGAAGCGTATTCTGTTTGAGACAATACTCACATGGAGGAAAGTGCGGATGGTGACTGTTGTATTCAATCCCGATGCAATTTCTGTGTTTCATCAACACTCAGGTAGTCCACAGATTACAGAATGCCTCCTGATGTGCATCGGAAACTACTACTGGTCTTCCAGGGAACGATCAAGGCGTAAACTGTTTGAGACATTACTCCCGTGGAGGAAAGTGCGCATAATGACTGTTGTTACAATCCCGATGCAAATTCTGTGTTACATAAACACTCTGATAGGCCACAGATTACAGAATGCCACCAGATGTGCATCGGAAACTACTTCTGGTCTTCCAAGGAACGTTCAAAGGGTAGACTGTTTGAGAATTACTCCCACGGAGGAAAGTGAGCATGGTGACTGTTGTATTTATTCCCGATGGAATTTCTGTGTTTCATCAACACTCTGATAGTCTACAGATTACAGAATGCCTCCAGATGTGCATCGGAAACTACTACTGGTCTTCCAGGGAACGATCAAAATCGTAGACTGTTTGAGACATTACTCCCATGGAGGAAAGTTCGCATGGTGACTGTTGTATTCAATCCCGATGTAATTTCTGTGTTTCATCAACACTCTGATAGTCCACAGATTTCAGAATGCCACCAGATGTGCATCGGAAACTACTGCTGGTCTTCCAGGGAACGATCAAAGCCTGGACTGTTTCAGACATTACTCCCATGGAGGAAAGTGTGGATGGTGACTGTTGTATTCAATCCCGATGCAATTTATGTGTTTCATCAACACTCTGATCGTCCACAGAATACAGAATGCCACCAGATGTTCATCAGAAACTACTACTGGTCTTCCAGGGAACGATCAAAGCGTAGACTCTTTGAGACAATACTCCCATGGAGGAAAGTGAGGATGGTGACTGTTGTATTCAATCGCGATGCAATTTCTCTGTTTCATCAACACTCAGATAGTCCACAGATTACAGAATGCAACCAGAAGTGTATCGGAAACTACTTCTGGTCTTCCACGGAACGATCAAAGCGTAGACTGTTTCAGACGTTACTCACATGGAGAAAAGTGCGGATGGTGACTGTTGTATTCAATCCGGATGCAATTTCTGTGTTTCATCAACACTCAGGTAGTAAACAGATTACAGAATGCCTTCAGATGTGCATCGGAAGCTACTACTGGTCTTCCAGTGAGCGATCAAATGGTAGACTGTTTGAGAATTACTCCCATGGAGGAGAGTGGGGATGGTGACTGTTGTATTCAATCCCGATGCAATTTCTGTGATTCATCAACACTCTGATCGTCCACAGATTACAGAATGCCACGAGATGTTCATCAGAAACTACTACTGGTCTTCCTGGGAACGATCAAAGCGTATTCTGTTTGAGACAATACTCACATGGAGGAAAGTGCGGATGGTGACTGTTGTATTCAATCCCGATGCAATTTCTGTGTTTCATCAACACTCTGACAGTCCACAGATTACAGATTGCCTCCAGATGTGCATCGGAATCTACTACTGGTCTTCCAGGGAACGATCAAGGCATAAACTGTTTGAGACATTACTCCCGTGGAGGAAAGTGCGCATAATGACTGTTGTTACAATCCCGATGCAAATTCTGTGTTTCATAAACACTCTGATAGTCCACAGATTACAGAATGCCACCAGATGTGCATCGGAAACTACTTCTGGTCTTCCAGTGAACGTTCAAAGGGTAGACTGTTTGAGAATTACTCCCACGGAGGAAAGTGAGCATGGTGACTGTTGTATTTATTCCCGATGGAATTTCTGTGTTTCATCAACACTCTGATAGTCTACAGAATACAGAATGCCACCAGATGTGCATCGGAAGCAAATACTGGTCTTTTAGGGAGAGATCAAGGCGTGGAGTGTTTCAGATATTACTCCCATGGAGGAAAGTGCGGATGGTGACTGTTGTATTATATCCCGATGCAATTTCTGTGTTTCATCAAAACTCTGATAGTCCACAGATTACAGAATGCCACCAGATGTGCATCGGAGACTACTACTGGTCTACCAGGGAACGATCTAACCGTAGACTGTTTGAGACATTACTCCCGTGGAGGAAAGTGCGCATGGTGACCGTTGTATTCAATCCTGATGCATTTTCTGTTTTCCATCAACACTCTGATAGTCCACAGATAACAGAATGCCACCAGTTGTGCATCGGATACCACTACTGGTCTTCCATTGAACGATCAAAGCGTAGACTGTATGAGATATTACTCCTGTGGAGGAAAGTGCGCATGGTGACTGTTGTATTCAATCCCGATGCAATTTCTGTGTTTCATCAACACTCTGATAGTCCACAGAATACAGAATGCCACCAGATGTGCATCGGAAGCAAATACTGGTCTTTTAGGGAGAGATCAAGGCGTGGAGTGTTTCAGATATTACTCCCATGGAGGAAAGTGCGGATGGTGACTGTTGTATTATATCCCGATGCAATTTCTGTGTTTCATCAAAACTCTGATAGTCCACAGATTACAGATTGATTCCAGATATGCATCGGAAACTACTACTGGTCTTCCAGGGAACGATCAAAGCGTAGACTGTTTGAGACATTACTCCCATGATGGAAAGTGCGCATGGTGACTGTTGTATTCAATACCGATGCAATTTCTGTGTTTTTGTCAACACTCTGATAGTCCATAGATTACAGAATGCCACCAGTTGTGAGTCGGAAACCACTACTGGTCTTCCAGGGTACGACCAAAGCGTAGACTGTTTGAGCCATTACTCCCATGGAGAAAAGTGGGGATGGTGACTGTTGTATTCAATCCCGATGTAATTTCTGTGATTCATCAACACTCTGATCGTCCACAGATTACAGAATGCCACCAGATGTGCATCAGAAACTACTACTGGTCTTCCATGGAACGATCAAAGCGTAGACTGTTTGAGACATTACTCCCGTGGAGGAAAGTGCGCATGGTGGCTGTTGTATTCAATCCCGATGCATTTTCTGTTTTTCATCAACACTCTGATAGTCCATAGATTACAGAATGCCACCAGTTGTGCATCGGAAACCACTACTGGTCTTCCAGGGTACGACCAAAGCGTAGACTGTTTGAGACATTACTCCCATGGAGAAAAGTGGGGATGGTGACTGTTGTATTCAATCCCGATGCAATTTCTGTGATTCATCAACACTCTGATCGTCCACAGATTACAGAATGCCACCAGATGTGCATTAGAAACTACTACTGATCTTCTAGGGAACGATCAAAGCGTAGACTCTTTGAGACAATACTCCAATGGAGGAAAGTGAGGATGGTGACTGTTGTATTCAATCGCGATGGAATTTCTGTGTTTCATCAACACTCAGATAGTCCACAGATTACAGAATGCTACCATATGTGCATCGGAAACTGCTACTGGTCTTCCAGGGAACGATCAAAGCGTAGACTGTTTGAGACATTACTCCCGTGGAGGAAAGTGCCCATGGTGACTGATGTATACAATCCCGATGCAATTTTTTGTTTCGTCAGCACTCTGATGGTCCACAGATTTCAGAATGCCACCAGATGTGCATCGGAAACTACAGCTGGTCTTCCAGGGAACGATCAAAGCCTGGACTGTTTCAGACATTACTCCCATGGAGGAAAGTGTGGATGGTGACTGTTGTATTCAATCCCGATGCAATTTATGTGTTTCATCAACACTCTGATAGTCCACAGATTACAGAATGCCACCAGATGTGCATCGGAGACTACTACTGGGCTTCCAGGGAACGATCTAACCGTAGACTGTTTGAGACATTACTCCCGTGGAGGAAAGTGCGCATGGTGACTGTTGTATTCAATCCCGATGCATTTTCTGTTTTCCATCAACACTCTGATAGTCCACAGATTACAGAATGTCACCAGTTCTGCAACGGAAACCACTACTGGTCTTCCAATGGACGATCAAAGCGTAGACTGTATGAGAAATTACTCCTGTGGAGGAAAGTGCGCATGGTGACTGTTGTATTCAATCCCGATGCAATTTCTGTATTTCATCAACACTCAGGTAGTCCACAGATTACAGAATGCCTTTAGATGTGCATCGGAAACTACTACTGGTTTTCCAGGGAACGATCAAAGCGTGGACTGTTTCACACATGACACCCATGGAGGAAAGTGTGGATTGTGAATATTGTATTCAATCCCGATGCAATTTATGTGTTTCGTCAACACCCTGATAGTCCACAGATTACAGAATGCCACCAGATGTGCATCGGAAACTACTACTGGTCTTCCAGGGAACGATCAAGTCGTAGACTGTTTGAGACATTACTCCCGTGGAGGAATGTGCGCATGGTGACTGTTGTATTCAATCCCGATGCATTTTCTGTTTTTCATCAACACTCTGCTAGTCCATAGATTACAGAATGCCACCAGTTGTGCATCGGAAACCACTACTGGTCTTCCAGGGTACGACCAAAGCGTAGACTGTTTGAGACCTTACTCCCATGGAGAAAAGTGGGGATGGTGACTGTTGTATTCAATCCCGATGCAATTTCTGTAATTCATCAACACTCTGATCGTCCACAGATTACAGAATGCCACCAGATGTTCATCAGAAACTACTACTGGTCTTCCAGGGAACGATCAAAGCGTAGACTCTTTGAGACAATACTCCCATGGAGGAAAGTGAGGATGGTGACTGTTGTAATCAATCGCGATGCAATTTCTCTGTTTCATCAACACTCAGATAGTCCACAGATTACAGAATGCAACCAGATGTGTATCGGAAACTACTTCTGGTCTTCCACGGAACGATCAAAGCGTAGACTGTTTCAGACGTTACTCACATGGAGAAAAGTGCGGATGGTGACTGTTGTATTGAATCCCGATGCAATTTCTGTGTTTCATCAACACTCAGGTAGTAAATAGATTACAGAATGCCTTCAGATGTGCATCGGAAGCTACCACTGGTATTCCAGTGAGCGATCAAATGGTAGACTGTTTGAGAATTACTCCCATGGAGGAAAGTGCGCATGGTGACTGTTGTATTCAATCCCGATGGAATTTCTGTGTTTCATCAACACTCTGATAGTTTACAGATTTCAGAATGCCTCCAGATGTGCATCAGAAACTACTACTGGTCTTCCTGGGAACGATCAAAGCGTGGACTGTTTCAGGCATTACTCCTATGGAAGAAAGTGTGGATGTTGACTGTTGTATTCAATCCCGATGCAATTTATGTGTTTCATCAACACTCTGATAGTCCACAGATTACAGAATGCCACCAGATGTGCATCGGAGACTACTACTGGTCTTCCAGGGAACGATCTAACCGTAGACTGTTTGAGACATTACTCCCGTGGAGGAAAGTTCGCATGGTGACCGTTGTATTCAATCCTGATGCATTTTCTGTTTTCCATCAACACACTGATAGTCCACAGATAACAGAATGCCACCAGTTGTGCATCGGATACCACTACTGGTCTTCCATTGAACGATCAAAGCGTAGACTGTATGAGATATTACTCCTGTGGAGGAAAGTGCGCATGGTGACTGTTGTATTCAATCCCGATGCAATTTCTGTGTTTCATCAACACTCTGATAGTCCACAGATTACAGAATGCCACCAGATGTACATCGGAAGCAAATACTGGTCTTCCAGGGAGAGATCAAGGCGTGGAGTGTTTCAGATATTACTCCCATGGAGGAAAGTGCGGATGGTGACTGTTGTATTCAATCCCGATGCAATTTCTGTGTTTCATCAAACCTCTGATAGTCCACAGATTACAGATTGATTCCAGATATGCATCGGAAACTACTACTGGTCTTCCAGGGAACGATCAAAGCGAAGACTGTTTGAGACATTACTCCCATGATGGAAAGTGCGCATGGTGACTGTTGTATTCAATACCGATGCAATTTCTGTGTTTTTGTCAACACTCTGATAGTCCATAGATTACAGAATGCCACCAGTTGTGAGTCGGAAACCACTACTGGTCTTCCAGGGTACGACCAAAGCGTAGACTGTTTGAGACATTACTCCCATGGAGAAAAGTGGGGATGGTGACTGTTGTATTCAATCCCGATGCAATTTCTGTGATTCATCAACACTCTGATCGTCCACAGATTACAGAATGCCACCAGATGTGCATCAGAAACTACTACTGGTCTTCCATGGAACGATCAAAGCGTAGACTGTTTGAGACATTACTCCCGTGGAGGAAAGTGCGCATGGTGACTGTTGTATTAAATCCCGATGCATTTTCTGTTTTTCATCAACACTCTGATAGTCCATAGATTACAGAATGCCACCAGTTGTGCATCGGAAACCACTACTGGTCTTCCAGGGTACGACCAAAGCGTAGACTGTTTGAGACATTACTCCCATGGAGAAAAGTGGGGATGGTGACTGTTGTATTCAATCCCGATGCAATTTCTGTGATTCATTAACACTCTGATCGTCCACAGATTACAGAATGCCACCTGATGTGCATTAGAAACTACTACTGATCTTCTAGGAAACGATCAAAGCGTAGACTCTTTGAGACAATACTCCCATGGAGGAAAGTGAGGATGGTGACTGTTGTATTCAATCGCGATGCAATTTCTCTGTTTCATCAACACTCAGATAGTCCACAGATTACAGAATGCTACCATATGTGCATCGGAAACTACTACTGGTCTTCCAGGGAACGATCAAAGCGTAGACAGTTTGAGATATTACTCCCGTGGAGGAAAGTGCCCATGGTGACTGATGTATACAATCCCGATGCAATTTTTTGTTTCGTCAACACTCTGATGGTCCACAGATTTCAGAATGCCACCAGATGTGCATCGGAAACTACTGCTGGTCTTCCAGGGAACGATCAAAGCGTGGACTGTTTGAGACATTACTCCCGTGGAGGAAAGTGCGCATGGTGACCGTTGTATTCAATCCTGATGCATTTTCTGTTTTCCATCAACACTCTGATAGTCCACAGATAACAGAATGCCACCAGTTGTGCATCGGATACCACTACTGGTCTTCCATTGAACGATCAAAGCGTAGACTGTATCAGATATTACTCCTGTGGAGGAAAGTGCGCATGGTGACTGTTGTATTCAATCCCGGTGCAATTTCTGTGTTTCATCAACACTCTGATAGTCCACAGATTACAGAATGCCACCAGATGTGCATCGGAAGCAAATACTGGCCTCCCAGGGAGAGATCAAGGCGTGGAGTGTTTCAGATATTACTCCCATGGAAGAAAGTGCGGATGGTGACTTTTGTATTCAATCCCGATGCAATTTCTGTGTTTCATCAAAACTCTGATAGTCCACAGATTACAGATTGATTCCAGATATGCATCGGAAACTACTACTGGTCTTCCAGGGAACGATCAAAGCATAGACTGTTTGAGACATTACTCCCATGGAGGAAAGTGCGCATGGTGACTGTTGTATTCAATCCTGATGCAATTTCTGTGTTTCATCAACTCTCTATAGTCCACAGATTACAGAATGCCTCCAGATGTGCATCGGAAGCTACTACTGGTCTTCCAGGGAACGATCAATGCGTAGACTGTTTAAAACATAACTCCCATGATGGAAAGTGCGCATGGTGACTGTTGTATTGAATCCCGATGCAATTTCTGTGATTCATCAACACTCTGATCGTCCACAGATTACAGAATGCCACCAGATGTTCATCAGAAACTACTACTGGTCTTCCAGGGAACGATCAAAGCGTAGACTCTTTGAGACAATACTCCCATGGAGGAAAGTGAGGATGGTGACTGTTGTATTCAATCGCGATGCAATTTCTCTGTTTCATCAACACTCAGATAGTCCACAGATTACAGAATGCAACCAGATGTGTATCGGAAACTACTTCTGGTCTTCCACGGAACGATCAAAGCGTAGACTGTTTCAGACGTTACTCACATGGAGTAAAGTGCGGATGGTGACTGTTGTATTCAATCCCGATGCAATTTCTGTGTTTCATCAACACTCAGGTAGTAAACAGATTACAGAATGCCTTCAGATGTGCATCGGAAGCTACTACTGGTCTTCCAGTGAGCGATCAAATGGTAGACTGTTTGAGAATTACTCCCACGGGGGAAAGTGAGCATGGTGACTGTTGTATTCAATCCCGATGCATTTTCTGTTTTTCATCAACACTCTGATAGTCCATAGATTACAGAATGCCACCAGTTGTGCATCGGTAACCACTACTGGTCTTCCAGGGTACGACCAAAGCGTAGACTGTTTGAGACATTACTCCCATGGAGAAAAGTGGGGATGGTGACTGTTGTATTCAATCCCGATGCAATTTCTGTGATTCATCAACACTCTGATCGTCCACAGATTACAGAATGCCACCAGATGTGCATTAGAAACTACTACTGATCTTCCAGGGAACGATCAAAGCGTAGACTCTTTAAGACAATACTCCCATGGAGGAAAGTGAGGATGGTGACTGTTGTATTCAATCGCGATGCAATTTCTCTGTTTCATCAACACTCAGATAGTCCACAGATTACAGAATGCTACCATATGTGCATCGGAAACTACTACTGGTCTTCCAGGGAACGATCAAAGCGTAGACTGTTTGAGACATTACTCCCGTGGAAGAAAGTGCCCATGGTGACTGATGTATGCAATCCCGATGAAATTTTTTGTTTCGTCAACACCCTGATGGTCCACAGATAACAGAATGCCACCAGTTGTGCATCGGATACCACTACTGGTCTTCCATTGAACGATCAAAGCGTAGACTGTATCAGATATTACTCCTGTGGCGGAAAGTGCGCATGGTGACTGTTGTATTCAATCCCGGTGCAATTTCTGTGTTTCATCAACACTCTGATAGTCCACAGATTACAGAATGCCACCAGATGTGCATCGGAAGCAAATACTGGCCTCCCAGGGAGAGATCAAGGCGTGGAGTGTTTCAGATATTACTCCCATGGAAGAAAGTGCGGATGGTGACTTTTGTATTCAATCCCGATGCAATTTCTGTGTTTCATCAAAACTCTGATAGTCCACAGATTACAGATTGATTCCAGATATGCATCGGAAACTACTACTGGTCTTCCAGGGAACGATCAAAGCATAGACTGTTTGAGACATTACTCCCATGGAGGAAAGTGCGCATGGTGACTGTTGTATTCAATCCTGATGCAATTTCTGTGTTTCATCAACTCTCTATAGTCCACAGATTACAGAATGCCTCCAGATGTGCATCGGAAGCTACTACTGGTCTTCCAGGGAACGATCAATGCGTAGACTGTTTAAAACATAACTCCCATGATGGAAAGTGCGCATGGTGACTGTTGTATTGAATCCCGATGCAATTTCTGTGATTCATCAACACTCTGATCGTCCACAGATTACAGAATGCCACCAGATGTTCATCAGAAACTACTACTGGTCTTCCAGGGAACGATCAAAGCGTAGACTCTTTGAGACAATACTCCCATGGAGGAAAGTGAGGATGGTGACTGTTGTATTCAATCGCGATGCAATTTCTCTGTTTCATCAACACTCAGATAGTCCACAGATTACAGAATGCAACCAGATGTGTATCGGAAACTACTTCTGGTCTTCCACGGAACGATCAAAGCGTAGACTGTTTCAGACGTTACTCACATGGAGTAAAGTGCGGATGGTGACTGTTGTATTCAATCCCGATGCAATTTCTGTGTTTCATCAACACTCAGGTAGTAAACAGATTACAGAATGCCTTCAGATGTGCATCGGAAGCTACTACTGGTCTTCCAGTGAGCGATCAAATGGTAGACTGTTTGAGAATTACTCCCACGGGGGAAAGTGAGCATGGTGACTGTTGTATTCAATCCCGATGCATTTTCTGTTTTTCATCAACACTCTGATAGTCCATAGATTACAGAATGCCACCAGTTGTGCATCGGTAACCACTACTGGTCTTCCAGGGTACGACCAAAGCGTAGACTGTTTGAGACATTACTCCCATGGAGAAAAGTGGGGATGGTGACTGTTGTATTCAATCCCGATGCAATTTCTGTGATTCATCAACACTCTGATCGTCCACAGATTACAGAATGCCACCAGATGTGCATTAGAAACTACTACTGATCTTCCAGGGAACGATCAAAGCGTAGACTCTTTAAGACAATACTCCCATGGAGGAAAGTGAGGATGGTGACTGTTGTATTCAATCGCGATGCAATTTCTCTGTTTCATCAACACTCAGATAGTCCACAGATTACAGAATGCTACCATATGTGCATCGGAAACTACTACTGGTCTTCCAGGGAACGATCAAAGCGTAGACTGTTTGAGACATTACTCCCGTGGAAGAAAGTGCCCATGGTGACTGATGTATGCAATCCCGATGAAATTTTTTGTTTCGTCAACACCCTGATGGTCCACAGATTTCAGAATGCCACCAGATGTGCATCGGAAACTACTGCTGGTCTTCCAGGGAACGATCAAAGCCTGGACTGTTTCAGACATTACTCCCATGGAGGAAAGTGTGGATGGTGACTGTTGTATTCAATCCCGATGCAATTTATGTGTTTCATCAACACTCTGATCGTCCACAGATTACAGAATGCCACCAGATGTTCATCAGATACTACTACTGGTCTTCCAGGGAACGATCAAAGCGTAGACTCTTTGAGACAATACTCCCATGGAGGAAAGTGAGGATGGTGACTGTTGTATTCAATCGCGATGCAATTTCTCTGTTTCATCAACACTCAGATAGTCCACAGATTACAGAATGCAACCAGAAGTGTATCGGAAACTACTTCTGGTCTTCCACAGAACGATCAAAGCGTAGACTGTTTCAGACGTTACTCACATGGAGAAAAGTGCGGATGGTGACTGTTGTATTCAATCCGGATGCAATTTCTGTGTTTCATCAACACTCAGGTAGTAAACAGATTACAGAATGCCTTCAGATGTGCATCGGAAGATACTACTGGTCTTCCAGTGAGCGATCAAATGGTAGACTGTTTGAGAATTACTCCCATGGAGGTAAGTGGGGATGGTGACTGTTGTATTCAATCCCGATGCAATTTCTGTGATTCATCAACACTCTGATCGTCCACAGATTACAGAATGCCACCAGATGTTCATCAGAAACTACTACTGGTCTTCCTGGGAACGATCGAAGCGTATTCTGTTTGAGACAATACTCACATGGAGGAAAGTGCGGATGGTGACTGTTGTATTCCATCCCGATGCAATTTCTGTGTTTCATCAACACTCAGGTAGTCCACAGATTACAGAATGCCTCCAGATGTGCATCGGAAACTACTACTGGTCTTCCAGGGAACGATCAAGGCGTAAACTGTTTGAGACATTACTCCCGTGGAGGAAACTGCGCATAATGACTGTTGTTACAATCCCGATGCAAATTCTGTGATTCATAAACACTCTGATAGTCCACAGATTACAGAATGCCACCAGATTTGCATCGGAAACTACTTCTGGTCTTCCAGTGTACGTTCAAAGGGTAGACTGTTTGAGAATTACTCCCACGGAGGAAAGTGAGCATGGTGACTGTTGTATTTATTCCCGATGGAATTTCTGTGTTTCATCAACACTCTGATAGTCTACAGATTACAGAATGCCTCCAGATGTGCATCGGAAACTACTACTGGTCTTCCAGGGAACGATCAAAATCGTAGACTGTTTGAGACATTACTCCCATGGAGGAAAGTTCGCATGGTGACTGTTGTATTCAATCCCGATGTAATTTCTGTGTTTCATCAACACTCTGATAGTCCACAGATTACAGAATGCTACCAGATGTGCATCGGAAACTACTACTGGTCTTCCTGGGAACGATCAAAGCGTGGACTGTTTCAGACATTACTCCCATGGAAGAAAGTGTGGATGTTGACTGTTGTATTCAATCCCGATGCAATTTATGTGTTTCATCAACCCTCTAATAGTCCACAGATTACAGAATGCCACCAGATGTGCATCGGAGACTACTACTGGTCTACCAGGGAACGATCTAACCGTAGACTGTTTGAGACATTACTCCCGTGGAGGAAAGTGCGCATGGTGACCGTTGTATTCAATCCTGATGCATTTTCTGTTTTCCATCAACACTCTGATTGTCCACAGATAACAGAATGCCACCAGTTGTGCATCGGATACCACTACTGGTCTTCCATTGAACGATCAAAGCGTAGACTGTATGAGATATTACTCCTGTGGAGGAAAGTGCGCATGGTGACTGTTGTATTCAATCCCGATGCAATTTCTGTGTTTCATCAACACTCTGATAGTCCACAGAATACAGAATGCCACCAGATGTGCATCGGAAGCAAATACTGGTCTTTTAGGGAGAGATCAAGGCGTGGAGTGTTTCAGATATTACTCCCATGGAGGAAAGTGCGGATGGTGACTGTTGTATTCAATCCCGATGCAATTTCTGTGTTTCATCAAAACTCTGATAGTCCACAGATTACAGATTGATTCCAGATATGCATCGGAAACTACTACTGGTCTTCCAGGGAACGATCAAAGCGTAGACTGTTTGAGACATTACTCCCATGATGGAAAGTGCGCATGGTGACTGTTGTATTCAATACCGATGCAATTTCTGTGTTTTTGTCAACACTCTGATAGTCCATAGATTACAGAATGCCACCAGTTGTGAGTCGGAAACCACTACTGGTCTTCCAGGGTACGACCAAAGCGTAGACTGTTTGAGACATTACTCCCATGGAGAAAAGTGGGGATGGTGACTGTTGTATTCAATCCCGATGCAATTTCTGTGATTCATCAACACTCTGATCGTCCACAGATTACAGAATGCCACCAGATGTGCATCAGAAACTACTACTGGTCTTCCATGGACCGATCAAAGCGTAGACTGTTTGAGACATTACTCCCGTGGAGGAAAGTGCGCATGGTGGCTGTTGTATTCAATCCCGATGCATTTTCTATTTTTCATCAACACTCTGATAGTCCATAGATTACAGAATGCCACCAGTTGTGCATCGGAAACCACTACTGGTCTTCCAGGGTACGACCAAAGCGTAGACTGTTTGAGACATTACTCCCATGGAGAAAAGTGGGGATGGTGATTGTTGTATTCAATCCCGATGCCATTTCTGTGATTCATCAACACTCTGATCGTCCACAGATTACAGAATGCCACCAGATGTGCATTAGAAACTACTACTGATCTTCTAGGGAACGATCAAAACGTAGACTCTTTGAGACAATACTCCCATGGAGGAAAGTGAGGATGGTGACTGTTGTATTCAATCGCGATGCAATTTCTCTGTTTCATCAACACTCAGATAGTCCACAGATTACAGAATGCTACCATATGTGCATCGAAAACTGCTACTGGTCTTCCAGGGAACGATCAAAGCGTAGACTGTTTGAGACATTACTCCCGTGGAGGAATGTGCGCATGGTGACTGTTGTATTCAATCCCGATGCATTTTCTGTTTTTCATCAACACTCTGCTAGTCCATAGATTACAGAATGCCACCAGTTGTGCATCGGAAACCACTACTGGTCTTCCAGGATACGACCAAAGCGTAGACTGTTTGAGACCTTACTCCCATGGAGAAAAGTGGGGATGGTGACTGTTGTATTCAATCCCGATGCAATTTCTGTAATTCATCAACACTCTGATCGTCCACAGATTACAGAATGCCACCAGATGTTCATCAGAAACTACTACTGGTCTTCCAGGGAACGATCAAAGCGTAGACTCTTTGAGACCATACTCCCATGGAGGAAAGTGAGGATGGTGACTGTTGTATTCAATCGCGATGCAATTTCTCTGTTTCATCAACACTCAGATAGTCCACAGATTACAGAATGCAACCAGATGTGTATCGGAAACTACTTCTGGTCTTCCACGGAACGATCAAAGCGTAGACTGTTTCAGACGTTACTCACATGGAGAAAAGTGCGGATGGTGACTGTTGTATTGAATCCCGATGCAATTTCTGTGTTTCATCAACACTCAGGTAGTAAACAGATTACAGAATGCCTTCAGATGTGCATCGGAAGCTACCACTGGTCTTCCAGTGAGGGATCAAATGGTAGACTGTTTGAGAATTACTCCCATGGAGGAAAGTGCGCATGGTGACTGTTGTATTCAATCCCGATGGAAATTCTGTGTTTCATCAACACTCTGATAGTTTACAGATTTCAGAATGCCTCCAGATGTGCATCGGAAACTACTACTGGTCTTCCTGGGAACGATCAAAGCGTGGACTGTTTCAGGCATTACTCCTATGGAAGAAAGTGTGGATGTTGACTGTTGTATTCAATCCCGATGCAATTTATGTGTTTCATCAACACTCTGATAGTCCACAGATTACAGAATGCCACCAGATGTGCATCGGAGACTACTACTGGTCTTCCAGGGAACGATCTAACCGTAGACTGTTTGAGACATTACTCCCGTGGAGGAAAGTTCGCATGGTGACCGTTGTATTCAATCCTGATGCATTTTCTGTTTTCCATCAACACTCTGATAGTCCACAGATAACAGAATGCCACCAGTTGTGCATCGGATACCACTACTGGTCTTCCATTGAACGATCAAAGCGTAGACTGTATGAGATATTACTCCTGTGGAGGAAAGTGCGCATGGTGACTGTTGTATTCAATCCCGATGCAATTTCTGTGTTTCATCAACACTCTGATAGTCCACAGATTACAGAATGCCACCAGATGTACATCGGAAGCAAATACTGGTCTTCCAGGGAGAGTTCAAGGCGTGGAGTGTTTCAGATATTACTCCCATGGAGGAAAGTGCGGATGGTGACTGTTGTATTCAATCCCGATGCAATTTCTGTGTTTCATCAAACCTCTGATAGTCCACAGATTACAGATTGATTCCAGATATGCATCGGAAACTACTACTGGTCTTCCAGGGAACGATCAAAGCGAAGACTGTTTGAGACATTACTCCCATGATGGAAAGTGCGCATGGTGACTGTTGTATTCAATCCCGATGCAATTTATGTGTTTTTGTCAACACTCTGATAGTCCATAGATTACAGAATGCCACCAGTTGTGAGTCGGAAACCACTACTGGTCTTCCAGGGTACGACCAAAGCGTAGACTGTTTGAGACATTACTCCCATGGAGAAAAGTGGGGATGGTGACTGTTGTATTCAATCCCGATGCAATTTCTGTGATTCATCAACACTCTGATCGTCCACAGTTTACAGAATGCCACCAGATGTGCATCAGAAACTACTACTGGTCTTCCATCGAACGATCAAAGCTTAGACTGTTTGAGACATTACTCCCGTGGAGGAAAGTGCGCATGGTGACTGTTGTATTCAATCCCGATGCATTTTCTGTTTTTCATCAACACTCTGATAGTCCATAGATTACAGAATGCCACCACTTGTGCATCGGAAACCACTACTGGTCTTCCAGGGTACGACCAAAGCGTAGACTGTTTGGGACATTACTCCCATGGAGAAAAGTGGGGATGGTGACTGTTGTATTCAACCCGATGCAATTTCTGTGATTCATTAACACTCTGATCGTCCACAGATTACAGAATGCCACCAGATGTGCATTAGAAACTACTACTGATCTTCTAGGAAACGATCAAAGCGTAGACTCTTTGAGACAATACTCCCATGGAGGAAAGTGAGGATGGTGACTTTTGTATTCAATCGCGATGCAATTTCTCTGTTTCATCAACACTCAGATAGTCCACAGATTACAGAATGCTACCATATGTGCATCGGAAACTACTACTGGTCTTCCAGGGAACGATCAAAGCGTAGACTGTTTGAGACATTACTCCCGTGGAGGAAAGTGCCCATGGTGACTGATGTATACAATCCCGATGCAATTTTTTGTTTCGTCAACACTCTGATGGTCCACAGATTTCAGAATGCCACCAGATGTGCATCGGAAACTACTGCTGGTCTTCCAGGGAACGATCAAAGCGTGGACTGTTTGAGACATTACTCCCGTGGAGGAAAGTGCGCATGGTGACCGTTGTATTCAATCCTGATGCATTTTCTGTTTTCCATCAACACTCTGATAGTCCACAGATTACAGAATGCCACCAGATGTGCATCGGAAGCAAATACTGGCCTCCCAGGGAGAGATCAAGGCGTGGAGTGTTTCAGATATTTCTCCCATGGAGGAAAGTGCGGATGGTGACTGTTGAATTCAATCCCGATGCAATTTCTGTGTTTCATCAAAACTCTGATAGTCCACAGATTACAGATTGATTCCAGATATGCATCGGAAACTACTACTGGTCTTCTTGGGAACGATCAAAGCATAGACTGTTTGAGACATTACTCCCATGGAGGAAAGTGCGCATGGTGACTGTTGTATTCAATCCTGATGCAATTTCTGTGTTTCATCAACTCTCTATAGTCCACAGATTACAGAATGCCTCCAGATGTGCATCGGAAGCTACTACTGGTCTTCCAGGGAACGATCAAAGCGTAGACTGTTTGAGACATTACTCCCGTGGAGGAAAGTGCCCATGGTGACTGATGTATACAATCCCGATGCAATTTTTTGTTTCGTCAACACTCTGATGGTCCACAGATTTCAGAATGCCACCAGATGTGCATCGGAAACTACTGCTGATCTTCCAGGGAACGATCAAAGCGTGGACTGTTTCAGACATTACTCCCATGGAGGAAAGTGTGGATGGTGACTGTTGTATTCAATCCCGATGCAATTTATGTGTTTCATCAACACTCTGATGGTCCTCAGATTACAGAATGCCGCCAGATGTGCATCGGAAACTACTACTGGTCTTCCAGTGAGCGATCAAGTGGTAGACTGTTTGAGAATTACTCCCATGGAGGAAAGTGCGCATGGTGACTGTTGTATTCAATCCCGATGCATTTTCTGTTTTCCATCAACACTCTACAGTCCACAGATTACAGAATGCCTCCGGATGTGCATTGGAAACTACTACTGGTCCTCCAGGGAACTATCAAAGCGTAGACTGTTTGAGAATTACTCCCATGGAGGAAAGTGCGCATGGTGACTGTTGTATTCAAACCCGATGCAATTTCTGTGTTTCATCAACACTCTGACAGTCCACAAATTACAGATTGCCTCCAGAGGTGCATCGGACACTACTACTGGTCTTTCAGGGAACGATCAAAGCGTGGACTCTTTGAGAATTTACTCACATGGAGGAAAGCGGGCCTGGTGACTGTTGTATTCAATCCCGATGCAATTTCTGTGTTTCATCAACACTCTGATAGTCCACAGATTAAAGATTGCCTCCAGATGTGCATCGTAAACTACTACTCGTCTTCCTGGGAACGATCGAAGCGTAGACTGTTTGAGACAATACTCACATGGAGGAAAGTGCGGATGGTGACTGTTGTATTCAATCCTGATGCAATTTCTGTGTTTCATCAACACTCAGGTAGTCCACAGATTACAGAATGCCCTCAGATGTGCATCGGAAGCTACTACTGGTCTTCCAGGGAACGATCAAAATCGTAGACTGTTTCAGACATTACTCCCATGGAGGAAAGTTCGCATGGTGACTGTTGTATTCAATCCCGATGTAATTTCTGTGTTTCAACAACACTCTGATAGTTCACAGATTACAGAATGTTACCAGATGTGCATCGGAAACTACTACTGGTCTTCCAGGGAACGATCAAAGCTTAGACTGTTTAAGACATTACTCCCGTGGAGGAAAGTGCCCATGGTGACTGATGTATACAATCCCGATGCAATTTTTGGTTTCGTCAACACTCTGATGGTCCACAGATTTCAGAATGACACCAGATGTGCATCGGAAACTACTGCTGGTCTTCCAGGGAACGATGAAAGCGTGGACTGTTTCAGACATTACTCCCATGGAGGAAAGTGTGGATAGTGACTGTTGTAATCAATCCCGATGCATTTTCTGTTTTCCATCAACACTCTGATAGTCCACAGATTACAGAATGCCACCAGTTCTGCATCGGAAACCACTACTGGTCTTCCAATGAACGATCAAAGCGTAGACTGTATGAGATATTACTCCTGTGGAGGAAAGTGCGCATGATGACTGTTGTATTCAATCCCGATGCCATTTCTGTGTTTCATCAACACTCTGATAGTCCACAGATTACAGAATGCCACCAGATGTGCATCGGAAGCAAATACTGGTCTTCCAGGGAGAGAACAAGGCGTGGAATGTTTCAGTTATTACTCCCATGGAGGAAAGTGCGGATGGTGACTGTTGTATTCAATCCCGATGCAATTTCTGTGTTTCATCAACACTCTGATAGTCCACAGATTACAGATTGTTTCCAGATATGCATCGGAAACTACTACTGGTCTTCTTGGGAACTATCAAAGCATAGACTGTTTGAGACATTACTCCCATGGAGGAAAGTGCGCATGGTGACTGTTGTATTCAATCCCGATGCAATTTCTGTGTTTCATCAACACTTTGAAGGTCCACAGATTACAGAATGCCTCCAGATGTGCATCGGAAACTACTACTGGTCTTCCAGGGAACGATCAAAGCGTAGACTGTTTGAGACATTACTCCCGTGGAGGAATGTGCGAATGGTGATTTTTATATTCAATCCCGATGCAATTTCAGTGTTTCATCAACAATCTGATAGTCCACAGATTACAGATTGCCTCCAGATGTGCATCGGAAACTACTACTGGCCTTCCTGGGAACGATCAAAGCATAGACTGTTTGAGACATTACTCCCATTTAGGAAAGTGCGCATGGTGACTGTTGTATTCAATCCCGATGGAATTTCTGTGTTTCATCAACACTCTATAGTCCACAGATTACAGATGCCTCCAGATGTGCATCGGAAACTACTACTGGTCTTCCAGGGAACGATCAAAGCATAGACTGTTTGAGACATTACTCCCATGGAGGAAAGTGCGCATGGTGACTGTTGTATTCAATCCTGATGCAATTTCTGTGTTTCATCAACTGTCTATAGTCCACAGAATACAGAATGCCTCCAGATGTGCATCGGAAGCTACTACTGGTCTTCCAGGGAACGATCAAAGCGTAGACTGTTTAAAACATTACTCCCATGATGGAAAGTGCGCATGGTGACTGTTGTATTCAATCCCGATGCAGTTTCTGTGTTTTTGTCAACACTCTGATAGTCCATAGTTTACAGAATGCCACCAGTTGTGAGTCGGAAACCACTACTGGTCTTCCAGGCTACGACCAAAGCGTAGACTGTTTGAGACATTACTCCCATGGAGAAAAGTGGGGATGGTGACTGTTGTATTCAATCCCGATGCAATTTCTGTGATTCATCAACACTCTATAGTCCACAGATTACAGAATGCCTCCAGATGTGCATCGGAAACTATTACTGGTCTTCCAGGGAACGATCTAAGCGTATACTGTTTGAGACATTACTCCCATGAAGGAAAGTGCGCATGGTGACTGTTGTATTCAATCCCGATGCAATTTCTGTGTTTTTCGTCAACACTCTGATAGTCCACAGGTTACAGAATGCCACCAGATGTGTATCGGAAACTAATACTTGTGTTCCAGTTAACGATCAAAGCGTAGACTGTTTCAGACGTTACTCTTATGGAGAAAAGTGCAGATTATGACTGTTGTATTCACTCCCGATGCAAATTCTGTGTTTCATCAACACTTTGAAGGTCCACAGATTACAGAATGCCTCCAGATGTGCATTGGAAACTACTACTGGTCTTCCAGGGAACGATCAAAGCGTAGACTGTGTTAGGCATTACTCCCATGGAGGAAAGTGCGCATGGTGACTGTTGTATTCAATCCCGATGCATTTTCTGTTTTCCACCAACACTCTGATAGTCCACAGAATACAGAATGCCACCAGTTCTGCACCAGAAACTACTACTGGTCTTCCAATGAACGATCAAAGCGTAGACTGTATGAGATATTACTCCTGTGGAGGAAAGTGCGCATGGTGACTGTTGTATTCAATCCCGATGGAATTTCTGTGTTTCATCAACACTCTGAAACTTTACAGATTTCAGAATGCCTCCAGATGTGCATTGCAAACTACTACTAGTCCTCCAGGGAACTATCAAAGCGTAGACTGTTTGAGACATTACTCCCATGGAGGAAAGTGCGCATGGTGACTGTTGTATTCAAACCCGATGCAATTTCTGTGTTTCATCAACACTCTGACAGTCCAGAGATTACTGACTGCCTCCAGATGAGCATCGGAAACTACTACTGGTCTTTCAGGGAACGATCGAAGCGTGGACTGTTTGAGAATTTACTCACATGGAGGAAAGTGGCCGTGGTGACTGATGTATTCAATCCCGATATAATTTCTGTGTTTCATCAACACTCTGATAGTCCACAGATTAAAGATTGCCTCCAGATGTGCATCGGAAACTACTACTGGTCTTCCTGGGAACGATCGAAGCGTACACTGTTTGAGACAATACTCACATGGAGGAAAGTGCGGATGGTGACTGTGTATTCAATCCCGATGCAATATCTGTGTTTCATCAATACTCAGGTAGTCCACAGATTACAGAATGCCTTCAGATGTGCATCGGAAACTACTACTGGTCTTCCAGTTAACGATCAAATTCGTAGACTGTTCGAGACATTACTCCCATGGAGGAAAGTTCGCATGGTGACTGTTGTATTCAATCCCGATGTAATTTCTGTGTTTCATCAACACTCTGATAGTCCACAGAATACAGAATGCTACCAGATGTGCATCGGAAACTACTACTGGTCTTCCGGGGAACGATCAAAGCGTAGACTGTTTGTGACATTACTCCCGTGGAGGAATGTGCCCATGGTGACTGATGTATACAATCCCGATGCAATTTTTTGCTTCGTCAACACTCTGATGGTCCACAGATTTCAGAATGCCACCAGATGTGCATCGGAAACTACTGCTGGTCTTCCAGGGAACGATCAAAGCGTGGACTGTTTCAGACATTACTCCCATGGAGGAAAGTGTGGAGGGTGACTGTTGTATTCAATCCCGATGCAATTTATGTGTTTCGTCAACACTCTGATGGTCCACAGATTTCAGAATGCCACCAGATGTGCATCGGAAACTACTGCTGGTCTTCCAGGGAACGATCAAAGCGTGGGCTGTTTCAGACATTACTCCCATGGAGGAAAGTGTGGATGGTGACTGTTGCATGCAATCCCGATGCAATTTCTTTGTTTCATCAACACTCTGATAGTCCACAGATTACAAAATGCCACCAGATGTGCATCGGAAGCAAATACTGGTCTTCTTGGGAACGATCAAAGCATAGACTGTTTGAGACATTACTCCCTTGGAGTAAAGTGCGCATGGTGACTGTTGTATTCAATCCCGATGCAATTTCTGCGTTTCATCAACACTTTGAAGGTCCACAGATTACAAAATGCCTTCAGATGTGCATCGGAAACTACTACTGTCTTCGAGGGAACGATCAAAGCGTAGACTGTTTGAGACATTACTCCCGTGGAGGAAAGTGCGAATGGTGAATTCTGTATTCAATCCCGATGCAATTTCTGTGTTTCATCAACAATCTGATAGTCCACAGATAACAGATTGCCTCCAGATGTGCATCGGAAACTACTACTCGCCTTCCTGGGAACGATCAAAGCATAGACTGTTTGAGACATTACTCCCATTTAGGAAAGTGCGCATGGTGACTGTTGTATTCAATCCCGATGGAATTTCTGTGTTTCATCAACACTCTATAGTCCACAGATTACAGAATGCCTCTAGATGTGCATCGGAAACTACTACTGGTCTTCCAGGGAACGATCTAAGCGTAGACTGTCTGAGACATTGCTCCCATGAAGGAAAGTGCGCATGGTGACTGTTGTATTCAATCCCGAAGCAATTTCTGTGTTTTTCGTCAACACTCTGATAGTCCACAGGTTACAGAATGCCACCAGATGTGTATCGGAAACTACTACTTGTCTTCCAGTGAACGATCAAAGCTTAGACTGTTTCAGACGTTACTCTTATGGAGAAAAGTGCGGATTATGACTGTTGTATTCACTCCCGATGCAAATTCTGTGTTTCATCAACACTTTGAAGGTCCACAGATTACAGAATTCCTCCAGATGTGCATCGGAAACTACTACTGGTCTTCTAGGGAATGATCAAAGCGTAGACTGTTTCAGATATTACTCCCATGGAGAAAATTGCGGATGGTGACTGTTGTATTCCATCCCGATGGACTTTCTGTGTTTCATCAACACTCTATAGTCCACAGATTACAGAATGCCTCCAGATGTGCATCGGAAACTACTACTGGTCTTCCAGGGAACGATCAAAGCGTAGACTGTTTGAGACATTACTCCCATAGAGGAAAGTGCGCATGGTGAATGTTGTATTCAATTCCGATGAAATTTCTGTGTTTCTTCAACACTCTGATAGTCCACAGATTAGAGAATGCCACCAGATGTGCATCGGAAACTACTACTGGTCTTCCAGGGAACGATCAAAGCGTAGACTGTTTGAGACATTACTCCCATGGAGGAAAGTGCGTTTGGTCACTGTTGTATTCAATCCCGATGCTATTTCTGTGTTTCATCAAAACTCTAATAGTCCACAGAATACAGAATGTAACCAGATGTGCATCGGAGACTACTACTGGTCTTCCAGGGAACGATCAAAGCGTAGACTGTGTGAGACATTACTCTCATGGAGGAAAGTGCGCATGGTGACTGTTGTATTCAATCCCGATGCATTTTCTGTTTTCCATCAACACTCTGATAGTCCACAGATTACAGAATGCCACCAGTTCTGCATCGGAAACCACTACTGGTCTTCCAATGAACGATCAAAGCGTAGACTGTATGAGATATTACTCCTGTGGAGGAAAGTGCGCATGGTGACTGTTGTATTCAATCTCGATGCAATTTCTGTGTTTCATCAACACTCTGATAGTCCACAGATTACAGAATGCCACCAGATGTGCATCGGAGACTACTACTGGTCTTCCAGGGAACGATCTAACCATAGACTGTTTGAGACATGATTCCCATGGAGGAAAGTGCGCATGGTGACTGTTGTATTCAATTCCGATGAAATTTCTGTGTTTCATTAACACTTTGAAGGTCCACAGATTACAGAATGCCTCCAGATTTGCATCGGAAACTACTACTGGTCTTCCAGGGAACGATCAAAGCGTAGACTGTTTGAGACATTACTCCCGTGGAGGAAAGTCCCCATGGTGACTGATGTATACAATCCCGATGCAATTTTTTGTTTCGTCAACACTCTGATGGTCCACAGATTTCAGAATGCCACCAGATGTGCATCGGAAACTACTGCTGGTCTTCCAGGGAACGATCAAAGCGTGCACTGTTTCAGACATTACTCCCATGGAGTAAAGTGTGGATGGTAACTGTTGTATTCAATCCCGATGCAATTTATATGTTTCATCAACACTCTGATAGTCCACAGATTACAGAATGCCACCAGATGTGCATCGGAGACTACTACTGGTCTTCCATGGAACGATCTAAACGTAGACTGTTTGAGATATTACTCCTGTGGAGGAAAGTGCGCATGGTGTCTGTTGTATTCAATCCCGATGCAATTTCTTTGTTTCATCAACACTCTGATAGTCCACAGATTACTGAATGCCACCAGATGTGCATCGGAAGCAAATACTGGTCTTCCAGGGAGAGATCAAGGCGTGGACTGTTTCAGAAATTACTCCCATGGAGGAAAGTGCGGATGGTGACTGTTGTATTCAATCCCGATGCAATTTCTGTGTTTCATCAACACTCTGATAGTCCACAGATTACAGATTGTTTCCAGATATGCATCGGAAACTACTACTGGTCTTCTTGGGAACGATCAGAGCATAGACTGTTTGAGACATTACTCCCATGGAGGAAAGTGCGCATGGTGACTGTTGTATTTAATCCCGATGCAATTTCTGTGTTTCATCAACACTTTGAAGGTCCATAGATTACAGAATGCCTCCAGATGTGCATCGGAAACTACTACTGGTCTTCCAGGGAACGATCAAAGCGTAGACTGTTTGAGACATTACTCCCGTGGTGGAAAGTGCGAATGGTGAATTTTGCATTCAATCCCGATGCAATTTCTGTGTTTCATCAACAATCTGATAGTCCACAGATTACAGATTGCCTCCAGATATGCATCGCAAACTACTACTGGCCTTCCTGGGAACAATCAAAGCATAGACTGTTTGAGACATTACTCCCATTTAGGAAAGTGCGCATGGTGACTGTTGTATTCAATCCCGATGCAATTTCTGTGTTTTATCAACACTCTATAGTCCACAGATTACAGAATGCCTCCAGATGTGCATCGGAAACCACTACTGGTCTTCCAGGGAACGATTTAAGCGTAGACTGTTTGAGACATTACTCCCATGAAGGAAAGTGCGCATGGTGACTGTTGTATTCAATCCCGATGCAATTTCTGTGTTTTTCGTCAACACTCTGATAGTCCACAGGTTACAGAATGCCACCAGATGTGTATTGGAAACTACTACTTGTCTTCCAGGGAACGATCAAAGCGTAGACTGTTTCAGACGTTACTCTTATGGAGAAAAGTGCGGATTATGACTGTTGTATTCACTCCCGATGCAAATTCTGTGTTTCATCAACACTTTGAAGGTCCACAGATTACAGAATTCCTCCAGATGTGCATCGGAAGCAAATACTGGTCTTCCGGGGAGAGATCAAGGCGTGGACTGTTTCAGATATTACTCCCATGGAGGAAAGTGCGGATGGTGACTGTTGTATTCAATCCCGATGCAATTTCTGTGTTTCATCAACACACTGATAGTCCACAGATTACAGATTGTTTCCAGATATGCATCGGAAACTACTACTGGTCTTCTTGGGAACGATCAAAGCATAGACTGTTTGAGACTTTACTCCCATGGAGGAAAGTGCGCATTGTGACTGTTGTATTCAATCCCGATGCAATTTCTGTGTTTCATCAACTCTTTGAAGGTCCACTGATTACAGAATGCCAGCAGATGTGCATCGGAGACTACTACTGGTCTTCCAGGGAACGAACAAAGCGTAGACTGTGTGAGACATTACTCCCATGGAGGAAAGTGCGCATGGTGACTGTTGTATTCAATCCCGATGCATTATCTGTTTTCCATCAACACTCTGATAGTCCACAGATTACAGAATGCCACCAGTTCTGCATCGGAAACCACTACTGGTCTTCCAATGAACGATCAAAGCGTAGACTGTATGAGATATTACTCCTGTGGAGGAAAGTGCGCATGGTGACTGTTGTATTCAATCCCGATGCAATTTCTTTGTTTCATCAACACTCTGATAGTCCACAGATTACAGAATGCCACCAGATGTGCATCGGAAGCAAATACTGGTCTTCCAGGGAGAGATCAAGTCGTGGACTGTTTCAGATATTACTCCCATGGAGGAAAGTGGGGATGGTGACTGTTGTATTCAATCCCGATGTAATTTCTGTGTTTCATCAACACTCTGATAGTCCACAGATTACAGAATGCTACCAGATGTGCATCGGAAACTACTACTGGTCTTCCAGGGAACGATCAAAGCGTAGACTGTTTGTGACATTACTCCCGTGGAGGAATGTGCCCATGGTGGCTGATGTATACAACCCCGATGCAATTTTTTGCTTCGTCAACACTCTGATGGTCCACAGATTTCAGAATGCCACCAGATGTGCATCGGAAACTACTGCTGGTCTTCCAGGGAACGATCAAAGCGTGGACTGTTTCAGACATTACTCCCATGTAGTAAAGTGTGGATGGTGACTGTTGTATTCAATCCCGATGCAATTTATGTGTTTCGTCAACACTCTGATGGTCCACAGATTTCAGAATGCCACCAGATGTGCATCGGAAACTACTGCTGGTCTTCCAGGGAACGATCAAAGCGTGGGCTGTTTCAGACATTACTCCCATGGAGGAAAGTGTGGATGGTGACTGTTGCATGCAATCCCGATGCAATTTCTTTGTTTCATCAACACTCTGATAGTCCACAGATTACAGAATGCCACCACATGTGCATCGGAAGCAAATACTGGTCTTCTTGGGAACGATCAAAGCATAGACTGTTTGAGACATTACTCCCTTGGAGTAAAGTGCGCATGGTGACTGTTGTATTCAATCCCGATGCAATTTCTGTGTTTCATAAACACTTTGAAGGTCCACAGATTACACAATGCCTTCAGATGTGCATCGGAAACTACTACTGTCTTCGAGGGAACGATCAAAGCGTAGACTGTTTGAGACATTACTCCCATGGAGGAAAGTGCGAATGGTGAATTCTGTATTCAATCCCGATGCAATTTCTGTGTTTCATCAACAATCTGATAGTCCACAGATAACAGATTGCCTCCAGATGTGCATCGGAAACTACTACTCGCCTTCCTGGGAACGATCAAAGCATAGACTGTTTGAGACATTACTCCCATTTAGGAAAGTGCGCATGGTGACTGTTGTATTCAATCCCGATGGAATTTCTGTGTTTCATCAACACTCTATAGTCCACAGATTACAGAATGCCTCTAGATGTGCATCGGAAACTTCTACTGGTCTTCCAGGGAATGATCAAAGCGTAGACTGTTTCAGATATTACTCCCATGGAGAAAATTGCGGATGGTGACTGTTGTATTCCATCCCGATGGAATTTCTGTGTTTCATCAACACTCTATAGTCTACAGATTACAGAATGCCTCCAGATGTGCATCGGAAACTACTACTGGTCTTCCAGGGAACGATCAAAGCGTAGACTGTTTGAGACATTACTCCCATGGAGGAAAGTGCGTTTGGTCACTGTTGTATTCAATCCCGATGCTATTTCTGTGTTTCATCAAAACTCTAATAGTCCACAGAATACAGAATGCCACCAGATGTGCATCGGAGACTACTACTGGTCTTCCAGGGAACGATCAAAGCGTAGACTGTGTGAGACATTACTCTCATGGAGGAAAGTGCGCATGGTGACTGTTGTATTCAATCCCGATGCATTTTCTGTTTTCCATCAACACTCTGATAGTCCACAGATTACAGAATGCCACCAGTTCTGCATCGGAAACCACTACTGGTCTTCCAATGAACGATCAAAGCGTAGACTGTATGAGATATTACTCCTGTGGAGGAAAGTGCGCATGGTGACTGTTGTATTCAATCTCGATGCAATTTCTGTGTTTCATCAACACTCTGATAGTCCACAGATTACAGAATGCCACCAGATGTGCATCGGAGACTACTACTGGTCTTCCAGGGAACGATCTAACCGTAGACTGTTTGAGACATGATTCCCATGGAGGAAAGTGCGCATGGTGACTGTTGTATTCAATTCCGATGAAATTTCTGTGTTTCATTAACACTTTGAAGGTCCACAGATTACAGAATGCCTCCAGATTTTCATCGGAAACTACTACTGGTCTTCCAGGGAACGATCAAAGCGTAGACTGTTTGAGACATTACTCCCGTGGAGGAAAGTCCCCATGGTGACTGATGTATACAATCCCGATGCAATTTTTTGTTTCGTCAACACTCTGATGGTCCACAGATTTCAGAATGCCACCAGATGTGCATCGGAAACTACTGCTGGTCTTCCAGGGAACGATCAAAGCGTGCACTGTTTCAGACATTACTCCCATGGAGTAAAGTGTGGATGGTGACTGTTGTATTCAATCCCGATGCAATTTATATGTTTCATCAACACTCTGATAGTCCACAGATTACAGAATGCCACCAGATGTGCATCGGAGACTACTACTGGTCTTCCATGGAACGATCTAAACGTAGACTGTTTGAGATATTACTCCTGTGGAGGAAAGTGCGCATGGTGTCTGTTGTATTCAATCCCGATGCAATTTCTGTGTTTCATCAACACTCTGATAGTCCACAGATTACAGAATGCCACCAGATGTGTATCGGAAACTACTACTTGTCCTCCAGTGAACGATCAAAGCTTAGACTGTTTCAGACGTTACTCTTATGGAGAAAAGTGCGGATTATGACTGTTGTATTCACTCCCGATGCAAATTCTGTGTTTCATCAACACTTTGAAGGTCCACAGATTACAGAATTCCTCCAGATGTGCATCGGAAACTACTACTGGTCTTCTAGGGAATGATCAAAGCGTAGACTGTTTCAGATATTACTCCCATGGAGAAAATTGCGGATGGTGACTGTTGTATTCCATCCCGATGGAATTTCTGTGTTTCATCAACACTCTATAGTCCACAGATTACAGAATGCCTCCAGATGTGCATCGGAAACTACTACTGGTCTTCCAGGGAACGATCAAAGCGTAGACTGTTTGAGACATTACTCCCATGGAGGAAAGTGCGTTTGGTCACTGTTGTATTCAATCCCGATGCTATTTCTGTGTTTCATCAAAACTCTAATAGTCCACAGAATACAGAATGCCACCAGATGTGCATCGGAGACTACTACTGGTCTTCCAGGGAACGATCAAAGCGTAGACTGTGTGAGACATTACTCTCATGGAGGAAAGTGCGCATGGTGACTGTTGTATTCAATCCCGATGCATTTTCTGTTTTCCATCAACACTCTGATAGTCCACAGATTACAGAATGCCACCAGTTCTGCATCGGAAACCACTACTGGTCTTCCAATGAACGATCAAAGCGTAGACTGTATGAGATATTACTCCTGTGGAGGAAAGTGCGCATGGTGACTGTTGTATTCAATCTCGATGCAATTTCTGTGTTTCATCAACACTCTGATAGTCCACAGATTACAGAATGCCACCAGATGTGCATCGGAGACTACTACTGGTCTTCCAGGGAACGATCTAACCGTAGACTGTTTGAGACATGATTCCCATGGAGGAAAGTGCGCATGGTGACTGTTGTATTCAATTCCGATGAAATTTCTGTGTTTCATTAACACTTTGAAGGTCCACAGATTACAGAATGCCTCCAGATTTACATCGGAAACTACTACTGGTCTTCCAGGGAACGATCAAAGCGTAGACTGTTTGAGACATTACTCCCGCGGAGGAAAGTCCCCATGGTGACTGATGTATACAATCCCGATGCAATTTTTTGTTTCGTCAACACTCTGATGGTCCACAGATTTCAGAATGCCACCAGATGTGCATCGGAAACTACTGCTGGTCTTCCAGGGAACGATCAAAGCGTGCACTGTTTCAGACATTACTCCCATGGAGTAAAGTGTGGATGGTGACTGTTGTATTCAATCCCGATGCAATTTATATGTTTCATCAACACTCTGATAGTCCACAGATTACAGAATGCCACCAGATGTGCATCGGAGACTACTACTGGTCTTCCATGGAACGATCTAAACGTAGACTGTTTGAGATATTACTCCTGTGGAGGAAAGTGCGCATGGTGTCTGTTGTATTCAATCCCGATGCAATTTCTTTGTTTCATCAACACTCTGATAGTCCACAGATTACTGAATGCCACCAGATGTGCATCGGAAGCAAATACTGGTCTTCCAGGGAGAGATCAAGGCGTGGACTGTTTCAGATATTACTCCCATGGAGGAAAGTGCGGATGGTGACTGTTGTATTCAATCCCGATGCAATTTCTGTGTTTCATCAACACTCTGATAGTCCACAGATTACAGATTGTTTCCAGATATGCATCGGAAACTACTACTGGTCTTCTTGGGAACGATCAGAGCATAGACTGTTTGAGACATTACTCCCATGGAGGAAAGTGCGCATGGTGACTGTTGTATTTAATCCCGATGCAATTTCTGTGTTTCATCAACACTTTGAAGGTCCACAGATTACAGAATGCCTCCAGATGTGCATCGGAAACTACTACTGGTCTTCCAGGGAACGATCAAAGCGTAGACTGTTTGAGACATTACTCCCGTGGTGGAAAGTGCGAATGGTGAATTTTGCATTCAATCCCGATGCAATTTCTGTGTTTCATCAACAATCTGATAGTCCACAGATTACAGATTGCCTCCAGATATGCATCGCAAACTACTACTGGCCTTCCTGGGAACAATCAAAGCATAGACTGTTTGAGACATTACTCCCATTTAGGAAAGTGCGCATGGTGACTGTTGTATTCAATCGCGATGCAATTTCTGTGTTTTATCAACACTCTATAGTCCACAGATTACAGAATGCCTCCAGATGTGCATCGGAAACCACTACTGGTCTTCCAGGGAACGATTTAAGCGTAGACTGTTTGAGACATTACTCCCATGAAGGAAAGTGCGCATGGTGACTGTTGTATTCAATCCCGATGCAATTTCTGTGTTTTTCGTCAACACTCTGATAGTCCACAGGTTACAGAATGCCACCAGATGTGTATTGGAAACTACTACTTGTCTTCCAGGGAACGATCAAAGCGTAGACTGTTTCAGACGTTACTCTTATGGAGAAAAGTGCGGATTATGACTGTTGTATTCACTCCCGATGCAAATTCTGTGTTTCATCAACACTTTGAAGGTCCACAGATTACAGAATTCCTCCAGATGTGCATCGGAAGCAAATACTGGTCTTCCGGGGAGAGATCAAGGCGTGGACTGTTTCAGATATTACTCCCATGGAGGAAAGTGGGGATGGTGACTGTTGTATTCAATCCCGATGCAATTTCTGTGTTTCATCAACACACTGATAGTCCACAGATTACAGATTGTTTCCAGATATGCATCGGAAACTACTACTGGTCTTCTTGGGAACGATCAAATCATAGACTGTTTGAGACATTACTCCCATGGAGGAAAGTGCGCATGGTGACTGTTATATTCAATCCCGATGCAATTTCTGTGTTTCATCAACACTTTGAAGGTCCACAGATTACAGAATGCCTCCAGATGCGCATCGGAAAATACTACTGGTCTTCCAGGGAACGATCAAAGCGTAAACTGTTTGAGACATTACTCCTGTGGACGAAAGTTCGCATGGTGACTGTTGTATTCAATCCCGATGCAATTTCTGTGTTTTTCGTCAACACTCTGATAGTCCACAGATTACAGAATGCCACCAGATGTGTATCGGAAACTACTACTTGTCTTCCAGGGAACGATCAAAGCGTAGACTGTTTCAGACGTTACTCTTATGGAGAAAAGTGCGGGTTATGCCTAATGTATTCACTCCCGATGCAAATTCTGTGTTTCATCAACACTTTGAAGGTCCACAGATTACAGAATTCCTCCAGATGTGCATCGGAAACTACTACTGGTCTTCTAGGGAATGATCAAAGCGTAGACTGTTTCAGATATTACTCCCATGCAGAAAATTGCGGATCGTGACTGTTGTATTCCATCCCGATGGAATTTCTGTGTTTCATCAACAATCTGATAGTCCACAGATTACAGATTGCCTCCAGATATGCATCGCAAACTACTACTGGCCTTCCTGGGAACAATCAAAGCATAGACTGTTTGAGACATTACTCCCATTTAGGAAAGTGCGCATGGTGACTGTTGTATTCAATCGCGATGCAATTTCTGTGTTTTATCAACACTCTATAGTCCACAGATTACAGAATGCCTCCAGATGTGCATCGGAAACCACTACTGGTCTTCCAGGGAACGATTTAAGCGTAGACTGTTTGAGACATTACTCCCATGAAGGAAAGTGCGCATGGTGACTGTTGTATTCAATCCCGATGCAATTTCTGTGTTTTTCGTCAACACTCTGATAGTCCACAGGTTACAGAATGCCACCAGATGTGTATTGGAAACTACTACTTGTCTTCCAGGGAACGATCAAAGCGTAGACTGTTTCAGACGTTACTCTTATGGAGAAAAGTGCGGATTATGACTGTTGTATTCACTCCCGAGGCAAATTCTGTGTTTCATCAACACTTTGAAGGTCCACAGATTACAGAATTCCTCCAGATGTGCATCGGAAGCAAATACTGGTCTTCCAGGGAGAGATCAAGGCGTGGACTGTTTCAGATATTACTCCCATGGAGGAAAGTGCGGATGGTGACTGTTGTATTCAATCCCGATGCAATTTCTGTGTTTCATCAACACACTGATAGTCCACAGATTACAGATTGTTTCCAGATATGCATCGGAAACTACTACTGGTCTTCTTGGGAACGATCAAAGCATAGACTGTTTGAGACATTACTCCCATGGAGGAAAGTGCGCATGGTGACTGTTGTATTCAATCCCGATGCAATTTCTGTGTTTCATCAACACTTTGGATGTCCACAGATTACAGAATGCCAGCAGATGTGCATCGGAGACTACTACTGGTCTTCCAGGGAACGAACAAAGCGTAGACTGTGTGAGACATTACTCCCATGGAGGAAAGTGCGCATGGTGACTGTTGTATTCAATCGCGATGCATTTTCTGTTTTCCATCAACACTCTGATAGTCCACAGATTCAGAATGCCACCAGTTCTGCATCGGAAACCTCTACTGGTCTTCCAATGAACGATCAAAGCGTAGACTGTATGAGATATTACTCCTGTGGAGGAAAGTGCGCATGGTGACTGTTGTATTCAATCCCGATGCAATTTCTTTGTTTCATCAACACTCTGATAGTCCACAGATTACAGAATGCCACCAGATGTGCATCGGAAGCAAATACTGGTCTTCCAGGGAGAGATCAAGGCGTGGACTGTTTCAGATATTACTCCCATGGAGGAAAGTGCGGATGGTGACTGTTGTATTCAATCCCGATGCAATTTCTGTGTTTCATCAACACACTGATAGTCCACACATTACAGATTGTTTCCAGATATGCATCGGAAACTACTACTGGTCTTCTTGGGAACGATCAAATCATAGACTGTTTGAGACATTACTCCCATGGAGGAAAGTGCGCATGGTGACTGTTGTATTCAATCCCGATGCAATTTCTGTGTTTCATCAACACTTTGAAGGTCCACAGATTAGAGAATTCCTCCAGATGTGCATCGGAAACTACTACTGGTCTTCTAGGGAATGATCAAAGCGTAGACTGTTTCAGATATTACTCCCATGGAGAAAATTGCGGATGGTGACTGTTGTATTCCATCCCGATGGAATTTCAGTGTTTCATCAACACTCTATAGTCCACAGATTACAGAATGCCTCCAGATGTGCATCGGAAACTACTACTGGTCTTCCAGGGAACGATCAAAGCGTAGACTGTTTGAGAAATTACTCCCATGGAGGAAAGTGCGTTTGGTCAATGTTGTATTCAATCCCGATGCTATTTCTGTGTTTCATCAAAACTCTAATAGTCCACAGAGTACAGAATGCCACCAGATGTGCATCGGAGACTACTACTGGTCTTCCAGGGAACGATCAAAGCGTAGACTGTTTGAGACATTACTCCCGTGGAGGAGAGTGCGCATGGTGACTGTTGTATTCAATCCCGATGCAATTTCTGTGTTACATCAACACTCAGATAGTCCACAGATTACAGAATGCCACCAGATGTGCATCGGAAACTACTACTGGTTTTCCAGGGAACGATCAAAGCGTGGACTGCTTCACACATTACACCCATGGACGAAAGAGTGGATTGTGAATGTTGTATTCAATCCCGAAGCATTTTATGTGTTTCATTACACTCTGATAGTCCACAGATTACAGAATGCCACCAGATGTGCATCGGAAGCAAATACTGGTCTTCCAGGGAGAGATCAAGGCGTGGACTGTTTCAGATATTACTCCCATGGAGGAAAGTGCGGATGGTGACTGTTGTATTCAATCCCGATGCAATTTCTGTGTTTCATCAACACACTGATAGACCACAGATTACAAATTGTTTCCAGATATGCATCGGAAACTACTACTGGTCTTCTTGGGAACGATCAAATCATAGACTGTTTGAGACATTACTCCCATGGAGGAAAGTGCGCATGGTGACTGTTGTATTCAATCCCGATGCAATTTCTGTGTTTCATCAACACTTTGAAGGTCCACAGATTACACAATGCCTCCAGATGTGCATCGGAAACTACTACTGGTCTTCCAGGGAACGATCAAGGCGTAGACTGTTTCAGACATCACTCCTGTGGACGAAAGTTCGCATGGTGACTGTTGTATTCAATCCGGATGCAATTTCTGTGTTTTTCGTCAACACTCTGATAGTCCACAGGTTACAGAATGCCACCAGATGTGTATCGGAAACTACTACTTGTCTTTTAGGGAACGATCAAAGCGTAGACTGTTTCAGACGTTACTCTTATGGAGAAAAGTGCGGATTATGACTGTTGTATTCACTCCCGATGCAAATTCTGTGTTTCGTCAACACTTTGAAGGTCCACAGATTACAGAATTCCTCCAGATGTGCATCGGAAACTGCTACTGGTCTTCTAGGGAATGATCAAAGCGTAGACTGTTTCAGATATTACTCCCATGGAGAAAATTGCGGATGGTGACTGTTGTATTCCATCCCGATGGAATTTCTGTGTTTCATCAACACTCTATAGTCCACAGATTACAGAATGCCTCCAGATGTGCATCGGAAACTACAACTGGTCTTCCAGGGAACGATCAAAGCGTAGACTGTTTGAGACATTACTCCCGTGGAGGAAAGTGCGCATGGTGACTGTTGTATTCAATCCCGATGCAATTTCTGTGTTACGTCAACACTCAGATAGTCCACAGATTACATAATGTCACCAGATGTGAATCGGAAACTACTACTGGTTTTCCAGGGAACGATCAAAGCGTGGACTGTTTCACACATTACACCCATGGAGGAAAGTGTGGATTGTGAATGTTGTATTCAATCCCGAAGCAATTTATGTGTTTCATTACACTCTGATAGTCCACAGATTACAGAATGCCATCAGATGTGCATCGGAGACTACTACTGGTCTTCCAGGGAACGATCAAAGCGTAGACTGTTTGAGACATTACTCCCGTGGAGGAAAGTCCCCATGGTGACTGATGTATACAATCCCGATGCAATTTTTTGTTTCGTCAACACTCTGATGGTCCACAGATTTCAGAATGCCACCAGATGTGCATCGGAAACTACTGCTGGTCTTCCAGGGAACGATCAAAGCGTGCACTGTTTCAGACATTACTCCCATGGAGTAAAGTGTGGATGGTGACTGTTGTATTCAATCCCGATGCAATTTATATGTTTCATCAACACTCTGATAGTCCACAGATTACAGAATGCCACCAGATGTGCATCGGAGACTACTACTGGTCTTCCATGGAACGATCTAAACGTAGACTGTTTGAGATATTACTCCTGTGGAGGAAAGTGCGCATGGTGTCTGTTGTATTCAATCCCGATGCAATTTCTTTGTTTCATCAACACTCTGATAGTCCACAGATTACTGAATGCCACCAGATGTGCATCGGAAGCAAATACTGGTCTTCCAGGGAGAGATCAAGGCGTGGACTGTTTCAGATATTACTTCCATGGAGGAAAGTGCGGATGGTGACTGTTGTATTCAATCCCGATGCAATTTCTGTGTTTCATCAACACTCTTATAGTCCACAGATTACAGATTGTTTCCAGATATGCATCGGAAACTACTACTGGTCTTCTTGGGAACGATCAGAGCATAGACTGTTTGAGACATTACTCCCATTGAGGAAAGTGCGCATGGTGACTGTTGTATTTAATCCCGATGCAATTTCTGTGTTTCATCAACACTTTGAAGGTCCACAGATTACAGAATGCCTCCAGATGTGCATCGGAAACTACTACTGGTCTTCCAGGGAACGATCAAAGCGTAGACTGTTTGAGACATTACTCCCGTGGTGGAAAGTGCGAATGGTGAATTTTGCATTCAATCCCGATGCAATTTCTGTGTTTCATCAACAATCTGATAGTCCACAGATTACAGATTGCCTCCAGATATGCATCGCAAACTACTACTGGCCTTCCTGGGAACAATCAAAGCATAGACTGTTTGAGACATTACTCCCATTTAGGAAAGTGCGCATGGTGACTGTTGTATTCAATCGCGATGCAATTTCTGTGTTTTATCAACACTCTATAGTCCACAGATTACAGAATGCCTCCAGATGTGCATCGGAAACCACTACTGGTCTTCCAGGGAACGATTTAAGCGTAGACTGTTTGAGACATTACTCCCATGAAGGAAAGTGCGCATGGTGACTGTTGTATTCAATCCCGATGCAATTTCTGTGTTTTTCGTCAACACTCTGATAGTCCACAGGTTACAGAATGCCACCAGATGTGTATTGGAAACTACTACTTGTCTTCCAGGGAACGATCAAAGCGTAGACTGTTTCAGACGTTACTCTTATGGAGAAAAGTGCGGATTATGACTGTTATATTCACTCCCGAGGCAAATTCTGTGTTTCATCAACACTTTGAAGGTCCACAGATTACAGAATTCCTCCAGATGTGCATCGGAAGCAAATACTGGTCTTCCAGGGAGAGATCAAGGCGTGGACTGTTTCAGATATTACTCCCATGGAGGAAAGTGCGGATGGTGACTGTTGTATTCAATCCCGATGCAATTTCTGTGTTTCATCAACACACTGATAGTCCACAGATTACAGATTGTTTCCAGATATGCATCGGAAACTACTACTGGTCTTCTTGGGAACGATCAAAGCATAGACTGTTTGAGACATTACTCCCATGGAGGAAAGTGCGCATGGTGACTGTTGTATTCAATCCCGATGCAATTTCTGTGTTTCATCAACACTTTGAAGGTCCACAGATTACAGAATGCCAGCAGATGTGCATCGGAGACTACTACTGGTCTTCCAGGGAACGAACAAAGCGTAGACTGTGTGAGACATTACTCCCATGGAGGAAAGTGCGCATGGTGACTGTTGTATTCAATCGCGATGCATTTTCTGTTTTCCATCAACACTCTGATAGTCCACAGATTACAGAATGCCACCAGTTCTGCATCGGAAACCACTACTGGTCTTCCAATGAACGATCAAAGCGTAGACTGTATGAGATATTACTCCTGTGGACTAAAGTGCGCATGGTGACTGTTGTATTCAATCCCGAAGCAATTTCTTTGTTTCATCAACACTCTGATAGTCCACAGATTACAGAATGCCACCAGATGTGCATCGGAAGCAAATACTGGTCTTCCAGGGAGAGATCAAGGCGTGGACTGTTTCAGATATTACTCCCATGGAGGAAAGTGCGGATGGTGACTGTTGTATTCAATCCCGATGCAATTTCTGTGTTTCATCAACACACTGATAGTCCACAGATTACAGATTGTTTCCAGATATGCATCGGAAACTACTACTGGTCTTCTTGGGAACGATCAAATCATAGACTGTTTGAGACATTACTCCCATGGAGGAAAGTGCGCATGGTGACTGTTGTATTCAATCCCGATGCAATTTCTGTGTTTCATCAACACTTTGAAGGTCCACAGATTACAGAATGCCTCCAGATGCGCATCGGAAACTACTACTGGTCTTCCAGGGAACGATCAAAGCGTAGACTGTTTGAGACATTACTCCTGTGGACGAAAGTTCGCATGGTGACTGTTGTATTCAATCCCGATGCAATTTCTGTGTTTTTCGTCAACACTCTGATAGTCCACAGGTTACAGAATGCCACCAGATGTGTATCGGAAACTACTACTTGTCTTCCAGGGAACGATCAAAGCGTACACTGTTTCAGACGTTACTCTTATGGAGAAAAGTGCGGGTTATGTCTAATGTATTCACTCCCGATGCAAATTCTGTGTTTCATCAACACTTTGAAGGTCCACAGATTACAGAATTCCTCCAGATGTGCATCGGAAACTACTACTGGTCTTCTAGGGAATGATCAAAGCGTAGACTGTTTCAGAAATTACTCCCATGGAGAAAATTGCGGATCGTGACTGTTGTATTCCATCCCGATGGAATTTCTGTGTTTCATCAACAATCTGATAGTCCACAGATTACAGATTGCCTCCAGATATGCATCGCAAACTACTACTGGCCTTCCTGGGAACAATCAAAGCATAGACTGTTTGAGACATTACTCCCATTTAGGAAAGTGCGCATGGTGACTGTTGTATTCAATCGCGATGCAATTTCTGTGTTTTATCAACACTCTATAGTCCACAGACTACAGAATGCCTCCAGATGTGCATCGGAAACCACTACTGGTCTTCCAGGGAACGATTTAAGCGTAGACTGTTTGAGACATTACTCCCATGAAGGAAAGTGCGCATGGTGACTGTTGTATTCAATCCCGATGCAATTTCTGTGTTTTTCGTCAACACTCTGATAGTCCACAGGTTACAGAATGCCACCAGATGTGTATTGGAAACTACTACTTGTCTTCCAGGGAACGATCAAAGCGTAGACTGTTTCAGACGTTACTCTTATGGAGAAAAGTGCGGATTATGACTGTTGTATTCACTCCCGAGGCAAATTCTGTGTTTCATCAACACTTTGAAGGTCTACAGATTACGGAATTCCTCCAGATGTGCATCGGAAGCAAATACTGGTCTTCCAGGGAGAGATCGAGGCGTGGACTGTTTCAGATATTACTCCCATGGAGGAAAGTGCGGATGGTGACTGTTGTATTCAATCCCGATGCAATTTCTGTGTTTCATCAACACACTGATAGTCCACAGATTACAGATTGTTTCCAGATATGCATCGGAAACTACTACTGGTCTTCTTGGGAACGATCAAAACATAGACTGTTTGAGACATTACTCCCATGGAGGAAAGTGCGCATGGTGACTGTTGTATTCAATCCCGATGCAATTTCTGTGTTTCATCAACACTTTGAAGGTCCACAGATTACAGAATTCCTCCAGATGTGCATCGGAAACTACTACTGGTCTTCTAGGGAATGATCAAAGCGTAGACTGTTTCAGATATTACTCCCATGGAGAAAATTGCGGATGGTGACTGTCGTATTCCATCCCGATGGAATTTCTGTGCCTCATCAACACTCTATAGTCCACAGATTACAGAATGCCTCCAGATGTGCATCGGAAACTACTACTGGTCTTCCAGGGAACGATCAAAGCGTAGACTGTTTGAGAAATTACTCCCATGGAGGAAAGTGCGTTTGGTCAATGTTGTATTCAATCCCGATGCTATTTCTGTGTTTCATCAAAACTCTAATAGTCCACAGACTACAGAATGCCACCAGATGTGCATCGGAGACTACTACTGGTCTTCCAGGGAACGATCAAAGCGTAGACTGTTTGAGACATTACTCCCGTGGAGGAAAGTGCGCATGGTGACTGTTGTATTCAATCCCGAAGCAATTTCTTTGTTTCATCAACACTCTGATAGTCCACAGATTACAGAATGCCACCAGATGTGCATCGGAAGCAAATACTGGTCTTCCAGGGAGAGATCAAGGCGTGGACTGTTTCAGATATTACTCCCATGGAGGAAAGTGCGGATGGTGACTGTTGTATTCAATCCCGATGCAATTTCTGTGTTTCATCAACACACTGATAGTCCACAGATTACAGATTGTTTCCAGATATGCATCGGAAACTACTACTGGTCTTCTTGGGAACGATCAAATCATAGACTGTTTGAGACATTACTCCCATGGAGGAAAGTGCGCATGGTGACTGTTGTATTCAATCCCGATGCAATTTCTGTGTTTCATCAACACTTTGAAGGTCCACAGATTACAGAATGCCTCCAGATGCGCATCGGAAACTACTACTGGTCTTCCAGGGAACGATCAAAGCGTAGACTGTTTGAGACATTACTCCTGTGGACGAAAGTTCGCATGGTGACTGTTGTATTCAATCCCGATGCAATTTCTGTGTTTTTCGTCAACACTCTGATAGTCCACAGGTTACAGAATGCCACCAGATGTGTATCGGAAACTACTACTTGTCTTCCAGGGAACGATCAAAGCGTACACTGTTTCAGACGTTACTCTTATGGAGAAAAGTGCGGGTTATGTCTAATGTATTCACTCCCGATGCAAATTCTGTGTTTCATCAACACTTTGAAGGTCCACAGATTACAGAATTCCTCCAGATGTGCATCGGAAACTACTACTGGTCTTCTAGGGAATGATCAAAGCGTAGACTGTTTCAGAAATTACTCCCATGGAGAAAATTGCGGATCGTGACTGTTGTATTCCATCCCGATGGAATTTCTGTGTTTCATCAACAATCTGATAGTCCACAGATTACAGATTGCCTCCAGATATGCATCGCAAACTACTACTGGCCTTCCTGGGAACAATCAAAGCATAGACTGTTTGAGACATTACTCCCATTTAGGAAAGTGCGCATGGTGACTGTTGTATTCAATCGCGATGCAATTTCTGTGTTTTATCAACACTCTATAGTCCACAGACTACAGAATGCCTCCAGATGTGCATCGTAAACCACTACTGGTCTTCCAGGGAACGATTTAAGCGTAGACTGTTTGAGACATTACTCCCATGAAGGAAAGTGCGCATGGTGACTGTTGTATTCAATCCCGATGCAATTTCTGTGTTTTTCGTCAACACTCTGATAGTCCACAGGTTACAGAATGCCACCAGATGTGTATTGGAAACTACTACTTGTCTTCCAGGGAACGATCAAAGCGTAGACTGTTTCAGACGTTACTCTTATGGAGAAAAGTGCGGATTATGACTGTTGTATTCACTCCCGAGGCAAATTCTGTGTTTCATCAACACTTTGAAGGTCTACAGATTACAGAATTCCTCCAGATGTGCATCGGAAGCAAATACTGGTCTTCCAGGGAGAGATCAAGGCGTGGACTGTTTCAGGTATTACTCCCATGGAGGAAAGTGCGGATGGTGACTGTTGTATTCAATCCCGATGCAATTTCTGTGTTTCATCAACACACTGATAGTCCACAGATTACAGATTGTTTCCAGATATGCATCGGAAACTACTACTGGACTTCTTGGGAACGATCAAAACATAGACTGTTTGAGACATTACTCCCATGGAGGAAAGTGCGCATGGTGACTGTTGTATTCAATCCCGATGCAATTTCTGTGTTTCATCAACACTTTGAAGGTCCACAGATTACAGAATTCCTCCAGATGTGCATCGGAAACTACTACTGGTCTTCTAGGGAATGATCAAAGCGTAGACTGTTTCAGATATTACTCCCATGGAGAAAATTGCGGATGGTGACTGTCGTATTCCATCCCGATGGAATTTCTGTGCCTCATCAACACTCTATAGTCCACAGATTACAGAATGCCTCCAGATGTGCATCGGAAACTACTACTGGTCTTCCAGGGAACGATCAAAGCGTAGACTGTTTGAGAAATTACTCCCATGGAGGAAAGTGCGTTTGGTCAATGTTGTATTCAATCCCGATGCTATTTCTGTGTTTCATCAAAACTCTAATAGTCCACAGATTACAGAATGCCACCAGATGTGCATCGGAGACTACTACTGGTCTTCCAGGGAACGATCAAAGCGTAGACTGTTTGAGACATTACTCCCGTGGAGGAAAGTGCGCATGGTGACTGTTGTATTCAATCCCGATGCAATTTCTGTGTTACGTCAACACTCAGATAGTCCACAGATTACAGAATGCCACCAGATGTGCATCGGAAACTACTACTGGTTTTCCAGGGAACGATCAAAGCGTGGACTGTTTCACACATTACACCCATGGACGAAAGTGTGGATTGTGAATGTTGTATTCAATCCCGAAGCATTTTATGTGTTTCATTACACTCTGATAGTCCACAGATTACAGAATGATACCAGATGTGCATCGGAAGCAAATACTGGTCTTCCAGGGAGAGATCAAGGCGTGGACTGTTTCAGATATTACTCCCATGGAGGAAAGTGCGGATGGTGACTGTTGTATTCAATCCCGATGCAATTTCTGTGTTTTTCGTCAACACTCTGATAGTCCACAGGTTACAGAATGCCACCAGATGTGTATCGGAAACTACTACTTGTCTTTTAGGGAACGATCAAAGCGTAGACTGTTTCAGACGTTACTCTTATGGAGAAAAGTGCGGATTATGACTGTTGTATTCACTCCCGATGCAAATTCTGTGTTTCGTCAACACTTTGAAGGTCCACAGATTACAGAATTCCTCCAGATGTGCATCGGAAACTGCTACTAGTCTTCTAGGGAATGATCAAAGCGTAGACTGTTTCAGATATTACTCCCATGGAGCAAATTGCGGATGGTGACTGTTGTATTCCATCCCGATGGAATTTCTGTGTTTCATCAACACTCTATAGTCCACAGATTACAGAATGCCTCCAGATGTGCATCGGAAACTACAACTGGTCTTCCAGGGAACGATCAAAGCGTAGACTGTTTGAGACATTACTCCCGTGGAGGAAAGTGCGCATGGTGACTGTTGTATTCAATCCCGATGCAATTTCTGTGTTACGTCAACACTCAGATAGTCCACAGATTACATAATGTCACCAGATGTGAATCGGAAACTACTACTGGTTTTCCAGGGAACGATCAAAGCGTAGACTGTTTCACACATTACACCCATGGAGGAAAGTGTGGATTGTGAATGTTGTATTCAATCCCGAAGCAATTTATGTGTTTCATTACACTCTGATAGTCCACAGATTACAGAATGCCACCAGATGTGCATCGGAGACTACTACTGGTCTTCCAGGGAATGATCAAAGCGTAGACTTTTTGAGACATTACTCCCGTGGAGGAAAGTGCTCATGGTGACTGTTGTATTCAATCCCGATGCATTTTCTGTTTTTCATCAACACTCTGATAGTCCACAGATTACAGAATGCCACCAGTTGTGCATCGGAAACCACTACTGGTCTTCCAGGGTACGACCAAAGCGTAGACTCTTTGAGACATTACTCCAATGGAGAAAAGTGGGGATGGTGACTGTTGTATTCAATCCCGATTCAATTTCTGTGATTCATCAATACTCTGATCGTCCACAGATTACAGAATGCCACCAGATGTGCATCGGAAACTACTACTGGTCTTCCAGGGAACGATCAAATCGTAGACTGTTTCAGACATTACTCCCATGGAGGAAGGTGCGGATGGTGACTGTTGTATTCAATCCCGATGCAATATCTGTGTTTCATCAACACTCTGATAGTCCACAGATTACAGCATGCCTCCAGATGTACATCGGAAGCTACTACTGGTCTTCCAGGGAACGATCAAAGCGTCGACTGTTTCAGACATTACCCCCATGGAGGAAAGTGCGGATGGTGACTGTAGTATTCAAACCCGATGCAATTTCTGTGTTTCATCAACACTCTGACAGTCCACAGGTTACAGAATGCCACCAGATGTGTATCGGAAACTACTACTGGTCTTCCAGGGAACGATCAAAGCGTAGACTGTTTGAGACATTACTCCTGTGGACGAAAGTTCGCATGGTGACTGTTGTATTCAATCCCGAGGCAATTTCTGTGTTTCATCAACACTCTGATAGTCCACAGATTACAGATTGTCACCAGATGTGCATCGGATACTACTACTGGTCTTCCTGGGAACGATCAAAGCGTAGACTGTTTGAGACATTACTCCCGTGGAGGAAAGTGCGAATGGTGGCTGTTGCATTCAATCCCGATGCATTTTCTGTTTTTCATCAACACTCTGATAGTCCACAGATTACAGAATGCCACCAGATGTGCATCGGAAACTACTACTGGTCTTCCAGGGAACGATCAAAGCGTAGACTGTTTGTGACATTACTCCTGTGGACGAAAGTTCGCATGGTGACTGTTGTATTCCATCCCGATGCAATTTCTGTGTTTCATCAACACTCTGATAGCCCGCAGATACAGAATGCCACCAGATGTGCATCGAAAACTACTACTGGTATTCCAGGGAACGATCAAATCGTGGACTGTTTGAGACATTACTCCCATGGAGGAAAGTGCTGATGGTGACGGTTGTATTCCATCCCGATGCAATTTCTGTGTTTCATCAACACTCTGATAGTCCACAGATTACAGAATGCCTCCAGAAGTGCATCGGAAACCACTACTGGTCTTCCAGTGAATGATCAAATCCTAGACGGTTTCAGACATTACTCCCATGTAGGAAAGTGTGGATTTTGACTGTTGTATTCACTCCCGAAGCATTTTATGTGTTTCATCAACACTTTGAAGGTCCACAGATTACAGAATGCCTCCAGATGTGCATCGGAAACTACTACTGGTCTTCCAGGGAACGATCAAAGCGTAGACTGTTTGAGACATTACTCCCATGGAGGAAAGTGCATATGGTGACTGTTGTATTCAATCCCGATGCAATTTCTGTGTTTCATCAACACTTTGAAGGTCCACAGATTACAGAATGCCAGCAGATGTGCATCGGAGACTACTACTGGTCTTCCAGGGAACGAACAAAGCGTAGACTGTGTGAGACATTACTCCCATGGAGGAAAGTGCGCATGGTGACTGTTGTATTCAATCGCGATGCATTTTCTGTTTTCCATCAACACTCTGATAGTCCACAGATTACAGAATGCCACCAGTTCTGCATCGGAAACCACTACTGGTCTTCCAATGAACGATCAAAGCGTAGACTGTATGAGATATTACTCCTGTGGAGGAAAGTGCGCATGGTGACTGTTGTATTCAATCCCGATGCAATTTCTTTGTTTCATCAACACTCTGATAGTCCACAGATTACAGAATGCCACCAGATGTGCATCGGAAGCAAATACTGGTCTTCCAGGGAGAGATCAAGGCGTGGACTGTTTCAGATATTACTCCCATGGAGGAAAGTGCGGATGGTGACTGTTGTATTCAATCCCGATGCAATTTCTGTGTTTCATCAACACACTGATAGTCCACAGATTACAGATTGTTTCCAGATATGCATCGGAAACTACTACTGGTCTTCTTGGGAACGATCAAATCATAGACTGTTTGAGACATTACTCCCATGGAGGAAAGTGCGCATGGTGACTGTTGTATTCAATCCCGATGCAATTTCTGTGTTTCATCAACACTTTGAAGGTCCACAGATTACAGAATGCCTCCAGATGCGCATCGGAAACTACTACTGGTCTTCCAGGGAACGATCAAAGCGTAGACTGTTTGAGACATTACTCCTGTGGACGAAAGTTCGCATGGTGACTGTTGTATTCAATCCCGATGCAATTTCTGTGTTTTTCGTCAACACTCTGATAGTCCACAGGTTACAGAATGCCACCAGATGTGTATCGGAAACTAATACTTGTCTTCCAGGGAACGATCAAAGCGTAGACTGTTTCAGACGTTACTCTTATGGAGAAAAGTGCGGGTTATGTCTAATGTATTCACTCCCGATGGAATTTCTGTGTTTCATCAACAATCTGATAGTCCACAGATTACAGATTGCCTCCAGATATGCATCGCAAACTACTACTGGCCTTCCTGGGAACAATCAAAGCATAGACTGTTTGAGACATTACTCCCATTTAGGAAAGTGCGCATGGTGACTGTTGTATTCAATCGCGATGCAATTTCTGTGTTTTATCAACACTCTATAGTCCACAGATTACAGAATGCCTCCAGATGTGCATCGGAAACCACTACTGGTCTTCCAGGGAACGATTTAAGCGTAGACTGTTTGAGACATTACTCCCATGAAGGAAAGTGCGCATGGTGACTGTTGTATTCAATCCTGATGCAATTTCTGTGTTTTTCGTCAACACTCTGATAGTCCACAGGTTACAGAATGCCACCAGATGTGTATTGGAAACTACTACTTGTCTTCCAGGGAACGATCAAAGCGTAGACTGTTTCAGACGTTACTCTTATGGAGAAAAGTGCGGATTATGACTGTTGTATTCACTCCCGAGGCAAATTCTGTGTTTCATCAACACTTTGAAGGTCCACAGATTACAGAATTCCTCCAGATGTGCATCGGAAGCAAATACTGGTCTTCCAGGGAGAGATCAAGGCGTGGACTGTTTCAGATATTACTCCCATGGAGGAAAGTGCGGATGGTGACTGTTGTATTCAATCCCGATGCAATTTCTGTGTTTCATCAACACACTGATAGTCCACGGATTACAGATTGTTTCCAGATATGCATCGGAAACTACTACTGGTCTTCTTGGGAACGATCAAAGCATAGACTGTTTGAGACATTACTCCCATGGAGGAAAGTGCGCATGGTGACTGTTGTATTCAATCCCGATGCAATTTCTGTGTTTCATCAACACTTTGAAGGTCCACAGATTACAGAATTCCTCCAGATGTGCATCGGAAACTACTACTGGTCTTCTAGGGAATGATCAAAGCGTAGACTGTTTCAGATATTACTCCCATGGAGAAAATTGCGGATGGTGACTGTTGTATTCCATCCCGATGGAATTTCTGTGTTTCATCAACACTCTATAGTCCACAGATTACAGAATGCCTCCAGATGTGCATCGGAAACTACTACTGGTCTTCCAGGGAACGATCAAAGCGTAGACTGTTTGAGAAATTACTCCCATGGAGGAAAGTGCGTTTGGTCAATGTTGTATTCAATCCCGATGCTATTTCTGTGTTTCATCAAAACTCTAATAGTCCACAGATTACAGAATGCCACCAGATGTGCATCGGAGACTACTACTGGTCTTCCAGGGAACGATCAAAGCGTAGACTGTTTGAGACATTACTCCCGTGGAGGAAAGTGCGCATGGTGACTGTTGTATTCAATCCCGATGCAATTTCTGTGTTACGTCAACACTCAGATAGTCCACAGATTACAGAATGCCACCAGATGTGCATCGGAAACTACTACTGGTTTTCCAGGGAACGATCAAAGCGTGGACTGTTTCACACATTACACCCATGGACGACAGTGTGGATTGTGAATGTTGTATTCAATCCCGAAGCATTTTATGTGTTTCATTACACTCTGATAGTCCACAGATTACAGAATGCCACCAGATGTGCATCGGAAGCAAATACTGGTGTTCCAGGGAGAGATCAAGGCGTGGACTGTTTCAGATATTACTCCCATGGAGGAAAGTGCGGATGGTGACTGTTGTATTCAATCCCGATGCAATTTCTGTGTTTCATCAACACACTGATAGACCACAGATTACAAATTGTTTCCAGATATGCATCGGAAACTACTACTGGTCTTCATGGGAACGATCAAATCATAGACTGTTTGAGACATTACTCCCATGGAGGAAAGTGCGCATGGTGACTGTTGTATTCAATCCCGATGCAATTTCTGTGTTTCATCAACACTTTGAAGATCCACATATTACACAATGCCTCCAGATGTGCATCGGAAACTACTACTGGTCTTCCAGGGAACGATCAAAGCGTAGACTGTTTCAGACATTACTCCTGTGGACGAAAGTTCGCATGGTGACTGTTGTATTCAATCCCGATGCAATTTCTGTGTTTTTCGTCAACACTCTGATAGTCCACAGGTTACAGAATGCCACCAGATGTGTATCGGAAACTACTACTTGTCTTTTAGGGAACTATCAAAGCGTAGACTGTTTCAGACGTTACTCTTATGGAGAAAAGTGCGGATTATGGCTGTTGTATTCACTCCCGATGCAAATTCTGTGTTTCGTCAACACTTTGAAGGTCCACAGATTACAGAATTCCTCCAGATGTGCATCGGAAACTGCTACTGGTCTTCTAGGGAATGATCAAAGCGTAGACTGTTTCAGATATTACTCCCATGGAGAAAATTGCGGATGGTGACTGTTGTATTCAATCCCGATGGAATTTCTGTGTTTCATCAACACTCTATAGTCCACAGATTACAGAATGCCTCCAGATGTGCATCGGAAACTACAACTGGTCTTCCAGGGAACGATCAAAGCGTAGACTGTTTGAGACATTACTCCCGTGGAGGAAAGTGCGCATGGTGACTGTTGTATTCAATCCCGATGCAATTTCTGTGTTACGTCAACACTCAGATAGTCCACAGATTACATAATGTCACCAGATGTGAATCGGAAACTACTACTGGTCTTCCAGGGAACGATCAAAGCGTCGACTGTTTCAGACATTACCCCCATGGAGGAAAGTGCGGATGGTGACTGTTGTATTCAAACCCGATGCAATTTCTGTGTTTCATCAACACACTGACAGTCCACAGGTTACAGAATGCCACCAGATGTGTATCGGAAACTACTACTGGTCTTCCAGGGAACGATCAAAGCGTAGACTGTTTGTGACATTACTCCTGTGGACGAAAGTTCGCATGGTGACTGTTGTATTCCATCCCGATGCAATTTCTGTGTTTCATCAACACTCTGATAGCCCGCAGATACAGAATGCCACCAGATGTGCATCGGAAACTACTACTGGTATTCCAGGGAACGATCAAATCGTAGACTGTTTGAGACATTACTCCCAAGGAGGAAAGTGCTGATGGTGACGGTTGTATTCCATCCCGATGCAATTTCTGTGTTTCATCAACACTCTGATAGTCCACAGATTACAGAATGCCTCCAGAAGTGCATCGGAAACCACTACTGGTCTTCCAGTGAATGATCAAATCCTAGACGGTTTCAGACATTACTCCCATGTAGGAAAGTGTGGATTTTGACTGTTGTATTCACTCCCGATACAATTTCTGTGTTTCATCAACACTTTGAAGGTCCACAGATTACAGAATGCCTCCAGATGTGCATCGGAAACTACTATTGGTCTTCCAGGAAACGATCAAAGCGTAGACTGTTTGAGACATTACTCCCATGGAGGAAAGTGCATATGGTGACTGTTGTATTCAATCCCGATGCAATTTCTATGTTTCATCAACACTCTGATAGTAAACAGATTACAGATTGCCCCCAGATGTGTATCGGAAACTACTACTGGTCTTCCAGGGAACGATCAAAGCGTCGACTGTTTCAGACATTACTCCCATGGAGGAATGAGCGGATGGTGACTGTAGTATTCAAACCCGATGCAATTTCTGTGTTTCATCAATACTCTGACAGTCCCCAGGTTACAGAATGCCACCAGATTTGTATCGGAAACTACTATTGGTCTTCCAGGGAACGATCAAAACGTAGACTGTTTCAGACGTTACTCTTATGGAGAAAAGTGCGGATGGTGACTGTTGTATTCAATCCCGATGCAATTTCTGTGTTTCATCAACACTCTGATAGTCCACAGATTACAGATTGTCTCCAGATGTGCATCGGATACTACTACTGGTCTTCCTGGGAACGATCAAAGCGTAGACTGTTTGAGACATTACTCCCGTGGAGGAAAGTGCGAATGGTGACTGTTGTATTCAATCAAGATGCATTTTCTGTTTTTCATCAACACTCTGATAGTCCACAGATTACAGAATGCCACCAGTTGTGCATCGGAAACCACTACTGGTCTTCCAGGGTACGACCAAAGCGTAGACTCTTTGAGACATTACTCCAATGGAGAAAAGTGGGGATGGTGACTGTTGTATTCAATCCCGATTCAATTTCTGTGATTCATCAATACTCTGATCGTCCACAGATTACAGAATGCCACCAGATGTGCATCGGAAACTACTACTGGTCTTCCAGGGAACGATCAAATCGTAGACTGCTTCAGACATTACTCCCATGGAGGAAGGTGCGGATGGTGACTGTTGTATTCAATCCCGATGCAATTTCTGTGTTTCATTAACACTCTGATAGTCCACAGATTACAGCATGCCTCCAGATGTACATCGGAAGCTACTACTGGTCTTCCAGGGAACGATCAAAGCGTCGACTGCTTCAGACATTACCCCCATGGAGGAAAGTGCGGATGGTGACTGTTGTATTCAAACCCGATGCAATTTCTGTGTTTCATCAACACACTGACAGTCCACAGGTTACAGAATGCCATCAGATGTGTATCGGAAACTACTACTGGTCTTCCAGGGAACGATCAAAGCGTAGACTGTTTGTGACATTACTCCTGTGGACGAAAGTTCGCATGGTGACTGTTGTATTCCATCCCGATGCAATTTCTGTGTTTCATCAACACTCTGATAGCCCGCAGATACAGAATGCCACCAGATGTGCATCGGAAACTACTACTGGTATTCCAGGGAACGATCAAATCGTAGACTGTTTGAGACATTACTCCCAAGGAGGAAAGTGCTGATGGTGACGGTTGTATTCCATCCCGATGCAATTTCTGTGTTTCATCAACACTCTGATAGTCCACAGATTACAGAATGCCTCCAGAAGTGCATCGGAAACCACTACTGGTCTTCCAGTGAATGATCAAATCCTAGACGGTTTCAGACATTACTCCCATGTAGGAAAGTGTGGATTTTGACTGTTGTATTCACTCCCGATACAATTTCTGTGTTTCATCAACACTTTGAAGGTCCACAGATTACAGAATGCCTCCAGATGTGCATCGGAAACTACTATTGGTCTTCCAGGAAACGATCAAAGCGTAGACTGTTTGAGACATTACTCCCATGGAGGAAAGTGCATATGGTGACTGTTGTATTCAATCCCGATGCAATTTCTATGTTTCATCAACACTCTGATAGTAAACAGATTACAGATTGCCCCCAGATGTGTATCGGAAACTACTACTGGTCTTCCAGGGAACGATCAAAGCGTCGACTGTTTCAGACATTACTCCCATGGAGGAATGAGCGGATGGTGACTGTAGTATTCAAACCCGATGCAATTTCTGTGTTTCATCAATACTCTGACAGTCCCCAGGTTACAGAATGCCACCAGATTTGTATCGGAAACTACTATTGGTCTTCCAGGGAACGATCAAAACGTAGACTGTTTCAGACGTTACTCTTATGGAGAAAAGTGCGGATGGTGACTGTTGTATTCAATCCCGATGCAATTTCTGTGTTTCATCAACACTCTGATAGTCCACAGATTACAGATTGTCTCCAGATGTGCATCGGATACTACTACTGGTCTTCCTGGGAACGATCAAAGCGTAGACTGTTTGAGACATTACTCCCGTGGAGGAAAGTGCGAATGGTGACTGTTGTATTCAATCAAGATGCATTTTCTGTTTTTCATCAACACTCTGATAGTCCACAGATTACAGAATGCCACCAGATGTGTATCGGAAACTACTACTGGTATTCCAGGGAACGATCAAATAGTAGACTGTTTCAGACATTACTCCCATGGAGGAAAGTGCGGATGGTGACTGTTGTATTCAATCCCGATGCAATTTCTGTGTTTCATCAACAATCTGATAGTCCACAGATTACAGAATGCCTCCAGATGTGCATCGGAAACTACTACTGGTCTTCCAGGGAACGATCAAATCGTAGACTGTTTCAGACATTACTCCCATGAAGGAAAGTGCGGATTGTGATTGTTGTATTCACTCCCGATGCAATTTCTGTGTTTCATCAACACTTTGAAGGTCCACAGATTACAGAATGCCTCCAGATGTGCATCGGAAACTACTACTGGTCTTCCAGGGAACGATCAAAGCGTAGACTGTTTGAGACATTACTCCCATGGAGGAATGAGCGGATGGTGACTGTAGTATTCAATCCCGATGATATTTCTGTGTTTCATCATCACTCTGAAAGTCCACAGATTACAGAATGCCACCAGATGTGCTTCGGAAACTACTACTGGTCTTCCAGGGAACGATCAAAGCGTAGACTCTTTGAGATATACTCGTGTGGACGAAAGTTCGCATGGTGACTGTTGTATTCAATCCCGATGCTTTTCCTGTGTTTCATCAACACTCTGATAGCCCGCTGATACAGAATGCCACCAGATGTGCATCGGAGACTACTACTGGTCTTCCAGGGAACGATCAAAGCGTAGACTTTTTGAGACATTACTCCCGTGGAGGAAAGTGCGCATGGTGACTGTTGTATTCAATCCTGATGCATTTTCTGTTTTTCAGCAACACTCTGATAGTCCACAGATTACAGAATGCCACCAGTTGTGCATCGGAAACCACTACTGGTCTTCCAGGGTACGACCAAAGCGTAGACTGTTTGGGACTTTACTCCAATGGAGAAAAGTGGGGATGGTGACTGTTGTATTCAATCCCGATTCAATTTCTGTGATTCATCAACACTCTGATCGTCCACAGATTACAGAATGCCACCAGATGTGCATCGGAAACTACTACTGGTCTTCCAGGGAACAATCAAATCGTAGACTGTTTGCGACATTACTACTGTGGAGTAAAGTGCGGATGGTGACTGTTGTATTCACTCCCGATGAAATTTCTGAGTTTCATCAACACTCTGATAGTGAACAGATTACATAATGCCTCCAGATGTGCATCGGAAACCACTACTGGTCTTCCAGTGAATGATCAAATCCTAGACGGTTTCAGACATTACTCCCATGTAGGAAAGTGTGGATTGTGACTGTTGTATTCACTCCCGATGCAATTTCTGTGTTTCATCAACACTTTGAAGGTCCACAGATTACAGAATGCCTCCAGATGTGCATCGGAAACTACTACTGGTCTTCCAGGGAACGATCAAAGCGTAGACTGTTTCAGACATTACTCCCATGTAGGAAAAAGCGGATTGTGACTGTTGTATTCACTCCCGATGCAATTTCTGTGTTTCATCAACACTTTGAAGGTCCACAGATTACAGAATGCCTCCAGATGTGCATCGGAAACTACTACTGGTCTTCCAGGCACCGATCAAATCGTAGACTGTTTGAGACATTACTCCCATGGAGGAAAGGGCGCATGGTGACTGTTGTATTCAATCCCGATGCTATTTCTGTGTTTTATCAACACTCTGAATGTCCACAGATTACAGAATGCCACCAGATGTGCATCGGAAACTATTACTGGCCTTCCAGGGAACGATCAAAGCGTAGACTGTTTGTGACATTACTCCTGTGGACGAAAGTTCGCATGGTGACTGTTGTATTCAATCCCGATGCAATTTCTGTGTTTCATCAACACTCTGATAGCCCGCAGATACAGAGTGCCACCAGATGTGCATCGGAAACTACTACTGGTATTCCAGGGAACGATCAAATCGTAGACTGTTTGAGACAATACTCCCATGGAGGAAAGTGCTGATGGTGACGGTTGTATTCCATCCCGATGCAATTTCTGTGTTTCATCAACACTCTGATAGTCCACAGATTACAGAATGCCTCCAGATGTGCATCGGAAACTACTACTTTTCTTCCAGTGAACGATCAAATCCTAGACGGTTTCAGACATTACTCCCATGTAGGAAAGTGTGGATTGTATCTGTTGTATTCACTCCCGATGCAATTTCTGTGTTTCATCAACACTTTGAAGGTCCACAGATTACAGAATGCCTCCAGATGTGCATCGGAAACTACTACTGGTCTTCCAGGGAACGATCAAAGCGTAGAATGTTTGAGACATTACTCCCATGGAGGAAAGTACATGTGGTGACTGTTGTATTCAATCCCGATGCAATTTCTATGTTTCATCAACACTCTGATAGTCCACAGATTACAGATTGCCTCCAGATGTGCATCGGAAACTACTACTGGTCTTCCGGGGAACGATCAAAGCGTCGACTGTTTCAGACATTACCCCCATGGAGAAATGTGCGGATGGTGACTGTAGTATTCAAACCCAATGCAATTTCTGTGTTTCATCAACACTCTGACAGTCCACAGGTTACAGAATGCCACCAGATGTGTATCGGAAACTACTACTGGTCTTCCAGGGAACGATCAAGGCGTAGACTGTTTCAGACGTTACTCTTATGGAGAAAAGTGCGGATGGTGACTGTTGTATTCAATCCCGAGGCAATTTCTGTGTTTCATCAACACTCTGATAGTCCACAGATAACAGATTGTCTCCAGATGTGCATCGGATACTACTACTGGTCTTCCTGGGAACGATCAAAGCGTAGACTGTTTGAGACATTACTCCCGTGGAGGAAAGTGCGAATGGTGGCTGCTGTATTCAATCCCGATGCATTTTCTGTTTTTCATCAACACTCTGATAGTCCACAGATTACAGAATGCCACCAGATGTGCATCGGAAACTACTACTGGTCATCCAAGGAACGATCAAAGCGTAGACTGTTTCAGACATTACTCCCATGGAAGAAAGTGCGGATGGTGACTGCTGTATTTACTCCCGATGAATTTTTTGTGTTTCATCAACACTCTGATAGTCCACAATTTACACAATGCCACCAGATGTACATCGGAAGCTACTACTGGTCTTCCAGGGAACGATCAAAGCGTCGACTGTTTCAGACATTACCCCCATGGAGGAAAGTGCGGATGGTGACTGTAGTATTCAAACCCGATGCAATTTCTGTGTTTCATCAACACTCTGACAGTCCACAGGTTACAGAATGCCACCAGATGTGTATCGGAAACTACTACTGGTCTTCCAGGGAACGATCAAAGCGTAGACTGTTTCAGACGTTACTCTTATGGAGAAAAGTGCGGATGGTGACTGTTGTATTCAATCCCGAGGCAATTTCTGTGTTTCATCAACACTCTGATAGTCCACAGATTACAGATTGTCTCCAGATGTGCATCGGATACTACTACTGGTCTTCCTGGGAACGATCAAAGCGTAGACTGTTTGAGACATTACTCCCGTGGAGGAAAGTGCGAATGGTGGCTGTTGCATTCAATCCCGATGCATTTTCTGTTTTTCATCAACACTCTGATAGTCCACAGATTACAGAATGCCACCAGATGTGCATCGGAAACTACTACTGGTATTACTGGGAACGATCAAATCGTAGACTGTTTCAGACATTACTCCCATGGAGGAAGGTGCGGATGGTGACTGTTGTATTCAATCCCGATGCAATTTCTGTGTTTCATCAACACTCTGATAGTCCACAGATTACAGCATGCCTCCAGATATGCATCGGAAACTACTACTGGTCTTCCAGGGAACGATCAAATCGTAGACTGTTTCAGACATTACTCCCATGTAGGAAAGTGCGGATTGTGACTGTTGTATTCACTCCCGATGCAATATTTGTGTTTCATCAACACTTTGAAGGTCCACAGATTACAGAATGCCTCCAGACGTGCATCGGAAACTACTACTGGTCTTCCAGGGAACGATCAAATCGTAGACTGTTTCAGACATTACTCCCATGGAGGAAAGGGCGCATGGTGACTGTTGTATTCAATCCCGATGCTATTTCTGTGTTTCATCAACACTCTGAAAGTCCACAGATTACAGAATGCCACCAGATGTGCATCGGAAACTACTACTGGTCTTCCAGGGAACGATCAAAGCATAGACGCATAGACTGTTTGAGACATTACTCCTGTGGACGAAAGTTAGCATGGTGACTGTTGTATTCAATCCCGATGCAATTTCTGTGTTTCATCAACACTCTGATAGTCCACAGATTACAGCATGCCTCCAGATGTGCATCGGAAACTACTACTGGTCTTCCAGGGAACGATCAAATCGTAGACTGTTTCAGACATTACTCCCATGTAGGAAAGTGCGGATTGTGACTCTTGTATTCACTCCCGATGCAATATCTGTGTTTCATCAACACTTTGAAGGTCCACAGATTACAGAATGCCTCCAGACGTGCATCGGAAACTACTACTGGTCTTGCAGGGAACGATCAAATCGTCGACTTTTTCAGACATTACTCCCGTGGAGGAAACTGCGCATGGTGACTGTTGTATTTAATCCCGATGCAATTTCTATGTTTCATCAACACTCGGATAGTCCACAGATTATAGAATGCCACCAGATGTGCATCGGTAACTACTACTGGTGTTCCAGGGAACGATCAAAGCCTGGACTGTTTCAGAATTACTCCCATGGAGGAATGTGCGGATGGTGACTGTTGTATTCAATCCCGATGCAATTTCTGTGTCTCATCAACGCTCTGATAGTCCACAGATTACAGAATGCCTCAGGATGTGCATCGGAAACTACTACTGGTCTACCAGGGAACGATCAAATTGTTGACTGTTTCAGACATTACTCCCAAGTAGGAAAGCGCGTATTGTGCCTGTTGTATTCACTCCCGAGGCAATTTCTGTGTTTCATCAACACTTTGAAGGTCCACAGATTACAGAATGCCTCCAGATGTGCATCGGAAACTACTACTGGTCTTCCAGGGAGCTATCAAATCGTAGACTGTTTGAGACATTACTCCCATGGAGGGTAGTGTGGATGGTGATTGTTGTATTCAATCCCGATGCAATTTCTATGTTTCATCAACACTCTGATAGTCCACAGATTACAGATAGCCTCCAGATGTGCATCGGAAACTACTACTGGTCTTCCAGGGAACGATCAAAGCATAGACGCATAGACTGTTTGAGACATTACTCCTGTGGACGAAAGTTAGCATGGTGACTGTTGTATTCAATCCCGATGCAATTTCTGTGTTTCATCAACACTCTGATAGTCCACAGATTACAGCATGCCTCCAGATGTGCATCGGAAACTACTACTGGTCTTCCAGGGAACGATCAAATCCTAGACGGTTTCAGACATTACTCCCATGTAGGAAAGTGCGGATTGTGACTGTTGTATTCACTCCCGATGCAATATCTGTGTTTCATCAACACTTTGAAGGTCCACAGATTACAGAATGCCTCCAGACGTGCATCGGAAACTACTACTGGTCTTGCAGGGAACGATCAAATCGTAGACTGTTTGAGACATTACTCCCATGGAGGAAAGGGCGCATGGTGACTGTTGTATTCAATCCCGATGCTATTTCTGTGTTTTATCAACACTCTGAATGTCCACAGATTACAGAATGCCACCAGATATGCATCGGAAACTATTACTGGCCTTCCAGGGAACGATCAAAGCGTAGACTGTTTGTGACATTACTCCTGTGGACGAAAGTTCGCATGGTGACTGTTGTATTCAATCCCGATGCAATTTCTGTGTTTCATCAACACTCTGATAGCCCGCAGATACAGAGTGCCACCAGATGTGCATCGGAAACTACTACTGGTATTCCAGGGAACGATCAAATCGTAGACTGTTTGAGACAATACTCCCATGGAGGAAAGTGCTGATGGTGACGGTTGTATTCCATCCCGATGCAATTTCTGTGTTTCATCAACACTCTGATAGTCCACAGATTACAGAATGCCTCCAGATGTGCATCGGAAACTACTACTTTTCTTCCAGTGAACGATCAAATCCTAGACGGTTTCAGACATTACTCCCATGTAGGAAAGTGTGGATTGTATCTGTTGTATTCACTCCCGATGCAATTTCTGTGTTTCATCAACACTTTGAAGGTCCACAGATTACAGAATGCCTCCAGATGTGCATCGGAAACTACTACTGGTCTTCCAGGGAACGATCAAAGTGTAGAATGTTTGAGACATTACTCCCATGGAGGAAAGTACATGTGGTGACTGTTGTATTCAATCCCGATGCAATTTCTATGTTTCATCAACACTCTGATAGTCCACAGATTACAGATTGCCTCCAGATGTGCATCGGAAACTACTACTGGTCTTCCGGGGAACGATCAAAGCGTCGACTGTTTCAGACATTACCCCCATGGAGAAATGTGCGGATGGTGACTGTAGTATTCAAACCCAATGCAATTTCTGTGTTTCATCAACACTCTGACAGTCCACAGGTTACAGAATGCCACCAGATGTGTATCGGAAACTACTACTGGTCTTCCAGGGAACGATCAAGGCGTAGACTGTTTCAGACGTTACTCTTATGGAGAAAAGTGCGGATGGTGACTGTTGTATTCAATCCCGAGGCAATTTCTGTGTTTCATCAACACTCTGATAGTCCACAGATAACAGATTGTCTCCAGATGTGCATCGGAAACTACTACTGGTCTTCCAGGGAACGATCAAATCGTAGACTGTTTCAGACATTACTCCCATGTAGGAAAGTGCGGATTGTGACTGTTGTATTCACTCCCGATGCAATTTCTGTGTTTCATCAACACTTTGAAGGTCCACAGATTACAGAATGCCTCCAGACGTGCATCGGAAACTACTACTGGTCTTACAGGGAACGATCAAATCGTAGACTGTTTGAGACATTATTCCCATGGAGGAAAGGGCGCATGGTGACTGTTGTATTCAATCCCGATGCTATTTCTGTGTTTCATCAACACTCTGAAAGTCCACAGATTACAGAATGCCACCAGATGTGCATCGGAAACTACTACTGGTCATCCAAGGAACGATCAAAGCGTAGACTGTTTCAGACATTACTCCCATGGAAGAAAGTGCGGATGGTGACTGCTGTATTTACTCCCGATGAATTTTTTGTGTTTCATCAACACTCTGATAGTCCACAAATTACACAATGCCACCAGATGTACATCGGAAGCTACTACTGGTCTTCCAGGGAACGATCAAAGCGTCGACTGTTTCAGACATTACCCCCATGGAGGAAAGTGCGGATGGTGACTGTAGTATTCAAACCCGATGCAATTTCTGTGTTTCATCAACACTCTGACAGTCCACAGGTTACAGAATGCCACCAGATGTGTATCGGAAACTACTACTGGTCTTCCAGGGAACGATCAAAGCGTAGACTGTTTCAGACGTTACTCTTATGGAGAAAAGTGCGGATGGTGACTGTTGTATTCAATCCCGAGGCAATTTCTGTGTTTCATCAACACTCTGATAGTCCACAGATTACAGATTGTCTCCAGATGTGCATCGGATACTACTACTGGTCCTCCTGGGAACGATCAAAGCGTAGACTGTTTGAGACATTACTCCCGTGGAGGAAAGTGCGAATGGTGGCTGTTGCATTCAATCCCGATGCATTTTCTGTTTTTCATCAACACTCTGATAGTCCACAGATTACAGAATGCCACCAGATGTGCATCGGAAACTACTACTGGTATTACTGGGAACGATCAAATCGTAGACTGTTTCAGACATTACTCCCATGGAGGAAGGTGTGGATGGTGACTGTTGTATTCAATCCCGATGCAATTTCTGTGTTTCATCAACACTCTGATAGTCCACAGATTACAGCATGCCTCCAGATGTGCATCGGAAACTACTACTGGTCTTCCAGGGAACGATCAAATCGTAGACTGTTTCAGACATTACTCCCATGTAGGAAAGTGCGGATTGTGACTGTTGTATTTACTCCCGATGCAATATTTGTGTTTCATCAACACTTTGAAGGTCCACAGATTACAGAATGCCTCCAGACGTGCATCGGAAACTACTACTGGTCTTACAGGGAACGATCAAATCGTAGACTGTTTCAGACATTACTCCCATGGAGGAAAGGGCGCATGGTGACTGTTGTATTCAATCCCGATGCTATTTCTGTGTTTCATCAACACTCTGAAAGTCCACAGATTACAGAATGCCACCAGATGTGCATCGGAAACTACTACTGGTCTTCCAGGGAACGATCAAAGCATAGACGCATAGACTGTTTGAGACATTACTCCTGTGGACAAAAGTTAGCATGGTGACTGTTGTATTCAATCCCGATGCAATTTCTGTGTTTCATCAACACTCTGATAGTCCACAGATTACAGCATGCCTCCAGATGTGCATCGGAAACTACTACTGGTCTTCCAGGGAACGATCAAATCGTAGACTGTTTCAGACATTACTCCCATGTAGGAAAGTGCGGATTGTGACTGTTGTATTCACTCCCGATGCAATATCTGTGTTTCATCAACACTTTGAAGGTCCACAGATTACAGAATGCCTCCAGACGTGCATCGGAAACTACTACTGGTCTTGCAGGGAACGATCAAATCGTCGACTTTTTCAGACATTACTCCCGTGGAGGAAACTGCGCATGGTGACTGTTGTATTTAATCCCGATGCTATTTCTGTGTTTCATCAACACTCTGATAGTCCACAGATTACAGAATGCCACCAGATGTGCATCGGAAACTACTACTGGTCATCCAAGGAACGATCAAAGCGTAGACTGTTTCAGACATTACTCCCATGGAAGAAAGTGCGGATGGTGACTGCTGTATTTACTCCCGATGAATTTTTTGTGTTTCATCAACACTCTGATAGTCCACAAATTACACAATGCCACCAGATGTACATCGGAAGCTACTACTGGTCTTCCAGGGAACGATCAAAGCGTCGACTGTTTCAGACATTACCCCCATGGAGGAAAGTGCGGATGGTGACTGTAGTATTCAAACCCGATGCAATTTCTGTGTTTCATCAACACTCTGACAGTCCACAGGTTACAGAATGCCACCAGATGTGTATCGGAAACTACTACTGGTCTTCCAGGGAACGATCAAAGCGTAGACTGTTTCAGACGTTACTCTTATGGAGAAAAGTGCGGATGGTGACTGTTGTATTCAATCCCGAGGCAATTTCTGTGTTTCATCAACACTCTGATAGTCCACAGATTACAGATTGTCTCCAGATGTGCATCGGATACTACTACTGGTCTTCCTGGGAACGATCAAAGCGTAGACTGTTTGAGACATTACTCCCGTGGAGGAAAGTGCGAATGGTGGCTGTTGCATTCAATCCCGATGCATTTTCTGTTTTTCATCAACACTCTGATAGTCGACAGATTACAGAATGCCACCAGATGTGCATCGGAAACTACTACTGGTATTACTGGGAACGATCAAATCGTAGACTGTTTCAGACATTACTCCCATGGAGGAAGGTGTGGATGGTGACTGTTGTATTCAATCCCGATGCAATTTCTGTGTTTCATCAACACTCTGATAGTCCACAGATTACAGCATGCCTCCAGATGTGCATCGGAAACTACTACTGGTCTTCCAGGGAACGATCAAATCGTAGACTGTTTCAGACATTACTCCCATGGAGGAAAGGGCGCATGGTGACTGTTGTATTCAATCCCGATGCTATTTCTGTGTTTCATCAACACTCTGAAAGTCCACAGATTACAGAATGCCACCAGATGTGCATCGGAAACTACTAGTGGTCTTCCAGGGAACGATCAAAGCATAGACGCATAGACTGTTTGAGACATTACTCCTGTGGACGAAAGTTAGCATGGTGACTGTTGTATTCAATCCCGATGCAATTTCTGTGTTTCATCAACACTCTGATAGTCCACAGATTACAGCATGCCTCCAGAAGTGCATCGGAAACTACTACTGGTCTTCCAGGGAACGATCAAATCGTAGACTGTTTCAGACATTACTCCCATGTAGGAAAGTGCGGATTGTGACTGTTGTATTCACTCCCGATGCAATATCTGTGTTTCATCAACACTTTGAAGGTCCACAGATTACAGAATGCCTCTAGACGTGCATCGGAAACTACTACTGGTCTTGCAGGGAACGATCAAATCGTCGACTTTTTCAGACATTACTCCCGTGGAGGAAACTGCGCATGGTGACTGTTGTATGAAATCCCGATGCAATTTCTATGTTTCATCAACACTCGGATAGTCCACAGATTATAGAATGCCACCAGATGTGCATCGGTAACTACTACTGGTGTTCCAGGGAACGATCAAAGCCTGGACTGTTTCAGAATTACTCACATGGAGGAAAGTGCGCATGGTGACTGTTGTATTCAATCCCGATGCAATTTCTGTGTTTCATCAACACTTTGAAGGTCCACAGATTACAGAATGCCACCAGATGTGCATTGGAAACTACTACTGGTCCTCCAGGGAACTATCAAAGCGTAGACTGTTTGAGACATTACTCCCACGGAGGAAAGTGCGCATGGTGACTGTTGTATTCAAACCCGATGCAATTTCTGTGTTTCATCAACACTCTGACAGTCCACAGATTACAGATTGCCTCCAGATGTGCATCGGAAACTACTACTGGTCTTCCAGGGAACGATCAAAATCGTACACTGTTTGCGACATTACTCCCATGGAGAAAAGTTCGCATGGTGACTGTTGTATTCAATCCCGATGTAATTTCTGTGTTTCATCAATACTCTGATAGTCCACAGATTACAGAATGCTACCATAAGTGCATCGGAAACTACTACTGGTCTTCCAGGGAGCTATCAAATCGTAGACTGTTTGAGACATTACTCCCATGGAGGGTAGTGTGGATGGTGATTGTTGTATTCAATCCCGATGCAATTTCTATGTTTCATCAACACTCTGATAGTCCACAGATTACAGATAGCCTCCAGATGTGCATCGGAAACTACTACTGGTCTTCCAGGGAACGATCAAAGCATAGACGCATAGACTGTTTGAGACATTACTCCTGTGGACGAAAGTTAGCATGGTGACTGTTGTATTCAATCCCGATGCAATTTCTGTGTTTCATCAACACTCTGATAGTCCACAGATTACAGCATGCCTCCAGATGTGCATCGGAAACTACTACTGGTCTTCCAGGGAACGATCAAATCGTAGACTGTTTCAGACATTACTCCCATGTAGGAAAGTGCGGATTGTGACTGTTGTATTCACTCCCGATGCAATATCTGTGTTTCATCAACACTTTGAAGGTCCACAGATTACAGAATGAGTCCAGACGTGCATCGGAAACTACTACTGGTCTTGCAGGGAACGATCAAATCGTAGACTGTTTGAGACATTACTCCCATGGAGGAAAGGGCGCATGGTGACTGTTGTATTCAATCCCGATGCTATTTCTGTGTTTTATCAACACTCTGAATGTCCACAGATTACAGAATGCCACCAGATATGCATCGGAAACTATTACTGGCCTTCCAGGGAACGATCAAAGCGTAGACTGTTTGTGACATTACTCCTGTGGACGAAAGTTCGCATGGTGACTGTTGTATTCAATCCCGATGCAATTTCTGTGTTTCATCAACACTCTGATAGCCCGCAGATACAGAGTGCCACCAGATGTGCATCGGAAACTACTACTGGTATTCCAGGGAACGATCAAATCGTAGACTGTTTGAGACAATACTCCCATGGAGGAAAGTGCTGATGGTGACGGTTGTATTCCATCCCGATGCAATTTCTGTGTTTCATCAACACTCTGATAGTCCACAGATTACAGAATGCCTCCAGATGTGCATCGGAAACTACTACTTTTCTTCCAGTGAACGATCAAATCCTAGACGGTTTCAGACATTACTCCCATGTAGGAAAGTGTGGATTGTATCTGTTGTATTCACTCCCGATGCAATTTCTGTGTTTCATCAACACTTTGAAGGTCCACAGATTACAGAATGCCTCCAGATGTGCATCGGAAACTACTACTGGTCTTCCAGGGAACGATCAAAGCGTAGAATGTTTGAGACATTACTCCCATGGAGGAAAGTACATGTGGTGACTGTTGTATTCAATCCCGATGCAATTTCTATGTTTCATCAACACTCTGATAGTCCACAGATTACAGATTGCCTCCAGATGTGCATCGGAAACTACTGGTCTTCCGGGGAACGATCAAAGCGTCGACTGTTTCAGACATTACCCCCATGGAGAAATGTGCGGATGGTGACTGTAGTATTCAAACCCAATGCAATTTCTGTGTTTCATCAACACTCTGACAGTCCACAGGTTACAGAATGCCACCAGATGTGTATCGGAAACTACTACTGGTCTTCCAGGGAACGATCAAGGCGTAGACTGTTTCAGACGTTACTCTTATGGAGAAAAGTGCGGATGGTGACTGTTGTATTCAATCCCGAGGCAATTTCTGTGTTTCATCAACACTCTGATAGTCCACAGATAACAGATTGTCTCCAGATGTGCATCGGATACTACTACTGGTCTTCCTGGAAACGATCAAAGCGTAGACTGTTTGAGACATTACTCCCGTGGAGGAAAGTGCGAATGGTGGCTGCTGTATTCAATCCCGATGCATTTTCTGTTTTTCATCAACACTCTGATAGTCCACAGATTACAGAATGCCACCAGATGTGCATCGGAAACTACTACTGGTCTTCCAGGGAACGATCAAATCGTAGACTGTTTCAGACATTACTCCCATGTAGGAAAGTGCGGATTGTGACTGTTGTATTCACTCCCGATGCAATTTCTGTGTTTCATCAACACTTTGAAGGTCCACAGATTACAGAATGCCTCCAGACGTGCATCGGAAACTACTACTGGTCTTACAGGGAACGATCAAATCGTAGACTGTTTGAGACATTATTCCCATGGAGGAAAGGGCGCATGGTGACTGTTGTATTCAATCCCGATGCTATTTCTGTGTTTCATCAACACTCTGAAAGTCCACAGATTATAGAATGCCACCAGATGTGCATCGGAAACTACTACTGGTCATCCAAGGAACGATCAAAGCGTAGACTGTTTCAGACATTACTCCCATGGAAGAAAGTGCGGATGGTGACTGCTGTATTTACTCCCGATGAATTTTTTGTGTTTCATCAACACTCTGATAGTCCACAAATTACACAATGCCACCATATGTACATCGGAAGCTACTACTGGTCTTCCAGGGAACGATCAAAGCGTCGACTGTTTCAGACATTACCCCCATGGAGGAAAGTGCGGATGGTGACTGTAGTATTCAAACCCGATGCAATTTCTGTGTTTCATCAACACTCTGACAGTCCACAGGTTACAGAATGCCACCAGATGTGTATCGGAAACTACTACTGGTCTTCCAGGGAACGATCAAAGCGTAGACTGTTTCAGACGTTACTCTTATGGAGAAAAGTGCGGATGGTGACTGTTGTATTCAATCCCGAGGCAATTTCTGTGTTTCATCAACACTCTGATAGTCCACAGATTACAGATTATCTCCAGATGTGCATCGGATACTACTACTGGTCCTCCTGGGAACGATCAAAGCGTAGACTGTTTGAGACATTACTCCCGTGGAGGAAAGTGCGAATGGTGGCTGTTGCATTCAATCCCGATGCATTTTCTGTTTTTCATCAACACTCTGATAGTCCACAGATTACAGAATGCCACCAGATGTGCATCGGAAACTACTACTGGTATTACTGGGAACGATCAAATCGTAGACTGTTTCAGACATTACTCCCATGGAGGAAGGTGTGGATGGTGACTGTTGTATTCAATCCCGATGCAATTTCTGTGTTTCATCAACACTCTGATAGTCCACAGATTACAGCATGCCTCCAGATGTGCATCGGAAACTACTACTGGTCTTCAAGGGAACGATCAAATCGTAGACTGTTTCAGACATTACTCCCATGTAGGAAAGTGCGGATTGTGACTGTTGTATTCACTCCCGATGCAATATTTGTGTTTCATCAACACTTTGAAGGTCCACAGATTACAGAATGCCTCCAGACGTGCATCGGAAACTACTACTGGTCTTACAGGGAACGATCAAATCGTAGACTGTTTCAGACATTACTCCCATGGAGGAAAGGGCACATGGTGACTGTTGTATTCAATCCCGATGCTATTTCTGTGTTTCATCAACACTCTGAAAGTCCACAGATTACAGAATGCCACCAGATGTGCATCGGAAACTACTACTGGTCTTCCAGGGAACGATCAAAGCATAGACGCATAGACTGTTTGAGACATTACTCCTGTGGACGAAAGTTAGCATGGTGACTGTTGTATTCAATCCCGATGCAATTTCTGTGTTTCATCAACACTCTGATAGTCCACAGATTACAGCATGCCTCCAGATGTGCATCGGAAACTACTACTGGTCTTCCAGGGAACGATCAAATCGTAGACTGTTTCAGACATTACTCCCATGTAGGAAAGTGCGGATTGTGACTGTTGTATTCACTCCCGATGCAATATCTGTATTTCATCAACACTTTGAAGGTCCACAGATTACAGAATGCCTCCAGACGTGCATCGGAAACTACTACTGGTCTTGCAGGGAACGATCAAATCGTCGACTTTTTCAGACATTACTCCCGTGGAGGAAACTGCGCATGGTGACTGTTGTATTTAATCCCGATGCAATTTCTATGTTTCATCAACACTCGGATAGTCCACAGATTATAGAATGCCACCAGATGTGCATCGGTAACTACTACTGGTGTTCCAGGGAACGATCAAAGCCTGGCCTGTTTCAGAATTACTCCCATGGAGGAATGTGCGGATGGTGACTGTTGTATTCAATCCCGATGCAATTTCTGTGTCTCATCAACGCTCTGATAGTCCACAGATTACAGAATGAATCAGGATGTGCATCGGAAACTACTACTGGTCTACCAGGGAACGATCAAATTGTTGACTGTTTCAGACATTACTCCCAAGTAGGAAAGCGCGTATTGTGCCTGTTGTATTCACTCCCGAGGCAATTTCTGTGTTTCATCAACACTTTGAAGGTCCACAGATTACAGAATGCCTCCAGATGTGCATCGGAAACTACTACTGGTCTTCCAGGGAGCTATCAAATCGTAGACTGTTTGAGACATTACTCCCATGGAGGGTAGTGTGGATGGTGATTGTTGTATTCAATCCCGATGCAATTTCTATGTTTCATCAACACTCTGATAGTCCACAGATTACAGATAGCCTCCAGATGTGCATCGGAAACTACTACTGGTCTTCCAGGGAACGATCAAAGCGTAGACTGTTTGAGACATTTCTCCCATGAAGGAAAGTGCGCATGGTGAATGCTGTATTCAATCCCGATGCTATTTCTGTGTTTCATCAACACTCTGATAGTCCACAGATTACAGAATGCCACCAGATGTGCATCGGAAATTACTACTGGTATTCCAGGCAACGATCAAAGCGTAGACTGTTTGAAACATTACTCCCATCGAGGAAAGTGCGCATGGTGACTGTTGTATTCAATCCCGATGCAATTTCTGTGTTTCATCAACATTTTGAAGGTCCACAGATTACAGAATGCCACCAGATGTGCATCGGAAACCAGTACTGGTCTTCCAGGGAACGATCAAAGCGTAGACTGTTTGAGACATTACTCCCATGGAGGAAAATGCGGATGGTGACTGTTGTATTCAATCTCGATGCAATTTCTGTGTTTCATCAACACTCTGATTATCCACAAATTACAGAATGCCAACAGATGTACATCGGGAACTACTACTGGTCTTCAGGGGAACGATCAAATCGTAGACTGTTTGAAACATTACTCCCGTGGAGGAAAGTGCGCATGGTGACTGTTGTATTCAATCCCCATGCAATTTCTATGTTTTATCAACGCTCTGATAGTCCACAGATTAGAGATAGCCTCCAGATGTGCATCGCAAACTACTACTGGTCTTCCAGGGAACGATCAAAGCGTAGACCGTTTGAGACCTTACTCCCGTGGAGGAAAGTGCGCATGGTGACTGTTGTATTCTATCCCGATGCAATTTCTGTGTTTCATCAACACTCTGATAGTCCACAGATTACAGAATGCCTCCAGATAAGCATTGGAAACTACCGCTGGTCTTCCAGGGAACGATCAAGGCGTAGACTGTTTGAGACATTACTCCCATGGAGGAAAGTGCGGATGGTGACTGTTGTATTCAATCCCGATGCAATTTCTGTGTTTCATCAACACTCTCATAGTCCACCGATTACAGAATACCACCAGATGTGCATCGGAAACTACTACTAGTCTTCCAGGGAACGATCAAAGCGTAGACTGTTTGAGACATATCTCCCATGGAGGAAAGTGCGCATGGTGACTGTTGTATTCAATCCCGATGCTATTTCTGTGTTTCATCAACACTCTGATAGTCCACAGATTACAGAATGCCACCAGATGTGCATCGGAAACTACTACTGGTATTCCAGGCAACGATCAAAGCGTAGACTGTTTGAAACATTACTCCCGTGGAGGAAAGTGCGCATGGTGACTGCTGTATTCAATCCCGATGCAGTTGCTGTGTTTCGTCAACACTCTGATAGTCCACAGATTACAGAATGCCACCAGATGTGCATCGGAAACCACTACTGGTCATCCAGGGAACGATCAAAGCGTAGACTGTTTGAGACATTACTCCATGGAGGAAAATGCGGATGGTGACTGTTGTATTCAATCCCGATCCAATTTCTGTGTTTCATCAACACTCTGATGGTCCCCAAATTACAGAATGCCTCCAGATGTGCATCGGAAACTACTACTGGTCTTCCAGGGAACGATCCAAGCGTAGACTGTTTCAGACGTTACTACCATGGAGGAAAATGCTGATGGTGACTGTTGTATTCAATCCCGATGCTATTTCTGTGTTTCATCAACACTCTGATAGTCCACAGATTACAGAATGCCTCCAGATGTGCATCGGAAAGTACTACTGGTCTTCCAGGGAACGGTCAAATCGTAGACTGTTTCAGACATTACTCCCATGTAGGAAAGTGCGGATTGTGACTGTTGTATTCACTCCCGATGCAATATCTGTGTTTCATCAACACTTTGAAGGTCCACAGATTACAGAATTTCTCCAGACGTGCATCGGAAACTACTACTGGTCTTACAGGGAACGATCAAATCGTAGACTGTTTCAGACATTACTCCCATGGAGGAAAGGGCGCATGGTGACTGTTGTATTCAATCCCGATGCTATTTCTGTGTTTCATCAACACTCTGAAAGTCCACAGATTACAGAATGCCACCAGATGTGCATCGGAAACAACTACTGGTCTTCCAGGGAACGATCAAAGCGTAGACTGTTTGAGACATTACTCCGGTGGACGAAAAATCGCATGGTGACTGTTGTATTCAATCCCGATGCAATTTCTGTGTTTCATCAACACTCTGATAGTCCACAGATTACAGATTGTCTCCAGATGTGCATCGGATACTACTACTGGTCTTCCAGGGAACGATCAAAGCGTAGACTGTTTCAGACATTACTCCAATGGAGGAAAGTGCATATGGTGACTGTTGTATTAAATCCCGTTGCATTTTCTATGTTTCATCAACACTCTGATAGTCCACAGATTACAGATTGCCTCCAGATGTGCATCGAAAACTACTACTGGTCCTCCAGGGAAAGATCAAAGCGTCGACTGTTTCAGACATTACTCACGTGGAGGAAAGTGCGCATGGTGACTGTTGTATTTAATCCCGATGCAATTTCTATGTTTCATCAACACTCGGATAGTCCACAGATTACAGAATGCCACCAGATGTGCATCGGTAACTACTACTGGTGTTCCAGGGAACGATCAAAGCCTGGACTGTTTCAGAATTACTCCCATGGAGGAAAGTGCGGATGGTGACTGTTGTATTCAATCCCGATGCAATTTCTGTGTTTCATCAACGCTCTGATAGTCCACAGATTACAGAATGCCTCAGGATGTGCATCGGAAACTACTACTGGTCTACCAGGGAACGATCAAATTGTAGACTGTTTCAGACATTACTCCCAAGTAGGAAAGCGCGTATTGTGACTGTTGTATTCACTCCCGAGGCAATTTCTGTGTTTCATCAACACTTTGAAGGTCCACAGATTACAGAATGCCTCCAATGCCTCCAGATGTGTATCGGAAACTACTACTGGTCTTCCAGGGAGCGATCAAATCGTAGACTGTTTGAGACATTTCTCCCATGAAGGAAAGGGCGCATGGTGAATGCTGTATTCAATCCCGATGCTATTTCTGTGTTTCATCAACACTCTGATGGTCCACAAATTACAGAATGCCAACAGATGTACATCGGGAACTACTACTGGTCTTCCAGGGAACGATCAAATCGTAGACTGTTTGAAACATTACTCCCGTGGAGGAAAGTGCGCATGGTGACTGTTGTATTCAATCCCGATGCAATTTCTATGTTTTATCAACACTCTAATAGTCCACAGATTAGAGATAGCCTCCAGATGTGCATCGGAAACTACTACTGGTCTTCCAGGGAACGATCAAAGCGTAGACCGTTTGAGACCTTACTCCCGTGGAGGAAAGTGCGCATGGTGACTGTTGTAATCAATCCCGATGCAATTTCTGTGTTTCATCAACACTCTGATAGTCCACAGATTACAGAATGCCTCCAGATAAACATTGGAAACTACCGCTGGTCTTCCAGGAACGATCAAAGCGTAGACTGTTTGAGACATTACTCCCATGGAGGAAAGTGCGGATGGTGACTGTTGTATTCAATCCCGATGCAATTTCTGTGTTTCATCGACACTCTCATAGTCCACCGATTACAGAATACCACCAGATGTGCATCGGAAACTACTACTGGTCTTCCAGGGAACGATCAAAGCGTAGACTGTTTGAGACATTTCTCTCATGGAGGAAAGTGCGCATGGTGATTGTTGTATTCAATCCCGATGCTATTTCTGTGTTTCATCAACACTCTGATAGTCCACAGATTACAGAATGCCACCAGATGTGCATCGGAAACTACGACTGGTCTTCCAGGGAACGATCCAAGCGTAGACTGTTTCAGACGTTACTACCATGGAGGAAAATGCGGATGGTGACTGTTGTATTCAATCCCGATGCTATTTCTGTGTTTCATCAACACTCTGATAGTCCACAGATTACAGAATGCCTCCAGATGTGCATCGGAAAGTACTACTGGTCTTCCAGGGAACGATCAAATTGTAGACAGTTTCAGACATTACTCCCATGTAGGAAAGTGCGGATTGTGACTGTTGTATTCACTCCCGAGGCAATTTCTGTGTTTCATCAACACTTTGAAGGTCCACAGATTACAGAATGCGTCAGGATGTGTATCGGAAACTACTACTGGTCTTCCAGGGAACGATCAAAGCGTAGTCTGTTTGAGACATTACTCCCATGGAGGAAAGTGCGGATGTTGACTGTTGTATTCAATCCCGATGCAATTTCTATGTTTCATCAACACTCTGAGAGTCCACAGATTACAGAATACCACCAGATGTGCATCGGAAACTACTACTGGTCTTCCAGGGAACGATCAAAGCGTAGACTGTTTGAGACATTTCTCCAATGGAGGAAGGTGCCCATGGTGACTGTTGTATTCAATCCCGATGCTATCTCTGTGTTTCATCAACAATCTGATAGTCCACAGATTACAGAATGCCACCAGATGTACATCAGAAACAACTACTGGTATTCCAGGCAACGATCAAAGCGTAGACTGCTTGAAACATTACTCACGTGGAGGAAAGTGCGCATGGTGACTGTTGTATTCAATCCCGATGCAATTTCTGTGTTTCATCAACATTTTCAAGGTCCACAGATTACAGAATGCCACCAGATGTGCATCAGAAACCACTACTGGTCTTCCAGGGAACGATCAAAGCGTAGACTGTTTGAGACATTACTCCCATGGAGGAAAATGCGGATGGTGACTGTTGTATTCAATCCCGATGCAATTTCTGTGTTTCATCAACACTCTGATGGTCCACAAATTACAGAATGCCACCAGATGTACATCGGGAACTACTACTGGTCTTCCAGGGAACGATCAAAGCGTAGACTGTTTCAGACATTACTACCATGGAGGAAAGTGCGGATGGTGACTGTTGTATTCAATCCCGATACAATTTCTGTTTTTCATCAACGCTTTGTAGGTCCACAGATTACAGAATGCCTCCAGATTTTCATCGGAAACTACTACTTGTCTTCCAGAGAACGATAAAAGCGTAGACTGTTTGAGATATTACTCCCAAAGAGGACAGTGATGATGGTGACTGTTGTATTCAATCCCGATGCAATTTCGGTGTTTCATCAACACTCTGATAGTCCACAAATTACACAATGCCACCAGATGTACATCGGGAACTACTGCTGGTCTTCCAGGGAACGATCAAAGCATAGACTGTTTGAGACATTTCTCCAATGGAGGAAAGTGTGCGTGGTGACTGTTGTATTCAATCCCGATGCAATTTCTGTGTTTCATCAACACTCTGATGGTCCACAAATTACAGAATGCCACCAGATGTACATCGGGAACTACTACTGGTCTTCCAGGGAACGATCAAAGCGTAGACTGTTTCAGATATTACTACCATGGAGGGAAGCGCGGATGGTGACAGTTGTATTCAATCCCGATACAATTTCTGTGTTTCATCAACGCTTTGAAGGTCCACAGATTACAGAATGCCTGCAGATGTACATCGGGAACTACTGCTGGTCTTCCAGGGAACGATCAAATCATAGACTGTTTGAGACATTACTCCCATGGAGGAAAGTGCGCATGGTGACTGTTGTATTCAATCCCGATGCAATTTCTTGGTTTCAACAACACTCTGATAGCGCACAGATTACAGAATGCCACCAGATGTGCATCGGAAACTACTACTGGTCTTCCAGGGAACGATCTAAGCCTGGACTGTTTCGGAATTACACCCATTTAGGATTGTGCCAATGGTGACTGTTGTATTCCATCCCGATGCAATTTCTGTGTTTCATCAACGCTCTGATTGTCCACAGATTACAGAATGCCTCCAGATGTGCATCGGAAACTACTACTGGTCTTCCAGGGAACGATCAAATTGTAGACTGCTTCAGACATTACTCCCAAAGAGGACAGAGATGATGGTGACTGTTGTATTCAATCCCGATGCAATTTCTGTGTTTCATCAACACTCTGATAGTCCACAAATTACACAATGCCACCAGATGTACATCGGGAACTACTGCTGGTCTTCCAGGGAACGATCAAAGCATAGACTGTTTGAGACATTACTCCCATGGAGGAAAGTGCGCATGGTGACTGTTGTATTCAATCCCGATGCAATTTCTGTGTTTCAACAACACTCTGATAGCCCACAGATTACAGAATGCCACCAGATGTGCATTGGAAACTACAACTGGTCTTCCAGGGAACGATCAAAGCCTGGACTGTTTCGGAATTGCACCCATTTAGGATTGTGCCAATGGTGACTGTTGTATTCCATCCCGATGCAATTTCTGTGTTTCATCAACGCTCTGATTGTCCACAGATTACAGAATGCCTCCAGATGTGCATCGGAAACTACTACTGGTCTTCCAGGGAACGATCAAATTGTAGACTGCTTCAGACATTACTCCCAAGTAGAAAAGTGCGGATTGTGACTGTTGTATTCACTCCCGAGGCAATTTCTGTGTTTCATCAACACTTTGAAGGTCCACAGATTACAGAATGCCTCCAGATGTGTATCGGAAACTACTACTGGTCTTTTAGGGTACGATCAAAGCGTAGACTGTTTGAGACATTACTCCTGTTGGCGAAAGTTCGCATGGTGACTGTTGTGTTCAATCCCGATGCAATATCTGTGTTTCATCAACACTCAGTTAGTTCACATATTACAGAATGCCTCCAGATGTGAATCGGAAACTACTACTGGTCTTCCAGGGAACGATCATAGCGTGGACTGTTTCAGACATTACTCCCATGGAGGAAAGTGCGGATGGTGACTGTTGTATTCAATCCCGATGCAATTTCTGTGTTTCATCAAGACTCTGATAGTCCACAGAGTACAGAATGCCACCGTATGTGCATCGGAAACTACTACTGGTCTTCCAGGGAACGATCAAAGCCTAGACTGTTGCAGACATTACTCAAATGGAGGAAAGTGCGGATGGTGACTGTTGTATTTACTCCCTATGCAATTTTTGTGTTTCATCAACATTTTAAAGGTCCACAGATTACAGAATGCCTCCAGATGTGCATCGGAAGCTACTACTGGTCTTCCAGGGAACGATCAAAGTGTAGACTGTTTGAGACATTACTCCCATGGAGGAAAGTGCGCATGGTGACTGTTGTATTCAATCCCGATGCTATTTCTGTGTTTCATCAACACTCTGATAGTCCACAGATTACAGAATGCCACCAGATGTGCATCGGAAACTACTACTGGTATTCCAGGGAGCGATCAAATCGTAGAGTGTGTGAGACATTACTCCCATGGAGGAAAGTGCGGATGGTGACTGTTGTATTCAACCCCGATGCAATTTCTGTGTTTCATCAACGCTCTGATACCCCACAGATTACAGAATGCCACCAGATGTGCATCGGAAACTACTACTGGTCTTCCAGGGAACGATCAAAGCGTGGACTGTTTCAGACATTACTCCCATGAAGGAAAGTGCGGATGGTGACTGTTGTACTCAATCCCGATACAATTTCTGTGTTTCATCAACGCTTTGAAGGTCCACAGATTACAGAATGCCTCCTGATTTTCATCGGAAACTACTACTTGTCTTCCAGAGAACGATCAAAGCGTAGACTGTTTGAGTAATTACAACCAAAGAGGACAGAGATGATGGTGACTGTTGTATTCAATCCCGATGCAATTTCTGTGTTTCATCAACACTCTGATAGTCCACAAATTACACAATGCCACCAGATGTACATCGGGAACTACTGCTGGTCTTCCAGGGAACGATCAAAGCATAGACTGTTTGAGACATTACTCCCATGGAGGAAAGTGCGCATGGTGACTGTTGTATTCAATCCCGATGCAATTTCTGTGTTTCAACAACACTCTGATAGCCCACAGATTACAGAATGCCACCAGATGTGCATTGGAAACTACTACTGGTCTTCCAGGGAACGATCAAAGCCTGGACTGTTTCGGAATTACACCCATTTAGGATTGTGCCAATGGAGACTGTTGTATTCCATCCCGATGCAATTTCTGTGTTTCATCAACGCTCTGATTGTCCACAGATTACAGAATGCCTCCAGATGTGCATCGGAAACTACTATTGGTCTTTCAGGGAACGATCAAAGCGTGGACTGTTTCGGAATTACAACCATTTAGGATTGTGCCAATGGTGACTGTTGTATTCCATCCCGATGCAATTTCTGTGTTTCATCAACGCTCTGATTGTCCACAGATTACAGAATGCCTCCAGATGTGCATCGGAAACTACTACTGGTCTTCCAGGGAACGATCAAATTGTAGATTGCTTCAGACATTACTCCCAAGTAGAAAAGTGCGGATTGTTACTGTTGTATTCACTCCCGAGGCAATGTCTGTGTTTCATAAACACTTTGAAGGTCCACAGATTACAGAATGCCTCCAGATGTGCATCAGAAACCACTACTGGTCTTCCAGGGAACGATCAAAGCGTAGACTGCTTGTGACATTACTCCCATGGAGGAAAATGCGTATGGTGACGGTTGTATTCAATCCCGATGCAATTTCTGTGTTTCATCAACACTCTGATGGTCCACAAATTACAGAATGCCACCAGATGTACATCGGTAACTAATACTGGTCTTCCAGGGAACGATCAAAGCCTGGACTGTTTCGGAATTACACCCATGGAGGAAAGTGCGGATGGTGACTGTTGTACTCAATCCCGATACAATTTCTGTGTTTCATCAACGCTTTAAAGGTCCACAGATTACAGAATGCCTCCAGATGTGCATCGGAAACTACTACTGGTCTTCCAGGGAACGATCAAAGCCTGGACTGTTTCGGAATTACAACCATTTAGGATTGTGCCAATGGTGACTGTTGTATTCCATCCCGATGCAATTTCTGTGTTTCATCAACGCTCTGATTGTCCACAGATTACAGAATGCCTCCAGATGTGCATCGGAAACTACTACTGGTCTTCCAGGGAACGATCAAATTGTAGATTGCTTCAGACATTACTCCCAAGTAGAAAAGTGCGGATTGTTACTGTTGTATTCACTCCCGAGGCAATGTCTGTGTTTCATTAACACTTTGAAGGTCCACAGATTACAGAATGCCTCCAGATGTGCATCAGAAACCACTACTGGTCTTCCAGGGAACAATCAAAGCGTAGACTGCTTGAGACATTACTCCCATGGAGGAAAATGCGTATGGTGACGGTTGTATTCAATCCCGATGCAATTTCTGTGTTTCATCAACACTCTGATGGTCCACAAATTACAGAATGCCACCAGATGTACATTGGTAACTAATACTGGTCTTCCAGGGAACGATCAAAGCGTAGACTGTTTGAGACATTACTCCCATGGAGGAAAGTGCGGATGGTGACTGTTGTATTCAATCCCGATACAATTTCTGTGTTTCATCAACACTCTGATAGTCCACAGATTACAGAATACCACCAGATGTGCATCGGAGACTACTACTTGTCTTCCAGAGAACGATCAAAGCGTAGACTGTTTCAGACATTACTACCATGGAGGAAAGTGCGGATGGTGACTGTTGTATTCAATCCCGATACAATTTCTGTGTTTCATCAACGCTTTGAAGGTCCACAGAGTACAGAATGCCTCCTGATTTTCATCGGAAACTACTACTTGTCTTCCAGAGAACGATCAAAACGTAGACTGTTTGAGACATTACTCCCAAAGAGGACAGAGATGATGATGACTGTTGTATTCAATCCCGAAGCAATTTCTGTGTTTCATCAACACTCTGATAGTCCACAAATTACACAATGCCACCAGATGTACATCGGGAACTACTGCTGGTCTTCCAGGGAACGATCAAAGCATAGACTGTTTGAGACATTACTCCCATGGAGGAAAGTGCGCATGGTTACTGTTGTATTCCATCCCGATGCAATTTCTGTGTTTCATCAACGCTCTTATTGTCCACAGATTACAGAATGCCTCCAGATGTGCATCGGAAACTACTACTGGTCTTCCAGGGAACGATCAAATTGTAGACTGCTTCAGACATTACTCCCAAGTTAGAAAAGTGCGGATTGTGACTGTTGTATTCACTCCCGAGGCAATTTCTGTGTTTCATCAACACTTTGAAGGTCCACAGATTACAGAAAGCCTCCAGATGTGTATCGGAAACTACTACTGGTCTTTTAGGGAACGATCAAAGCGTAGACTGTTTGAGACATTACTCCTGTATACGAAAGTTCGCATGGTGACTGTTGTATTCAATCCCGATGCAATTTCTGTGTTTCATCAACACTCAGTTAGTTCACAGATTACAGAATGCCTCCAGATGTGAAATGGAAACTACTACTGGTCTTCCAGGGAACGATCATAGCGTGGACTGTTTCAGACATTACTCCCATGGAGGAAAGTGCGGATGGTGACTGTTGTATTCAATCCCGATGCAATTTCTGTGTTTCATCAACACTCTGATAGTCCACAGAGTACAGAATGCCACCGTATGTGCATCGGAAACTACTACTGGTCTTCCAGGGATCGATCATAGCCTAGACTGTTGCAGACATTACTCAAATGGAGGAAAGTGCGGATGGTGACTGTTGTATTTACTCCCGATGCAATTTTCGTGTTTCATCAACATTTTAAAGGTCCACAGATTACAGAATGCCTCCAGATGTGCATCGGAAGCTACTACTGGTCTTCCAGGGAACGATCAAAGCGTAGACTGTTTGAGACATTACTCCCATGGAGGAAAGTGCGCATGGTGACTGTTGTATTCAATCCCGATGCCATTTCGGTGTTTCATCAACACTCTGATAGTCCACTGAGTACAGAATGCCACTAGATGTACATCGGAAACAACTACTGGTATTCCAGGCAACGATCAAAGCGTAGACTGTTTGAAACATTACTCCCGTGGAGGAAAGTGCGCATGGAGACTCTTGTATTCAATCCCGATGCCATTTCTGTGTTTCATCAACATTTTGAAGGTCCACAGATTACAGAATGCCACCAGATGTGCATCAGAAACCACTACTGGTCTTCCAGGGAACGATCAAAGCGTAGACTGTTTGAGACATTACTCCCATGGAGGAAAATGCGGATGGTGACTGTTGTATTCAATCCCGATGCAATTTCTGTGTTTCATCTACACTCTGATGGTCCACAAATTACAGAATGCCACCAGATGTACATCGGGAACTACTACTGGTCTTCCAGGGAACGATCAAAGCGTAGACTGTTTGAGACATTACTCCCATGGAGGAAAGTGCGGATGGTGACTGTTGTATTCAATCCTGATACAATTTCTGTGTGTTTCATCAACACTCTGATAGTCCACAGATTACAGAATACCTCCAGATGTGCATCGGAAACTACTACTTGTCTTCCAGAGAACGATCAAAACGTAGACTGTTTGAGACATTACTCCCAAAGAGGACAGTGATGATGGTGACTGTTGTATTCAATCCCGATGCAATTTCTGTGTTTCATCAACACTCTGATAGTCCACAAATTACACAATGCCACCAGATGTAGATCGGGAACTACTGCTGGTCTTCCAGGGAACGATCAAAGCATAGACTGATTGAGACATTACTCCCATGGAGGAAAGTGCGCATGGTGACTGTTGTATTCAATCCCGATGCAATTTCTGTGTTTCAACAACACTCTGATAGCCCACAGATTACAGATTGCCACCAGATGTGCATCGGAAACTACTACTGGTCTTCCAGGGAACGATCAAAGCCTGGACAGTTTCGGAATTACACCCATTTAGGATTGTGCCAATGGTGACTGTTGTATTCCATCCCGATGCAATTTCTGTGTTTCATCAACGCTCTGATTGTCCACAGATTACAGAATGCCTCCAGATGTGCATCGGAAACTACTACTGGTCTTCCAGGGAACGATCAAATTGTAGACTGCTTCAGACATTACTCCCAAGTAGAAAAGTGCGGATTGTGACTGTTGTATTCACTCCCGAGGCAATTTCTGTGTTTCAACAAGACTTTGAAGGTCCACAGATTACAGAATTCCTCCAGATGTGTATCGGAAACTACTACTGGTCTTTTAGGGAACGATCAAAGCGTAGACTGTTTGAGACATTACTGCTGTATACGAAAGTTCGCATGGTGACTGTTGTATTCAATCCCGATGCAATTTCTGTGTTTCATCAACACTCAGTTAGTTCACAGATTACAGAATGCCTCCAGATGTGAATCGGAAACTACTACTGGTCTTCCAGGGAACGATCATTGCGTGGACTGTTTCAGACATTACTCCCAAGGAGGAAAGTGCGGATGGTGACTGTTCTATTCAATCCCGATGCAATTTCTGTGTTTCATCAACACTCTGATTGTCCACAGAGTACAGAATGCCACCGTATGTGCATCGGAAACTACTACTGGTCTTCCAGATAACGATCAAAGCCTAGACTGTTGCAGACATTACTCAAATGGAGGAAAGTGCGGATGGTGACTGTTGTATTTACTCCCGATGCAATTTTTGTTTTTCATCAACATTTTAAAGGTCCACAGATTACAGAATGCCTCCAGATGTGCATCGGAAGCTACTACTGGTCTTCCAGGGAATGATCAAAGCGTAGACTGTTTGAGACATCACTCCCATGGAGGAAAGTGCGCATGGTGACTGTTGTATTCAATCCCGATGCTATTTCTGTGTTTCATCAACACTCTGATAGTCCACAGATTACAGAATGCCACCAGATGTGCATCGGAAACTACTACTGGTATTCCAGGGAACGATCAAATCGTAGAGTGTGTGAGACATTACTCCCATGGAGGAAAGTGCGGATGGTGACTTTTGAATTCAACCCCGATGCAATTTCTGTGTTTCATCAACACTCTGATACCCCACAGATTACAGAATGCTACCAGATGTGCATCGGAAACTACTACTGGTCTTCCAGGGAACGATCAAAAACGTGGACTGTTTCAGACATTACTCCCATGGAGGAAAGTGCGGATGGTGACTGTTGTATTCAATCCCGATGCAATTTCTGTGTTTCATCAACACTCTGATAGTCCACAGAGTACAGAATGCCACCAGATGTGCATCGGAAACTACTACTGGTCTTCCAGGGAACGATCAAAGCCTAGACTGTTGCAGGCATTACTCCCATGGAGGAAAGTGCGGATGGTGACTGTTGTATTCAATCCCGATGCAATTTCTGTGTTTCATCAACACTCTGATAGTCCACAGAGTACAGAATGCCACCAGATGTGCATCGGAAACTACTACTGATCATCCAGGGAACGATCAAAGCCTAGACTGTTGCAGACATTACTCCCATGGAGGAAAGTGCGCATGGTGACTGTTGTATTCAATCCCGATGTTATTTCTGTGTTTCATCAACAATCTGATAGTCCACAGATTACAGTTTGCCACCAGATGTACATCGGAAACAACTACTGGTATTCCAGGCAACGATCAAAGCGTAGACTGTTTGAAACATTACTCCCGTGGAGGAAAGTGCGCATGGTGACTGTTGTATTCAATCCCGATGCAATTTCTGTGTTTCATCAACATTTTGAAGGTCCACAAGTTACAGAATGCCACCAGATGTGCATCAGAAACCACTACTGGTCTTCCAGGGAACGATCAAAGCGTAGACTGTTTGAGACATTACTCCCATGGAGGAAAATGCGGATGGTGACTGTTGTATTCAATCCCGATGCAATTTCTGTGTTTCATCAACAGTCTGATGGTCCACAAATTACACAATGCCACCAGATGTACATCGGGAACTACTACTGGTCGTCCAGGGAACGATCAAAGCGTAGACTGTTTGAGACATTACCCTCATGGAGGAAAGTGCGGATGGTGACTGTTGTATTCAATCCCGATACAATTTCTGTGTTTCATCAACACTCTGATAGTCCACAGATTACAGAATACCACCAGATGTGCATCGGAAACTACTACTTGTCTTCCAGAGAACGATCAAAGCGTAGACTGTTTGAGACATTACTCCCAAAGAGGACAGTGATGATGGTGACTGTTGTATTCAATCCCGATGCAATTTCTGTGTTTAATCATCACTCTGATAGTCCACAAATTACACAATGCCACCAGATGTACATCGGGAACTACAGCTGGTCTTCCAGGGAACGATCAAAGCATAGACTGTTTGAGACATTACTCCCATGGAAGAAAGTGCGCATGGTGACTGTTGTATTCAATCCCGATGCAATTTCTGTGTTTCAACAACACTCTGATAGCCCACAGATTACAGAATGCCACCAGATGTGCTTCGGAAACTACTACTGGTCTTCCAGGGAACGATCATAGCGTCGACTGTTTCAGACATTACTCCCATGGAGGAATGTGCGGATGGTGACTGTTGTATTCAATCCCGAAGCAATTTCTGTGTTTCATCAACACTCTGATAGTCCACAGAGTACAGAATGCCACCGTATGTGCATCGGAAACTACTACTGGTCTTCCAGGGAACGATCAAAGCCGAGACTGTTGCAGACTTTACTCAAATGGAGGAAAGTTCGGATGGTGTCTGTTGTATTTACTCCCGATGCAATTTTTGTGTTTCATCAACATTTTAAAGGTCCACAGGTTACAGAATGCCTCCAGATGTGCATCGGAAGCTACTACTAGTCTTCCAGGGAACGATCAAAGCGTAGACTGTTTGAGACATTACTCCCATGGAGGAAAGTGCGCATGGTGACTGTTGTATTCAATCCCGATGCAATTTCTGTGTTTCATCAACACTCTGACACCCCACAGATTACAGAATGCTACCAGATGTGCATCGGAAACTACTACTGGTCTTCCAGGGGACGATCAAAGCGTGGACTGTTTCAGACATTACTCCCATGGAGGAAAGTGAGCATGGTGACTCTTGTATTCAATCCCGATGCTATTTCTGTGTTTCATCAACAATCTGATAGTCCACAGATTACAGAATGCCACCAGATGTACATCGGAAACAACTACTGGTATTCCAGGCAACGATCAAAGCGTAGACTGTTTGAAACATTACTCCCGTGGAGGAAAGTGCGCATGGTGACTGTTGTATTCAATCCCGATGCAATTTCTGTGTTTCATCAACATTTTGAAGGTCCACAGATTACAGAATGCCACCAGATGTGCATCAGAAACCACTACTGATCTTCCATCGAACGATCAAAGCGTAGTCTGTTTGAGACATTACTCCCATGGAGGAAAATGCGGATGGTGACTGTTGTATTCAATCCCGATGCAATTTCTGTGTTTCATCAACAATCTGATGGTCCACAAATTACAGAATGCCACCAGATGTACATCGGGAACTACTACTGGTCTTCCAGGGAACAATCAAGGCGTAGACTGTTTGAGACATTACTCCCATGGAGGAAAGTGCGGATGGTGACTGTTGTATTCAATCCCGATACAATTTCTGTGTTTCATCAACACTCTGATAATCCACAGATTACAGAATACCACCAGATGTGCATCGGAAACTACTACTTGTCTTCCAGAGAACGATCAAAGCGTAGACAATTTGAGACATTACTCCCAAAGAGGACAGTGATGATGGTGACTGTTGTATTCAATCCCGATGCAATTTCTGTGTTTCATCAACACTCTGATAGTCCACAAATTACACAATGCCACCAGATGTACATCGGGAACTACTGCTGGTTTTCCAGGGAACGATCAAAGCATAGACTGTTTGAGACATTACTCCCATCGAGGAAAGAGCGCATGGTGACTGTTGTATTCAATCCCGATGTAATTTCTGTGTTTCAACAACACTCTGATAGCCCACATATTACAGAGTGCCACCAGATGTGCATCGGAAACTACTACTGGTCTTCCAGGGAACGATCCAAGCGTGGACTGTTTCGGAACTACACCCATTTAGGATTGTGCCAATGGTGAATGTAGTATTCAATCCCGATGCAATTTCTGTGTTTCATCAACGCTCTGATTGTCCACTGATTACAGAATGCCTCCAGATGTGCATCGGAAACTACTATTGGTCTTCCAGGGAACGATCAAAGCCTAGACTGTTGCAGACATTACTCAAATGGAGGAAAGTGCGGATGGTGACTGTTGTATTACTCCCGATGCAATTTTTGTGTTTCATCAACATTTTAAAGGTCCACAGATTACAGAATGCCTCCAGATGTGCATCGGAAGCTACTACTGGTCTTCCAGGGAACGATCAAAGCGTAGACTGTTTGAGACATTACTGCCATGGAGGAAAGTGCGCATTGTGACTGTTGTATTCAATCCCGATGCTATTTCTGAATTTCATCAACACTCTGATAGTCAACAGATTACAGAATGCCACCAGATGTGCATCGGAAACTACCACTGGTATTCCAGGGAACGATCAAATCGTAGAGTGTGTGAGACATTACTCCCATGGAGGAAAGTGCGGATGGTGACTGTTGTATTCAACCCCGTTGCAATTTCTGTGTTTCATTAACACTCTGATACCCCACAGATTACAGAATGCCACCAGATGTGCATCGGAAACTACTACTGGTCTTCCAGGGAACGATCAAAGCGTGGACTGTTTCAGACATTACTCCCATGGAGGAAAGTGCGGATGGTGACTGTTGTATTCAATCCCGATGCAATTTCTGTGTTTCATCAACACTCTGATAGTCCACAGAGTACAGAATGCCACCAGATGTGCATCGGAAACTACTACTGATCATCCAGGGAACGATCAAAGCCTAGACTGTTGCAAACATTACTCCCATGGAGGAAAGTGCGCATGGTGACTGTTGTATTCAATCCCGATGCAATTTCTGTGTTATATCAACACTCTCATAGTCCACAGATTACAGAATGGATCCAGCTGTGCATCGGAAACTACTACTGGTCTTCCAGGAAACGATCAAAGCGTAGACGGTTTGAGACATTACTCCCTTGGAGGAAAGTGCGGATGGTGACTGATGTATTGAATCCCGATGCAATTTCTGTGTTTTATCAACACTCTGAAGGTCAACAGAATACAGAATGCCTCCAGATGTGCATCGGAAACTACTACTGGTCTTCCAATGAACGTTCAAAGCGTAGACTGTTTGAGACATTACTCCCATGGAGGAAAGTGCGCATGGTGACTGTTGTATTCAATCCCGATGCTATTTCTGAGTTTAATCAACACTCTGATAGTCCACAGATTACATAATGCCTATAGATGTGCATCGGACACTACTACTGGTATTCCAGGGAACGATCAAATCGTTGACTGTGTGAGACATTACTCCCATGGAGGATAGTGCGCATGGTGACTGTTGTATTCAATCCCTATGCATTTCCTGTGTTTCATCAACACTCTGATAGTCTACAGATTACAGAATGCCACCAGTTGTACATCGGAAACCACTACTTGTCTTCCAGGAAACGATCAAAGCGTAGACAGTTTGAGACATTACTCCCATGGAGGAAAGTGCGGATGGTGACTGTTGTATTCAATCCCGATGCAATTTCTGTGTTTCATCAACACTCTGATAGTCCACAAATTACACAATGCCAGCAGATGTACATCGGGAAATAATACTGGTCTTCCTGGGAACGATCAAAGCGTAGACTGTTTGAGACATTACTTACAACGAGGAAAATGCGGATGGTGACTGTTGTATTCAATCCCGATGCAATTTCTGTGTTTCATCAACACTCTGATAGTCCACAAATTACACAATGCCACCAGATGTACCTCCGGAACTACTACTGGTCCCCCGGGGAACGATCAAAGCGTAGACTGTTTGAGACATTACTCCTGTGGAGGAAAGTGCGCATGGTGACTGTTGTATTCAATCCCGATGCAATTTATGTGATTCATGAACACTCTGATAGTCCAAAGATTACAGAATGCCACCAGATTTGCATCGGAAACTACTACTGGTTTTCCAGGGAACGATCAAAGGGTAGACTGTTTGAGACATTACTCCCATGAAGGAATATGCGGATGGTGACTGTTGTATTCACTCCCGATACAATTTTTGTCTTTCATCAACACTCTGATAGTCCACAGATTACAGATGTGCATCGGAAACTACTACTGGCCTTCCAGGAAACGATCAAAGCGTAGACTGTTTGAGACTTTACTCCCATGGAGGAAAGTGCGCATGATGACTGTTGTATTCAATCCCGATGCAATTGCTGTGTTTCGTCAACACTCTGTTAGTCCACAGATTACAGAATGTCACCAGTTGTGCATCGGAAACCACTACTGGTCTTCCAGGGAACGATCAAATTGTAGACTGTTTCAGACATTACTCCCAACTAGGAAAGTGAGGATTGTGACTGTTGTATTCACTCCCGAGGCAATTTCTGTGTTTCATCAACACTTTGTATGTCAACAGATTACAGAATGCCACCAGATGTGCATCGGTAACTACTACTGGTCTTCCAGGGAACGATCAAAGCGTGGACTTTTTCAGACATAACTCCCATTGAGGAAAGTGCGGATGGTGACTGTTGTATTCAATCCAAATGCAATTTCTGTGTTTCATCAACACTCTGATAGTCCACAGATTACAGAATGCCTCCAGATGTGCATCGGAAACTACTACTGGTCTTCCAGGGAACGATCAAAGCGTAGACTGTTTGAGACATTACTCCCGTGGAGGAAAGTGCGCATGGTGACTGTCGTATTTATTCCCCATGCAAATTCTACGTTTCATCAACACTCTGATAGTCCACAGATTACTGAATGCCACCAGATGTGCATAGGAAACTACTACTGGTCTACCAGGGAACGATCAAATTGTACGCTGTTTCAGACATTACTCCCAAGTAGGAAAGTGCGGATTGTGACTGTTGTATTCAATCCCGATGCAATTTCTGTGTTTCATCAACACTCTGATAGTCCACAGATTACAGAATACCACCAGATGTGCATCGGAAACTACTACTGGTCTTCCAGGGAACGATCAAAGCGTAGACTGTTTAAGACATTTCTCCAATGGAGGAAAGTGCGGATGGTGACTGTTGTATTCAATCCCGATGCTATTTCTGGGTTTCATCAACACTCTGATAGTCCACAGATTACAGAATGCCACCAGATGTACATCGGAAACTACTACTGTTATTCCAGGCAACGATCAAAGCGTAGACTGTTTGAAACATTACTCCCGTGGAGGAAAGTGCGCAGGTTGACTGTTGTATTCAATCCCGATGCAGTTTCTGTGTTTCATCAACATTTTAAAGGTCCACAGATTACAGAATGCCACCAGATGTGCATCAGAAACCACTACTGGTCTTCTAGGGAACGATCAAAGCGTACACTGTTTGAGACATTACTCCCATGGAGGAAAATGCGGATGGTGACTGTTGTATTCAATCCCGATGCAATTTCTGTGTTTCATCAACGCTCTGATTGTCCACAGATTACAGAATGCCTCCAGATGTGCATCGGAAACTACTACTGGTCTTTTAGGGGACGATCAAAGCGTAGACTGTTTGAGACATTACTCCCGTGGAGGAAAGTGCGAATGGTGACTCTTGTATTCAATCCTGATGCAATTTCTGTGTTTCATCAACACTCAGTTAGTTCTCAGGTTACAGAATGCCTCCAGATGTGAATCGGAAACTACTACTGGTCTTCCAGGGAACGATCAAAGCGTGGACTTTTTCAGACATAACTCCCATTGAGGAAAGTGCGGATGGTGACTGTTGTATTCAATCCAAATGCAATTTCTGTGTTTCATCAACACTCTGATAGTCCACAGATTACAGAATGCCTCCAGATGTGCATTGGAAACTACTACTGGTCTTCCAGGGAACGATCAGAGCGTAGACTGTTTGAGACATTACTCCCGTGGAGGAAAGTGCGCATGGTGACTGTTGTATTTATTCCCGATGCAATTTCTATGTTTCATCAACACTCTGATAGTCCACAGATTACTGAATGCCACCAGATGTGCATAGGAAACTACTACTTGTCTTCCTGAGAACGATCAAAGCGTAGACTGTTTGAGACATTACTCCCAAAGAGGACAGTGATGATGGTGACTGTTGTATTCAATCCCGATGCAATTTCTGTGTTTCATCAACACTCTGATAGTCCACAAATTACACAATGCCACCAGATGTACATCGGGAACTACAGCTGGTCTTCCAGGGAACGATCAAAGCATAGACTGTTTGAGACATTACTCCCATGGAAGAAAGTGCGCATGGTGACTGTTGTATTCAATCCCGATGCAATTTCTGTGTTTCATCAACACTCTGATAGTCCACAGAGTACAGAATGCCACCGTATGTGCATCGGAAACTACTACTGGTCTTCCAGGGAACGATCAAAGCCGAGACTGTTGCAGACATTACTCAAATGGAGGAAAGTGCGGATGGTGACTGTTGTATTTACTCCCGATGCAATTTTTGTGTTTCATCAACATTTTAAAGGTCCACAGTTTACAGAATGCTACCAGATGTGCATCGGAAACTACTACTGGTCTTCCAGGGAACGATCAAAGCGTGGACTGTTTCAGACATTACTCCCATGGAGGAAAGTGTGGATGGTGACTGTTGTATTCAATCCCGATGCAATTTCTGTGATTCATCAACACTCTGATAGTCCACAAAATACAGAATGCCAACAGATGTGCATCGGAAACTACTACTGGTCTTCCAGGGAACGATCAAAGCCTAGACTGTTGCAGACATTACTCCCACGGAGGAAAGTGCGGATGGTGACTGTTGTATTCAATCCCGATGCAATTTCTGTGTTTCATCAACACTCTGATAGTCCACAGAGTACAGAATGCCACCAGATGTGCATCGGAAACTACTACTGATCATCCAGGGAACGATCAAAGCCTAGACTGTTGCAGACATTACTCCCATGCAGGAAAGTGAGCATGGTGACTGTTGTATTCAATCCCGATGCTATTTCTGTGTTTCATCAACAATCTGATAGTCCACAGATTACAGAATGCCACCAGATGTACATCGGAAACAACTACTGGTATTCCAGGCAACGATCAAAGCGTAGACTGTTTGAAATATTACTCCCGTGGAGGAAAGTGCAAATGGTGACTGTTGTATTCAATCCCGATGCAATTTCTGTGTTTCATCAACATTTTGAAGGTCCACAGATTACAGAATGCCACCAGATGTGCATCAGAAACCACTACTGGTCTTCCATCGAATGATCAAAGCGTAGTCTGTTTGAGACATTACTCCCATGGAGGAAAATGCGGATGGTGACTGTTGTATTCAATCCCGATGCAATTTCTGTGTTTCATCAACACTCTGATGGTCCACAAATTACAGAATGCCACCAGATGTACATCGGGAACTACTACTGGTCTTCCAGGGAACAATCAAGGCGTAGACTGTTTGAGACATTACTGCCATGGAGGAAAGTGCGGATTGTGACTGTTGTATTCAATCCCGATACAATTTCTGTGTTTCATCAACACTCTGATAGTCCACAGATTACAGAATACCACCAGATGTGCATCGGAAACTACTACTTGTCTTCCAGAGGACGATCAAAGCGTAGACAATTTGAGACATTACTCCCAAAGAGGACAGTGATGATGGTGACTGTTGTATTCAATCCCGATGCAATTTCTGTGTTTCATCAACACTCTGATAGTCCACAAATTACACAATGCCACCAGATGTACATCGGGAACTACTGCTGGTTTTCCAGGGAACGATCAAAGCATAGACTGTTTGAGACATTACTCCCATGGAGGAAAGAGCGCATGGTGACTGTTGTATTCAATCCCGATGTAATTTCTGTGTTTCAACAACACTCTGATAGCCCACATATTACAGAGTGCCACCAGATGTGCATCGGAAACTACTACTGGTCTTCCAGGGAACGATCCAAGCCTGGACTGTTTCGGAACTACACCCATTTAGGATTGTGCCAATGGTGAATGTTGTATTCAATCCCGATGCAATTTCTGTGTTTCATCAACGCTCTGATTGTCCACTGATTACAGAATGCCTCCAGATGTGCATCGGAAACTACTATTGGTCTTCCAGGGAACGATCAAAGCCTAGACTGTTGCAGACATTACTCAAATGGAGGAAAGTGCGGATGGTGACTGTTGTATTACTCCCGATGCAATTTTTGTGTTTCATCAACATTTTAAAGGTCCACAGATTACAGAATGCCTCCAGATGTGCATCGGAAGCTACTACTGGTCTTCCAGGGAACGATCAAAGCGTAGACTGTTTGAGACATTACTGCCATGGAGGAAAGTGCGCATTGTGACTGTTGTATTCAATCCCGATGCTATTTCAGAATTTCATCAACACTCTGATAGTCAACAGATTACAGAATGCCACCAGATGTGCATCGGAAACTACTACTGGTATTCCAGGGAACGATCAAATCGTAGAGTGTGTGAGACATTACTCCCATGGAGGAAAGTGCGGATGGTGACTGTTGTATTCACTCCCGATACAATTTTTGTCTTTCATCAACACTCTGATAGTCCACAGATTACAGATGTGCATCGGAAACTACTACTGGCCTTCCAGGAAACGATCAAAGCGTAGACTGTTTGAGACTTTACTCCCATGGAGGAAAGTGCGCATGATGACTGTTGTATTCAATCCCGATGCAATTGCTGTGTTTCGTCAACACTCTGTTAGTCCACAGATTACAGAATGTCACCAGTTGTGCATCGGAAACCACTACTGGTCTTCCAGGGAACGATCAAATTGTAGACTGTTTCAGACATTACTCCCAACTAGGAAAGTGAGGATTGTGACTGTTGTATTCACTCCCGAGGCAATTTCTGTGTTTCATCAACACTTTGTATGTCAACAGATTACAGAATGCCACCAGATGTGCATCGGTAACTACTACTGGTCTTCCAGGGAACGATCAAAGCGTGGACTTTTTCAGACATAACTCCCATTGAGGAAAGTGCGGATGGTGACTGTTGTATTCAATCCAAATGCAATTTCTGTGTTTCATCAACACTCTGATAGTCCACAGATTACAGAATGCCTCCAGATGTGCATCGGAAACTACTACTGGTCTTCCAGGGAACGATCAAAGCGTAGACTGTTTGAGACATTACTCCCGTGGAGGAAAGTGCGCATGGTGACTGTCGTATTTATTCCCCATGCAAATTCTATGTTTCATCAACACTCTGATAGTCCACAGATTACTGAATGCCACCAGATGTGCATAGGAAACTACTACTGGTCTACCAGGGAACGATCAAATTGTACGCTGTTTCAGACATTACTCCCAAGTAGGAAAGTGCGGATTGTGACTGTTGTATTCAATCCCGATGCAATTTCTGTGTTTCATCAACACTCTGATAGTCCACAGATTACAGAATACCACCAGATGTGCATCGGAAACTACTACTGGTCTTCCAGGGAACGATCAAAGCGTAGACTGTTTAAGACATTTCTCCAATGGAGGAAAGTGCGGATGGTGACTGTTGTATTCAATCCCGATGCTATTTCTGGGTTTCATCAACACTCTGATAGTCCACAGATTACAGAATGCCACCAGATGTACATCGGAAACTACTACTGTTATTCCAGGCAACGATCAAAGCGTAGACTGTTTGAAACATTACTCCCGTGGAGGAAAGTGCGCAGGTTGACTGTTGTATTCAATCCCGATGCAGTTTCTGTGTTTCATCAACATTTTAAAGGTCCACAGATTACAGAATGCCACCAGATGTGCATCAGAAACCACTACTGGTCTTCTAGGGAACGATCAAAGCGTACACTGTTTGAGACATTACTCCCATGGAGGAAAATGCGGATGGTGACTGTTGTATTCAATCCCGATGCAATTTCTGTGTTTCATCAACGCTCTGATTGTCCACAGATTACAGAATGCCTCCAGATGTGCATCGGAAACTACTACTGGTCTTTTAGGGGACGATCAAAGCGTAGACTGTTTGAGACATTACTCCCGTGGAGGAAAGTGCGAATGGTGACTCTTGTATTCAATCCTGATGCAATTTCTGTGTTTCATCAACACTCAGTTAGTTCTCAGGTTACAGAATGCCTCCAGATGTGAATCGGAAACTACTACTGGTCTTCCAGGGAACGATCAAAGCGTGGACTTTTTCAGACATAACTCCCATTGAGGAAAGTGCGGATGGTGACTGTTGTATTCAATCCAAATGCAATTTCTGTGTTTCATCAACACTCTGATAGTCCACAGATTACAGAATGCCTCCAGATGTGCATTGGAAACTACTACTGGTCTTCCAGGGAACGATCAGAGCGTAGACTGTTTGAGACATTACTCCCGTGGAGGAAAGTGCGCATGGTGACTGTTGTATTTATTCCCGATGCAATTTCTATGTTTCATCAACACTCTGATAGTCCACAGATTACTGAATGCCACCAGATGTGCATAGGAAACTACTACTTGTCTTCCTGAGAACGATCAAAGCGTAGACTGTTTGAGACATTACTCCCAAAGAGGACAGTGATGATGGTGACTGTTGTATTCAATCCCGATGCAATTTCTGTGTTTCATCAACACTCTGATAGTCCACAAATTACACAATGCCACCAGATGTACATCGGGAACTACAGCTGGTCTTCCAGGGAACGATCAAAGCATAGACTGTTTGAGACATTACTCCCATGGAAGAAAGTGCGCATGGTGACTGTTGTATTCAATCCCGATGCAATTTCTGTGTTTCATCAACACTCTGATAGTCCACAGAGTACAGAATGCCACCGTATGTGCATCGGAAACTACTACTGGTCTTCCAGGGAACGATCAAAGCCGAGACTGTTGCAGACATTACTCAAATGGAGGAAAGTGCGGATGGTGACTGTTGTATTTACTCCCGATGCAATTTTTGTGTTTCATCAACATTTTAAAGGTCCACAGTTTACAGAATGCTACCAGATGTGCATCGGAAACTACTACTGGTCTTCCAGGGAACGATCAAAGCGTGGACTGTTTCAGACATTACTCCCATGGAGGAAAGTGTGGATGGTGACTGTTGTATTCAATCCCGATGCAATTTCTGTGATTCATCAACACTCTGATAGTCCACAAAATACAGAATGCCAACAGATGTGCATCGGAAACTACTACTGGTCTTCCAGGGAACGATCAAAGCCTAGACTGTTGCAGACATTACTCCCACGGAGGAAAGTGCGGATGGTGACTGTTGTATTCAATCCCGATGCAATTTCTGTGTTTCATCAACACTCTGATAGTCCACAGAGTACAGAATGCCACCAGATGTGCATCGGAAACTACTACTGATCATCCAGGGAACGATCAAAGCCTAGACTGTTGCAGACATTACTCCCATGCAGGAAAGTGAGCATGGTGACTGTTGTATTCAATCCCGATGCTATTTCTGTGTTTCATCAACAATCTGATAGTCCACAGATTACAGAATGCCACCAGATGTACATCGGAAACAACTACTGGTATTCCAGGCAACGATCAAAGCGTAGACTGTTTGAAATATTACTCCCGTGGAGGAAAGTGCAAATGGTGACTGTTGTATTCAATCCCGATGCAATTTCTGTGTTTCATCAACATTTTGAAGGTCCACAGATTACAGAATGCCACCAGATGTGCATCAGAAACCACTACTGGTCTTCCATCGAATGATCAAAGCGTAGTCTGTTTGAGACATTACTCCCATGGAGGAAAATGCGGATGGTGACTGTTGTATTCAATCCCGATGCAATTTCTGTGTTTCATCAACACTCTGATGGTCCACAAATTACAGAATGCCACCAGATGTACATCGGGAACTACTACTGGTCTTCCAGGGAACAATCAAGGCGTAGACTGTTTGAGACATTACTGCCATGGAGGAAAGTGCGGATTGTGACTGTTGTATTCAATCCCGATACAATTTCTGTGTTTCATCAACACTCTGATAGTCCACAGATTACAGAATACCACCAGATGTGCATCGGAAACTACTACTTGTCTTCCAGAGGACGATCAAAGCGTAGACAATTTGAGACATTACTCCCAAAGAGGACAGTGATGATGGTGACTGTTGTATTCAATCCCGATGCAATTTCTGTGTTTCATCAACACTCTGATAGTCCACAAATTACACAATGCCACCAGATGTACATCGGGAACTACTGCTGGTTTTCCAGGGAACGATCAAAGCATAGACTGTTTGAGACATTACTCCCATGGAGGAAAGAGCGCATGGTGACTGTTGTATTCAATCCCGATGTAATTTCTGTGTTTCAACAACACTCTGATAGCCCACATATTACAGAGTGCCACCAGATGTGCATCGGAAACTACTACTGGTCTTCCAGGGAACGATCCAAGCCTGGACTGTTTCGGAACTACACCCATTTAGGATTGTGCCAATGGTGAATGTTGTATTCAATCCCGATGCAATTTCTGTGTTTCATCAACGCTCTGATTGTCCACTGATTACAGAATGCCTCCAGATGTGCATCGGAAACTACTATTGGTCTTCCAGGGAACGATCAAAGCCTAGACTGTTGCAGACATTACTCAAATGGAGGAAAGTGCGGATGGTGACTGTTGTATTACTCCCGATGCAATTTTTGTGTTTCATCAACATTTTAAAGGTCCACAGATTACAGAATGCCTCCAGATGTGCATCGGAAGCTACTACTGGTCTTCCAGGGAACGATCAAAGCGTAGACTGTTTGAGACATTACTGCCATGGAGGAAAGTGCGCATTGTGACTGTTGTATTCAATCCCGATGCTATTTCAGAATTTCATCAACACTCTGATAGTCAACAGATTACAGAATGCCACCAGATGTGCATCGGAAACTACTACTGGTATTCCAGGGAACGATCAAATCGTAGAGTGTGTGAGACATTACTCCCATGGAGGAAAGTGCGGATGGTGACTGTTGTATTCAACCCCGTTGCAATTTCTGTGTTTCATCAACACTCTGATACCCCACAGATTACAGAATGCCACCAGATGTGCATCGGAAACTACTACTGGTCTTCCAGGGAACGATCAAAGCGTGGACTGTTTCAGACATTACTCCCATGGAGGAAAGTGCGGATGGTGACTGTTGTATTCAATCCCGATGCAATTTCTGTGTTTCATCAACACTCTGATAGTCCACAGAGTACAGAATGCCACCAGATGTGCATCGGAAACTACTACTGGTCTTCCAGGGAACGATCAAAGCCTAGACTGTTGCAGGCATTACTCCCATGGAGGAAAGTGCGGATGGTGACTGTCGTATTCAATCCCGATGCAATTTCTGTGTTTCATCAACACTCTGATAGTCCACAGAGTACAGAATGCCACCAGATGTGCATCGGAAACTACAACTGATCATCCAGGGAACGATCAAAGCCTAGACTGTTGCAGACATTACTCCCATGGAGGAAAGTGCGCATGGTGAATGTTGTATTCAATCCCGATGTTATTTCTGTGTTTCATCAACAATCTGATAGTCCACAGATTACAGTTTGCCACCAGATGTACATCGGAAACAACTACTGGTATTCCAGGCAACGATCAAAGCGTAGACTGTTTGAAACATTACTCCCGTGGAGGAAAGTGGGCATGGTGACTGTTGTATTCAATCCCGATGCAATTTCTGTGTTTCATCAACATTTTGAAGGTCCACAGGTTACAGAATGCCACCAGATGTGCATCAGAAACCACTACTGGTCTTCCAGGGAACGATCAAAGCGTAGACTGTTTGAGACATTACTCCCATGGAGGAAAATGCGGATGGTGACTGTTGTATTCAATCCCGATGCAATTGCTGTGTTTCATCAACACTCTGATGGTCCACAAATTACACAATGCCACCAGATGTACATCGGGAACTACTACTGGTCTTCCAGGGAACGATCAAAGCGTAGACTGTTTGAGACATTACTCCCATGGAGGAAAGTGCGGATGGTGACTGTTGTATTCAATCCCGATACAATTTCTGTGTTTCATCAACACTCTGATAGTCCACAGATTACAGAATACCACCAGATGTGCATCGGAAACTACTACTTGTCTTCCAGAGAACGATCAAAGCGTAGACTGTTTGAGACATTACTCCCAAAGAGGACAGTGATGATGGTGACTGTTGTATTCAATCCCGATGCAATTTCTGTGTTTCATCAACACTCTGATAGTCCACAAATTACACAATGCCACCAGATGTACATCGGGAACTACTGCTGGTCGTCCAGGGAACGATCAAAGCATAGACTGTTTGAGACATTACTCCCATGGAAGAAAGTGCGCATGGTGACTGTTGTATTCAATCCCGATGCAATTTCTGTGTTTCAACAACACTCTGACAGCCCACAGATTACAGAATGCCACCAGATGTGCTTCGGAAACTACTACTGGTCTTCCAGGGAACGATCATAGCGTCGACTGTTTCAGACATTACTCCCATGGAGGAAAGTGCGGATGGTGACTGTTGTATTCAATCCCGAAGCAATTTCTGTGTTTCATCAACACTCTGATAGTCCACAGAGTACAGAATGCCACCGTATGTGCATCGGAAACTACTACTGGTCTTCCAGGGAACGATCAAAGCCGAGACTGTTGCAGACTTTACTCAAATGGAGGAAAGTGCGTATGGTGACTGTTGTATTTACTCCCGATGCAATTTTTGTGTTTCATCAACATTTTAAAGGTCCACAGGTTACAGAATGCCTCCAGATGTGCATCGGAAGCTACTACTAGTCTTCCAGGGAACGATCAAAGCGTAGACTGTTTGAGACATTACTCCCATGGAGGAAAGTGCGCATGGTGACTGTTGTATTCAATCCTGATGCAATTTCTGTGTTTCATCAACGCTCTGACACCCCACAGATTACAGAATGCTACCAGATGTGCATCGGAAACTACTACTGGTCTTCCAGGGAACGATCAAAGCGTGGACTGTTTCAGACATTACTCCCATGGAGGAAAGTGTGGATGGTGACTGTTGTATTCAATCCCGATGCAATTTCTGTGTTTCATCAACACTCTGATAGTCCACAGAGTACAGAATGCCAACAGATGTGCTTCGGAAACTACTACTGGTCTTCCAGGGAACGATCAAAGCCTAGACTGTTGCAGACATTACTCCCACGGAGGAAAGTGCGGATGGTGACTGTTGTATTCAATCCCGATGCAATTTCTGTGTTTCATCAACACTCTGATAGTCCACAGAGTACAGAATGCCACCAGATGTGCATCGGAAACTACTACTGATCATCCAGGGAACGATCAAAGCCTAGACTGTTGCAGACATTACTCCCATGGAGGAAAGTGAGCATGGTGACTGTTGTATTCAATCCCGATGCTATTTCTGTGTTTCATCAACAATCTGATAGTCCACAGATTACAGAATGCCACCAGATGTACATCGGAAACAACTACTGGTATTCCAGGCAACGATCAAAGCGTAGACTGTTTGAAACATTACTCCCGTGGAGGAAAGTGCGCATGGTGACTGTTGTATTCAATCCCGATGCAATTTCTGTGTTTCATCAACATTTTGAAGGTCCACAGATTACAGAATGCCACCAGATGTGCATCAGAAACCACTACTGGTCTTCCATCGAACGATCAAAGCGTAGTCTGTTTGAGACATTACTCCCATGGAGGAAAATGCGGATGGTGACTGTTGTATTCAATCCCGATGCAATTTCTGTGTTTCATCAACAATCTGATGGTCCACAAATTACAGAATGCCACCAGATGTACATCGGGAACTACTACTGGTCTTCCAGGGAACAATCAAGGCGTAGACTGTTTGAGACACTACTCCCATGGAGGAAAGTGCGGATGGTGACTGTTGTATTCAATCCCGATACAATTTCTGTGTTTCATCAACACTCTGATAGTCCACAGATTACAGAATACCACCAGATGTGCATCGGAAACTACTACTTGTCTTCCAGAGAACGATCAAAGCGTAGACAATTTGAGACATTACTCCCAAAGAGGACAGTGATGATGGTGACTGTTGTATTCAATCCCGACGCAATTTCTGTGTTTCATCAACACTCTGATAGTCCACAAATTACACAATGCCACCAGATGTACATCGGGAACTACTGCTGGTTTTCCAGGGAACGATCAAAGCATTGACTGTTTGAGACATTACTCCCATGGAGGAAAGAGCGCATGGTGACTGTTGTATTCGATCCCGATGTAATTTCTGTGTTTCAACAACACTCTGATAGCCCACATATTACAGAGTGCCACCAGATGTGCATCGGAAACTACTACTGGTCTTCCAGGGAACGATCCAAGCGTGGACTGTTTCGGAACTACACCCATTTAGGATTGTGCCAATGGTGAATGTTGTATTCAATCCCGATGCAATTTCTGTGTTTCATCAACACTCTGATAGTCCACAGAGTACAGAATGCCACCAGATGTGCATCGGAAACTACTACTGGTCTTCCAGGGAACGATCAAAGCGTGGACTGTTTGAGACATTACAGCCATGGAGGAAAGTGCGCATTGTGACTGTTGTATTCAATCCCGATGCTATTTCTGAATTTCATCAACACTCTGATAGTCAACAGATTACAGAATGCCACCAGATGTGCATCGGAAACTACTACTGGTATTCCAGGGAACGATCAAATCGTAGAGTGTGTGAGACATTACTCCCATGGAGGAAAGTGCGGATGGTGACTGTTGTATTCAACCCCGTTGCAATTTCTGTGTTTCATCAACACTCTGATACCCCACAGATTACAGAATGCCACCAGATGTGCATCGGAAACTACTACTGATCATCCAGGGAACGATCAAAGCCTAGACTGTTGCAAACATTACTCCCATGGAGGAAAGTGCGCATGGTGACTGTTGTATTCAATCCCGATGCAATTTCTGTGTTATATCAACACTCTCATAGTCCACAGATTACAGAATGGATCCAGCTGTGCATCGGAAACTACTACTGGTCTTCCAGGAAACGATCAAAGCGTAGACGGTTTGAGACATTACTCCCTTGGAGGAAAGTGCGGATGGTGACTGTTGTATTGAATCCCGATGCAATTTCTGTGTTTTATCAACACTCTGAAGGTCAACAGAATACAGAATGCCTCCAGATGTGCATCGGAAACTACTACTGGTCTTCCAATGAACGTTCAAAGCGTAGACTGTTTGAGACATTACTCCCATGGAGGAAAGTGCGCATGGTGACTGTTGTATTCAATCCCGATGCTATTTCTGAGTTTAATCAACACTCTGATAGTCCACAGATTACATAATGCCTATAGATGTGCATCGGACACTACTACTGGTATTCCAGGGAACGATCAAATCGTTGACTGTGTGAGACATTACTCCCATGGAGGATAGTGCGCAAGGTGACTGTTGTATTCAATCCCTATGCATTTCCTGTGATTCATCAACACTCTGATAGTCTACAGATTACAGAATGCCACCAGTTGTGCATCGGAAACCACTACTTGTCTTCCAGGAAACGATCAAAGCGTAGACAGTTTGAGACATTACTCCCATGGAGGAAAGTGCGGATGGTGACTGTTGTATTCAATCCCGATGCAATTTCTGTGTTTCATCAACACTCTGATAGTCCACAAATTACACAAGGCCAGCAGATGTACATCGGGAAATAATACTGGTCTTCCTGGGAACGATCAAAGCGTAGACTGTTTGAGACATTACTCCCATGGAGGAAAGTGTTCATGGTGACTGTTGTATTCAACCCCGATGCAATATCTGTGTTTCATCATCACTCTGATACCCCAAAGATTACAGAATGCCACCAGATGTGCATCGGAAACTACTACTGGACTTCCAGGGAACGATCAAAGCCTGGACTGTTTCAGACATTACTCCCATGGAGGAACGTGCGGATGGAGACTGTTGTATTCAATCCCGATGCAATTTATGTGATTCATGAACACTCTGATAGTCCAAAGATTACAGAATGCCACCAGATTTGCATCGGAAACTACTACTGGTTTTCCAGGGCACGATCAAATTGTAGACTGTTTCAGACATTACTCCCATGTAGGAAAGTGCGGATTGTGACTGTTGTATTCACTCCCAGTGCAATTTCTGTGTTTCATCAACACATTGAATGTCCACAGATTACAGAATACCACCAGATTTTCATCGGAAACTACCACTCTTCTTTCAGGGAACGATCAAAGTGTAGACTGTTTGAGACATTACTTACAACGAGGAAAATGCGGATGGTGACTGTTGTATTCAATCCCGATGCAATTTCTGTGTTTCATCAACACTCTGATAGTCCACAAATTACACAATGCCACCAGATGTACCTCCGGAACTACTACTGGTCCCCCGGGGAACGATCAAAGCGTAGACTGTTTGAGACATTACTCCTGTGGAGGAAAGTGCGCATGGTGACTGTTGTATTCAATCCCGATGCAATTTATGTGATTCATGAACACTCTGATAGTCCAAAGATTACAGAATGCCACCAGATTTGCATCGGAAACTACTACTGGTTTTCCAGGGAACGATCAAAGGGTAGACTGTTTGAGACATTACTCCCATGAAGGAATATACGGATGGTGACTGTTGTATTCACTCCCGATACAATTTTTGTCTTTCATCAACACTCTGATAGTCCACAGATTACAGATGTGCATCGGAAACTACTACTGGCCTTCCAGGAAACGATCAAAGCGTAGACTGTTTGAGACTTTACTCCCATGGAGGAAAGTGCGCATGATGACTGTTGTATTCAATCCCGATGCAATTGCTGTGTTTCGTCAACACTCTGATAGTCCACAGATTACAGAATGTCACCAGTTGTGCATCGGAAACCACTACTGGTCTTCCAGGGAACGATCAAATTGTAGACTGTTTGAGACATTACTCCCGTGGAGGAAAGTGCGAATGGTGACTCTTGTATTCAATCCCGATGCAATTTCTGTGTTTCATCAACACTCAGTTAGTTCTCAGATTACAGAATGCCTCCAGATGTGAATCGGAAACTACTACTGGTCTTCCAGGGAACGATCAAAACGTGGACTTTTTCAGACATAACTCCCATTGAGGAAAGTGCGGATGGTGACTGTTGTATTCAATCCAAATGCAATTTCTGTGTTTCATCAACACTCTGATAGTCCACAGATTACAGAATGCCTCCAGATGTGCATCGGAAACTACTACTGGTCTTCCAGGGAACGATCAAAGCGTAGACTGTTTGAGACATTACTCCCGTGGAGGAAAGTGCGCATGGTGACTGTTGTATTTATTCCCGATGCAATTTCTATGTTTCATCAACACTCTGATAGTCCACAGATTACTGAATGCCACCAGATGTGCATAGGAAACTACTACTGGTCTACCAGGGAACGATCAAATTGTAGGCTGTTTCAGACATTACTCCCAAGTGGGAAAGTGCGGATTGTGACTGTTGTATTCAATCCCGATGCAATTTCTGTGTTTCATCAACACTCTGATAGTCCACAGATTACAGAATGCCTCCAGATGTGCATTGGAAACTACCACTGGTCTTCCAGGGAACGATCAAAGCGTAGACTGTTTGAGACATTACTCCCATGGAGGAAAGTGAGGATGGTTACTGTTGTATTCAATCCCGATGCAATTTCTGCGTTTCATCAACGCTCTGATAGTAAACAGATTACAGAATACCACCAGATGTGCATCGGAAACTACTACTGGTCTTCCAGGGAACGATCAAAGCGTAGACTGTTTGAGACATTTCTCCAATGGAGGAAAGTGCGCATGGTGACTGTTGTATTCAATCCCGATGCTATTTCTGGGTTTCATCAACACTCTGATAGTCCACAGATTACAGAATGCCACCAGATGTACATCGGAAACTACTACTGGTATTCCAGGCAACGATCAAAGCGTAGACTGTTTGAAACATTACTCCCGATGAGGAAAGTGCGCAGGGTGACTGTTGTATTCAATCCCGATGCAGTTTCTGTGTTTCATCAACATTTTGAAGGTCCACAGATTACAGAATGGTACCAGATGTGCATCAGAAACCACTACTGGTCTTCCAGGGAACGATCAAAGCGTAGACTGTTTGAGACATTACTCCCATGGAGGAAAATGCGGATGGTGACTGTTGTATTCAACCCTGATGCAATTTCTGTGTTTCATCAACACTCTGATAGTCCACAGAGTAAAGAATGCCACCAGATGTGCATCGGAAACTACTATTGGTCTTCCAGGGAACGATCAAAGCGTAGACTGTTGTAGACATTACTCAAATGGAGGAAAGTGCGGATGGTGACTGTTGTATTTACTCCCGATGAAATTTTTGTGTTTCATCATCATTTTAAAGGTCCACAGATTACAGAATGCTTCCAGATGTGCATCGGAAGCTACTACTGGTCTCCCAGGGAACGACCAAATCGTAGACTGTTTGAGACATTACTCCCATGGAGGAAAGTGCGCATGGTGTCTGTTGTATTCAATCCCTATGCATTTTCAGTGTTTCATCAACACTCTGATAGTCTACAGATTACAGAATGCCACCAGTTGTGCATCGGAAACCATTACTGGTCTTCCAGGTAACGATCAAAGCGTAGATAGTTTGAGACATTACTCCCATGGAGGAAAGTGCGGATGGTGACTGTTGTATTCAATCCCGATGCAATTTCTGTGTTTCATCAACACTCTGATGGTCCACAAATTACAGAATGCCACCAGATGTACATCGGGAACTACTACTGGTCTTCCAGGGAACGATCAAAGCGTAGACTGTTTGAGACATTACTCCCATGGAGGAAAGTGCGCATGGTGTCTGTTGTATTCAATCCCTATGCATTTTCAGTGTTTCATCAACACTCTGATAGTCTACAGATTACAGAATGCCACCAGTTGTGCATCGGAAACCATTACTGGTCTTCCAGGTAACGATCAAAGCGTAGATAATTTGAGACATTACTCCCATGGAGGAAAGTGCGGATGGTGACTGTTGTATTCAATCCCGATGCAATTTCTGTGTTTCATCAACACTCTGATGGTCCACAAATTACAGAATGCCACCAGATGTACATCGGGAACTACTACTGGTCTTCCAGGGAACGATCAAAGCGTAGACTGTTTGAGACATTACTCCCATGGAGGAAAGTGCGGATGGTGACTGTTGTATTCAATCCCGATACAATTTCTGTGTTTCATCAACACTCTGATAGTCCACAGATTACAGAATACCACCAGATGTGCATCGGAAACTACTGATTGTCTTCCAGAGAACGATCAAAGCGTAGACAGTTTGAGACATTACTCCCGAAGAGGACAGTGATGTTGTTGACTGTTGTATTCAATCCCGATGCAATTTCTGTGTTTCATCAACACTCTGATAGTCCACAAATTACACAATGCCAAAAGATGTACATCGGGAACTACTGCTGGTCTTCCAGGGAACGATCAAAGCATAGACTGTTTGAGACATTACTCCCATGGAGGAAAGTGCGCATGGTGACTGTTGTATTCAATCCCGATGCAATTTCTGTGTTTCATCCACACTCAGTTAGTTCACAGATTACAGAATGCCTCCAGATGTGAATCGGAAACTACTACTTGTCTTCCAGGGAACGATCATAGCGTGGACTGTTTCAGGCATTACTCCCATGGAGGAAAGTGCGGATGGTGACTGTTGTATTCAATCCCGATGCAATTTCTGTGTTTCATCAACACTCTGATTGTCCACAGAGTACAGAATGCCACCAGATGTGCATCGGAAACTACTACTGGTCTTCCAGGGAACGATCAAAGCCTAGACTGTTGCAGACATTACTCAAATGGAGGAAAGTGCGGATGGTGACTGTTGTATTTAATCCCGATGCAATTTTTGTGTTTCATCAACATTTTAAGGGTGCACTGATTACAGAATGCCTCCAGATGTGCATCGGAAGCTACTACTGGTCTTCCAGGGAACGATCAAAGCGTAGACTGTTTGAGACATTACTCCCATGGAGGAAAGTGCGCATGGTGTCTGTTGTATTCAATCCCGATGCTATTTCTGTGTTTCATCAACACTCTGATAGTCCACAGATTACAGAATGCCACCAGATGTGCATCGGAAACTACTACCGGTCTTCCAGGAAACGATCAAAGCCTAGATTGTTGCAGACATTACTCCCATGGAGGAAAGTGCGGATGGTGACTGTTGTATTCAATCCCGATGCAATTTCTGTGTTTCATCAACACTCTGATAGTCCACAGAGTACAGAATGCCACCAGCTGTGCATCGGAAACTACTACTGATCATCCAGGGAACGATCAAAGCCTAGACTGTTGCAGACATTACTCCCATGGAGGAAAGTGCGCATGGTGACTGTTGTATTCAATCCCGATGCAATTTCTGTGTTATATCAACACTCTCATAGTCCACAGATTACAGAATGCCTATAGCTGTGCATCGGAAACTACTACTGGTCTTCCAGGAAACGATCAAAGCGTAGACTGTTTGAGACATTACTCCCTTGGAGGAAAGTGCACATGGTGACTGTTGTATTCAATCCCGATGCAATTTCTGTGTTTTATCAACACTCTGATAGTCCACAGATTACAGAATGCCTCCAGATGTGCATTGGAAACTACCTCTGGTCTTCCAGGGAACGATCAAAACGTAGACTGTTTGAGACATTACTCCCATGGAGGAAAGTGCGAATGGTGACTCTTGTATTCAATCCCGATGCAATTTCTGTGTTTCATCAACACTCAGTTAGTTCTCAGATTACAGAATGCCTTCAGATGTGAATCGGAAACTACGACTGGTCTTCCAGGGAACGATCAAAGCGTGGACTTTTTCAGACATAACTCCCATTGAGGAAAGTGCGGATGGTGACTGTTGTATTCAATCCAAATGCAATTTCTGTGTTTCATCAACACTCTGATAGTCCACAGATTACAGAGTGCCTCCAGATGTGCATCGAAAACTACTACTGGTCTTCCAGGGAACGATTAAAGCGTAGACTGTTTGAGACATTACTCCCGTGGAGGAAAGTGCGCATGGTGACTGTTGTATTTATTCCCGATGCAATTTCTATGTTTCATCAACACTCTGATAGTCCACAGATTACTGAATGCAACCAGATGTGCATAGGAAACTACTACTGGTCTACCAGGGAACGATCAAATTGTAGGCTGTTTCAGACATTACTCCCAAGTAGGAAAGTGCGGATTGTGACTGTTGTATTCAATCCCGATGCAATTTCTGTGTTTCATCAACACTCAGTTAGTTCTCAGATTACAGCATGCCTCCAGATGTGAATCGGAAACTACTACTGGTCTTCCAGGAAACGATCAAAGCGTGGACTGTTTCAGACATTACTCCCATGGAGGAAAGTGCGGATGGTGACTGTTGTATTCAATCCCGATGCAATTTCTGTGTTTCATCAACACTCTGATAGTCCACAGAGGAAACTACTACTGGTCTTCCAGGGAACGATCAAATCCTAGACTGTTGTAGACATTACTCAAATGGAGGAAAGTGCGGATGGTGACTGTTGTATTTACTCCCGATGAAATTTTTGTGTTTCATCATCATTTTAAAGGTCCACAGATTACAGAATGCTTCCAGATGTGCATCGGAAGCTACTACTGGTCTCCCAGGGAACGACCAAAGCGTAGACTGTTTGAGACATTACTCCCATGGAGGAAAGTGCGCATGGTGACTGTTGTATTCAATCCCGATGCTATTTCTGTGTTTTATCAACACTCTGATAGTCCACAGATTACACAATGCCACCAGATGTGCATCGGAAACTACTACTGGTATTCCAGGGAACGATCAAATCCTAGAGTGTGTGAGACATTACTCCCATGGAGGAAAGTGCGCATGGTGACTGTTGTATTCAATCCCTATGCATTTTCAGTGTTTCATCAACACTCTGATAGTCTACAGATTACAGAATGCCACCAGTTGTGCATCGGAAACCACTACTGGTCTTCCAGGTAACGATCAAAGCGTAGATAGTTTGAGACATTACTCCCATGGAGGAAAGTGCGGATGATGACTGTTGTATTCAATCCCGATGCAATTTCTGTGTTTCATCAACACTCTGATGGTCCACAAATTACAGAATGCCACCAGATGTACATCGGGAACTACTACTGGTCTTCCAGGGAACGATCAAAGCGTAGACTGTTTGAGACATTACTCCCATGGAGGAAAGTGCGGATGGTGACTGTTGTATTCAATCCCGATACAATTTCTGTGTTTCATCAACACTCTGATAGTCCACAGATTACAGAATACCACCAGATGTGCATCGGAAACTACTGATTGTCTTCCAGAGAACGAACAAAGCGTAGACTGTTTGAGACATTACTCCCGAAGAGGACAGTGATGATGTTGACTGTTGTATTCAATCCCGATGCAATTTCAGTGTTTCATCAACACTCTGATAGTCCACAAATTACACAAAGCCACCAGATGTACATCGGGAACTACTGCTGGTCTTCCAGGGAACGATCAAAGCATAGACTTTTTGAGACATTACTCCCATGGAGGAAAGTGCGCATGGTGACTGTTGTATTCAATCCCGATGCAATTTCTGTGTTTCATCCACACTCAGTTAGTTCACAGATTACAGAATGCCTCCAGATGTGAATCGGAAACTACTACTTGTCTTCCAGGGAACGATCATAGCGTGGACTGTTTCAGGCATTACTCCCATGGAGGAAAGTGCGGATGGTGACTGTTGTATTCAATCCCGATGCAATTTCTGTGTTTCATCAACATTCTGATTGGCCACAGAGTACAGAATGCCACCAGATGTGCATCGGAAACTACTACTGGTCTTCCAGGGAACGATCAAAGCCTAGACTGTTGCAGACATTACTCAAATGGAGGAAAGTGCGGGTGGTGACTGTTGTATTTACTCCCGATGCAATTTTTGTGTTTCATCAACATTTTAAGGGTGCACTGATTACAGAATGCCTCCAGATGTGCATCGGAAGCTACTACTGGTCTTCCAGGGAACGATCAAAGCGTAGACTGTTTGAGACATTACTCCCATGGAGGAAAGTGCGGATGGTGACTGTTGTATTCAATTCCGATGCTATTTCTGTGTATCATCAACACTCTGATAGTCCACAGATTACAGAATGCCACCAGATGTGCATCGGAAACTACTACTGGTATTCCAGGGAACGATCAAATCGTAGAGTGTGTGAGACATTACTCCCATGGAGGAAAGTGCGGATGGTGACTGTTGTATTCAACCCCGATGCAATGTCTGTGTTTCATCAACACTCATACCCCACAGATTACAGAATGCCACCAGATGTGCATCGGAAACTACTACTGGTCTTCCAGGGAACGATTAAAGCGTGGACTGTTTCAGACATTACTCCCATGGAGGAAAGTGCGGATTGTGACTGTTGTATTCAATCCCGATGCAAGTTCTGTGTTTCATCAACACTCTGATAGTCCACAGAGTACAGAATGCCACCAGATGTGCATCGGAAGCTACTACTGGTCTTCCAGGAAACGATCAAAGCCTAGATTGTTGCAGACATTACTCCCATGGAGGAAAGTGCGGATGGTGACTGTTGTATTCAATCCCGATGCAATTTCTGTGTTTCATCAACACTCTGATAGTCCACAGAGTACAGAATGCCACCAGATGTGCATCGGAAACTACTACTGATCATCCAGGGAACGATCAAAGCCTAGACTGTTGCAGACATTACTCCCATGGAGGAAAGTGCGCATGGTGACTGTTGTGTTCAATCCCGATGCAATTTCTGTGTTATATCAACACTCTCATAGTCCACAGATTACAGAATGCCTCCAGCTGTGCATCGGAAACTACTACAGGTCTTCCAGGAAACGATCAAAGCGTAGACTGTTTGAGAAATTACTCCCGTGGAGGAAAGTGCGCATGGTGACTGTTGTATTTATTCCCGATGCAATTTCTATGTTTCATCAACACTCTGATAGTCCACAGATTACTGAATGCCACCAGATGTGCATAGGAAACTATTACTGGTCTACCAGGGAACGATCAAATTGTAGGCTGTTTCAGACATTACTCACAAGTAGGAAAGTGCGGATTGTGACTGTTGTATTCAATCCCGATGCAATTTCTGTGTTTCATCAACACTCTGATAGTCCACAGATTACAGAATGCCTCCAGATGTGCATTGGAAACTACCACTGGTCTTCCAGGGAACAATCAAAGCGTAGACTGTTTGAGACATTACTCCCATGGAGGAAAGTGAGGATTGTGACTGTTGTATTCAATCCCGATGCAATTTCTGTGTTTCATCAACGCTCTGATAGTAAACAGATTACAGAATACCACCAGATGTGCATCGGAAACTACTACTGGTCTTCCAGGGAACGATCAAAGCGTAGACTGTTTGAGACATTTCTCCAATGGAGGAAAGTGCGCATGGTGACTGTTGTATTCAATCCCGATGCTATTTCTGGGTTTCATCAACACTCTGATAGTCCACAGATTACAGAATGCCACCAGATGTACATCGGAAACTACTACTGGTATTCCAGGCAACGATCAAAGCGTAGACTGTTTGAAACATTACTCCCGATGAGGAAAGTGCGCAGGGTGACTGTTGTATTCAATCCCGATGCAGTTTCTGTGTTTCATCAACATTTTGAAGGTCCACAGATTACAGAATGGTACCAGATGTGCATCAGAAACCACTACTGGTCTTCCAGGGAACGATCAAAGCGTAGACTGTTTGAGACATTACTCCCATGGAGGAAAATGCGGATGGTGACTGTTGTATTCAATCCCGATGCAATTTCTGTGTTTCATCAACGCTCTGATTGTCCACAGATTACAGAATGCCTCCAGATGTGCATCGGAAACTACTACTGGTCTTTTAGGGGACGATCAAAGCGTAGACTGTTTGAGACATTACTCCTAATTACGGAAGTTCGCATGGTGACTGTTGTATTCAATCCCGATGCAATTTCTGTGTTTCATCAACACTCAGTTAGTTCTCAGATTACAGAATGCCTCCAGATGTGAATCGGAAACTACTACTGGTCTTCCAGGGAACGATCAAAGCGTGGACTGTTTCAGACAATACTCCCATGGAGGAAAGTGCGGATGGTGACTGTTGTATTCAATCCCGATGCAATTTCTGTGTTTCATCAACACTCTGGTAGTCCACAGAGTAAAGAATGCCACCAGATGTGCATCGGAAACTACTACTGGTCTTCCAGGGAACGATCAAAGCCTAGACTGTTGTAGACATTACTCAAATGGAGGAAAGTGCGGATGGTGACTGTTGTATTTACTCCCGATGAAATTTTTGTGTTTCATCATCATTTTAAAGGTCCACAGATTACAGAATGCTTCCAGATGTGCATCGGAAGCTACTACTGGTCTCCCAGGGAACGACCAAAGCGTAGACTGTTTGAGACATTACTCCCATGGAGGAAAGTGCGCATGGTGACTGTTGTATTCAATCCCGATGCTATTTCTGTGTTTTATCAACACTCTGATAGTCCACAGATTACACAATGCCACCAGATGTGCATCGGAAACTACTACTGGTATTCCAGGGAACGATCAAATCCTAGAGTGTGTGAGACATTACTCCCATGGAGGAAAGTGCGCATGGTGACTGTTGTATTCAATCCCTATGCATTTTCAGTGTTTCATCAACACTCTGATAGTCTACAGATTACAGAATGCCACCAGTTGTGCATCGGAAACCACTACTGGTCTTCCAGGTAACGATCAAAGCGTAGATAGTTTGAGACATTACTCCCATGGAGGAAAGTGCGGATGGTGACTGTTGTATTCAATCCCGATGCAATTACTGTGTTTCATCAACACTCTGATGGTCCACAAATTACAGAATGCCACCAGATGTACATCGGGAACTACTACTGGTCTTCCAGGGAACGATCAAAGCGTAGGCTGTTTGAGACATTACTCCCATGGAGGAAAGTGCGGATGGTGACTGTTGTATTCAATCCCGATACAATTTTTGTGTTTCATCAACACTCTGATAGTCCACAGATTACAGAATACCACCAGATGTGCATCGGAAACTACTGATTGTCTTCCAGAGAACGATCAAAGCGTAGACTGTTTGAGACATTACTCCCGAAGAGGACAGTGATGATGTTGACTGTTGTATTCAATCCCGATGCAATTTCTGTGTTTCATCAACACTCTGATAGTCCACAAATTACACAATGCCACCAGATGTACATCGGGAACTACTGCTGGTCTTCCAGGGAACGATCAAAGCATAGACTGTTTGAGACATTACTCCCATGGAGGAAAGTGCGCATGGTGACTGTTGTATTCAATCCCGATGCAATTTCTGTGTTTCATCCACACTCAGTTAGTTCACAGATTACAGAATGCCTCCAGATGTGAATCGGAAACTACTACTTGTCTTCCAGGGAACGATCATAGCATGGACTGTTTCAGGCATTACTCCCATGGAGGAAAGTGCGGATGGTGACTGTTGTATTCAATCCCGATGCAATTTCTGTGTTTCATCAACACTGTGACTGTCCACAGAGTACAGAATGCCACCAGATGTTCATCGGAAACTACTACTGGTCTTCCAGGGAACGATCAAAGCCTAGACTGTTGAAGACATTACTCAAATGGAGGAAAGTGCGGATGGTGACTGTTGTATTTACTCCCGATGCAATTTTTGTGTTTCATCAACATTTTAAGGGTGCACTGATTACAGAATGCCTCCAGATGTGCATCGGAAGCTACTACTGGTCTTCCAGGGAACGATCAAAGCGTAGACTGTTTGAGACATTACTCCCATGGAGGAAAGTGCGCATGGTGACTGTTGTATTCAATCCCGAAGCTATTTCTGTGTTTCATCAACACTCTGATAGTCCACAGATTACAGAATGCCACCAGATGTGCATCGGAAACTACTACTGGTATTCAAGGGAACGATCAAATCGTAGAGTGTGTGAGACATTACTCCCATGGAGGAAAGTGCGGATGGTGACTGTTGTATTCAACCCCGATGCAATTTCTGTGTTTCATCAACACTCTGATACCCCACAGATTACAGAATGCCACCAAATGTGCATCGGAAACTACTACTGGTCTTCCAGGGAACGATTAAAGCGTGGACTGTTTCAGACATTACTCCCATGGAGGAAAGTGCGGATTGTGACTGTTGTATTCAATCCCGATGCAAGTTCTGTGTTTCATCAACACTCTGATAGTCCACAGAGTACAGAATGCCACCAGATGTGCATCGGAAACTACTACTGGTCTTCCAGGAAACGATCAAAGCCTAGATTGTTGCAGACATTACTCCCATGGAGGAAAGTGCGGATGGTGACTGTTGTATTCAATCCCGATGCAATTTCTGTGTTTCATCAACACTCTGATAGTCCACAGAGTACAGAATGCCACGAGATGTGCATCGGAAACTACTACTGATCATCCAGGGAACGATCAAATCCTAGACTGTTGCAGACATTACTCCCATGGAGGAAAGTGCGCATGGTGACTGTTGTATTCAATCCCGATGCAATTTCTGTGTTATATCAACACTCTCATAGTCCACAGATTACAGAATGCCTCCAGCTGTGCATCGGAAACTACTACTGGTCTTCCAGGAAACGATCAAAGCGTAGACTGTTTGAGACATTTCTCCCTTTGAGGAAAGTGCACATGGTGACTGTTGTATTCAATCCCGATGCAATTTCTGTGTATTATCAACACTCTGAAGGTCAACAGAATAAAGAATGCCTCCAGATGTGCATCGGAAACTACTACAGGTCTTCCAGGGAACGATCAAAGCGTAGACTGTTTGAGACATTACTCACGTGGAGGAAAGTGCGCATGGTGACTTTTGTATTCAATCCCGATGCTATTTCTGTGTTTAATCAACACTCTGATAGTCCACAGATTACATAATGCCTATAGATGTGCATCGGACACTACTACTGGTATTCCAGGGAACGATCAAATCGTAGACTGTGTGAGACATTACTCCCATGGGGGAAAGTGCGCATGGTGACTGTTGATTTCAATCCCTATGCATTTCCTGTGTTTCATCAACACTCTGATAGTCTACAGATTACAGAATGCCACCAGTTGTGCATCGGAAACCACTACTTGTCTTCCAGGAAACGATCAAAGCGTAGACAGTTTGAGACATTACTCCCATGTAGGAAAGTGCGGATGGTGACTGTTGTATTCAATCCCGATGCAATTTCTGTGTTTCATCAACACTCTGATAGTCCACAAATTACACAATGCCACCAGATGTACATCGGGAAATACTACTGGTCTTCCTGGGAACGATCAAAGCGTAGACTGTTTGAGACATTACTCCCATGGAGGAAAGTGTTCATGGTGACTGTTGTATTCAACCCCGATGCAATTTCTGTGTTTCATCAACACTCTGATACCCCAAAGATTACAGAATGCCACCAGATGTGCATCGGAAACTACTACTGGACTTCCAGGGAACGATCAAAGCGTGGACTGTTTCAGACATTACTCCCATGGAGGAAAGTGCGGATGGTGACTGTTGTATTCAATCCCGATGCAATTTCTGTGTTTCATAAACACTCTGATAGTCCACAGATTACAGAATGCCTCCAGATGTGCATCGGAAACTACTACTGGTTTTCCAGATAACGATCAAATGGTAGACTGTTTGAGACATTACTCCCATGTAGGAAAGTGCGGATTGTGACTGTTGTATTCACTCCCAGTGCAATTTCTGTGTTTCATCAACACATTGAATGTCCACAGATTACAGAATACCACCAGATTTTCATCGGAAACTACCACTGGTCTTCCAGGGAACGATCAAAGCGTAGACTGTTTGAGACATTACTTACAAGAAGGAAAGTGCGGATGGAGACTGTTGTATTCAATCCCGATGCAATTTCTGTGTTTCATCAACACTCTGATAGTCCACAAATTACACAATGCCACCAGATGTACCTCCGGAACTACTACTGGTCCATCAGGGAACGATCAAAGCGTAGACTGTTTGAGACATTACTCCTGTGGAGGAAAGTGCGCATGGTGACTGTTGTATTCAATCCCGATGCAATTTCTGTGTTTCATCAACATTTTGAAGGTCCACAGATTACAGAATGCCACCAGATGAGCATCAGAAACCACTACTGGTCTTCCAGGGAACGATCAAAGCGTAGACTGTTTGAGACATTACTCCCATGGAGGAAAATGCGGATGGTGACTGTTGTATTCAATCCCGATGCAATTTCTGTGTTTCATCAACGCTCTGATTGTCCACAGGTTACAGAATGCCTCCAGATGTGCATCGAAAACTACTACTGGTCTTTTAGGGAACGATCAAAGCGTAGACTGTTTGAGACATTACTCCTGTGGACGAAAGTTCGCATGGTGACTGTTGTATTCAATCCCGTTGCAATTTCTGTGTTTCATCAACACTCAGTTAGTTCACAGATTACAGAATTCCTCCAGATGTGAATCGGAAACTACTACTGGTCTTCCAGGGAACGATCAAAGTGTGGACTGTTTCAGACATTACTCCCATGGAGGAAAGTGCGGATGGTGACTGTTGTATTCAATCCCGATGCAATTTCTGTGTTTCATCAACACTCTGATAGTCCACAGAGTAAAGAATGCCACCAGATGTGCATCGGAAACTACTACTGGTATTCCAGGGAACGATCAAATCGTAGAGTGTGTGAGACATTACTCCCATGGAGGAAAGTGCGCATGGTGACTGTTGTAATCAATCCCTATGCATTTTCAGTGTTTCATCAACACTCTGATAGTCTACAGATTACAGAATGCCACCAGTTGTGCATCGGAAACCACTACGGGTCTTCCAGGTAACGATCAAAGCGTAGATAGTTTGAGACATTACTCCCATGGAGGAAAGTGCGGATGGTGACTGTTGTATTCAATCCCGATGAAATTTCTGTGTTGCATCAACACACTGATAGTGCACAAATTACACAATGCCACCAGATGTACATCGGGAAATACTACTGGTCTTCCTGGGAACGATCAAAGCGTAGACTGTTTGAGACATTACTCCCATGGAGGAAAGTGTTCATGGTGACTGTTGTATTCAACCCCGATGCAATTTCTGTGTTTCATCAACACTCTGATACCCCACAGATTACAGAAAGCCACCAGATGTGCATCGGAAACTACCACTGGTCTTCCAGGGAACGATCAAAGCGTGGACTGTTTCAGACATTACTCCCATGGAGGAAAGTGCGGATGGTGACTGTTGTATTCAACCCCGATGCAATTTCTGTGTTTCATCAACACTCTGATACCCCACAGATTACAGAATGCCACCAGATGTGCATCGGAAACTACTACTGGTCTTCCAGGGAACGATTAAAGCGTGGACTGTTTCAGACATTACTCCCATGGAGGAAAGTGCGGATTGTGACTGTTGTATTCAATCCCGATGCAAGTTCTGTGTTTCATCAACACTCTGATAGTCCACAGAGTACAGAATGCCACCAGATGTGCATCGGAAACTACTACTGGTCTTCCAGGAAACGATCAAAGCCTAGATTGTTGCAGACATTACTCCCATGGAGGAAAGTGCGCATGGTGACTGTTGATTTCAATCCCTATGCATTTCCTGTGTTTTATCAACACTCTGATAGTCCACAAATTACACAATGCCACCAGATGTACATCGGGAAATACCACTGGTCTTCCTGGGAACGATCAAAGCGTAGACTGTTTGAGACATTACTCCCATGGAGGAAAGTGATCATGGTGACTGTTGTATTCAACCCCGATGCAATTTCTGTGTTTCATCAACACTCTGATACCCCACAGATTACAAAATGCCACCAGATGTGCATCGGAAACTACCACTGGTCTTCTAGGGAACGATCAAAGCGTGGACTGATTCAGACATTACTCCCATGGAGGAAAGTGCGGATGGTGACTGTTGTATTCAACCCCGATGCAATTTCTGTGTTTCATCAACACTCTGATACCCCACAGATTACAGAATGCCACCAGATGTGCATCGGAAACTACTACTGGTCTTCCAGGGAACGATTAAAGCGTGGACTGTTTCAGACATTACTCCCATGGAGGAAAGTGCGGATTGTGACTGTTGTATTCAATCCCGATGCAAGTTCTGTGTTTCATCAACACTCTGATAGTCCACAGAGTACAGAATGCCACCAGATGTGCATCGGAAACTACTACTGGTTTTCCAGATAACGATCAAATGGTAGACTGTTTGAGACATTACTCCCTTGGAGGAAAGTGCACATGGTGACTGTTGTATTCAATCCCGATGCAATTTCTGTGTTTTATCAACACTGTGAAGGTCAACAGAAAACAGAATGCCTCCAGATGTGCATCGGAAACTACTACAGGTCTCCCAGGGAACGATCAAAGCGTAGACTGTTTGAGACATTACTCACGTGGAGGAAAGTGCGCATGGTGACTGTTGTATTCAATCCCGATGCTATTTCTGTGTTTAATCAACACTCTGATAGTCCACAGATTGCATAATGCCTATAGATGTGCATCGGACACTACTACTGGTATTCCAGGGAACGATCAAATCGTAGACTGTGTGAGACATTACTCCCATGGAGGAAAAGGCGCATGGTGACTGTTGATTTCAATCCCTATGCATTTCCTGTGTTTTATCAACACTCTGATAGTCCACAAATTACACAATGCCACCAGATGTACATCGGGAAATACTACTGGTCTTCCTGGGAACGATCAAAGCGTAGACTGTTTGAGACATTACTCCCATGGAGGAAAGTGTTCATGGTGACTGTTGTATTCAACCCCGATGCAATTTCTGTGTTTCATCAACACTCTGATACCCCAAAGATTACAGAATGCCACCAGATGTGCATCGGAAACTACTACTGGACTTCCAGAGAACGATCAAAGCGTGGACTGTTTCAGACATTACTCCCATGGAGGAAAGTGCGGATGGTGACTGTTGTATTCAATCCCGATGCAATTTCTGTGTTTCATAAACACTCTGATAGTCCACAGATTACAGAATGCCTCCAGATGTGCATCGGAAACTACTACTGGTTTTCCAGATAACGATCAAATGGTAGACTGTTTGAGACATTACTCCCATGTAGGAAAGTGCGGATTGTGACTGTTGTATTCACTCCCAGTGCAATTTCTGTGTTTCATCAACACATTGAATGTCCACAGATTACAGAATACCACCAGATTTTCATCGGAAACTACCACTGGTCTTCCAGGGAACGATCAAAGCGTAGACTGTTTGAGACATTACTTACAAGAAGGAAAGTGCGGATGGAGACTGTTGTATTCAATCCCGATGCAATTTCTGTGTTTCATCAACACTCTGATAGTCCACAAATTACACAATGCCACCAGATGTACCTCCGGAACTACTACTGGTCCATCAGGGAACGATCAAAGCGTAGACTGTTTGAGACATTACTCCTGTGGAGGAAAGTGCGCATGGTGACTGTTGTATTCAATCCCGATGCAATTTCTGTGTTTCATCAACATTTTGAAGGTCCACAGATTACAGAATGCCACCAGATGAGCATCAGAAACCACTACTGGTCTTTCAGGGAACGATCAAAGCGTAGACTGTTTGAGACATTACTCCCATGGAGGAAAATGCGGATGGTGACTGTTGTATTCAATCCCGATGCAATTTCTGTGTTTCATCAACGCTCTGATTGTCCACAGGTTACAGAATGCCTCCAGATGTGCATCGAAAACTACTACTGGTCTTTTAGGGAACGATCAAAGCGTAGACTGTTTGAGACATTACTCCTGTGGACGAAAGTTCGCATGGTGACTGTTGTATTCAATCCCGTTGCAATTTCTGTGTTTCATCAACACTCAGTTAGTTCACAGATTACAGAATTCCTCCAGATGTGAATCGGAAACTACTACTGGTCTTCCAGGGAACGATCAAAGTGTGGACTGTTTCAGACATTACTCCCATGGAGGAAAGTGCGGATGGTGACTGTTGTATTCAATCCCGATGAAATTTCTGTGTTTCATCAACACTCTGATAGTCCACAGAGTAAAGAATGCCACCAGATGTGCATCGGAAACTACTACTGGTATTCCAGGGAACGATCAAATCGTAGAGTGTGTGAGACATTACTCCCATGGAGGAAAGTGCGCATGGTGACTGTTGTAATCAATCCCTATGCATTTTCAGTGTTTCATCAACACTCGGATAGTCTACAGATTACAGAATGCCACCAGTTGAGCATCGGAAACCACTACGGGTCTTCCAGGTAACGATCAAAGCGTAGATAGTTTGAGACATTTCTCCCATGGAGGAAAGTGCGGATGGTGACTGTTGTATTCAATCCCGATGAAATTTCTGTGTTGCATCAACACACTGATAGTGCACAAATTACACAATGCCACCAGATGTACATCGGGAAATACTACTGGTCTTCCTGGGAACGATCAAAGCGTAGACTGTTTGAGACATTACTCCTGTGGAGGAAAGTGCGCATGGTGACTGTTGTATTCAATCCCGATGCAATTTCTGTGTTTCATCAACATTTTGAAGGTCCACAGATTACAGAATGCCACCAGATGAGCATCAGAAACCACTACTGGTCTTCCAGGGAACGATCAAAGCGTAGACTGTTTGAGACATTACTCCCATGGAGGAAAATGCGGATGGTGACTGTTGTATTCAATCCCGATGCTATATCTGTGTTTCATCAACGCTCTGATTGTCCACAGGTTACAGAATGCCTCCAGATGTGCATCGAAAACTACTACTGGTCTTTTAGGGAACGATCAAAGCGTAGACTGTTTGAGACATTACTCCTGTGGACGAAAGTTCGCATGGTGACTGTTGTATTCAATCCCGTTGCAATTTCTGTGTTTCATCAACACTCAGTTAGTTCACAGATTACAGAATTCCTCCAGATGTGAATCGGAAACTACTACTGGTCTTCCAGGGAGCGATCAAAGTGTGGACTGTTTCAGACATTACTCCCATGGAGGAAAGTGCGCATGGTGACGGTTGTAATCAATCCCTATGCATTTTCAGTGTTTCATCAACACTCTGATAGTCTACAGATTACAGAATGCCACCAGTTGTGCATCGGAAACCACTACGGGTCTTCCAGGTAACGATCAAAGCGTAGATAGTTTGAGACATTACTCCCATGGAGGAAAGTGCGGATGGTGACTGTTGTATTCAATCCCGATGAAATTTCTGTGTTGCATCAACACACTGATAGTGCACAAATTACACAATGCCACCAGATGTACATCGGGAAATACTACTGGTCTTCCTGGGAACGATCAAAGCGTAGACTGTTTGAGACATTACTCCCATGGAGGAAAGTGTTCATGGTGACTGTTGTATTCAACCCCGATGCAATTTCTGTGTTTCATCAACACTCTGATACCCCACAGATTACAGAATGCCACCAGATGTGCATCGGAAACTACCACTGGTCTTCCAGGGAACGATCAAAGCGTGGACTGTTTCAGACATTACTCCCATGGTGGAAAGTGCGGATGGTGACTGTTGTATTCAACCCCGATGCAATTTCTGTGTTTCATCAACACTCTGATACCCCACAGATTACAGAATGCCACCAGATGTGCATCGGAAACTACTACTGGTCTTCCAGGGAACGATTAAAGCGTGGACTGTTTCAGACATTACTCCCATGGAGGAAAGTGCGGATTGTGACTGTTGTATTCAATCCCGATGCAAGTTCTGTGTTTCATCAACACTCTGATAGTCCACAGAGTACAGAATACCACCAGATGTGCATCGGAAACTACTACTGGTCTTCCAGGAAACGATCAAAGCCTAGATTGTTGCAGACATTACTCCCATGGAGGAAAGTGCGCATGGTGACTGTTGATTTCAATCCCTATGCATTTCCTGTGTTTTATCAACACTCTGATAGTCCACAAATTACACAATGCCACCAGATGTACATCGGGAAATACCACTGGTCTTCCTGGGAACGATCAAAGCGTAGACTGTTTGAGACATTACTCCCATGGAGGAAAGTGATCATGGTGACTGTTGTATTCAACCCCGATGCAATTTCTGTGTTTCATCAACACTCTGATACCCCACAGATTACAAAATGCCACCAGATGTGCATCGGAAACTACCACTGGTCTTCCAGGGAACGATCAAAGCGTGGACTGTTTCAGACATTACTCCTATGGAGGAAAGTGCGGATGGTGACTGTTGTATTCAACCCCGATGCAATTTCTGTGTTTCATCAACACTCTGATACCCCACAGATTACAGAATGCCACCAGATGTGCATCGGAAACTACTACTGGTCTTCCAGGGAACGATTAAAGCGTGGACTGTTTCAGACATTACTCCCATGGAGGAAAGTGCGGATTGTGACTGTTGTATTCAATCCCGATGCAAGTTCTGTGTTTCATCAACACTCTGATAGTCCACAGAGTACAGAATGCCACCAGATGTGCATCGGAAACTACTACTGGTTTTCCAGATAACGATCAAATGGTAGACTGTTTGAGACATTACTCCCTTGGAGGAAAGTGCAAATGGTGACTGTTGTATTCAATCCCGATGCAATTTCTGTGTTTTATCAACACTGTGAAGGTCAACAGAAAACAGAATGCCTCCAGATGTGCATCGGAAACTACTACAGGTCTTCCAGGGAACGATCAAAGCGTAGACTGTTTGAGACATTACTCACGTGGAGGAAAGTGCGCATGGTGACTGTTGTATTCAATCCCGATGCTATTTCTGTGTTTAATCAACACTCTGATAGTCCACAGATTGCATAATGCCTATAGATGTGCATCGGACACTACTACTGGTATTCCAGGGAACGATCAAATCGTAGACTGTGTGAGACATTACTCCCATGGAGGAAAGTGCGCATGGTGACTGTTGATTACAATCCCTATGTATTTCCTGTGTTTTATCAACACTCTAATAGTCCACAAATTACACAATGCCACCAGATGTACATCGGGAAATACTACTGGTCTTCCTGGGAACGATCAAAGCGTAGACTGTTTGAGACATTACTCCCATGGAGGAAAGTGTTCATGGTGACTGTTGTATTCAACCCCGATGCAATTTCTGTGTTTCATCAACACTCTGATACCCCAAAGATTACAGAATGCCACCAGATGTGCATCGGAAACTACTACTGGACTTCCAGGGAACGATCAAAGCGTGGACTGTTTCAGACATTACTCCCATGGAGGAAAGTGCGGATGGTGACTGTTGTATTCAATCCCGATGCAATTTCTGTGTTTCATAAACACTCTGATAGTCCACAGATTACAGAATGCCTCCAGATGTGCATCGGAAACTACTACTGGTTTTCCAGATAACGATCAAATGGTAGACTGTTTGAGACATTACTCCCATGTAGGAAAGTGCGGATTGTGACTGTTGTATTCACTCCCAGTGCAATTTCTGTGTTTCATGAACACATTGAATGTCCACAGATTACAGAATACCACCAGATTTTCATCGGAAACTACCACTGGTCTTCCAGGGAACGATCAAAGCGTAGACTGTTTGAGACATTACTTACAAGAAGGAAAGTGCGGATGGAGACTGTTGTATTCAATCCCGATGCAATTTCTGTGTTTCATCAACACTCTGATAGTCCACAAATTACACAATGCCACCAGATGTACCTCCGGAACTACTACTGGTCCATCAGGGAACGATCAAAGCGTAGACTGTTTGAGACATTACTCCTGTGGAGGAAAGTGCGCATGGTGACTGTTGTATTCAATCCCGATGCAATTTCTGTGTTTCATCAACATTTTGAAGGTCCACAGATTACAGAATGCCACCAGATGAGCATCAGAAACCACTACTGGTCTTCCAGGGAACGATCAAAGCGTAGACTGTTTGAGACATTACTCCCATGGAGGAAAATGCGGATGGTGACTGTTGTATTCAATCCCGATGCAATTTCTGTGTTTCATCAACGCTCTGATTGTCCACAGGTTACAGAATGCCTCCAGATGTGCATCGAAAACTACTACTGGTCTTTTAGGGAACGATCAAAGCGTAGACTGTTTGAGACATTACTCCTGTGGACGAAAGTTCGCATGGTGACTGTTGTATTCAATCCCGTTGCAATTTCTGTGTTTCATCAACACTCAGTTAGTTCACAGATTACAGAATTCCTCCAGATGTGAATCGGAAACTACTACTGGTCTTCCAGGGAACGATCAAATTGTGGACTGTTTCAGACATTACTCCCATGGAGGAAAGTGCGGATGGTGACTGTTGTATTCAATCCCGATGCAATTTCTGTGTTTCATCAACACTCTGATAGTCCACAGAGTAAAGAATGCCACCAGATGTGCATCGGAAACTACTACTGGTATTCCAGGGAACGATCAAATCGTAGAGTGTGTGAGACATTACTCCCATGGAGGAAAGTGCGCATGGTGACTGTTGTAATCAATCCCGATGCAATTTCTGTGTTGCATCAACACACTGATAGTGCGCAAATTACACAATGCCACCAGATGTACATCGGGAAATACTACTGGTCTTCCTGGGAACGATCAAAGCGTAGACTGTTTGAGACATTACTCCCATGGAGGAAAGTGTTCATGGTGACTGTTGTATTCAACCCCGATGCAATTTCTGTGTTTCATCAACACTCTGATACCCCACAGATTACAGAATGCCACCAGATGTGCATCGGAAACTACTACTGGTCTTCCAGGAAACGATCAAAGCCTAGATTGTTGCAGACATTACTCCCATGGAGGAAAGTGCGCATGGTGACTGTTGATTTCAATCCCTATTCATTTCCTGTGTTTTATCTACACTCTGATAGTCCACAAATTACACAATGCCACCAGATGTACATCGGGAAATACCACTGTTCTTCCTGGGAACGATCAAAGCGTAGACTGTTTGAGACATTACTCCCATGGAGGAAAGTGATCATGGTGACTGTTGTATTCAACCCCGATGCAATTTCTGTGTTTCATCAACACTCTGATACCCCACAGATTACAAAATGCCACCAGATGTGCATCGGAAACTACCACTGGTCTTCCAGGGAACGATCAAAGCGTGGACTGTTTCAGACATTACTCCCATGGAGGAAAGTGCGGATGGTGACTGTTGTATTCAACCCCGATGCAATTTCTGTGTTTCATCAACACTCTGATACCCCACAGATTACAGAATGCCACCAGATGTGCATCGGAAACTACTACTGGTCTTCCAGGGAACGATTAAAGCGTGGACTGTTTCAGACATTACTCCCATGGAGGAAAGTGCGGATTGTGACTGTTGTATTCAATCCCGATGCAAGTTCTGTGTTTCATCAACACTCTGATAGTCCACAGAGTACAGAATGCCACCAGATGTGCATCGGAAACTACTACTGGTTTTCCAGATAACGATCAAATGGTAGACTGTTTGAGACATTACTCCCTTGGAGGCAAGTGCACATGGTGACTGTTGTATTCAATCCCGATGCAATTTCTGTGTTTTATCAACACTGTGAAGGTCAACAGAAAACAGAATGCCTCCAGATGTGCATCGGAAACTACTACAGGTCTTCCAGGGAACGATCAAAGCGTAGACTGTTTGAGACATTACTCACGTGGAGGAAAGTGCGCATGGTGACTGTTGTATTCAATCCCGATGCTATTTCTGTGTTTAATCAACACTCTGATAGTCCACAGATTGCATAATGCCTATAGATGTGCATCGGACACTACTACTGGTATTCCAGGGAACGATCAAATCGTAGACTGTGTGAGACATTACTCCCATGGAGGAAAGTGCGCATGGTGACTGTTGATTTCAATCCCTATGCATTTCCTGTGTTTTATCAACACTCTGATAGTCCACAAATTACACAATGCCACCAGATGTACCTCCGGAACTACTACTGGTCCCACAGGGATCCATCAAAGCGTAGACTGTTTCAGACATTACTCCCATGGAGGAAAGTGCGGATGGTGACTGTTGTATTCAATCCCGATGCAATTTCTGTGTTTCATCAACACTCTGATAGTAACAGAGTAAAGAATGCCACCAGATGTGCATCGGAAACTACTACTGGTCTTCCAGGGAACGATCAAAGCGTAGACTGTTTGAGACATTACTCCCATGGAGGAAAGTGCGCATGGTGACTGTTGTATTCAATCCCGATGCTATTTCTGTGTTTTATCAACACTCTGATAGTCCACAGATTACACAATGCCACCAGATGTGCATCGGAAACTACTACTGGTATTCCAGGGAACGATCAAATCCTAGAGTGTGTGAGACATTACTCCCATGGAGGAAAGTGCGCATGGTGACTGTTGTAATCAATCCCTATGCATTTTCAGTGTTTCATCAACACTCTGATAGTCTACAGATTACAGAATGCCACCAGATGTGCATCGGAAACTACCACTGGTCTTCCAGGGAACGATCAAAGCGTGGACTGTTTCAGACATTACTCCCATGGAGGAAAGTGCGGATGGTGACTGTTGTATTCAATCCCGATGCAATTTCTGTGTTTCATCAACACTCTGATAGTCCACAGAGTAGAGAATGCCACCAGATGTGCATCGGAAACTACTACTGGTCTTGCAGGGAACGATCAAAGCCTAGACTGTTGCAGACATTACTCCCATGGAGGAAAGTGCGCATGGTGACTGTTGTATTCAATCCCGATGCAATTTCTGTGTTATATCAACACTCTGATAGTCTACAGATTACAGAATGCCACCAGTTGTGCATCGGAAACCACTACTGGTCTTCCAGGGAACGATCAAATCGTAGACAGTTAGAGACATTACTCCCATGGAGGAAAGTGCGGATGGTGACTGTTGTATTCAATCCCGATGAAATTTCTGTGTTTCATCAACACTCTGATGGTCCACAAATTACACAATGCCACCAGATGTACATCGGGAAATACTACTGGTCTTCCTGGGAACGATCAAAGCGTAGACTGTTTGAGTCATTACTCCCATGGAGGAAAGTGTTCATGGTGACTGTAGTATTCAACCCCGATGCAATTTCTGTGTTTCATGAACACTCTGATAGTCCACAGATTACAGAATGCCACCAGATGTGCATCGGAAACTACTACTGGTTTTCCAGGGAACGATCAAAGCGTAGACTGTTTGAGACATTACTCCAATGGAGGAAAATGCTGATGGTGACTGTTGTATTCACTCCCGATGCAATTTTTGTGTTTCATCAACACTCTGATAGTCCACAGATTACAGATGTGCATCGGAAACTACTACTGTCCTTCCAGGAAACGATCAAAGCGTAGACTGTTTCAGACTTTACTCCCATGGAGGAAAGTGCGCATGATGACTGTTGTATTCAATCCCGATGCAATTGCTGTGTTTCGTCAACACTCTGATAGTCCACAGATTACAGAATGCCACCAGTTGTGCATCGGAAACCACTACTGGTCTTCCAATGAGGAGATCAAATTGTAGACAGTATCAGACATTACTCCCAACTAGGAAAGTGAGGATTGTGACTGTTGTATTCACTCCCGAGGCAATTTCTGTGTTTCATCAACACTTTGAAGGTTCACAGATTACAGAATGCCTCCAGATGTACATCGGGAGCTACTACTGGTCTTCCTGGTAAAGATCAAAGCGTAGACTGTTTGAGACATTACTCCCGTGGAGGAAAGTGCGCATGGTGACTGTTGTATTCAATCCCGATGAAATTTCTGTGTTTCATCAACACTCTGATAGCCCACAGAGTACAGAATGCCACCAGATGAGCATCACTAACTACTACTGGTCTTCCAGTTAACGATCAAAGCCTGGACTGTTTCAGACATTACTCCCATGAAGGAAAGTGCGGATGGTGACTGTTGTATTCACTCCCGAGGCAATTTCTGTGTTTCATCAACACTTTGAAGGACCACAGATTACAGAATGCCTCCAGCTGTGTATCGGATACTACTACTGGTTTTCCAGGGAACGATCGAATTGTAGACTGTTCAGACATTATTCCCATGTAGGAAAGTGCGGATTGTGACTGTTGTATTCACTCCTGATGCAATTTCTGTGTTTCATCAACACTTTGAAAGTCCACAGATTACAGAATGCCTCCAGATTTTCATCGGAAACTACTACTTGTCCTTCAGAGAACGATCAAAGAGTAGACTGTTTGAGACATTAGTCCCATGGAGGAAAGTGTGGGTGGTGACTGTTGTATTCAATCCATATGCAATTTCTGTGTTTCGTCAACACTGTGATAGTCCTCAAATTACACAATGCCACCAGATGTACTTCGGGAACTACTACTGGTCTTCCAGGGAACGATAAAAGCGTAGACTGTTTGAGACATTACTCCCGTGGAGGGAAGTGCGCATGGTGACTGTTGTATTTAATCCCGATGCAACTTCTATGTTTCGTCAACACTCAGATAGTCCACAGAATACGGATAGCCTACAGATGTGCATCGGAAACTACTACTGGTCTTCCAGGGAACGATCAAAGCGTAGACTGTTTGAGACATTACTCCCATGGAGGAAATTGCGCATGGTGACTGTTTTATTCAAACCCGATGCAATTTCTGTGTTTCATAAGCACTTTGAAGGTCCACAGATTAAAGATTGCCTCCAGATGTGCATCGGAAAGTACTGCTGGTCTTCCAGGGAACGATCAAAGCGTTGACTGTTTGACACATTACTCCCATGGAGGAAAGTGCGGATGGTGACTGTTGTATTCAATCCCGATGCAATATCTGTGTTTCATCAACACTTTGAAGGTCCACAGATTACAGAATGCCACCAGATGTGCATCGGAAACTACTACTGGTCTTCCAGGGAACGATCAAAGCGTAGACTGTTTGAGACATTACTCATATGAATGAAAGTGTTCATGGTGACTGTTGTATTCAACCCTGATGCAATTTATGTGTTTCATCAACACTCTGATAGTCCACATAGTACGAAATGCCACCAGATGTGCATCGGAAACTACTACTGGTCTTCCAGGGAACGACCAAATCGTGGACTGTTCAGACATTACTCCCATGGAGGAAAGTGCGGATGGTGACTGCTGTATTCAATCCCGATGCAATTTCTGTGTTTCATCAACACTCTTATAGTTCACATAGTACAGAATGCCAACAGATGTGCATCAAAAACTACTACTGGTCTTCCAGGGAACGATCAAAGCCTAGACTGTTGCAGACATTACTCCCATGGAGGAAAGTGCGGATGGTGACTGTTGTATTCAATCCCGATGCAATTGCTGTGTTTCATCAACACTCTGATAGTCCACAGAGTACAGAATGCCACCAGATGTGCATCGGGAACTACTACTGGTCTTCCTGGGAAAGATCAAAGCGTAGACTGTTTGAGACATTACTCCCGTGGAGGAAAGTGCGCATGGTGACTGTTGTATTCAATCCCGATGAAATTTCTGTGTTTCATCAACACTCAGATAGCCCACAGAGTACAGAATGCCACCAGATGAGCATCGGTAACTACTACTGGTCTTCCAGGGAACGATCAAAGCCTGGACTGTTTCAGACATTACTCCCATGAAGGAAAGTGCGGGTGGTGACTGTTGTATTCACTCCCGAGGCAATTTCTGTGTTTCATCAACACTTTGAAGGTCCACAGATTACAGAATGCCTCCAGATGTGTATCGGATACTACTACTGGTTTTCCAGGGAACGATCAAATTGTAGACTGTTTCAGACATTACTCCCATGTAGGAAAGTGAAGATTGTGACTGTTGTATTCACTCCCGATGCAATTTCTGTGTTTCATCAACACTTAGAAAGTCCACAGATTACAGAATGCCTCCAGATTTTCATCGGAAACTACTACTTGTCTTCCAGAGAACGATCAAAGCGTAGACTGTTTGAGACATTAGTCCCATGGAGGAAAGTGTGGATGGTGACTGTTGTATTCAATCCATATGCAATTTCTGTGTTTCGTCAACACTGTGATAGTCCACAAATTACACAATGCCACCAGATGTACTTCGGGAACTACTACTGGTCTTCCAGGGAACCATCAAAGCTTAGACTGTTTGAGACATTAGTCCCGTGGAGGAAAGTGCGGATGGTGACTGTTGTATTCAATCCCGATGCAATTTCTGTGTTTCATCAACACTTTGAAGGTCCACAGATTACAGAATGACACCAGATGTGCATCGGAAACTACTACTGGTCTTCCAGGGAAAGATCAAAGCGTAGACTGTTTGAGACATTACTCCCGTGGAGGAAAGTGCGCATGGTGACTGTTGTATTCAATCCCGATGAAATTTCTGTGTTTCATCAACACTCTGATAGCCCACAGAGTACAGAATGCCACCAGATGTGCATCGGAAACTACTACTGGTCTTTCAGGGAACGATCAAAGCCTGGACTGTTTCAGAATTACTCCCATGGAGGAAAGAGCGGATGGTGACTGTTGTATTCACTCCCGATGCAATTTCTGTGTTTCATCAACACTTTGAAAGTCCACAGATTACAGAATGCCTCCAGATTTTCATCGGAAACTACTACTTGTCTTCCAGAGAACGATCAAAGCGTAGACTGTTTGAGGCATTAGTCCCATGGTGGAAAGTGTGGATGGTGACTGTTGTATAAAATCCATATGCAATTTCTGTGTTTCGTGAACACTGTGATAGTCCACAAATTACACAATGCCTCCAGATGTACTTTGGGAACTACTACTGGTCTTCCAGGGAACGATCAAAGCGTAGACTGTTTGAGACATTACTCCCGTGGAGGAAAGTGCGCATTGTGACTGTTGTATTTAATCCCGATGCAATTTCTATGTTTCATCAACACTCTGATAGTTCACAAATTACAGAATGCCATAAGATGTGCATCGGAAACTACTACTGGTCTTCCAGGGAACGATCAAATTGTAGACTGCATCAGACATTACTCCCAAGTAGGAAAGTGCGGATTGTGACTGTTGTATTCACTCCCGAGGCAATTTTTGTGTTTCATCAACACTCTGATAGTCCACCGATTACAGATATGCATCGGAAACTACTACTGTCCTTCCAGGAAACGATCAAAGCATAGTCTGTTTCAGACTTTACTCCCATGGAGGAAAGTGCGCATGATGACTGTTGTATTCAATCCCGATGCAATTGCTGTGTTTCGTCAACACTCTGATAGTCCACAGATTACAGAATGCCACCAGTTGTGCATCGGAAACCACTACTGATCTTCCAGGGAACGATCAAATTGTAGACTGTTTCAGACATTACTCCCAACTAGGAAAGTGAGGATTGTGACTGTTGTATTCACTCCCGAGGCAATTTCTGTGTTTCATCAACACTTTGAAGGTCCACAGATTACAGAATGACACCAGATGTGCATCGGAAACTACTACTGGTCTTCCAGGGAAAGATCAAAGCGTAGACTGTTTGAGACATTACTCCCGTGGAGGAAAGTGCGCATGGTGACTGTTGTATTCAATCCCGATGAAATTTCTGTGTTTCATCAACACTCTGATAGCCCACAGAGTACAGAATGCCACCAGATGTGCATCGGAAACTACTACTGGTCTTCCAGGGAACGATCAAAGCCTGGACTGTTTCAGAATTACTCCCATGGAGGAAAGAGCGGATGGTGACTGTTGTATTCAATCCCGATGCAATTGCTGTGTTTCGTCAACACCCTGATAGTCCACAGATTACAGAATGCCACCAGTTGTGCATCGGAAATCACTACTGGTCTTCCAGGGAACGATCATATTGTAGACTGTTTCAGACATTACTCCCAACTAGGAAAGTGAGGATTTTGACTGTTGTATTCACTCCCGAGGCAATTTCTGTGTTTCATCAACACTGTGAAGGTCCACAGATTGCAGAATGCATCCAGATGTACATCGGGAACTACTACTGGTCTTCCTGGGAACGATCAAAGCGTAGACTGTTTGAGACATTACTCCCGTGGAGGAAAGTGCGCATGGTGACTGTTATATTCAATCCCGATGAAATTTATGTGTTTCATCAACACTCTGATAGCCCACAGAGTACAGAATGCCACCAGATGAACATCGGTAACTACTACTGGTCTTCCAGGGAACGATCAAAGCCTGCACTGTTTCAGACATTACTCCCATGAAGGAAAGTGCGGATGGTGACTGTTGTATTCACTCCCGAGGCAATTTCTGTGTTTCATCAACACTTTGAAGGTCCACAGATAACAGAATGCCTCCAGATGTGTATCGGATACTACTACTGGTTTTCAAGGGAACTATCAAATTTTAGACTGTTTCAGACATTATTCCCATGTAGGAAAGTGCGGATTGTGACTGTTGTATTCACTCCCGATGCAATTTCTTTGTTTCATCAACACTTTGAAAGTCCACTGATTACAGAATGCCTCCAGATTTTCATCGGAAACTACTACTTGTCTTCCAGAGAACGATCAAAGTGTAGACTGTTTGAGACATTAGTCCGATGGAGGAATGTGTGGATGGTGACTGTTGTATAAAATCCATATGCAATTTCTGTGTTTCGTCAACACTGTGATAGTCCACAAATTACACAATGTCACCAGATGTACTTCGGGAACTACTACTGGTCTTCCAGGGAACGATCAAAGCGTAGACTGTTTGAGACATTACTCCCGTGGAGGAAAGTGCGCATTGTGACTGTTGTATTTAATCCCGATGCAATTTCTATGTTTCATCAACACTCTGATAGTTCACAAATTACAGAATGCCATAAGATGTGCATCGGAAACTACTACTGGTCTTCCAGGGAACGATCAAATTGTAGACTGCATCAGACATTACTCCCAAGTAGGAAAGTGCGGATTGTGACTGTTGTACTCACTCCCGAGGCAATATCTGTGTTTCATGAACTCTTTGAAGGTCCACAGATTACAGAATGCCTCCGGATGTGTATCGGAAGCTACTACTACTGGTCTTCCAGGGAACTATCAAAGCGTAGACTCTTTGAGACATTACTCCCATGGAGGAAAGTGCGGATGGTGACTATTGTATTCAATCCCGATGCAATTTCTATGTTTCATCAACACTCAAATAGTCCACAGATTACAGATAGCCTCCAGATGTGCATCGGAAACTACTACTGGTCTTCCAGGGAACGATCAAAGCTTAGACTGTTTGAGACATTACTCCCATGGAGGAAATTGCGCATGGTGACTGTTTTATTCAAGCCCGATGCAATTTCTGTGTTTCATCAACACTTTGAAGGTCCACAGATTACAGAATCCCTCCAGATGTGCATCGGAAAGTACTACTGGTCTTCCAGGGAACGATCAAAGCGTTGACTGTTTGACACATTACTCCCATGGAGGAAAGTGCAGATGGTGACAGTTGTATTCAATCCCGATGCAATTTCTGTGTTTCATCAACACTTTGAAGGTCCACAGAGTACAGAATGCCACCAGATGTGCATCGGAAACTACTACTGGTCTTCCAGGGAACGATCAAAGCCTAGACTGTTGCAGACATTACTCCCATGGAGGAAAGTGCGCAAGGTGACTGTTGTATTCAATCGCGATGCTATTTCTGTGTTTAATCAACACTCTGATAGTCCACAGAGTACAGAATGAATATAGATGTGCATCGGACACTACTACTGGTATTCCAGGGAACGATCAAATCGTAGACTGTGTGAGACATTACTCCCATGGAGGAAAGTGCGCATGGTGACTGTTGTATTCAATCCCTATGCATTTTCTGTGTTTCATCAACACTCTGATAGTCTACGGATTACAGAATTCCACCAGTTGTGCGTCGGAAACCACTACTGGTCTTCCAGGGAACGATCAAAGCGTAGACAGTTTGAGACATTACTCCCATGGAGGAAAGTGTGGATGGTGACTGTTGTATTCAATCCCGATGCAATTTCTGTGTTTCATCAACACTCTGATAGTCCACAAAATACACAATGCCACCAGATGTACCTCCGGAACTACTACTGGTCCCCCAGGGAACGATCAAAGCGTAGACTGTTTGAGACATTACTCCCGTGGAGGAAAGTGCCCATGGTGACTGTTGTATTGACTTCCGATGCAATTTTTGTGTTTCATCAACACTCTGATAGTCCACCGATTACAGATATGCATCGGAAACTACTACTGTCCTTCCAGGAAACGATCAAAGCATAGTCTGTTTCAGACTTTACTCCCATGGAGGAAAGTGCGCATGATGACTGTTGTATTCAATCCCGATGCAATTGCTGTGTTTCGTCAACACTCTGATAGTCCACAGATTACAGAATGCCACCAGTTGTGCATCGGAAACCACTACTGATCTTCCAGGGAACGATCAAATTGTAGACTGTTTCAGACATTACTCCCAACTAGGAAAGTGAGGATTGTGACTGTTGTATTCACTCCCGAGGCAATTTCTGTGTTTCATCAACACTTTGAAGGTCCACAGATTACAGAATGACACCAGATGTGCATCGGAAACTACTACTGGTCTTCCAGGGAAAGATCAAAGCGTAGACTGTTTGAGACATTACTCCCGTGGAGGAAAGTGCGCATGGTGACTGTTGTATTCAATCCCGATGAAATTTCTGTGTTTCATCAACACTCTGATAGCCAACAGAGTACAGAATGCCACCAGATGTGCATCGGAAACTACTACTGGTCTTCCAGGGAACGATCAAAGCCTGGACTGTTTCAGAATTACTCCCATGGAGGAAAGAGCGGATGGTGACTGTTGTATTCAATCCCGATGCAATTGCTGTGTTTCGTCAACACCCTGATAGTCCACAGATTACAGAATGCCACCAGTTGTGCATCGGAAAACACTACTGGTCTTCCAGGGAACGATCATATTGTAGACTGTTTCAGACATTACTCCCAACTAGGAAAGTGAGGATTTTGACTGTTGTATTCACTCCCGAGGCAATTTCTGTGTTTCATCAACACTGTGAAGGTCCACAGATTGCATAATGCATCCAGATGTACATCGGGAACTACTACTGGTCTTCCTGGGAACGATCAAAGCGTAGACTGTTTGTGACATTACTCCCGTGGAGGAAAGTGCGCATGGTGACTGTTGTATTCAATCCCGATGAAATTTATGTGTTTCATCAACACTCTGATAGCCCACAGAGTACAGAATGCAACCAGATGAACATCGGTAACTACTACTGGTCTTCCAGGGAACGATCAAAGCCTGCACTGTTTCAGACATTACTCTCATGAAGGAAAGTGCGGATGGTGACTGTTGTATTCACTCCCGAGGCAATTTCTGTGTTTCATCAACACTTTGAAGGTCCACAGATTACAGAATGCCTCCAGATGTGTATCGGATACTACTACTGGTTTTCAAGGGAACTATCAAATTTTAGACTGTTTCAGACATTATTCCCATGTAGGAAAGTGCGGATTGTGACTGTTGTATTCACTCCCGATGCAATTTCTGTGTTTCATCAACACTTTGAAAGTCCACTGATTACAGAATGCCTGGAGATTTTCATCGGAAACTACTACTGGTCTTCTAGGGAACGATCAAATTGTAGACTGCATCAGACATTACTCCCAAGTAGGAAAGTACGGATTGTGACTGTTGTATTCACTCCCGAGGCAATATCTGTGTTTCATGAACTCTTTGAAGGTCCACAGATTACAGAATGCCTCCGGATGTGTATCGGAAGGTACTACTGGTCTTCCAGGGAACTATCAAAGCGTAGACTCTTTGAGACAATACTCCCATGGAGGAAAGTGCGGATGGTGACTGTTGTATTCAATCCCGATGCAATTTCTATGTTTCATCAACACTCAAATAGTCCACAGATTACAGATAGCCTCCAGATGTGCATCGGAAACTACTACTGGTCTTCCAGGGAACGATCAAAGCTTAGACTGTTTGAGACATTACTCCCATGGAGGAAATTGCGCATGGTGACTGTTTTATTCAAGCCCGATGCAATTTCTGTGTTTCATCAACACTTAGAAGGTCCACAGATTACAGAATCCCTCCAGATGTGCATCGGAAAGTACTACTGGTCTTCCAGGGAACGATCAAAGCGTTGACTGTTTGACACATTACTCCCATGGAGGAAAGTGCAGATGGTGACAGTTGTATTCAATCCCGATGCAATTTCTGTGTTTCATCAACACTTTGAAGGTCCACAGATTACAGAATGCCACCAGATGTGCATCGGAAACTACTACTGGTCTTCCAGGGAACGATCAAAGCGTAGACTGTTTGAGACATTACTCCCATGAAGGACAGTGCGGATGGTGACTGTTGTATTCAATCCCGATGCAATTGCTGTGTTTCATCAACTCTCTGATAGTCCACAGAGTACAGAATGCCACCAGATGTGCATCGGAAACTACTACTGGTCTTCCAGGGAACGATCAAAGCCTAGACTGTTGCAGACATTACTCCCATGGAGGAAAGTGCGCAAGGTGACTGTTGTATTCAATCGCGATGCAATTTCTGTGTTATATCAACACTCTGATAGTCCACAGAGTACAGAATGCCACCGGATGTGCATCGGAAACTACTACTGGTCTTCCAGGGAACGATCAAAGCCTAGACTGTTGCAGACATTACTCCCATGGAGGAAAGTGCGCATAGTGACTGTTGTATTCACTCCCGACGCAATTTCTGTCTTTTATCAACACTCTGAAGGTCAACAGACTACAGAATGCCTCCAGATGCGCATCGGAAACTACTACTGGTCTTCCAGGGAACGATCAAAGCGTAGACTGTTTGAGACATTACTCCCATGGAGGAAAGTGCGCATGGTGACTGTTGTATTCAATCCCGATGCTATTTCTGTGTTTAATCAACACTCTGATAGTCCACAGTTTACAGAATGAATATAGATGTGCATCGGACACTACTACTGGTATTCCAGGGAACGATGAAATCGTAGACTGTGTGAGACATTAATCCCATGGAGGAAAGTGCGCATGGTGACTGTTGTATTCAATCCCTATGCATTTTCTGTGTTTCATCAACACTCTGATAGTCTACAGATTACAGAATTCCACCAGTTGTGCATCGGAAACCACTACTGGTCTTCCAGGGAACGATCAAAGCGTAGACAGTTTGAGACATTACTCCCATGGAGGAAAGTGCGGATGGTGACTGTTGTATTCAATCCCGATGCAATTTTTGTGTTTCATCAACACTCTGATAGTCCACCGATTACAGATATGCATCGGAAACTACTACTGTCTTTCCAGGAAACGATCAAAGCATAATCTGTTTCAGACTTTACTCCCATGGAGGAAAGTGCGCATGATGACTGTTGTATTCAATCCCGATGCAATTGCTGTGTTTCGTCAACACTCTGATAGTCCACAGATTACAGAATGCCACCAGTTGTGCATCGGAAACCACTACTGCTCTTCCAGGGAACGATCAAATTGTAGACTGTTTCAGACATTACTCTCAACTAGGAAAGTGAGGATTGTGACTGTTGTATTCACTCCCGAGGCAATTTCTGTGTTTCATCAACACTGTGAAGGTCCACAGATTACAGAATGCCTCCAGATGTACATCGGGAACTAGTACTGGTCTTCCTGGGAACGATCAAAGCGTAGACTGTTTGAGACATTAGTCCCATGAAGGACAGTGCGAATGGTGACTGTTGTATTCAATCCCGATGCTATTTCTGTGTTTCATCAACACTCTGATTGTCCACAGATTACAGAATGCCACCAGAAGTTCTTCGGAATCTACTACTGGTATTCCAGGGAACGATCAAAGCGTAGACTGTTTGAGCCATTACACCCGTGGAGGAAAGTGTTCATGGTGATTGTTGTATTCAAGGCCGATTCAATTTCTGTGTTTCATCAACACTCTGATAGTCCACAGATTACAGAATGCCGCCAGTTGTGCATCGGAAACCACTACTGGTATTCCAGGGAACGATCAAAGCGTAGACGGTTTGAGACATTACTCCCATGGAGGAAAGTGCGCATGGTGACTGTTGTATTCAATCCCAATGCAATTTCTGTGTTTCATCAGCATTTTGAAGGTCCACAGATTACCGAATGCCACCAGTTGTGCATCGGAAACTACTACTGGCCTTCCAGGGAACGATCAAAGCCTAGACTGTTGCAGACATTACTCAAATGGAGGAAAGTGCGGATGGTGACTGTTGTATTTACTTCCGATGCAATTTTTGTGTTTCATCAACATTTTGAAGGTCCACAGATTACAGAATGCCTCCAGATGTGCATCGGAAGCTACTACTGGTCCTCCAGGGAACGATCAAAGCGTAGACTGTTTGAGACATTACTCCCATGGAGGAAAGTGCGCATGGTGACTGTTGTATTCAATCCCGACACTATTTCTGTGTTTTATCAACACTCTGATAGTCCACAGATTACAGAATGCCACCAGATGTGCATCGGAAACTACTACTGGTATTCCAGGGAACGATCAAATCGTAGAGTGTGTGAGACATTACTCCCATGGAATAAAGTGCGCATGGTGACTGTTGTATTCAATCCCTATGCATTTTCAGTGTTTCATCAACACTCAGATAGTCTACAGATTACAGAATGCCACCAGTTGAGCATCGGAAACCACTACTGGTCTTCCAGGGAACGATCAAAGCGTAGATAGTTTGAGACATTACTCCCAAGTAGGAGAGTGCGGATGGTGACTGTTGTATTCAATCCCGATGAAATTTCTGTGTTTCATCAACATACTGATAGTCCACAAATTACACAATGCCACCAGTTGTGCATCGGAAACCATTACTGGTCTTCCTGGGAACGATCAAAGCGTAGACTGTTTGAGACATTACTCCCATGGAGGTAAGTGTTCATGGTGACTGTTGTATTCAACCCCGATGCGATTTCTGTGTTTCATCAACACTCTGATACCCCACAGATTACAGAATGCCACCAGATGTGCATCGGAAACTACTACTGGTCTTCCAGGGAACGATCAAAGCGTAGACTGTTACAGACATTACTCCCATGGAGGACAGTGCGGATGGTGACTGTTGTATTCAATCCCGATGCAATTTCTGTGTTTCATCAACACTCTGATAGTCCACAGAGTACAGAATGCCACCAGATGTGCATCGGAAACTACTACTGGTCTTCCAGGGAACGATCAAAGCCTAGACTGTTGCAGACATTACACCCATGGAGGAAAGTGGGGATGGTGACTGTTGTATTCAATCCCGATGCAATTTCTGTGTTTCATCAACACTCTGATAGTCCACAGAGTACAGAAAGCCACCAGATGTGCATCGGAAACTACTACTGGTCTTCCAGGGAACGATCAAAGCCTAGACTGTTGCAGACATTACTCCCATGGAGGAAAGTGCGCATGGTGACTGTTGTATTCAATCCCGCTGCAATTTCTGTGTTTCATCAACACTCTGATAGTCTACAGATTACAGAATGCCACCAGTTGTGCATCGGAAACCACTACTGGTCTTCCAGGGAACGATCAAAGCGTAGACAGTTTGAGACATTACTCCCATGGAGGAAAGTGCGGATGGTGACTGTTGTATTCAAACCTAATGCAATTTCTGTGTTTCATCAACACTCTGATAGTCCACAAATTACACAATGCCACCAGATGTACATCGGGAAATAATACTGGTGTTCCTGGGAACGATCAAAGCATAGACTTTTTGAGACATTACTCCCATGGAGGAAAGTGTTCATGGTGACTGTTTTATTCAACCCCGATGCAATTTCTGTGTTTCATCAACACTCTGATACCCCAAAGATTACAGAATGCCACCAGATGTGCATCGGAAACTACTACTGGTCTTCCACGGAACGATCAAATCCTGGACTGTTTCAGACATTACTCCCATGGAGGAAAGTGCGGATGGTGACTGTTGTATTCAATCCCGATGCAATTTTTGTGATTCATGAACACTCTGATAGTCCACAGATTACAGAATGCCTCCAGATGTGTATCGGATACTACTACTGGTTTTCCAGGGAACGATCAAATTGTAGACTGTTTCAGACATTACTCCCATGTAGGAAAGTGCGGATTGTGACTGTTGTATTCACTCCCGATGCAATTTCTGTGTTTCATCAACACTTTGAAAGTCCACAGATTACAGAATGCCTCCTGATTTTCATCGGAAACTACTACTTGTCTTCCAGAGAACGATCAAAGCGTAGACTGTTTGAGACATTAGTCCCGTGGAGGAAAGTGTGGATGGTGACTGTTGTATTCAATCCATATGCAATTTCTGTGTTTCGTCAACACTGTGATAGTCCACAAATTACACAATGCCACCAGATGTACTTCGGGAACTACTACTGGTCTTCCAGGGAACCATCAAAGCTTAGACTGTTTGAGACATTAGTCCCGTGGAGGAAAGTGCGGATGGTGACTGTTGTATTCAATCCCGATCCAATTTCTGTGTTTCATCAACACTTTGAACGTCCACAGATTACAGAACGACACCAGATGTGCATCGGAAACTACTACTGGTCTTCCAGGGAAAGATCAAAGCGTAGACTGTTTGAGACATTACTCCCGTGGAGGAAAGTGCGCATGGTGACTGTTGTATTCAATCCCGATGAAATTTCTGTGTTTCATCAACACTCTGATAGCAGACAGAGTACAGAATGCCACCAGATGTGCATCGGAAACTACTACTGGTCTTCCAGGGAACGATCAAAGCCTGGACTGTTTCAGAATTACTCCCATGGAGGAAAGAGCGGATGGTGACTGTTGTATTCAATCCCGATGCAATTGCTGTGTTTCGTCAACACTCTGATAGTCCACAGATTACAGAATGCCACCAGTTGTGCATCGGAAACCACTACTGGTCTTCCAGGGAACGATCATATTGTAGACTGTTTCAGACATTACTCCCAACTAGGAAAGTGAGGATTGTGACTGTTGTATTCACTCCCGAGGCAATTTCTGTGTTTCATCAACACTTTGAAGGTCCACAGATTACAGAATGCATCCAGATGTACATCGGGAACTACTACTGGTCTTCCTGGGAACGATCACAGCGTAGACTGTTTGAGACATTACTCCCGTGGAGGAAAGTGCGCATGGTGACTGTTGTATTCAATCCCGATGAAATTTATGTGCTTCATCAACACTCTGATAGCCCACAGAGTACAGAATGCCACCAGATGAACATCGGTAACTACTACTGGTCTTCCAGGGAACGATCAAAGCCTGCACTGTTTCAGACATTACTCCCATGAAGGAAAGTGCGGATGGTGACTGTTGTATTCACTCCCGAGGCAATTTCTGTGTTTCATCAACACTTTGAAGGTCCACAGATTACAGAATGCCTCCAGATGTGTTTCGGATACTACTAGTGGTTTTCAAGGGAACTATCAAATTGTAGACTGTTTCAGACATTATTCCCATGTAGGAAAGTGCGGATTGTGACTGTTGTATTCACTCCCAATGCAATTTCTGCGTTTCATCAACACTTTGAATGTCCACAGATTACAGAATGCCTCCAGAATTTCATCGGAAACTACTACTTGTCTTCCAGAGAACGATCAAAGCGTAGACTGTTTGAGACATTAGTCCCATGGGGGAAAGTGTGGATGGTGACTGTTGTATTCAATCCATATGCAATTTCTGTGTTTCGTCAACACTGTGATAGTCCACAAATTACACAATGCCACCAGATGTACTTCGGGAACTACTACTGGTCTTCCAGGGAACGATCAAAGCGTAGACTGTTTGAGACATTACTCCCGTGGAGGAAAGTGCGCATTGTGACTGTTGTATTTAATCCCGATGCAATTTCTATGTTTCATCAACACTCTGATAGTTCACAAATTACAGAATGCCACCAGATGTGCATCGGAAACTACTACTGGTCTTCCAGGGAACGATCAAATTGTAGACTGCATCAGACATTACTCCCAAGTAGGAAAGTGCGGATTGTGACTGTTGTATTCACTCCAGAGGCAATATCTGTGTTTCATGAACTCTTTGAAGGTCCACAGATTACAGAATGCCTCCGGATGTGTATCGGAAACTACTACTGGTCTTCCAGGGAACTATCATAGCGTAGACTCTTTGAGACATTACTCCCATGGAGGAAAGTGCGGATGGTGACTATTGTATTAAATCCCAATGCAATTTCTATGTTTCATCAACACTCAGATAGTCCACAGATTACAGATAGCCTCCAGATGTGCATCGGAAACTACTACTGGTCTTCCAGGGAACGATCAAAGCTTAGACTGTTTGAGACATTACTCCCATGGAGGAAATTGCGCATGGTGACTGTTTTATTCAAGCCCGATGCAATTTCTGTGTTTCATCAACACTTTGAAGGTCCACAGATTACAGAATCCCTCCAGATGTGCATCGGAAAGTACTACTGGTCTTCCAGGGAACGATCATAGCGTTGACTGTTTGACACATTACTCCCATGGAGGAAAGTGCAGATGGTGACAGTTGTATTCAATCCCGATGCAATTTCTGTGTTTCATCAACACTTTGAAGGTCCACAGATTACAGAATGCCACCAGATGTGCATCGGAAACTACTACTGGTTTTCCAGGGAACGATCAAAGCGTAGACTGTTTGAGACATTACTTCCATGAAGGACAGTGCGGATGGTGACTGTTGTATTCAATCCCGATGCAATTGCTGTGTTTCATCAACTCTCTGTTGGTCCACAGAGTACAGAATGCCACCAGATGTGCATCGGAAACTACTACTGGTCTTCCAGGGAACGATCAAAGCCTAGACTGTTGCAGACATTACTCCCATGGAGGAATGTGCGCATGGTGACTGTTGTATTCAATCGCGATGCAATTTCTGTGTTATATCAACACTCTGATAGTCCACAGAGTACAGAATGCCACCAGATGTGCATCGGAAACTACTACTGGTCTTCCAGGGAACGATCAAATCCTAGACTGTTGCAGACATTACTCCCATGGAGGAAAGTGCGCATGGTGACTGTTGTATTCACTCCCGACGCAATTTCTGTCTTTTATCAACACTCTGAAGGTCAACAGACTACAGAATGCCTCCAGATGCGCATCGGAAACTACTACTGGTCTTCCAGGGAACGATCAAAGCGTAGACTGTTTGAGACATTACACCCATGGAGGAAAGTGCGCATGGTGACTGTTGTATTCAATCCCGATGCTATTTCTGTGTTTAATCAACACTCTGATAGTCCACAGAGTACAGAATGAATATAGATGTGCATCGGACACTACTACTGGTATTCCAGGGAACGATCAAATCGTAGACTGTGTGAGACATTACTCCCATGGAGGAAAGTGCGCATGGTGACTGTTGTATTCAATCCCTTCGCATTTTCTGTGTTTCATCAACACTCTGATAGTCTACAGATTACAGAATTCCACCAGTTGTGCATCGGAAACCACTACTGGTCTTCCAGGGAACGATCAAAGCGTAGACAGTTTGAGACATTACTCCCATGGAGGAAAGTGCGGATGGTGACTGTTGTATTCAATCCCGATGCAATTTCTGTGTTTCACCAACACTCTGATAGTCCACAAAATACACAATGCCACCAGATGTACCTCCGGAACTACTACTGGTCCCCCAGGGAACGATCAAAGCGTAGACTGTTTGAGACATTACTCCCGTGGAGGAAAGTGCCCATGGTGACTGTTGTATTCACTCCCGATGCAATTTTTGTGTTTCATCAACACTCTGATAGTCCACCGATTACAGATATGCATCGGAAACTACTACTGTCCTTCCAGCAAACGATCAAAGCATAGACTGTTTCAGACTTTACTCCCATGGAGGAAAGTGCGCATGATGACTGTTGTATTCAATCCCGATGCAATTGCTGTGTTTCGTCAACACTCTGATACTCCACAGATTACAGAATGCCACCAGTTGTGCATCGGAAACCACTACTGGTCTTCCAGGGAACGATCAAATTGTAGACTGTTTCAGACATTACTCCCAACTAGGAAAGTGAGGATTGTGACTGTTGTATTCACTCCCGACGCAATTTCTGTGTTTCATCAACACTTTGAAGGTCCACAGATTACAGAATGCCTCCAGATGTACATCGGGAACTAGTACTGGTCTTCCTGGGAACGATCAAAGCGTAGACTGTTTGAGACATTACTCCCGTGGAGGAAAGTGCGCATGGTGACTGTTGTATTCAATCCCGATGAAATTTCTGTCTTTCATCAACACTCTGATTGTCCACAGATTACAGAATGCCACCAGAAGTGCTTCGGAATCTACTACAGGTATTCCAAGGAACGATCAAAGCGTAGACTGTTTGAGCCTTTACACCCGTGGAGGAAAGTGTTCATGGTGATTGTTGTATTCAAGTCCGATTCAATTTCTGTGTTTCATCAACACTCTGATAGTCCACAGATTACAGAATGCCGCCAGTTGTGCATCGGAAACCACTACTGGTATTCCAGGGAAAGATCAAAGCGTAGACGGTTTGAGACATTACTCCCATGGAGGAAAGTGCGCATGGTGACTGTTGAATTCAATCCAAATGCAATTTCTGTGTTTCATCAGCATTTTGAAGGTCCACAGATTACAGAATGCCACCAGTTGTGCATCGGAAACTACTACTGGTCTTCCAGGGAACGATCAAAGCCTAGACTGTTGCAGCCATTACTCAAATGGAGGAAAGTGCGGATGGTGACTGTTGTATTTACTTCCGATGCAATTTTTGTGTTTCATCAACATTTTGAAGGTCCACAGATTACAGAATGCCTCCAGATGTGCATCGGAAGCTACTACTGGTCCTCCAGGGAACGATCAAAGCGTAGACTGTTTGCGACATTACTCCCATGGAGGAAAGTGCGCATGGTGACTGTTGTATTTAATCCCGATACTATTTCTGTGTTTTATCAACACTCTGATAGTCCACAGATTACAGAATGCCACCAGATGTGCTTCGGAAACTACTACTGGTATTCCAGGGAACGATCAAATCGAAGAGTGTGTGAGACATTACTCCCATGGAATAAAGTGCGCATGGTGACTGTTGTATTTAATCCCTATGCATTTTCAGTGTTTCATCAACACTCAGATAGTCTACAGTTTACAGAATGCCACCAGTTGAGCATCGGAAACCACTACTGGTCTTCCAGGGAACGATCAAAGCGTAGATAGTTTGAGACATTTCTCCCAAGTAGGAAAGTGCGGATGGTGACTGTTGTATTCAATTCCGATGAAATTTCTGTGTTTCATCAACATACTGATAGTCCACAAATTACACAATGCCACCAGTTGTGCATCGGAAACCACTACTGGTCTTCCTGGGAACGATCAAAGCGTAGACTGATTGAGACATTACTCCCATGGAGGTAAGTGTTCATGGTGACTGTTGTATTCAACCCCGATGCAATTTCTGTGTTTCATCAACACTCTGATACCCTACAGATTACAGAATGCCACCAGATGTGCATCGGAAACTACTACTGGTCTTCCAGGGAACGATCAAAGCGTGGACTGTTACAGACATTACTCCCATGGAGGACAGTGCGGATGGTGACTGTTGTATTCAATCCCAATGCAATTTCTGTGTTTCATCAACACTCTGATAGTCCACAGAGTACAGAATGCCACCAGATGTGCATCGGAAACTACTACTGGTCTTCCAGGGAACGATCAAAGCGTAGACTGTTTGAGACATTACACCCATGGAGGAAAGTGCGGATGGTGACTGTTGTATTCAATCCCGATGCAATTTCTGTGTTTCATCAACACTCTGATAGTCCACAGAGTACAGAATGCCACCAGATGTGCATCGGAAACTACTACTGGTCTACCAGGGAACGATCAAAGCCTAGACTGTTGCAGACATTACTCCCATGGAGGAAAGTGCGCATGGTGACTGTTGTATTCAATCCCGCTGCAATTTCTGTGTATCATCAACACTCTGATAGTCTACAGATTACAGAATGCCACCAGTTGTGCATCGGAAACCACTACTGGTCTTCCAGGGAACGATCAAAGCGTAGACAGTTTGAGACATTACTCCCATGGAGGAAAGTGCGGATGGTGACTGTTGTATTCGAACCTAATGCAATTTCTGTGTTTCATCAACACTCTGATAGTAGACAAATTACACAATGCCACCAGATGTACATCGGGAAATAATACTGGTCTTCCTGGGAACGATCAAAGCATAGACTTTTTGAGATATTACTCCCATGGAGGAAAGTGTTCATGGTGACTGTTTTATTCAACCCCGATGCAATTTCTGTGTTTCATCAACACTCTGATACCCCAAAGATTACAGAATGCCACCAGATGTGCATCGGAAACTACTACTGGTCTTCCAGGGAACGATCAAAGCCTGGACTGTTTCAGACATTACTCCCATGGAGGAAAGTGCGGATGGTGACTGTTGTATTCAATCCCGATGCAATTTCTGTGTCTCATAAACACTCTGATAGTCCACAAATTACACAATGCCACCAGATGTACCTCCGGAACTACTACTGGTCCCCCAGGGAACGATCAAAGCGTAGACTGTTTGAGACATTACTCCCGTGGAGGAAAGTCGCATGGTGACTGTTGTATTCAATCCCGATGCAATTTTTGTGATTCATGAACACTCTGATAGTCCACAGATTACAGAATGCCACCAGATGTGCATCGGAAACTACTACTGGCCTTCGCGGAAACGATCAAAGCGTAGAGTGTTTCAGACTTTACTCCCATGGAGGAAAGTGCGCATGGTGACTGTTGTATTCAATCCCGATCCTATCTCTGTGTTTAATCAACACTCTGATAGTCCACAGATTACAGAATGCCATGGTGACTGTTGTATTCAATCCCGATGCAACTTTTGTGATTCATGAACACTCTGATAGTCCACAGATTACAGAATGCCACCAGATGTGCATCGGAAACTACTACTGGTCTACCAGGGAACGATCAAAGCCTAGACTGTTGCAGACATTACTCCCATGGAGGAAAGTGCGCATGGTGACTGTTGTATTCAATCCCGCTGCAATTTCTGTGTATCATCAACACTCTGATAGTCTACAGATTACAGAATGCCACCAGTTGTGCATCGGAAACCACTACTGGTCTTCCAGGGAACGATCAAAGCGTAGACAGTTTGAGACATTACTCCCATGGAGGAAAGTGCGGATGGTGACTGTTGTATTCGAACCTAATGCAATTTCTGTGTTTCATCAACACTCTGATAGTAGACAAATTACACAATGCCACCAGATGTACATCGGGAAATAATACTGGTCTTCCTGGGAACGATCAAAGCATAGACTTTTTGAGATATTACTCCCATGGAGGAAAGTGTTCATGGTGACTGTTTTATTCAACCCCGATGCAATTTCTGTGTTTCATCAACACTCTGATACCCCAAAGATTACAGAATGCCACCAGATGTGCATCGGAAACTACTACTGGTCTTCCAGGGAACGATCAAAGCCTGGACTGTTTCAGACATTACTCCCATGGAGGAAAGTGCGGATGGTGACTGTTGTATTCAATCCCGATGCAATTTCTGTGTCTCATAAACACTCTGATAGTCCACAAATTACACAATGCCACCAGATGTACCTCCGGAACTACTACTGGTCCCCCAGGGAACGATCAAAGCGTAGACTGTTTGAGACATTACTCCCGTGGAGGAAAGTGCGCATGGTGACTGTTGTATTCAATCCCGATGCAATTTTTGTGATTCATGAACACTCTGATAGTCCACAGATTACAGAATGCCACCAGATGTGCATCGGAAACTACTACTGGCCTTCGCGGAAACGATCAAAGCGTAGACTGTTTCAGACTTTACCCCCATGGAGGAAAGTGCGCATGGTGACTGTTGTATTTAATCCCGATCCTATCTCTGTTTTTAATCAACACTCTGATAGTCCACAGATTACAGAATGCCATGGTGACTGTTGTATTCATTCCCGATGCAATTTTTGTGATTCATGAACACTCTGATAGTCCACAGATTACAGAATGCCACCAGATGTGCATCGGAAACTACTACTGGTATTCCAGGGAACGATCAAATCGTAGACTGTGTGAGACATTACTCCCATAGAGGAAAGTGCGCATGGTGACTGTTGTATTCAATCCCTATGCATTTTCTGTGTTTCATCAACACTCTGATAGTCTACAGATTACAGAATGCCACCAGTTGTGAATCGGAAACCACTACTGGTCTTCCAGGGAACGATCTAAGCGTAGACAATTTGAGACATTACTCCAATGGAGGAATGTGCGGATGGTGACTGTTGTATTCAATCCCGATGCAATTTCTGTGTTTCATCAACACTTTGAAGGTCCACAGATTACAGAATGCCTCCAGATGTGTATCGGATACTACTACTGGTTTTCCAGGTAACGATAAAATTGTAGACTGCTTCAGACATTACTCCGAAGTAGGAAAGTGCGGATTGTGACTGTTGTATTCACTCCCGAGGCAATTTCTGTGTTTCATCAACTCTTTGAAGGTCCACAGATTACAGAATGCCTCCAGATGTGTATCGGAAACTACTACTGGTCTTCCAGGGAACTATCAAAGGGTAGACTCTTTGAGACATTTCTCCCATGGAGGAAAGTGCGGATGGCGACTGTTGTATTCAATCCCGATGCAATTTCTATATTTAATCAACACTCAGATAGTCCACAGATTACAGATAGCCTCCAGATGTGCATCGGAAACTACTACTGATAATCCAGGGATTGATCAAAGCGTGGACTGTTTGAGACATTACTCCCATGGTGGAAATTGCGCATGGTGACTGTTTTATTCAAACCCGATGCAATTTCTGTGGTTCATTAACACTTTGAAGGTCCACAGATTACAGAATGCCTCCAGATGTGCATGGAAAGTACTACTGGTCTTCCTGGGAACGATCAAAGCGTAGACTGTTTGAGACATTACTCCCGTGGAGGAAAGTGCGCATGCTGACTGTTGTATTCAATCCCGATGAAATTTCTGTGTTTCATCAAGACTCTGATAGCCCACAGAGTACAGAATGCCACCAGATGTGCATCGGTAACTACTACTGGTCTTCCAGGGAACGATCAAAGCCTGGCCTGTTTCAGAATTACTCCCATGGAGGAAAGAGCGGATGGTGACAGTTGTATTCAATCCCGATGCAATTTCTGTGTTTCATCAACGCTCTGATAGTACACAGATTAGAGAATGCATCCAGATGTGCATCGGAAACTACTACTGGTCTTCCAGGGAACGATCAAATTGTAGACTGCTTCAGACATTACTCCCAAGTAGGAAAGTGCGGATTGTGACTGTTGTATTCACTCCCGAGGCAATTTCTGTGTTTCATCAACTCTTTGAAAGTCCACAGATTACAGAATGCATCCAGATGTGTATCGGAAACTACTACTGGTCTTCCAGGGAACTATCAAAGCGTAGACTCTTTGAGACATTTCTCCCATGGAGGAAAGTGCGGATGGCGACTGTTGTATTCAATATCGATGCAATTTCTATATTTAATCAACACTCAGATAGTCCACAGATTACAGATAGCCTCCAGATGTGCATCGGAAACTACTACTGATAATCCAGGGATTGATCAAAGCGTAGACTGTTTGAGACATTAGTCCCATGAAGGACAGTGCGAATGGTGACTGTTGTATTCAATCCCGATGCTATTTCTGTGTTTCATCAACACTCTGATTGTCCACAGATTACAGATTGCCACCAGAAGTGCTTCGGAATCTACTACTGGTATTCCAAGGAACGATCAAAGCGTAGTCTGTTTGAGCCTTTACACCCGTGGAGGAAAGTGTTCATGGTGATTGTTGTATTCAAGTCCGATTCAATTTCTGTGTTTCATCAACACTCTGATAGTCCACAGATTACAGAATGCCGCCAGTTGTGCATCGGAAACCACTACTGGTATTCCAGGGAAAGATCAAAGCGTAGACGGTTTGAGACATTACTCCCATGGAGGAAAGTGCGCATGGTGACTGTTGAATTCAATCCAAATGCAATTTCTGTGTTTCATCAGCATTTTGAAGGTCCACAGATTACAGAATGCCTCCAGATGTGCATCGGAAGCTACTACTGGTCCTCCAGGGAACGATCAAAGCGTAGACTGTTTGAGACATTACTCCCATGGAGGAAAGTGCGCATGGTGACTGTTGTATTCAATCCCGATACTATTTCTGTGTTTTATCAACACTTTGATAGTCCACAGATAACAGAATGCCACCAGATGTGCATCGGAAACTACTACTGGTATTCCAGGGAACGATCAAATCGAAGAGTGTGTGAGACATTACTCCCATGGAATAAAGTGCGCATGGTGACTGTTGTATTCAATCCCTATGCATTTTCAGTGTTTCATCAACACTCAGATAGTCTACAGATTACAGAATGCCACCAGTTGAGCATCGGAAACCACTACTGGTCTTCCAGGGAACGATCAAAGCGTAGATAGTTTGAGACATTACTCCCAAGTAGGAAAGTGCGGATGGTGACTGTTGTATTCAATCCCGATGAAATTTCTGTGTTTCATCAACATACTGATAGTCCACAAATTACACAATGCCACCAGTTGTGCATCGGAAACCACTACTGGTCTTCCTGGGAACGATCAAAGCGTAGACTGATTGAGACATTACTCCCATGGAGGTAAGTGTTCATGGTGACTGTTGTATTCAACCCCGATGCAATTTCTGTGTTTCATCAACACTCTGATACCCCACAGATTACAGAATGCCACCAGATGTGCATCGGAAACTACTACTGGTCTTCCAGGGAACGATCAAAGCGTGGACTGTTACAGACATTACTCCCATGGAGGACAGTGAGGATGGTGACTGTTGTATTCAATCCCAATGCAATTTCTGTGTTTCATCAACACTCTGATAGTCCACAGAGTACAGAATGCCACCAGATGTGCATCGGAAACTACTACTGGTCTTCCAGGGAACGATCAAAGCCTAGACTGTTGCAGACATTACACCCATGGAGGAAAGTGCGGATGGTGAATGTTGTATTCAATCCCGATGCAATTTCTGTGTTTCATCAACACTCTGATAGTCCACAGAGTACAGAATGCCACCAGATGTGCATCGGAAACTACTACTGGTCTTCCAGGGAACGATCAAAGCCTAGACTGTTGTAGACATTACTCCCATGGAGGAAAGTGCGCATGGTGACTCTTGTATTCAATCCCGCTGCAATTTCTGTGTATCATCAACACTCTGATAGTCTACAGATTACAGAACGCCACCAGTTGTGCATCGGAAACCACTACTGGTCTTCCAGGGAACGATCAAAGCGTAGACAGTTTGAGACATTACTCCCATGGAGGAAAGTGCGGATGGTGACTGTTGTATTCAAACCTACTGCAATTTCTGTGTTTCATCAACACTCTGATAGTCCACAAATTACACAATGCCACCAGATGTACATCGGGAAATAATACTGGTCTTCCTGGGAACGATCAAAGCATAGACTTGTTGAGACATTACTCCCATGGAGGAAAGTGTTCATGGTGACTGTTTTATTCAACCCCGATGCAATTTCTGTGTTTCATCAACACTCTGATACCCCAAAGATTACAGAATGCCACCAGATGTGCATCGGAAACTACTACTGGTCTTCCAGGGAACGATCAAAGCCTGGACTGTTTCAGACATTACTCCCATGGAGGAAAGTGCGGATGGTGACTGTTGTATTCAATCCCGATGCAATTTCTGTGTCTCATAAACACTCTGATAGTCCATAAATTACACAATGCCACCAGATGTACCTCCGGAACTACTACTGGTCCCCCAGGGAACGATCAAAGCGTAGACTGTTTGAGACTTTACTCCCGTGGAGGAAAGTGCGCATGGTGACTGTTGTATTCAATCCCGATGCAATTTTTGTGACTCATGAACACTCTGATAGTCCACAGATTACAGAATGCCACCAGATGTGCATCGGAAACTACTACTGGTTTTCCAGGGAACGATCAAAGCGTAGACTGTTTGAGACATTACTCCCATGGAGGAAAATTCGGATGGTGACTGTTGTATTCATTCCCGATGCAATTTTTGTGTTTCATCAACACTCTGATAGTCCACAGATTACAGATGTGCATCGGAAACTACTACTGGCCTTCGCGGAAACGATCAAAGCGTAGACTGTTTCAGACTTTACTCCCATGGAGGAAAGTGCGCATGGTGACTGTTGTATTCAATCCCGATCCTATCTCTGTGTTTAATCAACACTCTGATAGTCCACAGATTACAGAATGCCATGGTGACTGTTGTATTCAATCCCGATGCAATTTTTGTGATTCATGAACACTCTGATAGTCCACAGATCACAGAATGCCACCAGATGTGCATCGGAAACTACTACTGGTATTCCAGGGAACGATCAAATCGTAGACTGTGTGAGACATTACTCCCATAGAGGAAAGTGCGCATGGTGACTGTTGTATTCAATCCCTATGCATTTTCTGTGTTTCATCAACACTCTGATAGTCTACAGATTACAGAATGCCACCAGTTGTGAATCGGAAACCACTACTGGTCTTCCAGGGAACGATCTAAGCGTAGACAATTTGAGACATTACTCCAATGGAGGAATGTGCGGATGGTGACTGTTGTATTCAATCCCGATGCAATTTCTGTGTTTCATCAACACTTTGAAGGTCCACAGATTACAGAATGCCTCCAGATGTGTATCGGATACTACTACTGGTTTTCCAGGTAACGATAAAATTGTAGACTGCTTCAGACATTACTCCCAAGTAGGAAAGTGCGGATTGTGACTGTTGTATTCACTCCCGAATCAATTTCTGTGTTTCATCAACTCTTCGAAAGTCCACAGATTACAGAATGCATCCGGATGTGTATCGGAAACTACTACTGGTCTTCCAGGGAACTATCAAAGCGTAGACTCTTTGAGACATTTCTCCCATGGAGGAAAGTGCGGATGGCGACTGTTGTATTCAATCCCGATGCAATTTCTATATTTAATCAACACTCAGATAGTCCACAGATTACAGATAGCCTCCAGATGTGCATCGGAAACTACTACTGATAATCCAGGGATTGATCAAAGCGTAGACTGTTTGAGACATTACTCCCATGGTGGAAATTGCGCATGGTGACTGTTTTATTCAAACCCGATGCAATTTCTGTGTTTCATCAACACTTTGAAGGTCCACGGATTACAGAATGCCTCCAGATGTGCATCGGAAGCTACTACTGGTCTTCCAGGGAACGATCAAAGCGTAGACTGTTTGAGACATTACTCCCATGGAGGAAAGTGCGCATGGTGACTGTTGTATTCAATCCCGATGCTATTTCTGTCTTTTATCAACACTCTGATAGTCCACAGATTGCAGAATGCCACCAGATGTGCATCGGAAACTACTACTGGTATTCCAGGGAACGATCAAATCGTAGAGTGTGTGAGACATTACTCCCATGGAGGAAAGTGCGCATGGTGACTGTTGTATTCAATCCCTATGCATTTTCAGTGTTTCATCAACACTCTGATAGTCTACAGATTACAAAATGCCACCAGTTGTGCATCGGAAACAACTACTGGTCTTCCAGGGAACGATCAAAGCGTAGATAGTTTGAGACATTACTCCCATGGAGGAAAATGCGGATGGTGACGGTTGTATTCACTCCCGATGCAATATTTGTGTTTCATCAACACTCTGATAGTCCACAGATTACAGATATGCATCGGAAACTACTACTGTCCTTCCAGGGAACGGTCAAAGCCTTGACTGTTGCAGACATTACTCCCATGGAGGAAAGTGCGCATGGTGACTGTTGTATTCAATCCCGATGCAATTTCTGTGTTATATCAACACTCTGATAGTCCACAGATTACAGAATGCCTCCAGCTGTGCATCGGAAACTACTACTGGTCTTCCAGGAAACGATCAAATCGTAGACTGTTTGAGACATTACTCCCTTGGAGGAAAGTGCGCATGGTGACTGTTGTATTCACTCCCGAGGCAATATCTGTGTTTTATCAACACTCTGAAGGTCAAAAGACTACAGAATGCCTCCAGATGTGCATCGGAAACTACTACTGGTATTCCAGGGAACGATCAAATCGTAGTCTGTGTGAGACATTACTCCCATGGAGGAAAGTGCGCATGGTAGCTGTTGTATTCAATCCCTATGCATTTTCTGTGTTTCATCAACACTCTGATAGTCTACAGATTACAGAATGCCACCAGTTGTGCATCGGAAACCACTACTGGTCTTCCAGGGAACGATCAAAGCGTAGACAGTTTGAGACATTACTCCCATGGAGGAAAGTGCGGATTGTGACAGTTGTATTCAATCCCGATGCAATTTCTGTGTTTCATCAACACTCCGATAGTCCACAAATTACACAATGCCACCAGATGTACATCCTGAAATACTACTGGTCTTCCTGGGAACGATCAAAGCGTAGACTGTTTGAGACATTACTCCCATGGAGGAAAGTGTTCATGGTGACTGTTGTCTTCAACCCCGATGCAATTTCTGTGTTTCATCAACACTCTGATACACCAAAGATTACAGAATGCCAAAAGATGTGCATCGGAAACTACTACTGGTCTTCCAGGGAACGATCAAAGCCTGGACTGTTTCAGACATTACTCCCATGGAGGAAAGTGCGGATGGTGACTGTTGTATTCAATCCCGATGCAATTTCTGTGTTTCATCAACACTCTGATAGTCCACATAGTACAGAATGCCACCAGATGTGCATCGGAAACTACTACTGATCATCCAGGGAACGATCAAAGCCTAGACTGTTGCAGACATTACTCCCATGGAGGAAAGTGCGCATGGTGACTGTTGTATTCAATCCCGATGTTATTTCTGTGTTTCATCAACAATCTGATAGTCCACAGATTACAGTTTGCCACCAGATGTACATCGGAAACAACTACTGGTATTCCAGGCAACGATCAAAGCGTAGACTGTTTGAAACATTACTCCCGTGGAGGAAAGTGCGCATGGTGACTGTTGTATTCAATCCCGATGCAATTTCTGTGTTTCATCAACATTTTGAAGGTCCACAGGTTACAGAATGCCACCAGATGTGCATCAGAAACCACTACTGGTCTTCCAGGGAACGATCAAAGCGTAGACTGTTTGAGACATTACTCCCATGGAGGAAAATGCGGATGGTGACTGTTGTATTCAATCCCGATGCAATTTCTGTGTTTCATCAACACTCTGATGGTCCACAAATTACAGAATGCCACCAGATGTACATCGGGAACTACTACTGGTCTTCCAGGGAACGATCAAAGCGTAGACTGTTTGAGACATTACTCCCATGGAGGAAAGTGCTGATGGTGACTGTTGTATTCAATCCCGATACAATTTCTGTGTTTCATCAACACTGTGATAGTCCACAAATTACACAATGCCACCAGATGTACTTCGGGAACTACTACTGGTCTTCCAGGGAACGATCAAAGCGTAGACTGTTTGAGACATTACTCCCGTGGAGGAAAGTGCGCATGTTGACTGTTGTATTTAATCCCGATGCAATTTCTATGTTTCATCAACACTCTGATAGTTCACAAATTACAGAATGCCACCAGATGTGCATCGGGAACTACTACTGGTCTTCCAGGGAACGATCAAAGCCTGGACTGTTTCAGAATTACTCCCATGGAGGAAAGAGCGGATGGTGACAGTTGTATTCAATCCCGATGCAATTTCTGTGTTTCTTCAACGCTCTGATAGTACACAGATTACAGAAGGCATCCAGATGTGCATCGGAAACTACTACTGGCCTTCCAGGGAACGATCAAATTGTAGACTGCTTCAGACATTACTCCCAAGTAGGTAAGTGCGGATTGTGAATGTTGTATTCACTCCCGAGGCAATTTCTGTGTTTCATCAACTCTTTGAAGGTCCACAGATTACAGAATGCCTCCAGATGTGTATCGGAAACTACTACTGGTCTTCCAGGGAACTATCAAAGCGTAGACTCTTTGAGACATTACTCCCATGGAGTAAAGTGCGGATGGTGACTGTTGTATTCAATCCCGATGCAATTTCTATATTTCATCAACACTCAGATAGTCCACAGATTACAGAATGCCTCCAGATGTGCATCGGAAACTACTACTGGTCTTCCAGCGAATGATCAAAGCGTGGACTGTTAGGGACATTACTCCCTTGGAGGAAAGTGCGCATGCTGACAGTTGTATTCAATCCCGAGGTAATTTCTGTGTTTCATCAACACTTTGAAGGTCCACAGATTACAGATTGTCTCGAGATGTGCATCGGAAACTACTACTGGTCTTCCTGGGAACGATCAAAACGTAGACTCTTTGAGAATTACTCTCATGGAGGAAAGTGCGGATGGTGACTGTTGTATTCACTCCCGATGCAACTTATGTGTTTCATCAACAGTCTTATAGTCCACAGATTACAGATTGCCTCCAGATGTGCATCGGAAACTACTACTGCTCTTCCAGGGAACGATCAAATCGTACACTCTTTGAGACATTACTCCCATTGAGGAAAGTTCGCATGGTACTATTGTATTCAATCCCGATGCAATTTTAGTGTTTAATCAACACTCTGATAGACCACAGATTACAGAATGCCTCCAGACGTGCATCGGAAACTAACACTGGTCTTACAGGGAACTATCAAAGCGTAGTCTGTTTGAGATATTACTAACATGGAGGAAAGTGCGGATGGTGACTGTTGTATTCAATCCCGATGCAATTTCTGTGTTTCATCAACACTTTGAAGGTCCACAGATTACAGAATGCCTCCAGATGTGCATCGGAAACTACTACTGGCCTTCCAGGGAAAGATCAAAGTGTAGACTGTTTGAGACATTGCTCCCATGGAGGAAAGTGCGCATGGTTACTGTTGTATTCAATCCCGATGCAATTTCTCTGTTTCATCAACACTCTGATAGTCCACAGATTACAGAATGCCTCCAAATGTGCATCGGAAACTAACACTGGTCTTCCAGGGAACTATCAAAGCGTAGACTGTTTGAGACATTACTAAGATGGAGGAAAGTGCGGATGGCGACTGTTGTATACAGTCCCGTTGCAATTTCTGTGTTTCATCAACACTTTGAAGGTCCACAGATTACAGAATGCCACCAGTTGTGCATCGGAAACTACTACTGGCCTTCCAGGGAACGATCAAAGCGTAGACTGTTTGAGACATTGCTCCCATGGAGGAAAGTGAGCATGGTTACTGTTGTATTCAATCCCGATGCAATTTCTGTGTTTCATCAACACTCAGATAGTCCACAGATTACAGAATGCCTCCAGATGTGCATCGGAAACTACTACCGGTCTTCTGGAGAACGATCAAAACGTAAACTCTTTGAGACTTTACTCCCATGGTGGAAAGTTCGCATGGTGACTGTTGTATTCAATCCCGATGCAATTTCTGTGTTTCATCAACACTCTGATAGTCGACAGATTACAGAATTCCTCCAGATGTGCATCGGAAACTACTACTGGTCATCAGTGACCGATCAAAGCGTAGACTGTTTGAGACATTGCTGCCATGGAGGAAAGTGAGCATGGTTACTGTTGTATTCAATCCCGATGCAATTTCTGTGTTTCATCAACACTCTGATAGTCGACAGATTACAGAATTCCTCCAGATGTGCATCGGAAACTACTACTGGTCTTCTGGAGAACGATCAAAACGTAAACTCTTTGAGACATTACTCCCATGGTGGAAAGTTCGCATGGTTACTGTTGTATTCAATCCCGATGCAATTTATGTGTTTCATCAACACTCAGATAGTCCACAGATTACAGAATGCCTCCATATGTTCATCGGAAACTACTACTGGCCTTCCAGGGAACGATTAAATCGTAGACCGTTTGAGACATTGCCCCCTTGGAAGAAAGTGTGCATGGTGACTGTTGTATTCAATCCCGATGCTATTTCTGTGTTTCAACAAAACTCAGATAGTCCACAGATTACAGAATGCCTGTAGATGAGCGTCGGAAACTACTACTGGTCTTCCAGGGAATGATCAAAGAGTAGACTGTTAGAGACATTACTCCCATGGAGGAAAGTGCACATGGTGACTCTCGTATTCCAACCCGATGCAATTTCTGTGTTTCATCAACACTCTGATAGTCCACAGATTACAGAATGCCTCCATATGTGTATCGGTAACTACTACTGTTCTTCCAGGGAGCGATCAAAGCGTCGGCTGTTTGAGACATTACTCCCATAGAGGAAAGTGCGCATGCTGACTGTTGTATTCAATCCCGAGGCAATTTCTGTGTTTTATCAACACTTTGAAGGTCCACATATTACAGATTGTCTCCAGATGTGCATCGTAAACTACTACTGGTGTTCCTGGGAACGATCAAAACGTAGACTCTTTGAGAATTACTCCCATGGAGGGAAGTAGGCATGGTAACTGTTGTATTCAATCCCGATGCAATTTCTGTGTTTCATCAAAACTTTGAAGGTCCACAGATTACAGAATGTCACTTTATGTGCATCGGAAACTACTTCTGGTTTTCCAGTTAACGATCAAAGGGTAGACTGTTTGAGACAGACCTCCCGTGGAGGAAAGTGCGCAACGTTACTGTTGTATTCAATCCCGATGCTATTTCTGTGTTTCATCAACACTCTGATAGTCCACAGATTACAGAATGCTACGAGATGTGCATCGGAATCTACTACTGGTCTTCCAGGGAACGATTCAAGCGTAGAGTGTTTGAGACATTACTCCCAGGGAGGAAAGTGCACATGGTGAATGTTGTATTCAATTCCGATGCAATTTCTGTGTTTCATAAACACTCTGGTATTCCACTGATTACAGAATGCCACCAGACGAGCATCGGAAGCTACTACTAGTCTTCCAGGTAACGATCAAAGCGTAGACTGTTTGAGACATTACTCCCGTGGAGGAAAGTGCGCATGGTGACTGTTGTATACAATCCCGATGCAATTTCTGTGTTCATCAACACACCGATAGTCCACAGGTTACAGAAAGCCACCAGATGTGCATCGGAAACTACTACTGGTCTTCCAGGGAACGATCAAAGCGTAGACTGTTTGAGAATTACTCCCGTGGAGGAAAGTGCGCAAGGTGATTGTTGTATTCAATCCCGACGCAATTTCTGTGTTTCATCAACACTCTGATAGTCCACAGATTACAGAATTCCTCCAGATGTGCATCGGAAACTACCACTGGTCTTCCAGGGAACGATCAAAGCGTAGACTGTTTGAGACACTACTTCCTTGGAGGAAAGTGCGCATGGTGACTGTTGTATTCAATCCCGATGCAAATTCTGTGTTTCATCAACACTCTGATAGTCCACAGAGTACAGAATGCCACCAGATGTGCATCGGAAACTACTACTGATCTTCCAGGGAACGATCAAATCGTACAGTCTTTGAGACATTACTCCCATGGAGGAAAGTTCGCATGGTACTATTGTATTCAATCCCGATGCAATTTTAGTGTTTCATCAACACTCTGATAGTCCACAGATTACAGAGTGCCTCCAGATGTGCATCGGAAACTAACACTGGTCTTACAGGGAACTATCAAAGCGTAGTCTGTTTGAGATATTACTAACATGGAGTTAAGTGCGGATGGTGACTGTTGTATTCTATCCCGATGCAATTTCTGTGTTTCATCAACACTTTGAAGGTCCACAGATTACAGAATGCCTCCAGATGTGCATCGGAAACTACTACTGGCCTTCCAGGGAACGATCAAAGTGTAGACTGTTTGAGACTTGCTCCCATGGAGGAAAGTGCGCATGGTGACTGTTGTATTCAATCCCGATGAAATTTCTGTGTTTCATCAACACTCTGATAGTCCACAGATTAAAGAATGCCTCCAGATGTGCATCGGTAACTACTACTGGTCTTCAAGGGAACGATCAAAGCGTAGACTGTTTGAGACATTACTAACATGGAGGAAAGTGTGCATGGTGACTGTTGTATTCAATCCCGATGCAATTTCTGTGTTTCATCAACACTCTGATAGTCCACAGATTACAGAATGCCTCCAAATGTGCATCGGAATCTAACACTGGTCTTCCAGGGAACTATCAAAGCGTAGACTGTTTGAGACATTACTAACATGGAGGAAAGTGCGGATGGTGACTGTTGTATACAGTCCCGTTGCAATTCCTGTGTTTCATCAACACTTTGAAGGTCCACAGATTACAGAATGCCACCAGATGTGCATCGGAAACTACTACTGGCCTTCCAGGCAACGATCAAAGCGTAGACTGTTTGAGACATTGCTGCCATGGAGGAACGTGAGCATGGTTACTGTTGTATTCAATCCCGATGCAATTTATGTGTTTCATCAACACTCAGATAGTCCACAGATTACAGGATGCCTCCAGATGTGCATCGGAAACTACTACTGGTCTTCTGGAGAACGATCAAAACGTAAACTCTTTGAGACTTTACTCCCATGGTGGAAAGTTCGCATGGTGACTGTTGTATTCAATCCCGATGCAATTTCTGTGTTTCATCAACACTCTGATAGTCGACAGATTACAGAATTCCTCCAGATGTGCATCGGAAACTACTACTGGTCATCAGGGACCGATCAAAGCGTAGACTGTTTGAGACATTGCTGCCATGGAGGAAAGTGAGCATGGTTACTGTTGTATTCAATCCCGATGCAATTTATGTGTTTCATCAACACTCAGATAGTCCACAGATTACAGAATGCCTCCATATGTGCATCGGAAACTACTACTGGCCTTCCAGGGAACGATTAAATCGTAGACCGTTTGAGACATTGCCCCCTTGGAGGAAAGTGCGCATGGTGACTGTTATATTCAATCCCGATGCTATTTCTGTGTTTCAACAAAACTCAGATAGTCCACAGATTACAGAATGCCTGTAGATGAGTGTCGGAAACTACTACTGGTCTTCCAGGGATTGATCAAAGAGTAAACTGTTAGAGACATTACTCCCATGGAGGAAAGTGCGCATGGTGACTCTCGTATTCCAACCCGATGCAATTTCTGTGTTTCATCAACACTCTGATAGTCCACAGATTACAGAATGCCTCCATATGTGTATCAGTAACTACTACTGTTCTTCCAGGGAACGATCAAAGCGTCGGCTGTTTGAGACATTACTCCCATAGAGGAAAGTGCGCATGCTGACTGTTGTATTCAATCCCGAGGCAATTTCTGTGTTTTATCAACACTTTGAATGTCCACATATTACAGATTGTCTCCAGATGTGCATCGTAAACTACTACTGGTGTTCCTGTTAACGATCAAAACGTAGACTGTTTGAGAATTACTCCCATGGAGGGAAGTAGGCATGGTAACTGTTGTATTCAATCCCGATGCAATTTCTGTGTTTCATCAAAACTTTGAATGTCCACAGATTACAGAATGTCACTTTATGTGAATCGGAAACTACTTCTGGTTTTCCAGTTAACGATCAAAGCGTAGACCGTTTGAGACATTTCTATCATGGAGGAAAGTGCACATGGCGACTGTTGTATTCAATCCCGATGAAATTTCTGTGTTTCATCAACACTCTGATAGTCCACATATTACAGAATGCCACCAGATGTGCATCGGAAATTACTACTGGTCTTCAAGGGAACGATGAAAGCATAGACTGTTTCACACATTACTCCCATGGAGGAAAGTGCGGATGGTGACTGTTGTATTCAATCCCGATGCAATTTCTGTGTTTCATCAACACTCTGATAGTCCACAGATTACAGAATGCCACCAGATGTGCATCGGAAACTACTACTGGTCTTCCAGGGAACGATCAAAGCGTAGACTGTTTGAGAATTACTCCCGTGGAGGAAAGTGATCAAGGTGATTGTTGAATTCAATCCCGACGCAATTTCTGTGTTTCATCAACACTCTGATAGTCCACAGATTACAGAATTCCTCCAGATGTGCATCGGAAACTACCACTGGTCTTCCAGGGAACGATCAAAGCGTAGACTGTTTGAGACACTACTTCCTTGGAGGAAAGTGCGCATGGTGACTGTTGTATTCAATCCCGATGCATTTCCTGTGTTTCATCAACACTCTGATTTTCCACAGATTACAGAATGCCTTTAGATGTGCATCGGTAACTGCTACTGGTCTTCCTGGGAACGATAAAAGAGAAGACTGTATGAGACATTACTCCCATAGAGGAAAGTGCGCATGCTGACTGTTGTATTCAATCCCGAGGCAATTTCTGTGTTTCATCAACACTTTGAAGGTCCACAGATTACAGATTGTCTCCAGATGTGCATCGGAAACTACTACTGGTCTTCCTGGGAACGATCAAAACGTAGACTGTTTGAGAATTACTCCCATGTAAGAAAGTAGGCATCTTAACTGTTGTATTCAATCCCGATGCAATTTATGTGTTTCATCAAAACTTTGAAGGTCCACAGATTACAGAATGCCACTTTATGTGCATCGGAATCTACTTCTGGTTTTCCAGTTAACGATCAAAGGGTAGACTTTTTGAGACATACCTCCAGTGGAGGAAAGTGCGCAAGGTGACTGTTGTATTCAATCCCGATGCAATATCTGTGTTTCATCAACACACTGATAGTCCACAGATTACAGAATGCCAACAGATGTGCATCGGAAACTACTACTGGTCTTCCAGGGAACGATCAAAGCGTATAGTGTTTGAGACATTACTCCCATGGAGGAAAGTGCACATGGTGACTGTTGTATTCAATTCCGATGCAATTTCTGTGTTTCATCAACACTCTGATAGTCCACAGAATGCAGAATGCCACCAGACGTGCAGCGGAATCTACTACTCGTCTTCCAGGTAACGATCAAAGCTTAGACTGTTTGAGACATTACTCCCATGGAGGAAAGTGCGCATGGTGGCTGTTGTATTCAATCCCGATGAAATTTTTGTGTTTATCAACACTCTGATAGTCCACAGATTACAGAATGAATCCAGATGTGCATAGGAAACTAACACTGGTCTTCCAGGGAACTATCAAAGCGTAGAGTGTTCGAGAGATTACTAACATGGAGAAAAGTGCGCATGGTGACTGTTGTATACAATCGCGATGCAATTTCTGTGTTTCATCAACACTTTGAAGGTCCACAGATTACAGAATGCCTCCAGATGTGCATCGGAAACTACTACTGGCCTTCCAGGGAACGATCAAAGCGTAGACTGTTTGAGACATTGCTCCCATGGAGGAAAGTGCGCATGGTGACTGTTCTATTCAATCCCGATGCAATTTCTGTGTTTCATCAACAGTTTGATTGTCCACAGATTACAGAATGCCTCCAGATGTGCATCGGAAACTACTACTGCTCTTCCAGGGAATGATCAAAGCGTAGACTGTTAGTGACATTACTCCCATGGAGGCAAGTGCGCATGCTGACAGTAGTATTCAATCCCGAGGAAATTTCTGTGTTTCATCAACACTTTGAAGGTCCACAGATTACAGATTGTCTCCAGATGTGCATAGGAAACTACTACTGGTATTCCTGGGAACGATCAAAATGTAGACTGTTTGAGAATTACTCTAATGGGGGAAAGTGCGGATGGTGACTGTTGTATTCACTCCCGATGCAACTTCTGTGTTTCATCAACAGTCTTATAGTCCACAGATTACAGATTGCCTCCAGATGTGCATCGAAAACTACTACTGGTCTTCCAGGGAACGATCAAATCGTACACTCTTTGAGACATTACTCCCATGGAGGAAAGTTCGCATGGTACTATTGTATTCAATCCCGATGCAATTTTAGTGTTTCATCAACATTCTGATAGTCCACAGAATTCAGAATGCCTCCAGATGTGCATCGGAAACTAACACTGGTCTTACAGGGAACTATCAAAGCGTAGACTGTTTGAGACATTGCTCCCATGGAGGAAAGTGCGCATGGTGACTGTTGTATTCAATTTCGATGAAATTTCTGTGTTTCATCAACACTCTGATAGTCCACAGATTACAGAATGCCTCCAGATGTGCATCGGTAACTACTACTGGTCTTCAAGGGAACGATCAAAGCGTAGACTGTTTGAGACATTACTAACATGGAGGAAAGTGTGCATGGTGATTGTTGTATTCAATCCCGATGCAATTTCTGTGTTTCATCAACACTCTGATAGTCCACATATTACAGAATGCCACCAGACGTGCATCGGAAATTACTACTGGTCTTCAAGGGAACGATCAAAGCATAGACTGTTTCACACATTACTCCCATGGAGGAAAGTGCGGATGGTGACTGTTGTATTCAATCGCGATGCAATTTCTGTGTTTCATCGACACTTTGAAGGTCCACAGATTACAGAATGCCTCCAGATGTGCATCGGAAACTACTACGGGCCTTCCAGGGAACGATCAAAGCGTAGACTGTTTGAGACATTGCTCCCATGGAGGAAAGTGCGAATGGTGACTGTTGTATTCAATGCCGATGCAATTTCTGTGTTTCATCAACACTTTGATTGTCCACAGATTACAGAATGCCTCCAGATGTGCATCGGTAACTACTACTGGTCTTCTAGGGAACGATCAAAGCGTAGACTGTTTAAGACATTTCTCCCATGGAGGAAAGGGCACATGGTGACTCTTGTATTCAATCCGGATGCAATTTATGTGTTTCATCAACAATCAGATAGTCCACAGATTACAGAATGCCTCCAGATGTGCATCGGAAACTACTACTGCTCTTCCAGGGAGTGATCAAAGCGTAGACTGTTAGAGACATTACTCCCATGGAGGAAAGTGCGCATGCTGACAGTAGTATTCAATCCCGATGCAATTTTAGTGTTTCATGAACATTCTGATAGTCCACAGAATTCAGAATGCCTCCAGATGTGCTCGGAAACTAACACTGGTCTTACAGGGAATTATCAAAGCGTAGACTGTTTGAGATATTACTAACATGGAGGAAAGTGCGGATGGTGACTGTTGTATTCAATCCCGATGCAATTTCTGTGTTTCATCAACACTTTGAAGGTCCACAGATTACAGAATGCCTCCAGATGTGCATCGGAAACAACTACTGGCCTTCCAGGGAACGATCAAAGCGTAGACTGTTTGAGACATTGCTCCCATGGAGGAAAGTGCGCATGGTGACTGTTGTATTCAATTTCGATGAAATTTCTGTGTTTCATCAACACTCTGATAGTCCACAGATTACAGAATGCCTCCAGATGTGCATCGGTAACTACTACTGGTCTTCAAGGGAACGATCAAAGCGTAGACTGTTTGAGACATTACTAACATGGAGGAGAGTGTGGATGGTGATTGTTGTATTCAATCCCGATGCAATTTCTGTGTTTCATCAACACTCTGATAGTCCACAGATTACAGAATGCCTCCAAATGTGCATCGGAATCTAACACTGGTCTTCCAGGGAACTATCAAAGCGTAGACTGTTTGAGACATTACTAACATGGAGGAAAGTGCGGATGGTGACTGTTGTATTGAGTCCCGATGCAATTTCTGTGTTTCATCAACACTTTGAAGGTCCACAGATTACAGAATGCCACCAGATGTGTATCGGGAACTACTACTGGCCTTCCAGGGAACGATCAAAGCGTAGACTGTTTGAGACATTACTCCCATGGTGGAAAGTTCTCATGGTGACTGTTGTATTCAATCCTGATGTAATTTTAGTGTTTCATCAACACTCTGATAGTCGACAGATTACATAATTCCTCCAGATGTGCATCGGAAACTACCACTGGTCTTCCAGGGAACGATCAAAGCGTAGACTGTTTGAGACACTACTTCCTTGGAGGAAAGTGCGCATGGTGACTGTTGTATTCAATCCCGATGCATTTTCTGTGTTTCATCAACACTCTGATTTTCCACAGATTACAGAATGCCTTTAGATGTGCATCGGTAACTGCTACTGGTCTTCCTGGGAACGATAAAAGAGAAGACTGTATGAGACATTACTCCCATAGAGGAAAGTGCGCATGCTGACTGTTGTATTCAATCCCGAGGCAATTTCTGTGTTTCATCAACACTTTGAAGGTCCACAGATTACAGATTGTCTCCAGATGTGCATCGGAAACTACTACTGGTCTTCCTGGGAACGATCAAAACGTAGACTGTTTGAGATTTACTCCCATGTAGGAAAGTAGGCATCTTAACTGTTGTATTCAATCCCGATGCAATTTATGTGTTTCATCAAAACTTTGAAGGTCCACAGATTACAGAATGCCACTTTATGTGCATCGGAATCTACTTCTGGTTTTCCAGTTAACGATCAAAGGGTAGACTTTTTGAGACATACCTCCAGTGGAGGAAAATGCGCAAGGTGACTGTTGTATTCAATCCCGATGCAATTTCTGTGTTTCATCAACACACTGATAGTCCACAGATTACAGAATGCCACCAGATGTGCATCGGAAACTACTACTGGTCTTCCAGGGAACGATTAATGCGTATAGTGTTTGAGACATTACTCCCATGATGGAAAGTGCACATGGTGACTGTTGTATTCAATTCCGATGCAATTTCTGTGTTTCATCAACACTCTGATAGTCCACAGATTACAGAATGCCACCAGACGTGCAGCGGAATCTACTACTCGTCTTCCAGGTAACGATCAAAGCTTAGACTGTTTGAGACATTACTCCCATGGAGGAAAGTGCGCATGGTGGCTGTTGTATTCAATCCCGATGAAATTTTTGTGTTTATCAACACTCTGATAGTCCACAGATTACAGAATGAATCCAGATGTGCATAGGAAACAAACACTGGTCTTCCAGGGAACTATCAAAGCGTAGACTGTTCGAGAGATTACTAACATGGAGAAAAGTGCGCATGGTGACTGTTGTATTCAATCGCGATGCAATTTCTGTGTTTCATCAACACTTTGAAGGTCCACAGATTACAGAATGCCTCCAGATGTGCATCGGAAACTACTACTGGCCTTCCAGGGAACGATCAAAGCGTAGACTGTTTGAGACATTGCTCCCATGGAGGAAAGTGCGCATGGTGACTGTTGTATTCAATCACGATGCAATTTCTGTGTTTCATCAACACTTTGATTGTCCACAGATTACAGAATGCCTCCAGATGTGCATCGGTAACTACTACTGGTCTTCTAGGGAACGATCAAAGCGTAGACTGTTTCAGACATTTCTCCCATGGAGGAAAGGGCACATGGTGACTCTTGTATTCAATCCGGATGCAACTTATGTGTTTCATCAACACTCAGATAGTCCACAGATTACAGAATGCCTCCTGATGTGCATCGGAAACTACTACTGCTCTTCCAGGGAATGATCAAAGCGTAGACTGTTAGAGACATTACTCCCATGGAGGAAAGTGCGCATGCTGACAGTAGTATTCAATCCCTAGGAAATTTCTGTGTTTCATCAACACTCTGATAGTCCACAGATTACAGAATTCCTCCAGATGTGCATCGGAAACTACCACTGGTCTTCCAGGGAACGATCAAAGCGTAGATTGTTTGAGACACTACTTCCTTGGAGGAAAGTGCGCATGGTGACTGTTGTATTCAATCCCGATGCATTTTCTGTGTTTCATCAACACTCTGATTTTCCACAGATTACTGAATGCCTTTAGATGTGCATCGGTAACTGCTACTGGTCTTCCTGGGAACGATAAAAGAGAAGACTGTATGAGACATTACTCCCATAGAGGAAAGTGTGCATGCTGACTGTTGTATTCAATCCCGAGGCAATTTCTGTGTTTCAGCAACACTTTGAAGGTCCACAGATTACGGATTGTCTCCAGATGTGCATCGGAAACAACTACTGGTCTTCCTGGGAACGATCAAATCGTAGACTGTTTGAGATTTACTCCCATGTAGGAAAGTAGGCATCTTAACTGTTGTATTCAATCCCGATGCAATTTATGTGTTTCATCAAAACTTTGAAGGTCCACAGATTACAGAATGCCACTTTATGTGCATCGGATTCTACTTCTGGTTTTCCAGTTAACGATCAAAGGGTAGACTTTTTGAGACATACCTCCAGTGGAGGAAAGTGCGCAAGGTGACTGTTGTATTCAATCCCGATGCAATTTCTGTGTTTCATCAACACACTGATAGTCCACAGATTACAGAATGCCACCAGATGTGCATCGGAAACTACTACTGGTCTTCCAGGGAACGATCAATGCGTATAGTGTTTGAGACATTACTCCCATGATGGAAAGTGCACATGGTGACTGTTGTATTCAATTCCGATGCAATTTCTGTGTTTCATCAACACTCTGATAGTCCACAGATTACAGAATGCCACCAGACGTGCAGCGGAATCTACTACTCGTCTTCCAGGTAACGATCAAAGCTTAGACTGTTTGAGACATTACTCCCATGGAGGAAAGTGCGCATGGTGGCTGTTGTATTCAATCCCGATGAAATTTTTGTGTTTATCAACACTCTGATAGTCCACAGATTACAGAATGAATCCAGATGTGCATAGGAAACTAACACTGGTCTTCCAGGGAACTATCAAAGCGTAGACTGTTCGAGAGATTACTAACATGGAGAAAAGTGCGCATGGTGACTGTTGTATTCAATCGCGATGCAATTTCTGTGTTTCATCAACACTTTGAAGGTCCACAGATTACAGAATGCCTCCAGATGTGCATCGGAAACTACTACTGGCCTTCCAGGGAACGATCAAAGCGGAGACTGTTTGAGACATTGCTCCCATGGAGGAAAGTGCGCATGGTGACTGTTGTATTCAATCCCGATGCAATTTCTGTGTTTCATCAACACTTTGATTGTCCACAGATTACAGAAAGCCTCCAGATGTGCATCGGTAACTACTACTGGTCTTCTAGGGAACGATCAAAGCGTAGACTGTTTCAGACATTTCTCCCATGGAGGAAAGGGCACATGGTGACTCTTGTATTCAATCCGGATGCAATTTATGTGTTTCATCAACACTCAGATAGTCCACAGATTACAGAATGCCTCCAGATGTGCATCGGAAACTACTACTGCTCTTCCAGGGAACGATCAAAGCGTAGACTGTTAGAGACATTACTCCCATGGAGGAAAGTGCGCATGCTGACAGTAGTATTCAATCCCGAGGAAATTTCTGTGTTTCATCAACACTCTGATAGTCCACAGATTACAGAATTCCTCCAGATGTGCATCGGAAACTACCACTGGTCTTCCAGGGAACGATCAAAGCGTAGACTGTTTGAGACACTACTTCCTTGGAGGAAAGTGGGCATGGTGACTGTTGTATTCAATCCCGATGCATTTTCTGTGTTTCATCAACACTCTGATTTTCCACAGATTACAGAATGCCTTTAGATGTGCATCGGTAACTGCTACTGGTCTTCCTGGGAACGATAAAAGAGAAGACTGTATGAGACATTACTCCCATAGAGGAAAGTGCGCATGCTGACTGTTGTATTCAATCCCGAGGCAATTTCTGTGTTTCATCAACACTTTGAAGGTCCACAGATTACAGATTGTCTCCAGATGTGCATCGGAAACTACTACTGGTCTTCCTGGGAACGATCAAAACGTAGACTGTTTGAGATTTACTCCCATGTAGGAAAGTAGGCATCTTAACTGTTGTATTCAATCCCGATGCAATTTATGTGTTTCATCAAAACTTTGAAGGTCCACAGATTACAGAATGCCACTTTATGTGCATCGGAATCTACTTCTGGTTTTCCAGTTAACGATCAAAGGGTAGACTTTTTGAGACATACCTCCAGTGGAGGAAAGTGCGCAAGGTGACTGTTGTATTCAATCCCGATGCAATTTCTGTGTTTCATCAACACACTGATAGTCCACAGATTACAGAATGCCACCAGATGTGCATCGGAAACTACTACTGGTCTTCCAGGGAACGATTAATGCGTATAGTGTTTGAGACATTACTCCCATGATGGAAAGTGCACATGGTGACTGTTGTATTCAATTCCGATGCAATTTCTGTGTTTCATCAACACTCTGATAGTCCACAGATTACAGAATGCCACCAGACGTGCAGCGGAATCTACTACTCGTCTTCCAGGTAACGATCAAAGCTTAGACTGTTTGAGACATTACTCCCATGGAGGAAAGTGCGCATGGTGGCTGTTGTATTCAATCCCGATGAAATTTTTGTGTTTATCAACACTCTGATAGTCCACAGATTACAGAATGAATCCAGATGTGCATAGGAAACTAACACTGGTCTTCCAGGGAACTATCAAAGCGTAGACTGTTCGAGAGATTACTAACATGGAGAAAAGTGCGCATGGTGACTGTTGTATTCAATCGCGATGCAATTTCTGTGTTTCATCAACACTTTGAAGGTCCACAGATTACAGAATGCCTCCAGATGTGCATCGGAAACTACTACTGGCCTTCCAGGGAACGATCAAAGCGTAGACTGTTTGAGACATTGCTCCCATGGAGGAAAGTGCGCATGGTGACTGTTGTATTCAATCACGATGCAATTTCTGTGTTTCATCAACACTTTGATTGTCCACAGATTACAGAATGCCTCCAGATGTGCATCGGTAACTACTACTGGTCTTCTAGGGAACGATCAAAGCGTAGACTGTTTCAGACATTTCTCCCATGGAGGAAAGGGCACATGGTGACTCTTGTATTCAATCCGGATGCAACTTATGTGTTTCATCAACACTCAGATAGTCCACAGATTACAGAATGCCTCCTGATGTGCATCGGAAACTACTACTGCTCTTCCAGGGAATGATCAAAGCGTAGACTGTTAGAGACATTACTCCCATGGAGGAAAGTGCGCATGCTGACAGTAGTATTCAATCCCTAGGAAATTTCTGTGTTTCATCAACACTCTGATAGTCCACAGATTACAGAATTCCTCCAGATGTGCATCGGAAACTACCACTGGTCTTCCAGGGAACGATCAAAGCGTAGATTGTTTGAGACACTACTTCCTTGGAGGAAAGTGCGCATGGTGACTGTTGTATTCAATCCCGATGCATTTTCTGTGTTTCATCAACACCCTGATTTTCCACAGATTACTGAATGCCTTTAGATGTGCATCGGTAACTGCTACTGGTCTTCCTGGGAACGATAAAAGAGAAGACTGTATGAGACATTACTCCCATAGAGGAAAGTGTGCATGCTGACTGTTGTATTCAATCCCGAGGCAATTTCTGTGTTTCAGCAACACTTTGAAGGTCCACAGATTACGGATTGTCTCCAGATGTGCATCGGAAACAACTACTGGTCTTCCTGGGAACGATCAAATCGTAGACTGTTTGAGATTTACTCCCATGTAGGAAAGTAGGCATCTTAACTGTTGTATTCAATCCCGATGCAATTTATGTGTTTCATCAAAACTTTGAAGGTCCACAGATTACAGAATGCCACTTTATGTGCATCGGATTCTACTTCTGGTTTTCCAGTTAACGATCAAAGGGTAGACTTTTTGAGACATACCTCCAGTGGAGGAAAGTGCGCAAGGTGACTGTTGTATTCAATCCCGATGCAATTTCTGTGTTTCATCAACACACTGATAGTCCACAGATTACAGAATGCCACCAGATGTGCATCGGAAACTACTACTGGTCTTCCAGGGAACGATCAATGCGTATAGTGTTTGAGACATTACTCCCATGATGGAAAGTGCACATGGTGACTGTTGTATTCAATTCCGATGCAATTTCTGTGTTTCATCAACACTCTGATAGTCCACAGATTACAGAATGCCACCAGACGTGCAGCGGAATCTACTACTCGTCTTCCAGGTAACGATCAAAGCTTAGACTGTTTGAGACATTACTCCCATGGAGGAAAGTGCGCATGGTGGCTGTTGTATTCAATCCCGATGAAATTTTTGTGTTTATCAACACTCTGATAGTCCACAGATTACAGAATGAATCCAGATGTGCATAGGAAACTAACACTGGTCTTCCAGGGAACTATCAAAGCGTAGACTGTTCGAGAGATTACTAACATGGAGAAAAGTGCGCATGGTGACTGTTGTATTCAATCGCGATGCAATTTCTGTGTTTCATCAACACTTTGAAGGTCCACAGATTACAGAATGCCTCCAGATGTGCATCGGAAACTACTACTGGCCTTCCAGGGAACGATCAAAGCGGAGACTGTTTGAGACATTGCTCCCATGGAGGAAAGTGCGCATGGTGACTGTTGTATTCAATCCCGATGCAATTTCTGTGTTTCATCAACACTTTGATTGTCCACAGATTACAGAAAGCCTCCAGATGTGCATCGGTAACTACTACTGGTCTTCTAGGGAACGATCAAAGCGTAGACTGTTTCAGACATTTCTCCCATGGAGGAAAGGGCACATGGTGACTCTTGTATTCAATCCGGATGCAATTTATGTGTTTCATCAACACTCAGATAGTCCACAGATTACAGAATGCCTCCAGATGTGCATCGGAAACTACTACTGCTCTTCCAGGGAACGATCAAAGCGTAGACTGTTAGAGACATTACTCCCATGGAGGAAAGTGCGCATGCTGACAGTAGTATTCAATCCCGAGGAAATTTCTGTGTTTCATCAACACTCTGATAGTCCACAGATTACAGAATTCCTCCAGATGTGCATCGGAAACTACCACTGGTCTTCCAGGGAACGATCAAAGCGTAGACTGTTTGAGACACTACTTCCTTGGAGGAAAGTGGGCATGGTGACTGTTGTATTCAATCCCGATGCATTTTCTGTGTTTCATCAACACTCTGATTTTCCACAGATTACTGAATGCCTTTAGATGTGCATCGGTAACTGCTACTGGTCTTCCTGGGAACGATAAAAGAGAAGACTGTATGAGACATTACTCCCATAGAGGAAAGTGTGCATGCTGACTGTTGTATTCAATCCCGAGGCAATTTCTGTGTTTCAGCAACACTTTGAAGGTCCACAGATTACGGATTGTCTCCAGATGTGCATCGGAAACAACTACTGGTCTTCCTGGGAACGATCAAATCGTAGACTGTTTGAGATTTACTCCCATGTAGGAAAGTAGGCATCTTAACTGTTGTATTCAATCCCGATGCAATTTATGTGTTTCATCAAAACTTTGAAGGTCCACAGATTACAGAATGCCACTTTATGTGCATCGGATTCTACTTCTGGTTTTCCAGTTAACGATCAAAGGGTAGACTTTTTGAGACATACCTCCAGTGGAGGAAAGTGCGCAAGGTGACTGTTGTATTCAATCCCGATGCAATTTCTGTGTTTCATCAACACACTGATAGTCCACAGATTACAGAATGCCACCAGATGTGCATCGGAAACTACTACTGGTCTTCCAGGGAACGATCAATGCGTATAGTGTTTGAGACATTACTCCCATGATGGAAAGTGCACATGGTGACTGTTGTATTCAATTCCGATGCAATTTCTGTGTTTCATCAACACTCTGATAGTCCACAGATTACAGAATGCCACCAGACGTGCAGCGGAATCTACTACTCGTCTTCCAGGTAACGATCAAAGCTTAGACTGTTTGAGACATTACTCCCATGGAGGAAAGTGCGCATGGTGGCTGTTGTATTCAATCCCGATGAAATTTTTGTGTTTATCAACACTCTGATAGTCCACAGATTACAGAATGAATCCAGATGTGCATAGGAAACTAACACTGGTCTTCCAGGGAACTATCAAAGCGTAGACTGTTCGAGAGATTACTAACATGGAGAAAAGTGCGCATGGTGACTGTTGTATTCAATCGCGATGCAATTTCTGTGTTTCATCAACACTTTGAAGGTCCACAGATTACAGAATGCCTCCAGATGTGCATCGGAAACTACTACTGGCCTTCCAGGGAACGATCAAAGCGGAGACTGTTTGAGACATTGCTCCCATGGAGGAAAGTGCGCATGGTGACTGTTGTATTCAATCCCGATGCAATTTCTGTGTTTCATCAACACTTTGATTGTCCACAGATTACAGAAAGCCTCCAGATGTGCATCGGTAACTACTACTGGTCTTCTAGGGAACGATCAAAGCGTAGACTGTTTCAGACATTTCTCCCATGGAGGAAAGGGCACATGGTGACTCTTGTATTCAATCCGGATGCAATTTATGTGTTTCATCAACACTCAGATAGTCCACAGATTACAGAATGCCTCCAGATGTGCATCGGAAACTACTACTGCTCTTCCAGGGAACGATCAAAGCGTAGACTGTTAGAGACATTACTCCCATGGAGGAAAGTGCGCATGCTGACAGTAGTATTCAATCCCGAGGAAATTTCTGTGTTTCATCAACACTCTGATAGTCCACAGATTACAGAATTCCTCCAGATGTGCATCGGAAACTACCACTGGTCTTCCAGGGAACGATCAAAGCGTAGACTGTTTGAGACACTACTTCCTTGGAGGAAAGTGGGCATGGTGACTGTTGTATTCAATCCCGATGCATTTTCTGTGTTTCATCAACACTCTGATTTTCCACAGATTACAGAATGCCTTTAGATGTGCATCGGTAACTGCTACTGGTCTTCCTGGGAACGATAAAAGAGAAGACTGTATGAGACATTACTCCCATAGAGGAAAGTGCGCATGCTGACTGTTGTATTCAATCCCGAGGCAACTTCTGTGTTTCATCAACACTTTGAAGGTCCACAGATTACAGATTGTCTCCAGATGTGCATCGGAAACTACTACTGGTCTTCCTGGGAACGATCAAAACGTAGACTGTTTGAGAATTACTCCCATGTAGGAAAGTAGGCATCTTAACTGTTGTATACAATCCCGATGCAATTTATGTGTTTCATCAAAACTTTGAAGGTCCACAGAATACAGAATGCCACTTTATGTGCATCGGAATCTACTTCTGGTTTTCCAGTTAACGATCAAAGGGTAGACTTTTTGGGACATACCTCCAGTGGAGGAAAGTGCGCAAGGTGACTGTTGTATTCAATCCCGATGCAATTTCTGTGTTTCATCAACACACTGATAGTCCACAGATTACAGACTGCCACCAGATGTGCATCGGAAACTACTACTGGTCTTCGAGGGAACGATCAATGCGTATAGTGTTTGAGACATTACTCCCATGGAGGAAAGTGCACATGGTGACTGTTGTATTCAATTCCGATGCAATTACTGTGTTTCATCAACACTCTGATAGTCCACAGAATACAGAATGCCTCCAGATGTGCATCGGAAACTACTACTGCTCTTCCAGGGAATGATCAAAGCGTAGACTGTTAGAGACATTACTCCCATGGAGGAAAGTGCGCATGCTGACAGTAGTATTCAATCCCTAGGAAATTTCTGTGTTTCATCAACACTTTGAAGGTCCTCAGATTACAGATTGTCTCCAGATGTGCATAGGAAACTACTACTGGTATTCCTGGGAACGATCAAAACGTAGACTGATTGAGAATTACTCTAATGGGGGAAAGTGCTGATGGTGACTGTCGTATTCACTCCCGATGCAACTTCTGTGTTTCATCAACAGTCTTATAGTCCACAGATTACAGATTGCCTCCAGATGTGCATCGAAAACTACTACTGGTCTTCCAGGGAACGATCAAATCGTACACTCTTTGAGACATTACTTCCATGGAGGAAAGTTTGCATGGTACTATTGTATTCAATCCCGATGCAATTTTAGTGTTTCATCAACATTCTGATAGTCCACAGAATTCAGAATGCCTCCAGATGTGCATCGGAAACTAACATTGGTCTTACAGGGAACTATCAAAGCGCAGACTGTTTGAGATATTACTAACATGGAGGAAAGTGTGGATGGTGACTGTTGTATTCAATCCCGATGCAATTTCTGTGTTTCATCAACACTTTGAAGGTCCACAGATTACAGAATGCCTCCAGATGTGCATCGGAAACTACTACTGGTCATGAGGGACCGATCAAAGCGTAGACTGTTTGAGAATTACTCGCATGGAGGAAAGTGCGCATTGTGGCTGTTGTATTCAATCACAATGGAATTTCGGTGTTTCATCAACACTCTGATAGTCCACAGATTACAGAATGTCTCCAGATGTGCATCGGAAACTAACACTGGTCTTCCAGGGAATGATCAAAGCGTAGACTGTTTGAGACATTACTAACATGGAGGAAAGTGCGCATGGTGACTGTTGTATTCAATCCCGATTTAATTTATGTGTTTCATCAACACTTTGAAGGTCCACAGATTACAGAATGCCTCCACTTCTGGATCGGAAACTACTACTTGTTTTCCAGGGAACGATCAAATCGTAGACCGTTTGAGACATTGCCCCCTTGGAGGAAAGTGCGCATGGTGACTGTTGTATTCAATCCCGATGCTATTTCTGTGTTTCAACAAAACTCAGATATTCCACAGAATACAGAATGCCTGTAGATAAGCGACGGAAACTACTACTGGTCTTCAAGGGAACGATCAAAGCGTAGACTGTTTGAGACATTACTAACATGGAGGAAAGTGTGCATGGTGATTGTTGTATTCAATCCCGATGCAATTTCTGTGTGTCATCAACACTCTGATAGTCCATAGATTACAGAATGCCTCCATATGTGTATCGGTAACTACTACTGTTCTTCCAGGGAACGATCAAAGCGTCGGCTGTTTGAGACATTACTCCCATAGAGGAAAGTGCGCATGCTGACTGTTGTATTCAATCCCGAGGCAATTTCTGTGTTTTATCAACACTTTGAAGGTACACATATTACAGATTGTCTCCAGATGTGCATCGTAAACTACTACTGGTGTTCCTGGGAACGATAAAAACGTAGACTGTTTGAGAATTCCTCCCATGGAGCGATGTAGGCATGGTAACTGTTGTATTCAATCCCGATGTAATTTCTGTGTTTCGTCAAAACTTTGAAGGTCCACAGATTACAGAATGTCACTTTATGTGCATCGGAAACTACTTCTGGTTTTCCAGTTAACGATCAAAGGGTAGACTGTTCGAGACAGACCTCCCGTGGAGGAAAGTGCGCAAGGTTACTGTTGTATTCAATCCCGATGCTATTTCTGTGTTTCATCAACACTCTGATAGTCCACAGATTACAGAATGCTGCGAGATGTGCATCGGAATCTACTACTGGTCTTCCAGGGAACGATCCAATCGTAGAGTGTTTGAGACATTACTCCCATGGAGGAAAGTGCACATGGTGACTATTGTATTCAATTCCGATGCAATTTCTGTGTTTCATCAACACTCTGATATTAGACAGATTACAGAATGCCACCAGACGAGCATCGGAAGCTACTACTAGTCTTCCAGGTAACGATCAAAGCGTAGACTGTTTGAGACATTACTCCCATGGAGGAAAGTGCGCATGGTGACTGTTGTATACAACCCGATGCAATTTCTGTGTTTCATCAACACACCGATAGTCCACAGGTTACAGAAAGCCACCAGATGTGCGTCGGAAACTACTACTGGTCTTCCAGGGAACGATCAAAGCGTAGACTGTTTGTGACATTTCTCCCATGGAGGAAAGTGCACATGGCGACTGTTGTATTCAATCCCGATGAAATTTCTCTGTTTCATCAACACTCTGATAGTCCACAGATTACAGAATGCCACCAGATGTGCATCGGAAATTACTACTGGTCTTCAAGGGAACGATCAAAGCATAGACTGTTTCACACATTACTCCCATGGAGGAAAGTGCGGATGGTGACTGTTGTATTCAATCCCGATGCAATCTCTATGTTTCATCAACACTCTGATAGTCCACAGATTACAGAATGCCACCAGATTTGCATCGGAAACTACTACTGGTCTTCCAGGGAACGATCAAAGCGTAGACTGTTTGAGAATTACTCCCTTTGAGGAAAGTGTGCATGGTGATTGTTGTATTCAATCCCGATGCAATTTCTGTGTTTCATCAACACTCTGATAGTCCACAGATTACAGAATTACTCCAGATGTGCATCGGAAACTACCACTGGTCTTCCAGGGAACGATCAAAGCGTAGACTGTTTGAGACACTACTTCCTTGGAGGAAAGTGCGCATGGTTACTGTTGTATTCAATCCCGATGCTATTTCTGTGTTTCATCAACACTTTGATAGTCCACAGATTACAGAATGCCTCCAGATGTGCATCACAAACTAACACTGGTCTTCCAGGGAATGATCAAAGCGTTGACTGTTTGATAGTTTACTAAAATGGAGGAAAGTGCGCATGGTGACTGTTGTATTCAATCCCGATGCAATTTCTGTGTTTCATCAACACTTTGAAGGTCCACAGATTACATAATGCCTCCAGATCTGCATCGGAAACTACTACTGGTTTTCCAGGGAACGATCAAAACGTAGACTGTTTGAGACATTGCTCCCATGGAGGAAAGTGCGCAAGGTGACTGTTGTATTCAATCCCGATGCAATTTCTGAGTTTCATCAACACACTGATAGTCCACAGATTACAGAATGCCACCAGATGTGCATCGGAAACTACTACTGGTCTTCCAGGGAACGATCAAAGCGTAGACTGTTTGAGACATTACTCCCATGGAGGAAAGTGCACATGGTGACTGTTGTATTCAATTCCGATGCAATTTCTGTGTTTCATCAACACTCTCATAGTCCACAGAATACAGAATGCCACCAGACGTGCAGCGGAATCTACTACTCGTCTTCCAGGTAACGATCAAAGCTTAGACTGTTTGAGACATTACTCCCATGGAGGAAAGTGCGCATGGTGACTGTTGTATTCAATCCCGATGCATTTTCTGTGTTTCATCAACACTCTGATAGTCCACAGATTACAGAATGCCTTTAGATTTGCATCGGAAACTACTACTGGCCTTCCAGGGAACGATCAAAGCGTAGCCTGTTTGAGACATTGCTCCCATGGAGGAAAGTGCGCATGGTTACTGTTGTATTCAATACCGATGAAATTTCTGTGTTTCATCAACACTCTGATAGTCCACAGATTACAGAATGCTTCCAGATGTGCATCGTAATCTACTACTGGTCTTCCAGGGAACGATCAAAGCGTAAACACATCGAGACATTACTACCATGGAGGAAAGTTCGCATGGTTACTGTTGTATTCAATCCCGATGCAATTTTAGTGTTTCATCAACACTGTGATTATCCACAGATTACAAAATTCCTCCAGATGTGCATCGGAAACTACTACTGGTCTTCCAGGGAACGATCAAAGGGTAGACAGTTTGAGACATTAACCCATGGAGGAAAGTGCGCATTGTGGCTGTTGTATAACAATCCCGATTCTATGTCTGTGTTTCATCAACACTCTGATAGTCCACAGGTTACAGAATGCCTCCAGATGTGCATCACAAACTAACACTGGTCTTCCAGGGAATGATCAATGCGTTGACTGTTTGATACTTTACTAACTTGGAGGAAAGTGCGCATGGTGACTGTTGTATTCAATCCCGATGCAATTTCTGTGTTTCATCAACACTTTGAAGGTCCACAGATTACATAATGCCTCCAGATCTGCATCGGAAACTACTACTGGTTTTCCAGGGAACGATCAAAACGTAGACTGTTTGAGACATTGCTCCCATGGAGGAAGGTGCGCATGGTGACTGTTGTATTCAATCGCGATGCAATTTCTGTGTTACATCAACACACTGATAGTCCACAGATTACAGAATGCCACCAGATGTGCATCGGAAACTCCTACTGGTCTTCCAGGGAACGATCAAAGCGTAGACTGTTTGAGACATTACTCCCATGGAGGAAAGTGCGCATGGTGACTGTTGTATTCAATCCCGATGCATTTTCTGTGTTTCATCAACACTGTGATAGTCCACAGATTACAGAATGCCTCCAGATGTGCATCGATAACTACTACTGGTCTTCAAGGAAACGGTCAAAGCGTAGACTGTTTGAGACATTAATCCCATGGAGGAAAGGGCGCATGGTGACACTTGTATTCAATCCCGATGCAATTTCTGTGTTTCAACAACACTCAGATAGTCCACAGATTACAGAATGCCTCCAGATGTGCATCACAAACTAACACTGGTCTTCCAGGGAATGATCAAAGCGTTGACTGTTTGATACTTTACTAACATGGAGGAAACTGCGCAAGGTGACTGTTGTATTCAATCCCGATGCAATTTCTGTGTTTCATCAACACACTGATAGTCCACAGATTACAGAATGCCACCAGATGTGCATCGGAAACTACTACTGGTCTTCCAGGGAACGATCAAAGCGTAGACTGTTTGAGACATTACTCCCATGGAGGAAAGAGCACATGGTGACTGTTGTATTCACCCCGATGCAATTTCTGTGTTTCATCAACACACTGATAGTCCACAGATTACAGAATGCCACCAGATGTGCATCGGAAACTACTACTGGTCTTCCAGGGAACGATAAGAGCGTAGACTGTTTGAGACATTACTCCCATGGAGGAAAGTGCACTTGGTGACTGTTGTATTCAATTCCGATGCAATTTCTGTGTTTCATCAACACTCTCATAGTCCACAGAATACAGAATGCCACCAGACGTGCAGCGGAATCTACTACTCGTCTTCCAGGTAACGATCAAAGCTTAGACTGTTTGAGACATTACTCCCATGGAGGAAAGTGCGCATGGTGACTGTTGTATTCAATCCCGATGCATTTTCTGTGTTTCATCAACACTCTGATAGTCCACAGATTACAGAATGCCTTTAGATGTGCATCGGGAACTACCACTGGCCTTACAGGGAACGATCAAAGCGTAGCCTGTTTGAGACATTGCTCCCATGGAGGAAAGTGCGCATGGTGACTGTTGTATTCAATACCGATGAAATTTCTGTGTTTCATCAACACTCTGATAGTCCACAGATTAGAGAATGCCTCCAGATGTGCATCGGTAACTACTACTGGTCTTCAAGGGAACGATCAAAGCGTAGACTGTTTGAGACATTCTTCCCATGGAGGAAAGTGCGCATGGTGCCTGTTGTATAAAATCCCGATGCAATTTATGTGTTTCATCAACACTGAGATAGTCCACAGATTACAGAATGCCTCCAGACGTGCATCGGAAACTACTACTGGTCTTCCAGGGAATGATCAAAGCGTAGACTGTTAGGGACATTACTCCCATGGAGGAAAGTGCGCATGGTGACTGTTTTATTCAAACCCGATGCAATTTCTGTGTTTCATCAACACTCTCATAGTCCACAGAATACAGAATGCCACCAGACGTGCAGCGGAATCTACTACTCGTCTTCCAGGTAACGATCAAAGCTTAGACTGTTTGAGACATTACTCCCATGGAGGAAAGTGCGCATGGTGACTGTTGTATTCGATCCCGATGCATTTTCTGTGTTTCATCAACACTCTGATAGTCCACAGATTACAGAATGCCTTTAGATGTGCATCGGAAACTACTACTGGCCTTCCAGGGAACGATCAAAGCGTAGCCTGTTTGAGACATTGCTCCCATGGAGGAAAGTGCGCATGGTGACTGTTGTATTCAATACCGATGAAATTTCTGTGTTTCATCAACACTCTGATAGTCCACAGATTACAGAATGCTTCCAGATGTACATCGTAATCTACTACTGGTCTTCCAGGGAACGATCAAAGCGTAAACACATCGAGACATTACTACCATGGAGGAAAGTTCGCATGGTTACTGTTGTATTCAATCCCGATGCAATTTTAGTGTTTCATCAACACTGTGATTGTCTACAGATTACAAAATTCCTCCAGATGTGCATCGGAAACTACTACTGGTCTTCCAGGGAACGATGAAAGGGTAGACAGTTTGAGACATTACTCCCATGGAGGAAAGTGCGCATTGTGGCTGTTGTATAACAATCCCGATTCAATTTCTGTGTTTCATCAACACTCTGATAGTCCACAGATTACAGAATGCCTCCAGATGTGCATCACAAACTAACACTGGTCTTCCATTGAATGATCAAAGCGTTGACTATTTGATACTTTACTAACATGGAGGAAAGTGCGCATGGTGACTGTTGTATTCAAACCCGATGCAATTTCTGTGTTTCATCAACACTTTGAAGGTCCACAGATTACATAATGCCTCCAGATCTGCATCGGAAACTACTACTGGTTTTCCAGGGAACGATCAAAACGTAGACTGTTTGAGACATTGCTCCCATGGAGGAAAGTGCGCATGGTGACTGTTGTATTCAATCGCGATGCAATTTCTGTCTTTCATCAACACTGTGATAGTCCACAGATTACAGAATGCCTCCAGATGTGCATCGATAACTACTACTGGTCTTCAAGGAAACGGTCAAAGCGTAGACTGTTTGAGACATTAATCCCATGGAGGAAAGCGCGCATGGTGACACTTGTATTCAATCCCGATGCAATTTCTGTGTTTCAACAACACTCAGATAGTCCACAGATTACAGAATGCCTCCAGATGTGCATCACAAACTAACACTGGTCTTCCAGGGAATGATCAAAGCGTTGACTGTTTGATACTTTACTAACATGGAGGAAAGTGCGCAAGGTGACTGTTGTATTCAATCCCGATGCAATTTCTGTTTTCATCAACACACTGATAGTCCACAGATTACAGAATGCCACCAGATGTGCATCGGAAACTACTACTGGTCTTCCAGGGAACGATCAAAGCGTAGACTGTATGAGACATTACTCCCATGGAGGAAAGTGCACATGGTGACTGTTGTATTCAATCCCGATGCAATTTCTGTGTTTCATCAACACACTGATAGTCCACAGATTACAGAATGCCACCAGATGTGCATCGGAAACTACTACTGGTCTTCCAGGGAACGATCAAAGCGTAGACTGTTTGAGACATTACTCCCATGGAGGAAAGTGCACATGGTGACTGTTGTATTCAATTCCGATGCAATTTCTGTGTTTCATCAACACTCTCATAGTCCACAGAATACAGAATGCCACCAGACGTGCAGCGGAATCTACTACTCGTCTTCCAGGTAACGATCAAAGCTTAGACTGTTTGAGACATTACTCCCATGGAGGAAAGTGCGCATGGTGACTGTTGTATTCCATCCCGATGCATTTTCTGTGTTTCATCAACACTCTGATAGTCCACAGATTACAGAATGCCTTTAGATGTGCATCGGAAACTACTACTGGCCTTACAGGGAACGATCAAAGCGTAGCCTGTTTGAGACATTGCTCCCATGGAGGAAAGTGCGCATGGTGACTGTTGTATTCAATACCGATGAAATTTCTGTGTTTCATCAACACTCTGATAGTCCACAGATTAGAAAATGCCTCCAGATGTGCATCGGTAACAACTACTGGTCTTCCAGGGAACGACCAAAGCGTAGACTCTTTGAGACATTACTCCCATGGAGGAAAGTGCGCATGCTGACTGTTGTATTCAATCCCGAGCAATTTCTGTGTTTCATTATCACTTTGAAGGTCCACAGATGACAGATTGTCTCCAGATGTGCATCGGAAACTACTACTGGTCTTCCTGGGAACGATCAAAACGTGGAAGGTTTGAGAATTACTCTCATGGAGAAAAGTGCGGATGGTGACTGTTGTATTCACTCCCGATGCAATTATGTGTTTCATCAACAGTCTGATAGTCCGCAGATTACAGAATGCTTCCAGATGTGCATCGTAATCTACTACTGGTCTTCCAGGGAACGATCAAAGCGTAAACACATCGAGACATTACTACCATGGAGGAAAGTTCGCATGGTTACTGTTGTATTCAATCCCGATGCAATTTTAGTGTTTCATCCACACTGTGATAGTCCACAGATTACAAAATTCCTCCAGATGTGCATCGGAAACTACTACTGGTCTTCCAGGGAACGATCAAAAGGTAGACAGTTTGAGACATTACTCCCATGGAGGAAAGTGCGCATTGTGGCTGTTGTATAACAATCCCGATTCAATTTCTGTGTTTCATCAACACTCTGATAGTCCACAGATTACAGAATGCCTCCAGATGTGCATCACAAACTAACACTGGTCTTCCAGGGAATGATCAAAGCGTTGACTGTTTGATACTTTACTAACATGGAGGAAAGTGCGCATGGTGACTGTTGTATTCAATCCCGATGCTATTTCTGTGTTTCATCAACACTTTGAAGGTCCACAGATTACATAATGCCTCCAGATCTGCATCGGAAACTACTACTGGTTTTCCAGGGAACGATCAAAACGTAGACTGTTTGAGACATTGCTCCCATGGAGGAAAGTGCGCATGGTGACTGTTGTATTCAATACCGATGAAATTTCTGTGTTTCATCAACACTCTGATAGTCCACAGATTACAGAATGCTTCCAGATGTGCATCGTAATCTACTACTGGTCTTCCAGGGAACGATCAAAGCGAAAACACATCGAGACATTACTACCATGGAGGAAAGTTCGCATGGTTACTGTTGTATTCAATCCCGATGCAATTTTAGTGTTTCATCCACACTGTGATAGTCCACAGATTACAAAATTCCTCCAGATGTGCATCGGAAACTACTACTGGTCTTCCAGGGAACGATCAAAAGGTAGACAGTTTGAGACATTACTCCCATGGAGGAAAGTGCGCATTGTGGCTGTTGTATAACAATCCCGATTCAATTTCTGTGTTTCATCAACACTCTGATAGTCCACAGATTACAGAATGCCTCCAGATGTGCATCACAAACTAACACTGGTCTTCCAGGGAATGATCAAAGCGTTGACTGTTTGATACTTTACTAACATGGAGGAAAGTGCGCATGGTGACTGTTGTATTCAATCCCGATGCTATTTCTGTGTTTCATCAACACTTTGAAGGTCCACAGATTACATAATGCCTCCAGATCTGCATCGGAAACTACTACTGGTTTTCCAGGGAACGATCAAAACGTAGACTGTTTGAGACATTGCTCCCATGGAGGAAAGTGCGCATGGTGACTGTTGTATTCAATCGCGATGCAATTTCTGTCTTTCATCAACACTGTGATAGTCCACAGATTACAGAATGCCTCCAGATGTGCATCGATAACTACTACTGGTCTTCAAGGAAACGGTCAAAGCGTAGACTGTTTGAGACATTAATCCCATGGAGGAAAGCGCGCATGGTGACACTTGTATTCAATCCCGATGCAATTTCTGTGTTTCAACAACACTCAGATAGTCCACAGATTACAGAATGCCTCCATATTTGCATCGGTAACTACTACTGTTCTTCCAGGAAACGATCAAAGCGTCAGCTGTTTGAGACATTACTCCCATAGAGGAAAGTGCGCATGCAGACTGTTTTATTCAATCCCGAGGCAATTTCTGTGTTTCATCAACACTTTGAAGGTCCACAGATTACAGATTGTCTCCAGATGTGCATCGGAAACTACTACTGGTCTTCCTGGGAACGAACAACACGTAGACTGTTTGAGAATTACTCCCATGGAGGAATGTATTCATGGTAACCGTTGTATTCAATCCCGATGAAATTTCTGTGTTTCATCAACACTCTGATAGTCCACAGATTACAGAATGCCACCAGATGTGCATCGGAAATTACTACTGGTCTTCAAGGGAACGATCAAAGCATAGACTGTTTCATACATTACTCCCATGGAGGAAAGTGCGGATGGTGACTGTTGTATTCAATTCCGATGCAATTTCTGTGTTTCATCAACACTCTCATAGTCCACAGAATACAGAATGCCACCAGACGTGCAGCAGAATCTACTACTCGTCTTCCAGGTAACGATCAAAGCTTAGACTGTTTGAGACATTACTCCCATGGAGGAAAGTGCGCATGGTGACTGTTGTATTCAATCCCGATGCATTTTCTGTGTTTCATCAACACTCTGATAGTCCACAGATTACAGAATGCCTTTAGATGTGCATCGGAAACTACTACTGGCCTTACAGGGAACGATCAAAGCGTAGCCTGTTTGAGACATTGCTCCCATGGAGGAAAGTGCGCATGGTGACTGTTGTATTCAATACCGATGAAATTTCTGTGTTTCATCAACACTCTGATAGTCCACAGATTAGAGAATGCCTCCAGATGTGCATCGGTAACTACTACTGGTCTTCAAGGGAACGATCAATGCGTAGACTGTTTGAGACATTCTTCCCATGGAGGAAAGTGCGCATGGTGCCTGTTGTATTCAATCCCGATGCAATTTATGTGTTTCATCAACACTGAGATAGTCCACAGATTACAGAATGCCTCCAGACGTGCATCGGAAACTACTACTGGTCTTCCAGGGAATGATCAAAGCGTAGACTGTTAGAGACATTACTCCCATGGAGGAAAGTGCGCATGGTGACTGTTTTATTCAAACCCGATGCAATTTCTGTGTTTCATCAACATTCTGATAGTCCACAGATTACGGAATGCCTCCAGATGTGCATCGGTAACAACTACTGGTCTTCCAGGGAACGACCAAAGCGTAGACTCTTTGAGACATTACTCCCATGGAGGAAAGTGCGCATGCTGACTGTTGTATTCAATCCCGAGGCAATTTCTGTGTTTCATCATCACTTTGAAGGTCCACAGATTACAGATTGTCTCCAGATGTGCATCGGAAACTACTACTGGTCTTCCTGGGAACGATCAAAACGTGGACGGTTTGAGAATTACTCTCATGGAGAAAAGTGCGGATGGTGACTGTTGTATTCACTCCCGATGCAATTTATGTGTTTCATCAACAGTCTGATAGTCCGCAGATTACAGAATGCTTCCAGATGTGCATCGTAATCTACTACTGGTCTTCCAGGGAACGATCAAAGCGTAAACACATCGAGACATTACTACCATGGAGGAAAGTTCGCATGGTTACTGTTGTATTCAATCCCGATGCAATTTTAGTGTTTCATCCACACTGTGATAGTCCACAGATTACAAAATTCCTCCAGATGTGCATCGGAAACTACTACTGGTCTTCCAGGGAACGATCAAAGGGTAGACAGTTTGAGACATTACTCCCATGGAGGAAAGTGCGCATTGTGGCTGTTGTATAACAATCCCGATTCAATTTCTGTGTTTCATCAACACTCTGATAGTCCACAGATTACTGAATGCCTCCAGATGTGCATCACAAACTAACACTGGTCTTCCAGGGAATGATCAAAGCGTTGACTGTTTGATACTTTACTAACATGGAGGAAAGTGCGCATGGTGACTGTTGTATTCAATCCCGATGCAATTTTTGTGTTTCATCAACACTTTGAAGGTCCACAGATTACATAATGCCTCCAGATCTGCATCGGAAACTACTACTGGTTTTCCAGGGAACGATCAAAACGTAGACTGTTTGAGACATTGCTCCCATGGAGGAAAGTGCGCATGGTAACTGTTGTATTCAATCGCGATGCAATTTCTGTCTTTCATCAACACTGTGATAGTCCACAGATTACAGAATGCCTCCAGATGTGCATCGATAACTACTACTGGTCTTCAAGGAAACGGTCAAAGCGTAGACTGTTTTAGACATTAATCCCATGGAGGAAAGCGCGCATGGTGACACTTGTATTCAATCCCGATGCAATTTCTGTGTTTCAACAACACTCAGATAGTCCACAGATTACAGAATGCCCCATATTTGCATCGGTAAGTACTACTGTTCTTCCAGGAAACGATCAAAGCGTCAGCTGTTTGAGACATTACTCCCATAGAGGAAAGTGCGCATGCAGACTGTTTTATTCAATCCCGAGGCAATTTCTGTGTTTCATCAACACTTTGAAGGTCCACAGATACAGATTGTCTCCAGATGTGCATCGGAAACTACTACTGGTCTTCCTGGGAACGAACAACACGTAGACTGTTTGAGAATTACTCCCATGGAGGAATGTAGGCATGGTAACCGTTGTATTCAATCCCGATGAAATTTCTGTGTTTCATCAACACTCTGATAGTCCACAGATTACAGAATGCCACCAGATGTGCATCGGAAATTACTACTGGTCTTCAAGGGAACGATCAAAGCATAGACTGTTTCATACATTACTCCCACGGAGGAAAGTGCGGATGGTGACTGTTGTATTCAATCCCGATGCAATTTCTGTGTTTCATCAACACTCTGATAGTCCACAGATACAGAATGCCTCCAGATGTGCAGCAGAATCTACTACTCGTCTTCCAGGTAACGATCAAAGCTTAGACTGTTTGAGACATTACTCCCATGGAGGAAAGTGCGCATGGTGACTGTTGTATTCAATCCCGATGCATTTTCTGTGTTTCATCAACACTCTGATAGTCCACAGATTACAGAATGCCTTTAGATGTCCATCGGAAACTACTACTGGCCTTACAGGGAACGATCAAAGCGTAGCCTCTTTGAGACATTGCTCCCATGTAGGAAAGTGCGCATGGTGACTGTTGTATTCAATACCGATGAAATTTCTGTGTTTCATCAACACTCTGATAGTCCACAGATTAGAGAATGCCTCCAGATGTGCATCGGTAACTACTACTGGTCTTCAAGGGAACGATCAAAACGTAGACTGTTTGAGACATTCTTCCCATGGAGGAAAGTGCGCATGGTGCCTGTTGTATTCAATCCCGATGCAATTTATGTGTTTCATCAACACTGAGATAGTCCACAGATTACAGAATGCCTCCAGACGTGCATCGGAAACTACTACTGGTCTTCCAGGGAATGATCAAAGCGTAGACTGTTAGAGACATTACTCCCATGGAGGAAAGTGCGCATGGTGACTGTTTTATTCAAACCCGATGCAATTTCTGTGTTTCATCAACATTCTGATAGTCCACAGATTACGGAATGCCTCCAGATGTGCATCGGTAACAACTACTGGTCTTCCAGGGAACGACCAAAGCGTAGACTCTTTGAGACATTACTCCCATGGAGGAAAGTGCGCATGCTGACTGTTGTATTCAATCCCGAAGCAATTTCTGTGTTTCATCATCACTTTGAAGGTCCACAGATTACAGATTGTCTCCAGATGTGCATCGGAAACTACTACTGGTCTTCCTGGGAACGATCAAAACGTGGACGGTTTGAGAATTACTCTCATGGAGAAAAGTGCGGATGGTGACTGTTGTATTCACTCCCGATGCAATTTATGTGTTTCATCAACAGTCTGATAGTCCGCAGATTACAGAATGCTTCCAGATGTGCATCATAATCTACTACTGGTCTTCCAGGGAACGATCAAAGGGTAGACAGTTTGAGACATTACTCCCATGGAGGAAAGTGCGCATTGTGGCTGTTGTATAACAATCCCGATTCAATTTCTGTGTTTCATCAACACTCTGATAGTCCACAGATTACTGAATGCCTCCAGATGTGCATCACAAACTAACACTGGTCTTCCAGGGAATGATCAAAGCGTTGACTGTTTGATACTTTACTAACATGGAGGAAAGTGCGCATGGTGACTGTTGTATTCAATCCCGATGCAATTTCTGTGTTTCATCAACACTTTGAAGGTCCACAGATTACATAATGCCTCCAGATCTGCATCGGAAACTACTACTGGTTTTCCAGGGAACGATCAAAACGTAGACTGTTTGAGACATTGCTCCCATGGAGGAAAGTGCGCATGGTAACTGTTGTATTCAATCGCGATTCAATTTCTGTCTTTCATCAACACTGTGATAGTCCACAGATTACAGAATGCCTCCAGATGTGCATCGATAACTACTACTGGTCTTCAAGGAAACGGTCAAAGCGTAGACTGTTTGAGACATTAATCCCATGGAGGAAAGCGCGCATGGTGACACTTGTATTCAATCCCGATGCAATTTCTGTGTTTCAACAACACTCAGATAGTCCACAGATTACAGAATGCCTCCATATTTGCATCGGTAACTACTACTGTTCTTCCAGGAAACGATCAAAGAGTCAGCTGTTTGAGACATTACTCCCATAGAGGAAAGTGCGCATGCAGACTGTTTTATTCAATCCCGAGGCAATTTCTGTGTTTCATCAACACTTTGAAGGTCCACAGATTACAGATTGTCTCCAGATGTGCATCGGAAACTACTACTGGTCTTCCTGGGAACGAACAACACGTAGACTGTTTGAGAATTACTCCCATGTAGGAATGTAGGCATGGTAACCGTTGTATTCAATCCCGATGAAATTTCTGTGTTTCATCAACACTCTGATAGTCCACAGATTACAGAATGCCACCAGATGTGCATCGGAAATTACTACTGGTCTTCAAGGGAACGATCAAAGCATAGACTGTTTCATACATTACTCCCATGGAGGAAAGTGCGGATGGTGACTGTTGTATTCAAGCCCGATGCAATTTCTGTGTTTCATCAACACTCTGATAGTCCACAGATACAGAATGCCTCCAGATGTGCATCGGAAACTACTACTGGTCTTCCTGGGAACGATCAAAACGTATACTGTTTGAGAATTACTCCCATGTAGGAAAGTAGGCATGGTAACTGATGTATTCAATCACGATGCTATTTATGTGTTTCATCAAATTTTTGAAGGTCCACAGATTACATAATGCCACTTTATGTGCATCGGAATCTACTTCTGGTTTTCCAGTTAACGATCAAAGGGTAGACTTTTTGAGACATACCTCCAGTGGAGGAATGTGCGCAAGGTGACTGATGTATTCAATCCCGATGCAATTTCTGTGTTTCATCAACACACTGATAGTCCACAGATTACAGAATGCCACCAGATGTGCATCGGAAACTACTACTGGTCTTCAAGGGAACGATCAAAGCGTAGACTGTTTGAGACATTACTCCCATGGAGGAAAGTGCACATGGTGACTGTTGTATTCAATTCCGATGCAATTTCTGTGTTTCATCAACACTCTCATAGTCCACTGAATACAGAATGCCACCAGACGTGCAGCGGAATCTACTACTCGTCTTCCAGGTAACGATCAAAGCTTAGACTGTTTGAGACATTACTCCCATGGAGGAAAGTGCGCATTGTGACTGTTGTATTCAATCCCGATGCATTTTCTGTGTTTCATCAACACTCTGATAGTCCACAGATAACAGAATGCCTTTAGATGTGCATCGGAAACTACTACTGGCCTTCCAGGGAACGATCAAAGCGTATACTGTTTGAGACATTGCTCCCATGGAGGAAAGTGCGCATGGTGACTGTTGTATTCAATCCCGATGAAATTTCTGTGTTTCATCAACACTCTGATAGTCCACAGATTAGAGAATGCCTCCAGATGTGCATCGGTAACTACTACTGGTCTTCAAGGGAACGATCAAAGCGTAGACTGTTTGAGACATTCTTCCCATGGAGGAAAGTGCGCATGGTGCCTGTTGTATTCAATCCCGATGCAATTTATGTGTTTCATCAACACTGAGGTAGTCCACAGGTTACAGAATGCCTCCAGATGTGCATCGGAAACTACTACTGCTCTTCCAGGGAATGATCAAAGCGTAGACAGTTAGAGACATTACTCCCATGGAGGAAAGTGCGCATGGTGACTGTTTTATTCAAACCCGATGCTATTTCAGTGTTTCATCAACACTCTGATAGTCCACAGATTACGGAATGCCTCCAAATGTGCATCGGTAACAACTACTGGTCTTCCAGGGAACGACCAAAGCGTAGACTCTTTGAGACTTTACCTCCATGGAGGAAAGTGCGCATGCTGACTGTTGTATTCAATCCCGAGGCAATTTCTGTGTTTCATCATCACTTTGAAGGTCCACAGATTACAGATTGTCTCCAGATGTGCATCGGAAACTACTACTGGTCTTCCTGGGAACGATCAAAACGTGGACGGTTTGAGAATTACTCTCATGGAGAAAAGTGCGGATGGTGACTGTTGTATTCACTCCCGATGCAATTTCTGTGCTTCATCAACAGTCTGATAGTCCGCAGATTACAGAATGCCTCCAGATGTGCATCGTAATCTACTACTGGTCTTCCGGGGAACGATCAAAGCGTAAACTCATCCAGACATTACTACCATGGAGGAAAGTTCGCATGGTTACTGTTGTATTCAATCCCGATGCAATTCTAGTGTGTCATCAACACTCTGATAGTCCACAGATTACAAAATTCCTCCAGATGTGCATCGGAAACTACTACTGGTCTTCCAGGGAACGATCAAAGGGTAGACAATTTGAGACATTACTCCCATGGAGGAAAGTGCGCATTGTGGCTGTTGTATAACAATCCCGATTCAATTTCTGTGTTTCATTAACACTCTGATAGTCCACAGATTACAGAATGCCTCCAGATGTGCATCACAAACTAACACTGGCTTCCAGGGAATGATCAAAGCGTAGACTGTTTGAGACTTTACCAACATGGAGGAAAGTGCGCATGGTGACTGTTGTATTCAATTCCGATGCAATTTCTGTGTTTCATCAACACTCTGAAGGTCCACAGATTACATAATGCCTCCAGATCTGCATCGGAAACTACTACTGGTTTTCCAGGGAACGATCAAAACGTAGACTGTTTGAGACATTGCTCCCATGGAGGAAAGTGCGCATGGTGACTGTTGTATTCAATCGCGATGCAATTTCTGTCTTTCATCAACACTGTGATAGTCCACAGATTACAGAATGCCTCCAGATGTGCATCGATAACTACTACTGGTCTTCAAGGAAACGGTCAAAGCGTAGACTGTTTGAGACATTAATCCCATGGAAGAAATCGCGCATGGTGACACTTGTATTCAATCCCGATGCAATTTCTGTGTTTCAACAACACTCAGATAGTCCACAGATTACAGAATGCCTCCATATTTGCATCGGTAACTACTACTGTTCTTCCAGGAAACGATCAAAGCGTCAGCTGTTTGAGACATTACTCCCATAGAGGAAAGTGCGCATGCAGACTGTTTTATTCAATCGCAAGGCAATTTCTGTGTTTCATCAACACTTTGAAGGTCCACAGATTACAGATTGTCTCCAGATGTGCATCGGAAACTACTACTGGTCTTCCTGGGAACGATCAACACGTAGACTGTTTGAGAATTACTCCCATGGAGGAATGTAGGCATGGTAACTGTTGTATTCAATCCCGATGAAATTTCTGTGTTTCATCAACACTCTGATAGTCCACAGATTACAGAATGCCACCAGATGTGCATCGGAAATTACTACTGGTCTTCAAGGGAACGATCAAAGCATAGACTGTTTCATACATTACTCCCATGGAGGAAAGTGCTGATGGTGACTGTTGTATTCAATCCCGATGCAATTTCTGTGTTTCATCAAGACTCTAATAGTCCACAGATTACAGAATGCCTCCAGATGTGCATCGCAAACTACTACTGGTCTTCCAGGGAACGATCAAAGCGTAGACTGTTCGAGACATACCTCCCGTAGAGGAATGTGCGCATGGTGACTGTTGTATTCAATCCCGATGCAATTTCTGTAACTCATCAACACTCTGATAGTCCACAGATTACAGAATGCCACCAGATGTGCATCGGAAACTACTACTGGTCTTCCAGGGAACGATCAAAGCGTAGACTCTTTGAGACATTACTCCCATGGAGGAAAGTGCACATGCTGACTGTTGTATTCAATTCCGATGCAATTTCTGTGTTTCATCAACACTCTGATAGTCCACAGATTACAGAATGCCACCAGACGTGCATCGGAAACTGCTACTGGTCTTCCAGGTAACGATCAAAGCGTAGACTGTTTGAGACATTACTCCCGTGGAGGAAAGTGCGCATGGTGATCGTTGTATTCTACCCCGTTGCAATTTCTGTGTTTCATCAACACTCTGATAGTCCACAGGTTACAGAATGCCACCAGATGTGCATCGGAAACTACTACTGGTCTTCCAGGGAACGATCAAAGAGTAGACTGTTTGAGACATTACTCCCGTGGAGGAAAGTGCGCATGGCGACTGTTGTAATCAATCCCGATGGAATTTCTGTGTTTCATCAACACTCTGATAGTCCACAGATTACAGAATGCCTTTAGATGTGCATCGGAAATTACTACTGGTCTACCAGGGAACGATCAAAGCGTAGACTGTTTCAGATATTACTCCCATGGAGGAAAATGCGGATGGTGAGTGTTGTATTCAATCCCGATGCAATTTCTGTGTTTCATCAGCAGTCTGATAGTCCACAGATTAGAGAAAGCCTCCATATTTGCATCGGTAACTACTACTGTTCTTCTAGGAAACGATCAAATCGTCGGCTGTTTCAGACATTACTCCCATAGAGGAAAGTGCGCATGCTGACTGTTTTATTCAATCCCGAGGCAATTTCTGTGTTTCATCAACACTTTGAAGGTCCACAGATTACAGATTGTCTCCAGATGTGCATCGGAAACTACTACTGGTCTTCCTGGGAACGATCAAAACGTAGACGGTTTGAGAAATACTCTCATGGAGGAAAGTGCTAATGGTGACTGTTGTATTCACTCCCGATGCAATTTGTGTGTTTCATCAACAGTCTGATAGTCCGTAGATTACAGAATGCCTCCAGATGTGCATCGTAATCTACTACTGGTCTTCCAGGGAAAGATCAAAGCGTAAACTCTTCGAGACATTACTACCATGGAGGAAAGTTCGCATGGTTACTGTTGTATTCAATCCCGATTCAATTTTAGTGTTTCATCCACACTCTGATAGTCCACAGATTACAAAATTCCTCCAGATGTGCATCGGAAACTGCTACTGGTCTCCCAGGGAACGATCAAAGGGTAGACTGTTTGAGACATTACTCGCATGGAGGAAAGTGCGCATTGTGGCTGTTGTATTCAATCCCCATTCAATTTCTGTGTTTCATCAACACTCTGATAGTCCGCAGATTACAGAATGCCTCCAGATGTGCATCACAAACTAACATTGGTCTTCCAATGAATGATCAAAGGGTAGACTGTTTGAGACTTTACTAACATGGAGGAAAGTGCGCATGGTGACTGTTGTACTCAATCCCGATGCAATTTCTGTGTTTCATCAACACTTTGAAGGTCCACAGATTACAAAATGCCTCCAGATCTGCATCGGAGACTACTACTGGTTTTCCAGGGAACGATCAAAACGTAGACTGTTTGAGACATTGCTCCCATGGAGGAAAGTGCTCATGGTGACTGTTGTAATTAATCGCGATGCAATTTCTGTGTTTCATCAACACTGTGATAGTCCACAGATTACAGAATGCCTCCAGATGTGCATCGATAACTACTACTGGTCTTCAAGGAAACGGTCAAAGCGTAGACTGTTTGAGACATTCCTCCCATGGAGGAAAGTGCGCATGGTGACACTTGTATTCAATCCCGATGCAATTTCTAAGTTTCAACAACACTCAGATAGTCCACAGATTACAGAATGCCTCCATATTTGCATCGGTAACTACTACTGTTCTTCCAGGAAACGATCAAAGCGTCGGCTGTTTGAGACATTACTCCCAGAGAGGAAAATGCGCATGGTGACTGTTGTATTCAATCCCGATGCAATTTCTGTGTTTCATCAAAACTTTGAAGGTCCACAGGTTACAGAATGCACCTTATTTGCATCGGAAACTACTACTGATCTCCCAGGTAACGATCAAAGCCTAGACTGTTTGAGAATTACCCCCGTGTAGGAAAGTGCGCATGGCGACTGTTGTATTCTATCCCGAAGCAATTTCTGTGTTTCATAAACACTCTGATTGTCCACAGATTTCAGAATGCCACCAGATGTGCATCGGAAATTACTACTGGTCTTTAATGGAACGATCAAAGCATAGACTGTTTTCGACATTACTCCCATGGAGGAAAGTGCGGATGGTGACTGTTGTATTCAATCCCGATGCAATTTCTGTGTTTCATCAACACTCTGATAGTCCACAGATTATAGAATGCCTCCAGATGTGCATCGCAAACTACTGCTGGTCTTCCAGGGAACGACCAAAGCGTAGACTGTTTGAGACATACCTCCCGTAGAGGAATGTGCGCATGCTGACTGTTGTATTCAATCCCGATGCAATTTCTGTATTTCATCAACACTCTGATAGTCCACAGATTACAGAATGCCACTGGATGTGCATCGGAAACTACTACTGGTCTTCCAGGGAACGATCAAAGGGAAGACTGTTTGAGACATTACTCCCATGGAGGAATGTGCGCATTGTGGCTGTTGTATTCAATCCCGATTCCATTTCTGTGTTTCATCAACACTATGATAGTCCACAGATTACAGAATACCTCCAGATGTGCATCAGAAACTAACACTGGTCTTCCAGGGAATGATCAAAGCGTAGGCTGTTTGAGACATTTCTAACATGGAAGAAAGTGCGCATGGTGACTGTTGTATTCAATCCAGATGCAATTTTAGTGTTTCATCAACACTCTGATAATCCACAGATTACAGAATTCCTCCAGATATGCATCGGAAAGTACTACTGGTCTTCCAGACAACGATCAAAGGGATGACTGTTTGAGACATTACTCCCATGGAGGAAAGTGCGCATTGTGGCTGTTGTATTCAATCCCGATTCCATTTCTGTGTTTCATCAACACTATGATAGTCCACAGATTACAGAATACCTCCAGATGTGCATCAGAAACTAACACTGGTCTTCCAGGGAATGATCAAAGCGTAGGCTGTTTGAGACATTTCTAACATGGAGGAAAGTGCGCATGGTGACTGTTGTATTCAGTCCCGATGCAATTTCTGTGTTTCATCAACACTTTGAAGGTCCACAGATTACATAATGATTCCAGATCTGCATCGGAAACTACTACTGGTTTTCCAGGGAACGATCAAATCGTAGACTGTTTGAGACATTGCTCCTATTGAGGAAAGTGCGCATGGTGACTGTTGTATTCAATCGCGATGCAATTTCTGTGTTTCATCAACACTGTGATAGTCCACAGATTACAGAATGCCTCCAGATCTGCATCGATAACTACTACTGGTCTTCAAGGAAACGGTCAAAACGTAGACTGTTTGAGACATTCGTCCCATGGAGGAAAGTGCGCATGGTGACACTTGTATTCAATCCCGATGCAATTTCTGTGTTTCAACAACACTCAGATAGTCCACAGATTACAGAATGCCTCCATATTTGCATCGGTAACTACTACTGTTCTTCTAGGAAACGATCAAATCGTCGGCTGTTTGAGACATTACTCCCATGGAGGAAAGTGCGCATGCTGACTGTTTTATTCAATCCCGAGGCAATTTCTGTGTTTCATCAACACTTTGAAGGTCCACAGATTACAGATTGTCTCCAGATGTGCATCGGAAACTACTACTGGTCTTCCTGGGAACGATCAAAACGTAGACGGTTTGAGAAATACTCTCATGGAGGAAAGTGCGGATGGTGACTGTTGTATTCACTCCCGATGCAATTTCTGTGTTTCATCAACAGTCTGATAGTCCGCAGATTACAGAATGCCTCCAGATGTGCATCGTAATCCACTACTGGTCTTCCAGGGAAAGATCAAAGCGTAAACTCTTCGAGACATTACTACCATGGAGGAAAGTTGGCATGGTTACTGTTGTATTCAATCCCGATGCAATTTTAGTGTTTCATCAACACTCTGATAGTCCACAGATTACAAAATTCCTCCAGATGTGCATCGGAAACTGCTACTGGTCCCCCAGGGAACGATCAAAGGGTAGACTGTTTGAGACATTACTCCCATGGAGGAAAGTGCGCATTGTGGCTGTTGTATTCAATCCCGATTCAATTTCTGTGTTTCATCAACACTCTGATAGTCCACAGATTACAGAATGCCTCCAGATGTGCATCACAAACTAACATTGGTCTTCCAGGGAATGATCAAAGGGTAGACTGTTTGAGACTTTACTAACATGGAGGAAAGTGCGCATGGTGACTGTTGTATTCAATCCCGATGCAATTTGTGTATTTCATTAACACTTTGAAGGTCCACAGATTACAGAATGCCTCCAGATCTGCATCGGAAACTACTACTGGTTTTCCAGGGAACGATCAAAACGTTGACTGTTTGAGATATTGCTCCCATGGAGGAAAGTGCTCATGGTGACTGTTGTATTCAATCCCGATGCAATTTCTGTGTTTCATCAACACTCTGATAGTCCACAGATTACAGAATGCCACCAGAAGTGCATCTTAAACTACTACTGGTCTTCCAGGGAACGATCAAAGCGTAGACTGTTTGAGACCTTACTGTCATGGAGGAAAGTGCGCATGAAGACTGTTGTATTCAATCCCGATGAATTTTCTGTTTTTCATCAACACTCTGATAGTCCACAGATTACAGAATGCCACCAGATGTGCATCGGAAACTACTACTGGTCTTCCAGGGAACGATCAAAGCGTAGACTGTTTGAGACATTACTCCCATGGAGGAAAGTGCGCATGGTGACTGTTGTATTCAATCCCGATGCAATTTCTGTGTTTCATCAACACTCTGATAGTCCACAGATTACAGAATGCCACCAGATGTGCATCGCAAACTACTACTCGTCTTCCAGGGAACGATCAAAGCGTAGACTGTTCGAGACATACCCCCCGTGGAGGAATGTGCGCATGGTGACTGTTGTATTCAATCCCGATGCATTTTCTGTGTTTCATCAACACTCTGATAGTCCACAGATTACAGAATGCCACTAGATGTGCATCGGAAACTACTACTGGTCTTCCAGGGAACGATCAAAGCGTAGACTGTTTCAGACATTACTCCCATAGAGGAAAGTGCGCATGGTGACTGTTGTATTCAATCCCGATGCATTTTCTGTGTTTCATCAACACTCTGATAGTCCACAGATTACAGAATGTCACCAGTTGTGCATCGGAAACTACTACGGGTCTTCCTGCTGACGATCAAAGCGTAGACTGATTGATAATTACTCCCGCGGAAGAAACTGCGCATGGTAATTCTTGTATTCAATCCCGATTCAATTTCTGTGTTTCATCAACACTCTGATAGACCACAGATTACAGAATGCCACCAGATGTGCATCGGAAACTACTACTGGTCTTCCAGGGAACGATCAAAGCGTAGACTGTTTGAGACATTACTCCCATGGACGAAAGTGCGCATGGTGACTTTTGTATTCAACCCCGTTGCAATATCTGTGTTTCATCAACACTCTGATAGTCCACAGATTACAGAATGCCACCAGATGTGCAACTTAAACTTATACTGGTCTTCCAGTGAACGATCGAAGCGTAGACTGTTTGAGACATTACTGTCATGGAGGAAAGTGCGCATGGTGACTGTTGTATTCAATCCCGATGCATTATCTGTGTTTCATCAACACTCTGATATTCCACAGATTACAGAATGCCACCAGATGTGCGACGGAAACTACTACTGGTCTTCCAGGGAACGATCAAAGCGTAGACTGTTCGAGACATACCTCCCGTGGATGAATGTGCGCATGTTGAGTGTTGTATTCAATCCCGATGCAATTTCTGTGTTTCATCAACACTCTGATAGTCCACAGATTACAGAATGCCACCAGATGTGCATCTTAAACTACTACTGGTCTTCCAGTGAACGATCAAAGCGTAGACTGTTTGAGACATTACTGTCATGGAGGAAAGTGCGCATGGTGACTGTTGTATTCAATCCCTATGCATTTTCTGTGTTTCATCAACACTCTGATAGTCCACAGATTACAGAATGCCACCAGATGTGCATCGGAAACTACTACTGGTCTTCCAGGGAACGATCAAAGTGTAGACTGTTTGAGATATTACTCCCGTGGAGGAAAGTGCGCATGGCGACTGTTGTAATCAATCCCGATGGAATTTCTGTGTTTCATCAACACTCTGATAGTCCACAGATTACAGAATGCCTTTAGATGTGCATCGGAAATTACTACTGGTCTACCAGGGAACGATCAAAGCGTAGACTGTTTCAGATATTACTCCCATGGAGGAAAATGCGGATGGTGAGTGTTGTATTCCATCCCGATGCAATTTCTGTGTTTCATCAGCAGTCTGATAGTCCACAGATTACAGAAAGCCTCCAGATGTGCATCGGAAACTACTACTGGACGTCCAGGGAACGATCAAAGCGTAGACTGTTTGAGACATTATTCCCATAGAGGAAAGTGCGCATGGTGAGTGTTGTATTTAATCCCGATGCAATTTTAGTGTTTCATCCACACTCTGATAATCCACAGATTACAGAATTCCTCCAGATGTGCATCGGAAAGTACTACTGGTCATCCAGGGAACGATCAAAGGGAAGACTGTTTAAGACATTACTCCCATGGAGGAAAGTGCGCATTGTGGCTGTTGTATTCAATCCCGATTCTATTTCTGTGTTTCATCACTACTATGATAGTCCACAGATTACAGAATACCTCCAGATGTGCATCAGAAACTAACACTGGTCTTCCAGGGAATGATCAAAGCGTAGACTGTTTGAGACATTACTGTCATGGAGGAAAGTGCGCATGGTGACTGTTGTATTCAATCCCGATGCAATTTGTGTAATTCATCAACACTTTGAAGGTCCACAGATTACAGAATGCCTCCAGATCTGCATCGGAAACTACTACTGGTTTTCCAGGGAACGATCAAAACGTTGACTGTTTGAGATATTGCTCCCATGGAGGAAAGTGCTCATGGTGACTGTTGTATTCAATACCGATGCAATTTCTGTGTTTCATCAACACTGTGATAGTCCACAGATTACAGAATGCCTCCAGATGTGCATCGATAACTATTACTGGTCTTCAAGGGAACGGTCAAAGCGTAGACTGTTTGAGACATTCCTCCCATGGAGGAAAGTGCTCATGGTGACTCTTGTATTCAATCCCGATGAAATTTCTGTGTTTCAACAACACTCACATAGTCCACAGATTACAGAATGCCTCTATATGTGCGTCGGAAACTACTACTAGTCTTCCAGGGAATGATCAAAGCGTAGACTGTTAGAGACATTACTCCCATGGAGAAAAGTACGCATGGTGACTGTCGTATTCCAACCCGATGCAATTTCTGTGTTTCATCAACACTCTGATAGTCCACAGATTACAGAATGCCTCCATATGTGCATCGGTAACTACTACTGTTCTTCCAGGGAACAATCAAATGGTCGGCTGTTTGAGACATTACTCTCATAGAGGAAAGTGCGCATGCTGACTGTTGTATTCAATCCCGAGGCAATTTATGTGTTTCATCAAAACTTTGAAGGTACACAGATTACAGAATGAGACCTTATGTGCATCTGAAACTACTACTGGTCTTCCAGGGAACGATCAAAGCGTAGACTGAGACATTACTCCCATAGAGAAAAGTGCGCATGGTGACTGTTGTATTCAATCCCGATGCAATTTCTGTGTTTCATCAACACTCTGATAGTCCACAGATTACAGAATGCCACCAGAAGTGCATCTTAAACAACTACTGGTCTTCCAGGGAACGATCAAAGCGTAGACTGTTTGAGACCTTACTGTCATGGAGGAAAGTACGCATGAAGACTGTTGTATTCAATCCCGATGAATTTTCTGTTTTTCATCAACACTCTGATAGTCCACAGATTACAGAATGCCACCAGATGTGCATCGGAAACTACTACTGGTCTTCCAGGGAACGATCAAAGCGTAGACTGTTTGAGACATTACTCCCATGGAGGAAAGTGAGCATGGTGACTGTTGTATTCAATCCCGATGCAATTTCTGTGTTTCATCAACACTCTGATAGTCCACAGATTACAGAATGCCACCAGATGTGCATCGCAAACTACTACTCGTATTCCAGGGAACGATCAAAGCTTAGACTGTTCGAGACATACCTCCCGTGGAGGAATGTGCGCATGGTGACTGTTGTATTCAATCCCGATGCATTTTCTGTGTTTCATCAATACTCTGATAGTCCACAGATTACAGAATGCCACCAGATGTGCATCGGAAATTACTACTGGTCTTCAAGGGAACGATCAAATCGTAGACTGTTTCAGACATTACTCCCATGGAGGAAAGTGCGGATGGTGACTGTTGTATTCAATCCCGATGCAATTTCTGTGTTTCATCAACACTCTGATAGTCCACAGATTACAGAATGCCACCAGATGTGCATCGCAACTACTACTTGTCTTCCAGGAAACGATCAAAGCTTAGACTGTTCGAGACATACCTCCCGTGGATGAATGTGCGCATGGTGAGTGTTGTATTCAATCCCGATGCAATTTCTGTGTTTCATCAACACTCTGAAAGTCCACAGATTACAGAATGCCACCAGATGTGCATCGGAAACTACTACTGGTCTTCCAGGGAACGATCAAAGCGTAGACTGTTTGAGACATTACTCCCATGGAGGAAAGTGAGCATGGTGACTGTTGTATTCAATCCCGATGCAATTTCTGTGTTTCATCAACACTCTGATAGTCCACAGATTACAGAATGCCACCAGATGTGCATCGCAAACTACTACTCGTATTCCAGGGAACGATCAAAGCTTAGACTGTTCGAGACATACCTCCCGTGGAGGAATGTGCGCATGGTGACTGTTGTATTCAATCCCGATGCATTTTCTGTGTTTCATCAATACTCTGATAGTCCACAGATTACAGAATGTCACCAGTTGTGCATCGGAAACTACTACGGGTCTTCCTGGGGACGATCAAAGCGTAGACTGATTGAGAATTACTCCCGCGGAAGAAACTGCGCATGGTGATTCTTGTATTCAATCCCGATTCAATTTCTGTGTTTCATCAACACTCTGATAGTCCACAGATTACAGAATGCCTCCATATGTGCATCGGTAACTACTACTGTTCTTCCAGGGAACAATCAAATGGTCGGCTGTTTGAGACATTACTCTCATAGAGGAAAGTGCGCATGCTGACTGTTGTATTCAATCCCGAGGCAATTTCTGTGTTTCATCAAAACTTTGAAGGTCCACAGATTACAGAATGAGACCTTATGTGCATCTGAAACTACTACTGGTCTTCCAGGGAACGAACAAAGCGTAGACTGTTTGAGACATTACTCCCATAGAGAAAAGTGCGCATGGTGACTGTTGTATTCAATCCCGATGCAATTTCTGTGTTTCATCAACACTCTGATAGTCCACAGATTACAGAATGCCACCAGAAGTGCATCTTAAACAACTACTGGTCTTCCAGGGAACGATCAAAGCGTAGACTGTTTGAGACCTTACTGTCATGGAGGAAAGTACGCATGAAGGCTGTTGTATTCAATCCCGATGAATTTTCTGTTTTTCATCAACACTCTGATAGTCCACAGATTACAGAATGCCACCAGATGTGCATCGGAAACTACTACTGGTCTTCCAGGGAACGATCAAAGCGTAGACTGTTTGAGACATTACTCCCATGGAGGAAAGTGAGCATGGTGACTGTTGTATTCAATCCCGATGCAATTTCTGTGTTTCATCAACACTCTGATAGTCCACAGATTACAGAATGCCACCAGATGTGCATCGCAAACTACTACTCGTATTCCAGGGAACGATCAAAGCGTAGACTGTTCGAGACATACCTCCCGTGGAGGAATGTGCGCATGGTGACTGTTGTATTCAATCCCGATGCATTTTCTGTGTTTCATCAATACTCTGATAGTCCACAGATTACAGAATGCCACCAGATGTGCATCGGAAATTAGTACTGGTCTTCAAGGGAACGATCAAATCGTAGACTGTTTCAGACATTACTCCCATGGAGGAAAGTGCGGATGGTGACTGTTGTATTCAATCCCGATGCAATTTCTGTGTTTCATCAACACTCTGATAGTCCACAGATTACAGAATGCCACCAGATGTGCATCGCAACTACTACTTGTCTTCCAGGGAACGATCAAAGCTTAGACTGTTCGAGACATACCTCCCGTGGATGATTGTGCGCATGGTGAGTGTTGTATTCAATCCCGATGCAATTTCTGTGTTTCATCAACACTCTGATAGTCCACAGATTACAGAATGCCACTAGATGTGCATCGGAAACTACTACTGGTCTTCCAGGGAACGATCAAAGCGTAGACTGTTTCAGACATTACTCCCATAGAGGAAAGTGCGCATGGTGATTGTTGTATTCAATACCGATGCAACTTCTGTGTTTCATCAACACTCTGATAGTCCACAGATTACAGAATGTCACCAGTTGTGCATCGGAAACTACTACGGGTCTTCCTGGGGACGATCAAAGCGTAGACTGATTGAGAATTACTCCCGCGGAAGAAACTGCGCATGGTGATTCTTGTATTCAATCCCGATTCAATTTCTGTGTTTCATCAACACTCTGATAGACCACAGATTACAGAATGCCACCAGATGTGCATCGGAAACTACTACTGGTCTTCCAGGGAACGATCAAAGCGTAGACTGTTTGAGACATTACTCCCATGGACGAAAGTGCGCATGGTGACTGTTGTATTCAACCCCGTTGCAATATCTGTGTTTCATCAACACTCTGATAGTCCACAGATTACAGAATGCCACCAGATGTGCATCTTAAACTACTACTGGTCTTCCAGTGAACGATCGAAGCGTAGACTGTTTGAGACATTACTGTCATTGAGGAAAGTGCGCATGGTGACTGTTGTATTCAATCCCGATGCATTATCTGTGTTTCATCAACACTCTGATAGTCCACAGATTACAGAATGCCACCAGATGTGCGTCGGAAACTACTACTGGTCTTCCAGGGAACGATCAAAGCGTAGACTGTTCGAGACATACCTCCCGTGGATGAATGTGCGCATGTTGAGTGTTGTATTCAATCCCGATGCAATTTCTGTGTTTCATCAACACTCTGATAGTCCACAGATTACAGAATGCCACCAGATGTGCATCTTAAACTACTACTGGTCTTCCAGTGAACGATCAAAGCGTAGACTGTTTGAGACATTACTGTCATGGGGGAAAGTGCGCATGGTGCCTGTCGTATTCAATCCCGATGCATTTTCTGTGTTTCATCAACACTCTGATAGTCCACAGATTACAGAATGCCACCAGATGTGCATCGGAAACTACTACTGGTCTTCCAGGGAACGATCAAAGAGTAGACTGTTTGAGACATTACTCCCGTGGAGGAAAGTGCGCATGGCGACTGTTGTAATCAATCCCGATGGAATTTCTGTGTTTCATCAACACTCTGATAGTCCACAGATTACAGAATGCCTTTAGATGTGCATCGGAAATTACTACTGGTCTACCAGGGAACGATCAAATCGTAGACTGTTTCAGATATTACTCCCATGGAGGAAAATGCGGATGGTGAGTGTTGTATTCAATCCCGATGCAATTTCTGTGTTTCATCAGCAGTCTGATAGTCCACAGATTACAGAAAGCCTCCAGATGTGCATCGGAAACTACTACTGGACGGCCAGGGAACGATCAAAGCGTAGACCCTTTGAGACATTACTCCCATGGAGGAAAGTTCGCATGGGGACTGTTGTATTCAATCCCGATGCAATTTTAGTGTTTCATCAACACTCTGATAATCCACAGATTACAGAATTCCTCCAGATGTGCATCGGAAAGTACTACTGGTCTTCCAGGGAACGATCAAAGGGAAGACTGTTTGAGACATTACTCCCATGGAGGAAAGTGCGCATTGTGGCTGTTGTATTCAATCCCGATTCCATTTCTGTGTTTCATCAACACTATGATAGTCCACAGATTACAGAATACCTCCAGATGTGCATCAGAAACTAACACTGGTCTTCCAGGGAATGATCAAAGCGTAGGCTGTTTGAGACATTTCTAACATGGAGGAAAGTGCGCATGGTGACTGTTGTATTCAGTCCCGATGCAATTTCTGTGTTTCATCAACACTTTGAAGGTATACAGATTACATAATGCCTCCAGATCTGCATCGGAAACTACTACTGGTTTTCCAGGGAACGATCAAAACGTAGACTGTTTGAGACATTGCTCCTATTGAGGAAAGTGCGCATGGTGACTGTTGTATTCAATCGCGATGCAATTTCTGTGTTTCATCAACACTGTGATAGTCCACAGATTACAGAATGCCTCCAGATGTGCATCGATAACAACTACTGGTCTTCAAGGAAACGGTCAAAGCGTAGACTGTTTGAGACATTCGTCCCATGGAGGAAAGTGCGCATGGTGACACTTGTATTCAATCCCGATGCAATTTCTGTGTTTCAACAACACTCAGATAGTCCACAGATTACAGAATGCCTCCATATTTGCATCGGTAACTACTACTGTTCTTCTAGGAAACGATCAAATCGTCGGCTGTTTGAGACATTACTCCCATAGAGGAAAGTGCGCATGCTGACTGTTTTATTCAATCCCGAGGCAATTTCTGTGTTTCATCAACACTTTGAAGGTCCACAGATTACAGATTGTCTCCAGATGTGCATCGGAAACTACTACTGGTCTTCCTGGGAACGATCAAAACGTAGACGGTTTGAGATATACTCTCATGGAGGAAAGTGGGGATGGTGACTGTTGTATTCACTCCCGATGCAATTTCTGTGTTTCATCAACAGTCTGATAGTCCGCAGATTACAGAATGCCTTCAGATGTGCATCGTAATCTACTACTGGTCTTCCAGGGAAAGATCAAAGCGTAAACTCTTCGAGACATTACTACCATGGAGGAAAGTTCGCATGGTTACTGTTGTATTCAATCCCGATGAAATTTTAGTGTTTCATCAACACTCTGATAGTCCACAGATTACACAATTCCTCCAGATGTGCAACGGAAACTGCTAATGGTCTCCCAGGGAACGATCAAAGGGTAGACTGTTTCAGACATTACTCCCATGGAGGAAAGTGCGCATTGTGGCTGTTGTATTCAATCCCCATTCAATTTCTGTGTTTCATCAACACTCTGATAGTCCACAGATTACAGAATGCCTCCAGATGTGCATCACAAACTAACAATGGTCTTCCAGGAAATGATCAAAGGGTAGACTGTTTGAGACTTTACTAAAATGGAGGAAAGTGCGCATGGTGACTGTTGTACTCAATCCCGATGCAATTTCTGTGTTTCATCAACACTTTGAAGGTCCACAGATTACATTATGCCTCCAGATCTGCATCGGAGACTACTACTGGTTTTCCAGGGAACGATCAAAACGTAGACTGTTTGAGACATTGCTAACATGGATGAAAGTGCTCATGGTGACTGTTGTAATTAATCGCGATGCAATTTCTGTGTTTCATCAACACTGTGATAGTCCACAGATTACAGAATGCCTCCAGATATGCATCGATAACTGCTACTGGTCTTCAAGGAAACGTTCAAAGCGTAGACTGTTTGAGACATTCCTCCCAAGGAGGAAAGTGCCCATGGTGACACTTGTATTCAATCCCGATTCAATTTCTGTGTTTCAACAACACTCAGATAGTCCACAGATTACAGAATGCCTCCATATTTGCATCGGTAACTACTACTGGTCTTCCTGGGAACGATCAAAATGTAGACTGTTTGAGAATTACTCCCATGGAGGAAAGTAGGCATAGTAACTGTTGTATTCAATCCCGATGCAATTTCTGTATTTCATCAAAACTTTGAAGGTCCACAGGTTACAGAATGCACCTTATGTGCATCGGAAACTACTACTGGTCTCCCAGGGAACGATCAAAGCCTAGACTGTTTGAGAATTACTCCCGTGTAGGAAAGTGCGCATGGCGACTGTTGTATTCTATCCCGAAGCAATTTCTGTGTTTCATAAACACTCTGATTGTCCACAGATTTCAGAATGCCACCAGATGTGCATCGGAAATTACTACTGGTCTTCAATGGAACGATCAAAGCATAGACTGTTTTAGACATTACTCCCGTGGAGGAAAGTGCGGATGGTGACTGTGGTATTCAATCCCGATGCAATGTCTGTGTTTCATCAACACTCTGATAGTCCACAGATTATAGAATGCCTCCAGATGTGCATCGCAAACTACTGCTGGTCTTCCAGGGAACGATCAAAGCGTAGACTGTTTGAGACATACCTCCCGTAGAGGAATGTGCGCATGCTGACTGTTGTATTCAATCCCGATGCAATTTCTGTATTTCATCAACACTCTGATAGTCCACAGATTACAGAATGCCACCAGATGTGCATCGGAAACTACTACTGGTCTTCCAGGTTACGATCAAAGCGTAGACTGTTTGAGACATTATTCCCATAGAGGAAAGTGCGCATGGTGAGTGTTGTATTTAATCCCGATGCAATTTTAGTGTTTCATCAAAACTCTGATAATCCACAGATTACAGAATTCCTCCAGATGTGCATCGGAAAGTACTACTGGTCTTCCAGGGAACGATCAAAGGGAAGACTGTTTAAGACATTACTCCCATGGAGCAAAGTGCGCATTGTGGCTGTTGTATTCAATCCCGATTCTATTTCTGTGTTTCATCACTACTATGATAGTCCACAGATTACAGAATACCTCCAGATGTGCATCAGAAACTAACACTGGCCTTCCAGGGAATGATCAAAGCGTAGACTGTTTGAGACATTACTAACATTTAGGAAAGTGCGCATGGTGACTGTTGTATTCAATCCCGATGCAATTTGTGTATTTCATCAACACTTTGAAGGTCCACAGATTACAGAATGCCTCCAGATCTGCATCGGAAACTACTACTGGTTTTCCAGGGAACGATCAAAACGTTGACTGTTTGAGATATTGCTCCCATGGAGGAAAGTGCTCATGGTGACTGTTGTATTCAATCCCGATGCAATTTCTGTGTTTCATCAACACTGTGATAGTCCACAGATTACAGAATGCCTCCAGATGTGCATCGATAACTATTACTGGTCTTCAAGGGAACGGTCAAAGCGTAGACTGTTTGAGAAATTCCTCCCATGGAGGAAAGTGCGCATGGTGACTCTTGTATTGAATCCCGATGAAATTTCTGTGTTTCAACAACACTCACATAGTCCACAGATTACAGAATGCCTCTATATATGCGTTGGAAACTACTACTAGTCTTCCAGGGAATGATCAAAGCGTAGACTGTTAGAGACATTACTCCCATGGAGAAAAGTGCGCATGGTGACTGTCGTATTTCAACCCGATGCAATTTCTGTGTTTCATCAACACTCTGATAGTCCACAGATTACAGAATGCCTCCATATGTGCATCGGTAACTACTACTGTTCTTCCAGGGAACAATCAAATGGTCGGCTGTTTGAGACATTACTCCCATAGTGGAAAGTGCGCATGCTGACTGTTGTATTCAATCCCGAGGCAATTTCTGTGTTTCATCAAGACTTTGAAGGTTCACAGATTACAGAATGAGACCTTATGTGCATCGGAAACTACTACTGGTCTTCCAGGGAACGATCAAAGCGTAGACTGTTTGAGACATTACTCCCATAGAGAAAAGTGCGCATGGTGACTGTTGTATTCAATTCCAATGCAATTTCTGTGTTTCATCAACACTCTGATAGTCCACAGATTACAGAATGCCACCAGAAGTGCATCTTAAACTACTACTGGTCTTATAGGGAACGATCAAAGCGTAGACTGTTTGAGACCTTACTGTCATGGAGGAAAGTGCGCATGAAGACTGTTGTATTCAATCCCGATGAATTTTCTGTTTTTCATCAACACTCTGATAGTCCACAGGTTACAGAATGCCACCAGATGTGCATCGGAAACTACTACTGGTCTTCCAGGGAACGATCAAAGCGTAGACTGTTTGAGACATTACTCCCATGGAGGAAAGTGCGCATGGTGACTGTTGTATTCAATCCCGATGCAATTTCTGTGTTTCATCAACACTCTGATAGCCCACAGATTACAGAATGCCACCAGATGTGCATCGCAAACTACTACTCGTCTTCCTATGGGAACGATCAAAGTGTAGACTGTTCGAGACATACCTCCCGTGGAGGAATGTGCGCATGGTGACTGTTGTATTCAATCCCGATGCATTTTCTGTGTTTCATCAACACTCTGATAGTCCACAGATTACAGAATGCCACCAGATGTGCATCGCAACTACTACTTGTCTTCCAGGGAACGATCAAAGCGTAGACTGTTCGAGACATACCTCCCGTGGATGAATGTGCGCATGGTGAGTGTTGTATTCAATCCCGATGCAATTTCTGTGTTTCATCAACACTCTGATAGTCCACAGATTACAGAATGCCACTAGATGTGCATCGGATTCTACTACTGGTCTGCCAGGGAACGATCAAAGCGTAGACTGTTTGAGACATTAATCCCATGGAGGAAAGTGCGCATGGTGACTGTTGTATTCAATCCCGATGCAATTTCTGTGTTTCATCAACACTCTGATAGTAAACAGATTACAGAATGCCACCAGATTTGCATCGCAAACTACTACTGGTCTTCCAGGGAACGATCAAAGCGTAGACTGTTCGAGAGATACCTCCGGTGGAGGAATGTGCGCATGGTGACTGTTGTATTCAATCCCGATGCAATTTATGTGTTTCATCAACACTCTGATAGTCCACAGATTACAGAATGCAACCAGATGTGCATCGCAAACTACTACTTGTCTTCCAGGGAACGATCAAAGCGTAGACTGTTCGAGACATACCTCCCGTGGATGAATGTGCGCATGCTGACTGTTGTATTCAATCCCGAGGCAATTTCTGTGTTTCATCAACACTTTGAAGGTCCACAGATTACAGATTGTCTCCAGATGTGCATCGGAAACTACTACTGGTCTTCCTGGGAACGATCAAACCGTAGATTGTTTGAGAATTACTCCCATCGAGGAAAGTGCGCATGGTGACTGTTGTATTCAATCCCGATGCATTTTCTGTGTTTCATCAACACTCTGATAGTCCACAGATTACAGAATGCCACCAGATTTGCATCGGAAATTACTACTTGTCTTCAAGGGAACGATCAAATCGTAGACTGTTTCAGACATTATTCCCATGGAGGAAAGTGCTTATGGTGACTGTTGTATTCAATCCCGATGCAATTTCTGTGTTTCATCAACACTCTGATAGTCCACAGATTACAGAATGCCACCAGATGTGCATCGTAAACTACTACTTGTCTTCCAGGGAACGATCAAAGCGTAGACTGTTCGAGACATACCTCAAGTGGATGAATGTGCGCATGCTGACTGTTGTATTCAATCCCGAGGCAATTTCTGTGTTTCATCAACACTTTGAAGGTCCACAGATTACAGATTGTCTCCAGATGTGCATCGGAAACTACTACTGGTCTTCCTGGGAACGGTCAAACCGTAGATAGTTTGAGAATTACTCCCATGGAGGAAAGTAGGCATGGTAACTGTTGTATTCAATCCCGATGCAATTTCTGTGTTTCATCAAAACTTTGAAGGTCCACAGATTACAGAATGAGACGTTATGTGCATCGGAAACTACTACTGGTCTTCCAGGGAATGATCAAAGCGTAGACTGTTTGAGACATTACTCCCATAGAGGAAAGTGCGCATGGTGACTGTTGTATTCAATTCCGATGCAATTTCTGTGTTTCATCAACACTCTGATGGTCCACAGATTGCAGAATGCCACCAGATGTGCATCTTAAACTACTACTGGTCTTCCAGGGAACGAACAAAGCGTAGACTGTTTGAGACATTACTGTCATGGAGGAAAGTGGGCATGGTGACTGTTGTATTCAATCCCGATGCATTTTCTGTGTTTCATCAACACTCTGATAGTCCACAGATTACAGAATGCCACCAGATGTGCATCGGAAATTACTACTGGTCTTCCAAGGAACGATCAAAGCGTAGACTGTTTGAGACATTACTCCCATTGAGGAAAGTGCGCACGGTGACTGTTGTATTCAATCCCGATGCAATTTCTGTGTTTCGTCAACACTCTGATAGTCCACAGATTACAGAATGTAACCAGATGTGCATCGGAAACTACTACTGGTCTTCCAGGCAACGATCAAAGCGTAGACTGTTTAAGACATTACTCCCATCGAGGAAGGTGCGCATGGTGACTGTTGTATTCAATCCCGATGCATATTCTGTGTTTCATCAACACTCTGATAGTCCACAGATTACAGAATGCCACCAGATGTGCATCGGAGATTACTACTGGTCTGCAAGGGAACGATCAAATCGTAGACTGTTTCAGACATTACTCCCATGGAGGAAAGTGCGGATGGTGACTGTTGTATTCAATCCCGATGCAATTTCTGTGTTTCATCAACACTCTGATAGTCCACAGATTACAGAATGCCACCAGATGTGCATCGCAAACTACTACTTGTCTTCCAGGAAACGATCAAAGCGTAGACTGTTCGAGACATACCTCCCGTGGATGAATGTGCTCATGGTGAGTGTTGTATTCAATCGCGATGCAATATCTGTGTTTCATCAACACTCTGATAGTCCACAGATTACAGAATGGCACCAGATGTGCATCTTAAACTACTACTGGTCTTCCAGGGAACGATCAAAGCGTAGACTGTTTGAGACATTACTGTCATGGAGGAAAGTGCGCATGGTGACTGTTGTATTCAATCCCGATGCGTTTTCTGTGTTTCATCAACACTCTGATAGTCCACAGATTACAGAATGCCACCAGATGTGCATCGGAAACTACTACTGGTCTGCCAGGGAACGATCAAAGCGTAGACTGTTTGAGACATTAATCCCATGGAGGAAAGTGCGCATGGTGACTGTTGTATTCAATCCCGATGCAATTTCTGTGTTTCATCAACACTCTGATAGTCCACAGATTACAGAGTGCCACCAGATGTGCATCGCAAACTACTACTTGTCTTCCAGGGAACGATCAAAGCGTAGACTGTTCGAGACATACCTCCCGTGGATGAATGTGCGCATGCTGACTGTTGTATTCAATCCCGAGGCAATTTTTGTGTTTCATCAACACTTTGAAGGTCCACAGATTACAGATTGTCTCCAGATGTGCATCGGAAACTACTACTGGTCTTCCTGGGAACGGTCAAACCGCAGATTGTTTGAGAATTACTCCAATGGAGAAAAGTAGGCATGGTAACTGTTGTATTCAATCCCGATGCAATTTCTGTGTTTCATCAAAACTTTGAAGGTCCACAGATTACAGAATGAGACGTTATGTGCATCGGAAACTACTACTGGTCTGCCAGGGAACGATCAAAGCGTAGACTGTTTGAGACATTAATCCCATGGAGGAAAGTGCGCATGGTGACTGTTGTATTCAATCCCGATGCAATTTCTGTGTTTCATCAACACTCTGATAGTAAACAGATTACAGAATGCCACCAGATTTGCATCGCAAACTACTACTGGTCTTCCAGGGAACGATCAAAGCGTAGACTGTTCGAGACATACCTCCTGTGGAGGAATGTGCGCATGGTGACTGTTGTATTCAATCCCGATTCAATTTATGTGTTTCATCAACACTCTGATAGTCCACAGATTACAGAATGCAACCAGATGTGAATCGCAAACTACTACTTGTCTTCCAGGGAACGATCAAAGCGTAGACTGTTCGAGACATACCTCCCGTGGATGAATGTGCGCATGCTGACTGTTGTATTCAATCCCGAGGCAATTTCTGTGTTTCATCAACACTTTGAAGGTCCACAGATTACAGATTGTCTCCAGATGTGCATCGGAAACTACTACTGGTCTTCCTGGGAACGATCAAACCGTAGATTGTTTGAGAATTACTCCCATCGAGGAAAGTGCGCATGGTGACTGTTGTATTCAATCCCTATGCATTTTCTGTGTTTCATCAACACTCTGATAGTCCCCAGATTACAGAATGTCACCAGATTTGCATCGGAAATTACTACTTGTCTTCAAGGGAACGATCAAATCGTAGACTGTTTCAGACATTACTCCCATGGAGGAGAGTGCTTATGGTGACTGTTGTATTCAATCCCGATGCAATTTCTGTGTTTCATCAGCACTCTGATAGTCCACAGATTACAGAGTGCCACCAGATGTGCATCGCAAACTACTACTTGTCTTCCAGGGAACGATCAAAGCGTAGACTGTTCGAGACATACCTCCCGTGGATGAATGTGCGCATGCTGACTGTTGTATTCAATCCCGAGGCAATTTCTGTGTTTCTTCAAGACTTTGAAGGTCCACAGATTACAGATTGTCTCCAGATGTGCATCGGAAACTACTACTGGTCTTCCTGGGAACGGTCATACCGTAGATTGTTTGAGAATTACTCCAATGGAGGAAAGTAGGCATGGTAACTGTTGTATTCAATCCCGATGCAATTTCTGTGTTTCATCAAAACTTTGAAGGTCCACAGATTACAGAATGAGACGTTATGTGCATCGGAAACTACTACTGGTCTTCCAGGGAACGATCAAAGCGTAGACTGTTTGAGACATTACTCCCATAGAGGAAAGTGCGCATGGTGACTGTTGTATTCAATTCCGATGCAATTTCTGTGTTTCATCAACACTCTGATTGTCCACAGATTACAGAATGCCACCAGATGTGCATCTTAAACTACTACTGGTCTTCCAGGGAACGAACAAAGCATAGACTGTTTGAGACATTACTGTCATGGAGGAAAGTGCGCATGGTGACTGTTGTATTCAATCCCGATGCATTTTCTGTGTTTCATCAACACTCTGATGGTCCACAGATTACAGAATGCCACCAGATATGCATCGGAAACTACTACTGGTCTTCCAGGGAACGATCAAAGCGTAGACTGTTTGAGACATTACTCCCATGGAGGAAAGTGCGCACGGTGACTGTTGTATTCAATCCCGAGGTAATTTCTGTGTTTCATCAACACTCTGATAGTCCACAGATTACAGAATGCCACCAGATGTGCATCGCAAACTACTACTGGTCTTCCAGGGAACGATCAAAGCGTACACTGTTCGAGACATACCTCCCGTGGAGGAATGTGCGCATGGTGACTGTTGTATTCAATCCCGATGCAATTTATGTGATTCATCAACACTCTGATAGTCCACAGATTACAGAATGCCACCAGATGTGCATCGGAAACTACTACTGGTCTTCTAGGGAACGATAAAAGCGTAGACTGTTTGAGACATTACTCCCATAGAGGAAAGTGCGCATGGTGACTGTTGTATTCAATTCCGATGCAATTTCTGTGTTTCATCAAAACTCTGATAGTCCACAGATTAGAGAATGCCACCAGATGTGCATCGGAAACTACTACTGGTCTTCCAGGCAACGATCAAAGCGTAGACTGTTTAAGACATTACTCCCATCGAGGAAAGTGCGCATGGTGACTGTTGTATTCAATCCCGATGCATTTTCTGTGTTTCATCAACACTCTGATAGTCCACAGATTACAGAATGCCACCAGATGTGCATCGGAAATTACTACTGGTCTGCAAGGGAACGATCAAATCGTAGACTGTTTCAGACATTACTCCCATATAGGAAAGTGCGGATGGGGACTGTTGTATTCAATCCCGATGCAATTTCTGTGTTTCATCAACACTCTGATAGTCCACAGATTACAGAATGCCACCAGATGTGCATCGCAAACTACTACTTGTCTTCCAGGAAACGATCAAAGCGTAGACTGTTCGAGACATACCTCCCGTGGATGAATGTGCGCATGGTGAGTGTTGTATTCAATCGCGATGCAATTTCTGTGTTTCATCAACACTCTGATAGTCCACAGATTACAGAATGCCACCGGATGTACATCGGAAACTACTACTGGTCTTCCAGGGAACGATTAAATCGTAGACTGTTTCAGACATTACTAACATAGAGGAAAGTGCGCATGGTGACTGTTGTATTCAATCCCGATGCAATTTCTGTGTTTCATCAAAACTCTGATAGTCCACAGATTAGAGAATGCCACCAGATGTGCATCGGAAACTACTACTGGTCTTCCAGGCAACGATCAAAGCGTAGACTGTTTAAGACATTACTCCCATAGAGGAAAGTGCGCATGGTGACTGTTGTATACAATTCCGATGCAATTTCTGTGTTTCATCAACACCCTGATAGTCCACAGATTACAGAATGCCACCAGATGTGCATCTTAAACTACTACTGGTCTTCCAGGGAACGTTCAAAGCGTAGACTGTTTGAGACATTACTGTCATGGAGGAAAGTGCGCATGGTGACAGTTGTATTCAATCCCGATGCATTTTCTGTGTTTCATCAACACTCTGATAGTCCACAGATTGCAGAATGTCACCAGATGTGCATCGGAAACTACTACTGGTCTTCCAGGGAACGATCAAAGCGTAGACTGTTTGAGACATTACTCTTATAGAGGAAAGTGCTCATGGTGACTGTTGTATTCAATTCCGATGCAATTTCTGTGTTTCATCAACACTCTGATAGTCCACAGATTACAGAATGCCACCAGATGTGCATCTTAAACTACTACTGGTCTTCCAGGGAACGATCAAACCGTAGACTGTTTGAGACATTACTGTCATGGAGGAAAGTGCGCATGGTGACTGTTGTATTCAATCCCGATTCGTTTTCTGTGTTTCATCAACACTCTGATAGTCCACAGATTACAGAATGCCACCAGATGTGCATCTGAAACTACTACTGGTCTGCCAGGGACGATCAAAGCGTAGACTGTTTGAGACATTACTCCAATGGAGGAATGTGCGCATGGTGACTGTTGTATTCAATCCCGATGCAATTTCTGTGTTTCATCAACACTCTGATAGTAAACAGATTACAGAATGCCACTAGATTTGCATCGCAAACTACTACTGGTCTTCCAGGGAACGATCAAAGCGTAGACTGTTCGAGACATACCTCCTGTGGAGGAATGTGCGCATGGTGACTGTTGTATTCAATCCCGATGCAATTTATGTGTTTCATCAACACTCTGATAGTCCACAGATTACAGAATGCCACCAGATGTGCATCTTAAACTACTACTGGTCTTCCAGGGAACGAACAAAGCGTAGACTGTTTGAGACATTACTGTCATGGAGGAAAGTGCGCATGGTGACTGTTGTATTCAATCCCGATGCATTTTCTGTGTTTCATCAACACTCTGATAGTCCACAGATTACAGAATGCCACCAGATGTGCATCTTAAACTACAACTGGTCTTCCAGGGAACGATCAAACCGAAGACTGTTTGAGACATTACTGTCATGGAGGAAAGTGCCCATGGTGACTGTTGTATTCAATCCCGATGCAATTTCTGTGTTTCATCAACACTCTGATAGTCCACAGATTACAGAATGCCACCAGATTTGCATCGGAAATTACTACTTGTCTTCAAGGGAACGATCAAATCGTAGACTGTTTCAGACATTACTCACATGGAGGAAAGTGCGGATGGTGACTGTTGTATTCAATCCCGATGCAATTTCTGTGTTTCATCAACACTCTGATAGTCCACAGATTACAGAATGCCACCAGATGTGCATCGCAAACTACTACTTGTCTTCCAGGAAACGATCAAAGCGTAGACTGTTCGAGACATACCTCCCGTGGATGAATGTGCGCATGGTGAGTGTTGTATTCAATCGCGATGCAATATCTGTGTTTCATCAACTCTCTGATAGTCCACAGATTACAGAATGCCACCAGATGTGCATCTTAAACTACTACTGGTCTTCCAGGGAACGATCAAAGCGTAGACTGTTTGAGACATTACTGTCATGGATGAAAGTGCGCATGGTGACTGTTGTATTCAATCCCGATGCGTGTTCTGTGTTTCATCAACACTCTGATAGTCCACAGATTACAGAATGCCACCAGATGTGCATCGGAAACTACTACTGGTCTGCCAGGGAACGATCAAAGCGTAGACTGTTTGAGACATTAATCCCATGGAGGAAAGTGCGCATGGTGACTGTTGTATTCAATCCCGATGCAATTTCTGTGTTTCATCAACACTCTGATAGTAAACAGATTACAGAATGCCACCAGATTTGCATCGGAAACTACTACTGGTCTTCCAGGCAACGATCAAAGCGTAGACTGTTCGAGACATACCTCCTGTGGAGGAATGTGCGCATGGTGACTGTTGTATTCAATCCCGATGCAATTTATGTGTTTCATCAACACTCTGATAGTCCACAGGTTACAGAATGCAACCAGATGTGCATCGCAAACTACTACTTGTCTTCCAGGGAACGATCAAAGCGTAGACTGTTCGAGACATACCTCCCGTGGATGAATGTGCGCATGCTGACTGTTGTATTCAATCCCGAGGCAATTTCTGTGTTTCATCAACACTTTGAAGATCCACAGATTACAGATTGTCTCCAGATGTGCATCGGAAACTACTACTGGTCTTCCTGGGAACGATCAAACCGTAGATTGTTTGAGAATTACTCCCATCGAGGAAAGTGCGCATGGTGACTGTTGTATTCAATCCCGATGCATTTTCTGTGTTTCATCAACACTCTGATAGTCCACAGATTACAGAATGCCACCAGATTTGCATCGGAAATTACTACTTGTCTTCAAGGGAACGATCAAATCGTAGACTGTTTCAGACATTACTCCAGTGGAGGAAAGTGCTTATGGTGACTGTTGTATTCAATCCCGATGCAATTTCTGTGTTTCATCAACACTCTGATAGTCCACAGATTACAGAGTGCCACCAGATGTGCATCGCAAACTACTACTTGTCTTCCAGGGAACGATCAAAGCGTAGACTGTTCGAGACATACCTCCCGTGGATGAATGTGCGCATGCTGACTGTTGTATTCAATCCCGAGGAAATTTCTGTGTTTCATCAACACTTTGAAGGTCCACAGAATACAGATTGTCTCTAGATGTGCATCGGAAACTACTACTGGTCTTCCTGGGAACGGTCAAACCGTAGATTGTTTGAGAATTACTCCAATGGAGGAAAGTAGGCATGGTAACTGTTGTATTCAATTCCGATGCAATTTCTGTGTTTCATCAAAACTTTGAAGGTCCACAGATTACAGAATGAGACGTTATGTGCATCGGAAACTACTACTGGTCTGCCAGGGAACGATCAAAGCGTAGACTGCTTGAGACATTAATCCCATGGAGGAAAGTGCGCATGGTGACTGTTGTATTCAATCCCGATGCAATTTCTGTGTTTCGTCAAGACTCTGATAGTAAACAGATTACAGAATGCCACCAGATTTGCATCGCAAACTACTACTGGTCTTCCAGGGAACGATCAAAGCGTAGACTGTTCGAGACATACCTCCTGTGGAGGAATGTGCGCATGGTGACTGTTGTATTCAATCCCGATGCAATTTATGTGTTTCATCAACACTCTGATAGTCCACAGATTACAGAATGCAACCAGATGTGAATCGCAAACTACTACTTGTCTTCCAGGGAACGATCAAAGCGTAGACTGTTCGAGACATACCTCCCGTGGATGAATGTGCGCATGCTGACTGTTGTATTCAATCCCGAGGCAATTTCTGTGTTTCATCAACACTTTGAAGGTCCACAGATTACAGATTGTCTCCAGATGTGCATCGGAAACTACTACTGGTCTTCCTGGGAACGATCAAACCGTAGATTGTTTGAGAATTACTGCCATCGAGGAAAGTGCGCATGGTGACTGTTGTATTCAATCCCGATGCATTTTCTGTGTTTCATCAACACTCTGATAGTCCACAGATTACAGAATGCCACCAGATTTGCATCGGAAATTACTACTTGTCTTCAAGGGAACGATCAAATCGTAGACTGTTTCAGACATTACTCCCATGGAGGAAAGTGCTTATGGTGACTGTTGTATTCAATCCCGATGCAATTTCTGTGTTTCATCAACACTCTGATAGTCCACAGATTACAGAGTGCCACCAGATGTGCATCGCAAACTACTACTTGTCTTCCAGGGAACGATCAAAGCGTAGACTGTTCGAGACATACCTCCCGTGGATGAATGTGCGCATGCTGACTGTTGTATTCAATCCCGAGGCAATTTCTGTGTTTCATCAACACTTTGAAGGTCCACAGATTACAGATTGTCTCCAGATGTGCATCGGAAACTACTACTGGTCTTCCTGGGAACGGACATACCGTAGATTGTTTGAGAATTACTCCAATGGAGGAAAGTAGGCATGGTAACTGTTGTATTCAATCCCGATGCAATTTCTGTGTTTCATCAAAACTTTGAAGGTCCACAGATTACAGAATGAGACGTTATGTGCATCGGAAACTACTACTGGTCTTCCAGGGAACGATCAAAGCGTAGACTGTTTGAGACATTACTCCCATAGAGGAAAGTGGGCATGGTGACTGTTGTATTCAATTCCGATGCAATTTCTGTGTTTCATCAACACTCTGATTGTCCACAGATTACAGAATGCCACCAGATGTGCATCTTAAACTACTACTGGTCTTCCAGGGAACGAACAAAGCATAGACTGTTTGAGACATTACTGTCATGGAGGAAAGTGCGCATGGTGACTGTTGTATTCAATCCCGATGCATTTTCTGTGTTTCATCAACACTCTGATGGTCCACAGATTACAGAATGCCACCAGATATGCATCGGAAACTACTACTGGTCTTCCAGGGAACGATCAAAGCGTAGACTGTTTGAGACATTACTCCCATGGAGGAAAGTGCGCACGGTGACTGTTGTATTCAATCCCGAGGCAATTTCTGTGTTTCATCAACACTCTGATAGTCCACAGATTACAGAATGCCACCAGATGTGCATCGCAAACTACTACTGGTCTTCCAGGGAACGATCAAAGCGTACACTGGTTGAGACATACCTCCCGTGGAGGAATGTGCGCATGGTGACTGTTGTATTCAATCCTGATGCAATTTATGTGATTCATCAACACTCTGATAGTCCACAGATTACAGAATGCCAACAGATGTGCATCGGAAACTACTACTGGTCTTCCAGGGAACGATCAAAGCGTAGACTGTTTGAGACATTACTCCCATAGAGAAAAGTGCGCATGGTGACTGTTGTATTCAATTCCGATGCAATTTCTGTGTTTCATCAAAACTCTGATAGTCCACAGATTAGAGAATGCCACCAGATGTGCATCGGAAACTACTACTGGTCTTCCAGGCAACGATCAAAGCGTAGACTGTTTAAGACTTTACTCCCATCGAGGAAAGTGCGCATGGTGACTGTTGTATTCAATCCCGATGCATTTTCTGTGTTTCATCAACACTCTGATAGTCCACAGATTACAGAATGCCACCAGATGTGCATCGGAAATTACTACTGGTCTGCAAGGGAACGATCAAATCGTAGACTGTTTCAGACATTACTCCCATATAGGAAAGTGCGGATGGTGACTGTTGTATTCAATCCCGATGCAATTTCTCTGTTTCATCAACACTCTGATAGTCCACAGATTACAGAATGCCACCAGATGTGCATCGCAAACTACTACTTGTCTTCCAGGAAACGATCAAAGCGTAGACTGTTCGAGACATACCTCCCGTGGATGAATGTGCGCATGGTGAGTGTTGTATTCATTCGCGATGCAATTTCTGTGTTTCATCAACACTCTGATAGTCCACAGATTACAGAATGCCACCGGATGTGCATCGGAAACTACTACTGGTCTTCCAGGGAACGATTAAATCGTAGACTGTTTCAGACATTACTCCCATAGAGGATAGTGCGCATGGTGACTGTTGTATTCAATCCCGATGCAATTTCTGTGTTTCATCAAAACTCTGATAGTCCACAGATTAGAGAATGCCACCAGATGTGCATCGGAAACTACTACTGGTCTTCCAGGCAACGATCAAAGCGTAGACTGTTTAAGACATTACTCCCATAGAGGAAAGTGCGCATGGTGACTGTTGTATACAATTCCGATGCAATTTCTGTGTTTCATCAACACCCTGATAGTCCACAGATTACAGAATGCCACCAGATGTGCATCTTATACTACTACTGGTCTTCCAGGGAACGTTCAAAGCGTAGACTGTTTGAGACATTACTGTCATGGAGGAAAGTGCGCATGGTGACAGTTGTATTCAATCCCGATGCATTTTCTGTGTTTCATCAACACTCTGATAGTCCACAGATTGCAGAATGTCACCAGATGTGCATCGGGAACTACCACTGGTCTTCCAGGGAACGATCAAAGCGTAGACTGTTTGAGACATTACTCTTATAGAGGAAAGTGCTCATGGTGACTGTTGTATTCAATTCCGATGCAATTTCTGTGTTTCATCAACACTCTGATAGTCCACAGATTACAGAATGCCACCAGATGTGCATCTTAAACTACTACTGGTCTTCCAGGGAACGATCAAACCGTAGACTGTTTGAGACATTACTGTCATGGAGGAAAGTGCGCATGGTGACTGTTGTATTCAATCCCGATGCGTTTTCTGTGTTTCATCAACACTCTGATAGTCCACAGATTACAGAATGCCACCAGATGTGCATCTGAAACTACTACTGGTCTGCCAGGGACGATCAAAGCGTAGACTGTTTGAGACATTACTCCAATGGAGGAATGTGCGCATGGTGACTGTTGTATTCAATCCCGATGCAATTTCTGTGTTTCATCAACACTCTGATAGTAAACAGATTACAGAATGCCACTAGATTTGCATCGCAAACTACTACTGGTCTTCCAGGGAAAGATCAAAGCGTAGACTGTTCGAGACATACCTCCTGTGGAGGAATGTGCGCATGGTGACTGTTGTATTCAATCCCGATGCAATTTATGTGTTTCATCAACACTCTGATAGTCCACAGATTACAGAATGCCACCGGATGTGCATCGGAAACTACTACTGGTCTTCCAGGGAACGATTAAATCGTAGACTGTTTCAGACATTACTCCCATAGAGGATAGTGCGCATGGTGACTGTTGTATTCAATCCCGATGCAATTTCTGTGTTTCATCAAAACTCTGATAGTCCACAGATTAGAGAATGCCACCAGATGTGCATCGGAAACTACTACTGGTCTTCCAGGCAACGATCAAAGCGTAGACTTTTTAAGACATTACTCCCATAGAGGAAAGTGCGCATGGTGACTGTTGTATACAATTCCGATGCAATTTCTGTGTTTCATCAACACCCTGATAGTCCACAGATTACAGAATGCCACCAGATGTGCATCTTATACTACTACTGGTCTTCCAGGGAACGTTCAAAGCGTAGACTGTTTGAGACATTACTGTCATGGAGGAAAGTGCGCATGGTGACAGTTGTATTCAATCCCGATGCATTTTCTGTGTTTCATCAACACTCTGATAGTCCACAGATTGCAGAATGTCACCAGATGTGCATCGGGAACTACCACTGGTCTTCCAGGGAACGATCAAAGCGTAGACTGTTTGAGACATTACTCTTATAGAGGAAAGTGCTCATGGTGACTGTTGTATTCAATTCCGATGCAATTTCTGTGTTTCATCAACACTCTGATAGTCCACAGATTACAGAATGCCACCAGATGTGCATCTTAAACTACTACTGGTCTTCCAGGGAACGATCAAACCGTAGACTGTTTGAGACATTACTGTCATGGAGGAAAGTGCGCATGGTGACTGTTGTATTCAATCCCGATGCGTTTTCTGTGTTTCATCAACACTCTGATAGTCCACAGATTACAGAATGCCACCAGATGTGCATCTGAAACTACTACTGGTCTGCCAGGGACGATCAAAGCGTAGACTGTTTGAGACATTACTCCAATGGAGGAATGTGCGCATGGTGACTGTTGTATTCAATCCCGATGCAATTTCTGTGTTTCATCAACACTCTGATAGTAAACAGATTACAGAATGCCACTAGATTTGCATCGCAAACTACTACTGGTCTTCCAGGGAAAGATCAAAGCGTAGACTGTTCGAGACATACCTCCTGTGGAGGAATGTGCGCATGGTGACTGTTGTATTCAATCCCGATGCAATTTATGTGTTTCATCAACACTCTGATAGTCCACAGATTACAGAATGCAACCGGATGTGCATCTTAAACTACTACTGGTCTTCCAGGGAACGAACAAAGCGTAGACTGTTTGAGACATTACTGTCATGGAGGAAAGTGCGCATGGTGACTGTTGTATTCAATCCCGATGCATTTTCTGTGTTTCATCAACACTCTGATAGTCCACAGATTACAGAATGCCACCAGATGTGCATCTTAAACTACAACTGGTCTTCCAGGGAACGATGAAACCGAAGACTGTTTGAGACATTACTGTCATGGAGGAAAGTGCCCATGGTGACTGTTGTATTCAATCCCGATGCAATTTCTGTGTTTCATCAACACTCTGATAGTCCACAGATTACAGAATGCCACCAGATTTGCATCGGAAAGTACTACTTGTCTTCAAGGGAACGATCAAATCGTAGACTGTTTGAGACATTACTCCCATGGAGGAAAGTGCTTATGGTGACTGTTGTATTTAATCCCGATGCAATTTCTGTGTTTCATCAACACTCTGATAGTCCACAGATTACAGAATGCCACCAGATGTGCATCGCAAACTACTACTTGTCTTCCAGGGAACGATCAAAGCGTAGACTGTTCGAGACATACCTCCCGTGGATGAATGTGCGCATGCTGACTGTTGTACTCAATCCCGAGGCAATTTCTGTGTTTCATCAACACTTTGAAGGTCCACAGATTACAGATTGTCTCCAGATGTGCATCGGAAACTACTACTGGTCTTCCTGGGAACGGTCAAACCGTAGATTGTTTGAGAATTACTCCCATGGAGGAAAGTAGGCATGGTAACTGTTGTATTCAATCCCGATGCAATTTCTGTGTTTCATCAAAACTTTGAAGGTCCACAGATTACAGAATGAGACGTTATGTGCATCGGAAACTACTACTGGTCTTCCAGGGAACGATCAAAGCGTAGACTGTTTGAGACATTACTCCCATAGTGGAAAGTGCGCATGGTGACTGTTGTATTCAATTCCGATGCAATTTCTGTGTTTCATCAACACTCTGATAGTCCACAGATTACAGAATGCCACCAGATGTGCATCTTAAACTACTACTGGTCTTCCAGGGAACGAACAAAGCGTAGACTGTTTGAGACATTACTGTCATGGAGGAAAGTGCGCATGGTGACTGTTGTATTCAATCCCGATGCATTTTCTGTGTTTCATCAACACTCTGATAGTCCACAGATTACAGAATGCCACCAGATGTGCATCTTAAACTACTACTGGTCTTCCAGGGAACGATCAAAGCGTAGACTGTTTGAGACATTACTCCCATGGAGGAAAGTGCGCTCGGTGACTGTTGTATTCAATCCCGATGCAATTTCTGTGTTTCATCAACACTCTGATAGTCCACAGATTACAGAATGCCACCAGATGTGCATCGCAAACTACTACTGGTCTTCCAGGGAACGATCAAAGTGTACACTGTTCGAGACATACCTCCCGTGGAGGAATGTGCGCATGGTGACTGTTGTATTCAATCCCGATGCAATTTATGTGATTCATCAACACTCTGATAGTCCACAGTTTACAGAATGCCACCAGATGTGCATCGGAAACTACTACTGGTCTTCCAGGGAACGATCAAAGCGTAGACTGTTTGAGACATTACTCCCATAGAGGGAAGTGCGCATGGTGACTGTTGTATTCAATTCCGATGCAATTTCTGTGTTTCATCAAAACTCTGATAGTCCACAGATTAGAGAATGCCACCAGATGTGCATCGGAAACTACTACTGGTCTTCCAGGCAACGATCAAAGCGTAGACTGTTTAAGACATTACTCCCATCGAGGAAAGTGCGCATGGTGACTGTTGTATTCAATCCCGATGCATTTTCTGTGTTTCATCAACACTCTGATAGTCCACAGATTACAGAATGCCACCAGATGTGCATCGGAAACTACTACTGGTCTGCCAGGGAACGATCAAAGCGTAGACTGTTTGAGACATTAATCCCATGGAGGAAAGTGCGCATGGTGACTGTTGTATTTAATCCCGATGCATTTTCTGTGTTTCATCAACACTCTGATAGTAAACAGATTACAGAATGCCACTAGATTTGCATCGCAAACTACTACTGGTCTTCCAGGGAACGATCAAAGCGTAGACTGTTCGAGACATACCTCCTGTGGAGGAATGTGCGCATGGTGAATGTTGTATTCAATCCCGATGCAATTTATGTGTTTCATCAACACTCTGATAGTCCACAGATTACAGAATGCAACCAGATGTGCATCGCAAACTACTACTTGTCTTCCAGGGAACGATCAAAGCGTAGACTGTTCGAGGCATACCTCCCGTGGATGAATGTGCGCATGCTGACTGTTGTATTCAATCCCGAGGCGATTTCTGTGTTTCATCAACACTTTGAAGGTCCACAGATTACAGATTGTCTCCAGATGTGCATCGGAAACTACTACTGGTCTTCCTGGGAACGATCAAACCGTAGATTGTTTGAGAATTACTCCCATCGAGGAAAGTGCGCATGGTGACTGTTGTATTCAATCCCGATGCATTTTCTGTGTTTCATCAACACTCTGATAGTCAACAGATTACAGAATGCCACCAGATTTGCATCGGAAATTACTACTTGTCTTCAAGGGAACGATCAAATCGTAGACTGTTTCAGACATTACTCCCATGGAGGAAAGTGCTTATGGTGACTGTTGTATTCAATCCCGATGCAATTTCTGTGTTTCATCAACACTCTGATAGTCCACAGATTACAGAATGCCACCGGATGTGCATCGCAAACTACTACTTGTCTTCCAGGGAACGATCAAAGCGTAGACTGTTCGAGACATACCTCCCGAGGATGAATGTGCGCATGCTGACTGTTGTATTCAATCCCGAGGCAATTTCTGCGTATCATCAACACTTTGAAGGTCCACAGATTACAGATTGTCTCCAGATGTGCATCGGAAACTACTACTGGCCTTCCTGGGAACGGTCAAACCGTAGATTGTTTGAGAATTACTCCCATGGAGTAAAGTAGGCATGGTAACTGTTGTATTCAATCCCGATGCAATTTCTGTGTTTCATCAAAACTTTGAAGGTCCACAGATTACAGAATGAGACGTTATGTGCATCGGAAACTACTACTGGTCTTCCAGGGAACGATCAAAGCGTAGACTGTTTGAGACATTACTCCCATAGAGGAAAGTGCGCATGGTGACTGTTGTATTCAATTCCGATGCAATTTCTGTGTTTCATCAACACTCTGATAGTCCACAGATTACAGAATGCCACCAGATGTGCATCTTAAACTACTACTGGTCTTCCAGGGAACGAACAAAGCGTAGACTGTTTGAGACATTACTGTCATGGAGGAAAGTGCGCATGGTGACTGTTGTATTCAATCCCGATGCATTTTCTGTGTTTCATCAACACTCTGATAGTCCACAGATTACAGAATGCCACCAGATGTGCATCGGAAACTACTACTGGTCTTCCAGGGAACGATCAAAGCGTAGACTGTTTGAGACATTACTCCCATGGAGGAAAGTGCGCACGGTGACTGTTGTATTCAATCCCGATGCAATTTCTGTGTTTCATCAACACTCTGATAGTCCACAGATTACAGAATGCCACCAGATGTGCATCGCAAACTACTACTGGTCTTCCAGGGAACGATCAAAGCGTACACTGTTCGAGACATACCTCCCGTGGAGGAATGTGCGCATGGTGACTGTTGTATTCAATCCCGATGCAATTTATGTGATTCATCAACACTCTGATAGTCCACAGATTACAGAATGCCACCAGATGTGCATCGGAAACTACTACTGGTCTTCCAGGGAACGATCAAAGCGTAGACTGTTTGAGACATTACTCCCATAGAGGAAAGTGCGCATGGTGACTGTTGTATTCAATTCCGATGCAATTTCTGTGTTTCATCAAAACTCTGATAGTCCACAGATTAGAGAATGCCACCAGATGTGCATCGGAAACTACTACTGGTCTTCCAGGCAACGATCAAAGCGTAGACTGTTTAAGACATTACTCCCATCGAGGAAAGTGCGCATGGTGACTGTTGTATTCAATCCCGATGCATTTTCTGTGTTTCATCAACACTCTGATAGTCCACAGATTACAGAATGCCACCAGATGTGCATCGGAAATTACTACTGGTCTGCAAGGGAACGATCAAATCGTAGACTGTTTCAGACATTACTCCCATGGAGGAAAGTGCGGATGGTCACTGTTGTATTCAATCCCGATGCAATTTCTGTGTTTCATCAACACTCTGATAGTCCACAGATTACAGAATGCCACCAGATGTGCATCGCAAACTACTACTTGTCTTCCAGGAGACGATCAAAGCGTAGACTGTTCGAGACATACCTCCCGTGGATGAATGTGCGCATGGTGACTGTTGTATTCAATCCCGATGCAATATCTGTGTTTCATCAACACTCTGATAGTCCACAGATTACAGAATGCCACCAGATGTGCATCTTAAACTACTACTGGTCTTCCAGTGAACGATCAAGGCGTAGACTGTTTGAGACATTACTGTCATGGAGGAAAGTGCGCATGGTGACCGTTGTATCCAATCCCAATGCATTTTCTGTGTTTCATCAACACTCTGATAGTCCACAGATTACAGAATGCCACCAGATGTGCATCGGAAACTACTACTGGTCTTCCAGGGAACGATCTAAGCGTAGACTGTTTGAGACATTACTGTCATGGAGGAAAGTGCGCATGGTGACTGTTGTATTCAATCCCGATGCATTTTCAGTGTTTCATCAACACTCTGATAGTCCACAGATTACAGAATGCCACCAGATGTGCATCGGAAACTACTACTGGTCTTCCAGGGAACGATCAAAGCGTAGACTGTTTGAGACATTACTCCCATAGAGGAAAATGCGCATGGTGAATGTTGTATTCAATTCAGATGCAATTTCTGTGTTTCTTCAACACTCTGATAGTCCACAGATTACAGAATGCCACCAAATGTGCATCGGAAACTACTACTGGTCTTCCAGGGAACGACGAAAGCGTAGACTGTTTCAGACATTACTCCCATAGAGGAAAGTGCGCATGGTGATTGTTGTATTCAATCCCGATGCAACTTCTGTGTTTCATCAACACTCTGATAGTCCACAGATTACAGAATGTCACCAGATGTGCATCGGAAACTACTACGGGTCTTCCAGGGAACTATCAAAACGTAGACTGATTGAGAATTACTCCCGTGGAAGAAACTGCGCATGGTGATTCTTGTATTCAATCCCGATTCAATTTCTGTGTTTCATCAACACTCTGATAGACCACAGAGTACAGAATGCCACCAGATGTGCATCGGAGCCTACTACTGGTCTTCCAGGGAACGATCAAAGCGTAGACTGTTTGAGACATTACTCCCATGGACGAAAGTGCGCATGGTGACTGTTGTATTCAACCCCGTTGCAATATCTGTGTTTCATCAACACTGTGATAGTCCACAGATTACAGAATGCCACCAGATGTGCATCTTAAACTACTATTGGTCTTCCAGTGAACGATCAAAGCGTAGACTGTTTGAGACATTACTGTCATTGAGGAAAGTGCGCATGGTGACTGTTCTATTCAATCCCGATGCAATTTCTGTGTTTCATCAACACTCTGATAGTCCAGAGATTACAGAATGCCACCAGATGTGCATCGGAAATTAGTACTGGTCTTCCAGGGAACGATCAAAGCGTAGACTGTTTGAGACATTACTCCCATAGAGGAAAGTGCGCATGGTGACCGTTGTATTCAATTCCGATGCAATTTCTGTGTTTCATCAACACTCTGATAGTCCACAGATTACAGAATGCCACCAGATGTGCATCTTAAACTACTACTGGTCTTCCAGGGAACGATCAAAGCGTAGACTGTTTGAGACATTACTGTCATGGAGGAAAGTGCGCATGGTGACTGTTGTATTCAATCCCGATGCATTTTCTGTGTTTCATCAACACTCTGATAGTCCACAGATTGCAGAATGCCAACAGATGTGCATCGGAAACTACTACTGGTCTTCCAGGGAACGATCAAAGCGTAGACTGTTTGAGACATTACTCCCATAGAGGAAAGTGCGCATGGTGACTGTTGTATTCAATTCCGATGCAATTTCTCTGTTTCATCAACACTCTGATAGTCAACAGATTACAGAATGTAACCAGATATGCATCTTAAACTACTACTGGTCTGCCAGTGAACGATCAAAAACGTAGACTGTTTGAGACATTACTCCCATGGAGGAATGTGCGCATGGTGACTGGTGTATTCAATCCCGATGCAATTTCTGTGTTTCATCAACACTCTGATAGTAAACAGATTACAGAATGCCAACAGATGTGCATCGCAAACTACTACTGGTCTTCCAGGGAACGATCAAAGCGTAGACTGTTCGAGACATACCTCCTGTGGAGGAATGTGCGCATGGTGACTGTTGTATTCAATCCCGATGCAATTTATGTGTTTCATCAACACTCTGATAGTCCACAGATTACAGAATGCCACCAGATGTGCATCGGAAACTACTACTGGTCTTCCAGGGAACGATCAAAGCGTAGACTCTTTGAGACATTACTCCCATAGAGGAAAGTGCGCATGGTGACTGATGTATTCAATTCCGATGCAATTTCTGTGTTTCATCAACACTCTGATAGCCCACAGATTACAGAATGCCACCAGATGTGCATCGGAAACTACTACTGGTCTTCCAGGGAACGATCAAAGCGTAGACTGTTTGAGACATTACTCCCATCGAGGAAAGTGCGCATGGTGACTGTTGTATTCAATCCCGATGCATTTTCTGTGTTTCATCAACACTCTGATAGTCCACAGATTACAGAATGCCACCAGATGTGCATCGGAAATTACTACTTGTCTTCAAGGGAACGATCAAATCGTAGACTGTTTCAGACATTACTCCCATGGAGGAAAGTGCGGATGGTGACTGTTGTATTCAATCCCGATGCAATTTCTGTGTTTCATCAACACTCTGATAGTCCACAGATTACAGAATGCCACCAGATGTGCATCGCAAACTACTACTTGTCTTCCAGGGAACGATCAAAGCGTAGACTGTTCGAGACATACCTCCCGTGGATGAATGTGCGCATGCTGACTGTTGTATTCAATCCCGAGGCAATTTCTGTGTTTCATCAACACTTTGAAGGACCACAGATTACAGATTGTCACCAGATGTGCATCGGAAACTACTACTGGTCTTCCAGGGAGCGATCAAAGCGTAGACTGTTTGAGACATTACTCCCATAGAGGAAAGTGCGCATGGTGACTGTTGTATTCAATTCCGATGCAATTTCTGTGTTTCATCAACACTCTGATAGTCCACAGATTACAGAATGCCACCAGATGTGCATCTTAAACTACTACTGGTCTTCCAGGGAACGAACAAAGCGTAGACTGTTTGAGACATTACTGTCATGCAGGAAAGTGCGCTTGGTGACTGTTGTATTCAATTCCGATGCATTTTCTGTGTTTCATCAACACTCTGATAGTCCACAGATTACAGAATGCCACCAGATGTGCATCGGAAACTACTACTGGTCTTCCAGGTAACGATCAAAGCAAAGACTGTTTGAGACATTACTGCCATGGAGGAAAGTGCGCATGGTGACCGTTGTATTCAATCCCGATGCAATTTCTGTGTTTCATCAACACTCTGATAGTCCACAGATTACTGAATGCCACCAGATGAGCATCGCAAACTACTACTGGTCTTCCAGGGAACGATCAAAGCGTACACTGTTCGAGACATACCTCCCGTGGAGGAATGTGCGCATGGTGACTGTTGTATTCAATCCCGATGCAATTTATGTGATTCATCAACAGTCTGATAGTCCACAGATTACAGAATGCCACCAGATGTGCATCGGAAACTAGTACTGGTCTTCCAGGGAACGATCAAAGCGTAGACTGTTTGAGACATTACTCCCAAAGAGGAAATTGCGCATGGTGACTGTTGTATTCAATTCCGATGCAATTTCTGTGTTTCATCAAACTCTGATAGTCCACAGATTAGAGAATGCCACCAGATGTGCATCGGAAACTACTACTGGTCTTCAAGGAACCGATCAAAGCGTAGACTGTTTAAGACATTACTCCCTTTCGAGGAAAGTGCGCATGGTGACTGTTGTATTCAATTCCGATGCAATTTCTGTGTTTCATCAACACTCTGATAGTCCACAGATTACAGAATGCCACCAGATGTGCATCGGAAACTACTACGGGTCTTCCTGGGGACGATCAAAGCGTTAGACTGATTGAGAATTACTCCCGTGGAAGAAACTGCGCATGGTGATTCTTGTATTCAATCCCGATTCAATTTCTGTGTTTCATCAACACTCTGATAGACCACAGATTACAGAATGCCACCAGATGTGCATCGCAAACTACTACTTGTCTTCCAGGAAACGATCAAAGCGTAGACTGTTCGAGACATACCTCCCGTGGATGAATGTGCGCATGGTGACTGTTGTATTCAATCCCGATGCAATATCTGTGTTTCATCAACACTCTGATAGTCCACAGATTACAGAATGCCACCAGATGTGCATCTTAAACTACTACTGGTCTTCCAGTGAACGATCAAGACGTAGACTGTTTGAGACATTACTGTCATGGAGGAAAGTGCGCATGGTGACCGTTGTATCCAATCCCAATGCATTTTCTGTGTTTCATCAACACTCTGATAGTCCACAGATTACAGAATGCCACCAGATGTGCATCGGAAACTACTACTGGTCTTCCAGGGAACGATCTAAGCGTAGACTGTTTGAGACATTACTGTCATGGAGGAAAGTGCGCATGGTGACTGTTGTATTCAATCCCGATGCATTTTCAGTGTTTCATCAACACTCTGATAGTCCACAGATTACAGAATGCCACCAGATGTGCATCGGAAACTACTACTGGTCTTCCAGGGAACGATCAAAGCGTAGACTGTTTGAGACATTACTCCCATAGAGGAAAATGCGCATGGTGAATGTTGTATTCAATTCAGATGCAATTTCTGTGTTTCTTCAACACTCTGATAGTCCACAGATTACAGAATGCCACCAGATGTGCATCGGAAACTACTACTGGTCTTCCAGGGAACGATGAAAGCGTAGACTGTTTCAGACATTACTCCCATAGAGGAAAGTGCGCATGGTGATTGTTGTATTCAATCCCGATGCAACTTCTGTGTTTCATCAACACTCTGATAGTCCACAGATTACAGAATGTCACCAGATGTGCATCGGAAACTACTACGGGTCTTCCAGGGAACTATCAAAACGTAGACTGATTGAGAATTACTCCCGTGGAAGAAACTGCGCATGGTGATTCTTGTATTCAATCCCGATTCAATTTCTGTGTTTCATCAACACTCTGATAGACCACAGAGTACAGAATGCCACCAGATGTGCATCGGAGCCTACTACTGGTCTTCCAGGGAACGATCAAAGCGTAGACTGTTTGAGACATTACTCCCATTTACGAAAGTGCGCATGGTGACTGTTGTATTCAACCCCGTTGCAATATCTGTGTTTCATCAACACTCTGATAGTCCACAGATTACAGAATGCCACCAGATGTGCATCTTAAACTACTATTGGTCTTCCAGTGAACGATCAAAGCGTAGACTGTTTGAGACATTACTGTCATTGAGGAAAGTGCGCATGGTGACTGTTCTATTCAATCCCGATGCAATTTCTGTGTTTCATCAACACTCTGATAGTCCAGAGATTACAGAATGCCACCAGATGTGCATCGGAAATTAGTACTGGTCTTCCAGGGAACGATCAAAGCGTAGACTGTTTGAGACATTACTCCCATAGAGGAAAGTGCGCATGGTGACCGTTGTATTCAATTCCGATGCAATTTCTGTGTTTCATCAACACTCTGATAGTCCACAGATTACAGAATGCCACCAGATGTGCATCTTAAACTACTACTGGTCTTCCAGGGAACGATCAAAGCGTAGACTGTTTGAGACATTACTGTCATGGAGGAAAGTGCGCATGGTGACTGTTGTATTCAATCCCGATGCATTTTCTGTGTTTCATCAACACTCTGATAGTCCACAGATTGCAGAATGCCAACAGATGTGCATCGGAAACTACTACTGGTCTTCCAGGGAACGATCAAAGCGTAGACTGTTTGAGACATTACTCCCATAGAGGAAAGTGCGCATGGTGACTGTTGTATTCAATTCCGATGCAATTTCTCTGTTTCATCAACACTCTGATAGTCAACAGATTACAGAATGTAACCAGATATGCATCTTAAACTACTACTGGTCTGCCAGTGAACGATCAAAAACGTAGACTGTTTGAGACATTACTCCCATGGAGGAATGTGCGCATGGTGACTGGTGTATTCAATCCCGATGCAATTTCTGTGTTTCATCAACACTCTGATAGTAAACAGATTACAGAATGCCAACAGATGTGCATCGCAAACTACTACTGGTCTTCCAGGGAACGATCAAAGCGTAGACTGTTCGAGACATACCTCCTGTGGAGGAATGTGCGCATGGTGACTGTTGTATTCAATCCCGATGCAATTTATGTGTTTCATCAACACTCTGATAGTCCACAGATTACAGAATGCCACCAGATGTGCATCGGAAACTACTACTGGTCTTCCAGGGAACGATCAAAGCGTAGACTCTTTGAGACATTACTCCCATAGAGGAAAGTGCGCATGGTGACTGATGTATTCAATTCCGATGCAATTTCTGTGTTTCATCAACACTCTGATAGCCCACAGATTACAGAATGCCACCAGATGTGCATCGGAAACTACTACTGGTCTTCCAGGGAACGATCAAAGCGTAGACTGTTTGAGACATTACTCCCATCGAGGAAAGTGCGCATGGTGACTGTTGTATTCAATCCCGATGCATTTTCTGTGTTTCATCAACACTCTGATAGTCCACAGATTACAGAATGCCACCAGATGTGCATCGGAAATTACTACTTGTCTTCAAGGGAACGATCAAATCGTAGACTGTTTCAGACATTACTCCCATGGAGGAAAGTGCGGATGGTGACTGTTGTATTCAATCCCGATGCAATTTCTGTGTTTCATCAACACTCTGATAGTCCACAGATTACAGAATGCCACCAGATGTGCATCGCAAACTACTACTTGTCTTCCAGGGAACGATCAAAGCGTAGACTGTTCGAGACATACCTCCCGTGGATGAATGTGCGCATGCTGACTGTTGTATTCAATCCCGAGGCAATTTCTGTGTTTCATCAACACTTTGAAGGACCACAGATTACAGATTGTCACCAGATGTGCATCGGAAACTACTACTGGTCTTCCAGGGAGCGATCAAAGCGTAGACTGTTTGAGACATTACTCCCATAGAGGAAAGTGCGCATGGTGACTGTTGTATTCAATTCCGATGCAATTTCTGTGTTTCATCAACACTCTGATAGTCCACAGATTACAGAATGCCACCAGATGTGCATCTTAAACTACTACTGGTCTTCCAGGGAACGAACAAAGCGTAGACTGTTTGAGACATTACTGTCATGCAGGAAAGTGCGCTTGGTGACTGTTGTATTCAATTCCGATGCATTTTCTGTGTTTCATCAACACTCTGATAGTCCACAGATTACAGAATGCCACCAGATGTGCATCGGAAACTACTACTGGTCTTCCAGGTAACGATCAAAGCAAAGACTGTTTGAGACATTACTGCCATGGAGGAAAGTGCGCATGGTGACCGTTGTATTCAATCCCGATGCAATTTCTGTGTTTCATCAACACTCTGATAGTCCACAGATTACTGAATGCCACCAGATGTGCATCGGAAACTACTACTGGTCTTCAAGGAACCGATCAAAGCGTAGACTGTTTAAGACATTACTCCCTTTCGAGGAAAGTGCGCATGGTGACTGTTGTATTCAATTCCGATGCAATTTCTGTGTTTCATCAACACTCTGATAGTCCACAGATTACAGAATGCCACCAGATGTGCATCGGAAACTACTACGGGTCTTCCTGGGGACGATCAAAGCGTTAGACTGATTGAGAATTACTCCCGTGGAAGAAACTGCGCATGGTGATTCTTGTATTCAATCCCGATTCAATTTCTGTGTTTCATCAACACTCTGATAGACCACAGATTACAGAATGCCACCAGATGTGCATCGGAAACTACTACTGGTCTTGCAGGGAACGATCAAGGCGTAGACTGTTTGAGACATTACTCCCATGGACGAAAGTGCGCATGGTGACTGTTGTATTCAACCCCGTTGCAATATCTGTGTTTCATCAACACTCTGATAGTCCACAGATTACAGAATGCCACCAGATGTGCACCGGAAATTACTACTGGTCTGCAAGGGAACGATCAAATCGTAGACTGTTTCAGACATTACTCCCATATAGGAAAGTGCGTATGGTGACTGTTGTATTCAATCCCGATGCAATTTCTGTGTTTCATCAACACTCTGATAGTCCACAGACTACAGAATGCCACCAGATGTGCATCGCAAACTACTACTTGTCTTCCAGGAAACGATCAAAGCGTAGACTGTTCGAGACATACCTCCCGTGGATGAATGTGCGCATGGTGAGTGTTGTATTCAATCGCGATGCAATTTCTGTGTTTCATCAACACTCTGATAGTCCACAGATTACAGAATGCCACCGGATGTGCATCGGAAACTACTACTGGTCTTCCAGGGAACGATTGAAGGGTAGACTGTTTCAGACATTACTCCCATAGAGGAAAGTGCGCATGGTGACTGTTGTATTCAATCCCGATGCAATTTCTGTGTTTAATCAAAACTCTGATAGTCCACAGATTAGAGAATGCCACCAGATGTGCATCGGAAACTACTACTGGTCTTCCAGGCAACGATCAAAGAGTAGACTGTTTAAGACATTACTCCCATAGAGGAAAGTGCGCATGGTGACTGTTGTATTCAATTCCGATGCAATTTCTGTGTTTCATCAACTCTCTGATAGTCCACAGATTACAGAATGCCACCAGATGTGCATCGGAAACTACTACTGGTCTGCCAGGGACGATCAAAGCGTAGACTGTTTGAGACATTACTCCCATGGAGGAATGTGCGCATGGTGACTGTTGTATTCAATCCCGATGCAATTTCTGTGTTTCATCAACACTCTGATAGTAAACAGATTACAGAATGCCACTAGATTTGCATCGCAAACTACTACTGGTCTTCCAGGGAACGATCAAAGCGTAGACTGTTCGAGACATACCTCCTGTGGAGGAATGTGCGCATGGTGACTGTTGTATGCAATCCCGATGCAATTTATGTGTTTCATCAACACTCTGATAGTCCACAGATTACAGAATGCAACCAGATGTGCATCTTAAACTACTACTGGTCTTCCAGGGAACGAACAAAGCGTAGACTGTTTGAGATATTACTGTCATGGAGGAAAGTGCGCATGGTGACTGTTGTATTCAATCCCGATGCATTTTCTGTGTTTCATCAACACTCTGATAGTCCACAGATTACAGAATGCCACCAGATGTGCATCTTAAACTACTACTGGTCTTCCAGGGAACGATCAAACCGTAGACTGTTTGAGACATTGCTGTCATGGAAGAAAGTGCGCATGGTGACTGTTGTATTCAATCCCAATGCATTTTCTGTGTTTCATCAACACTCTGATAGTCCACAGATTACAGAATGCCACCAGATTTGCATCGGAAAATACTACTTGTCTTCAAGGGAACGATCAAATCGTAGACTGTTTCAGACATTACTCCCATGGAGGAAAGTGCTTATGGTGACTGTTGTATTTAATCCCGAGGCAATTTCTGTGTTTCATCAACACTCTGATAGTCCACAGATTACAGAATGCCACCAGATGTGCATCGCAAACTACTACTTGTCTTCCAGGGAACGATCAAAAACGTAGACTGTTCGAGACATACCTCCCGTGGATGAATGTGCGCATGCTGACAGTTGTATTCAATCCCGAGGCAATTTCTGTGTTTCATCAACACTTTGAAGGTCCACAGATTACAGATTGTCTCCAGATGTGCATCGGAAACTACTACTGGTCTTCCTGGGAACGGTCAAACCGTAGATTGTTTGAGAATTACTCCCATGGAGGAAAGTAGGCATGGTAACTGTTGTATTCAATCCCGATGCAATTTCTGTGTTTCATCAAAACTTTGAAGGTCCACAGATTACAGAATGCCACCAGATGTGCATCGGAAACTACTACTGGTATTCCAGGGAACGATCAAAGCGTAGACTGTTTGAGACATTACTCCCATGGAGGAAAGTGCGCACGGTGACTGTTGTATTCAATCCCGATGCAATTTCTGTGTTTCATCAACACTCTGATAGTCCACAGATTACAGAATGCCACCAGATGTGCATCGCAAACTACTACTGGTCTTCCAGGGAACGATCAAAGCGTACACTGTTCGAGACATACCTCCCGTAAAGGAATGTGCGCATGGTGACTGTTGTATTCAATCCCGATGCAATTTATGTGATTCATCAACACTCTGATAGTCCACAGATTACAGAATGCCACCAGATGTGCATCGGAAACTACTACTGGTCTTCCAGGGAACGATCAAAGCGTAGACTGTTTGAGACATTACTCCCATAGAGGAAAGTGCGCATGGTGACTGTTGTATTCAATTCCGATGCAATTTCTGTGTTTCATCAAAACTCTGATAGTCCACAGATTAGAGAATGCCACCAGATGTGCATCGGAAACTACTACTGGTCTTCCAGGCAACGATCAAAGCGTAGACTGTTTAAGACATTACTCCCATCGAGGAAAGTGCGCATGGTGACTGTTGTATTCAATCCCGATGCATTTTCTGTGTTTCATCAACACTCTGATAGTCCACAGATTACAGAATGCCACCAGATGTGCATCGGAAACTACTACTGGTCTGTCAGGGAACGATCAAAGCGTAGACTGTTTGAGACATTAATCCCATGGAGGAAAGTGCGCATGGTGACTGTTGTATTCAATCCCGATGCATTTTCTGTGTTTCATCAACACTCTGATAGTAAACAGACTACAGAATGCCACTGGATTTGCATCGCAAACTACTACTGGTCTTCCAGGGAACGATCAAAGCGTAGACTGTTCGAGACATACCTCCTGTGGAGGAATGTGCGCATGGTGACTGTTGTATTCAATCCCGATGCAATTTATGTGTTTCATCAACACTCTGATAGTCCACAGATTACAGAATGCAACCAGATGTGCATCGCAAACTACTACTTGTCTTCCAGGGAACGATCAAAGCGTAGACTGTTCGAGACATACCTCCCGTGGATGAATGTGCGCATGCTGACTGTTGTATTCAATCCCGAGGCGATTTCTGTGTTTCATCAACACTTTGAAGGTCCACAGATTACAGATTGTCTCCTGATGTGCATCGGAAACTACTACTGGTCTTCCTGGGAACGATCAAACCGTAGATTGTTTGAGAATTACTCCCATCGAGGAAAGTGCGCATGGTGACTGTTGTATTCAATCCCGATGCATTTTCTGTGTTTCATCAACTCTCTGATAGTCCACAGATTACAGAATGCCACCAGATTTTCATCGGAAATTACTACTTGTCTTCAAGGGAACGATGAAATGGTAGACTGTTTCAGACATTACTCCCATGGAGGAAAGTGCTTATGGTGACTGTTGTATTCAATCCCGATGCAATTTCTGTGTTTCATCAACACTCTGATAGTCCACAGATTACAGAATGCCACCAGATGTGCATCGCAAACTACTACTTGTCTTCCAGGGAACGATCAAAGCGTAGACTGTTCGAGACATACCGCCCGTGGATGAATGTGCGCATGCTGACTGTTGTATTCAATCCCGAGGCAATTTCTGCGTTTCATCAACACTTTGAAGGTCCACAGATTACAGATTGTCTCCAGATGTGCATCGGAAACTACTACTGGCCTTCCTGGGAACGGTCAAACCGTAGATTGTTTGAGAATTACTCCCATGGAGGAAAGTAGGCATGGTAACTGTTGTATTCAATCCCGATGCAATTTCTGTGTTTCATCAAAACTTTGAAGGTCCACAGATTACAGAATGAGACGTTATGTGCATCGGGAACTACTACTGGTCTTCCAGGGAACGATCAAAGCGTAGACTGTTTGAGACATTACTCCCATAGAGGAAAGTGCGCATGGTGACTGTTGTATTCAATTCCGATGCAATTTCTGTGTTTCATCAACACTCTGATAGTCCACAGATTACAGAATGCCACCAGATGTGCATCTTAAACTACTACTGGTCTTCCAGGGAACGAACAAAGCGTAGACTGTTTGAGACATTACTGTCATGGAGGAAAGTGCGCATGGTGACTGTTGTATTCAATCCCGATGCATTTTCTGTGTTTCATCAACACTCTGATAGTCCACAGATTACAGAATGCCACCAGATGTGCATCGGAAACTACTACTGGTCTTCCAGTGAACGATCAAAGCGTAGACTGTTTGAGACATTACTCCCATGGAGGAAAGTGCGCACGGTGACAGTTGTATTCAATCCCGATGCAATTTCTGTGTTTCATCAACACTCTGATAGTCCACAGATTACAGAATGCCACCAGATGTGCATCGCAAACTACTACTGGTCTTCCAGGGAACGATCAAAGCGTACACTGTTCGAGACATACCTCCCGTGGAGGAATGTGCGCATGGTGACTGTTGTATTCAATCCCGATGCAATTTATGTGATTCATCAACACTCTGATAGTCCACAGATTACAGAATGCCACCAGATGTGCATCGGAAACTACTACTGGTCTTCCAGGGAACGATCAAAGCGTAGACTGTTTGAGACATTACTCCCATAGAGGAAAGTGCGCATCGTGACTGTTGTATTCAATTCCGATGCAATTTCTGTGTTTCATCAAAACTCTGATAGTCCACAGATTAGAGAATGCCACCAGATGTGCATCGGAAACTACTAGTGGTCTTCCAGGCAACGATCAAAGCGTAGACTGTTTAAGACATTACTCCCATCGAGGAAAGTGCGCATGGTGACTGTTGTATTCAATCCCGATGCATTTTCTGTGTTTCATCAACACTCTGATAGTCCACAGATTACAGAATGCCACCAGATGTGCATCGGAAATTACTACTGGTCTGCAAGGGAACGATCAAATCGTAGACTGTTTCAGACATTACTCCCATGGAGGAAAGTGCGGATGGTGACTGTTGTATTCAATCCCGATGCAATTTCTGTGTTTCATCAACACTCTGATAGTCCACAGATTACAGAATGGCACCAGATGTGCATCGCAAACTACTACTTGTCTTCCAGGAAACGATCAAAGCGTAGACTGTTCGAGACATACCTCCCGTGGATGAATGTGCGCATGGTGAGTGTTGTATTCAATCGCGATGCAATTTCTGTGTTTCATCAACACTCTGATAGTCCACAGATTACAGAATGCCACCGGATGTGCATCGGAAACTACTACTGGTCTTCCAGGGAACGATTAAAGCGTAGACTGTTTCAGACATTACTCCCATAGAGGAAAGTGCGCAAGGTGACTGTTGTATTCAATCCCGATGCAGTTTCTGTGTTTCATCAAAACTTTGAAGGTCCACAGATTACAGAATGAGACCTTATGTGCATCGGAAACTACTACTGGTCTTCCAGGGAACGATCAAAGCGTAGACTGTTTGAGACATTACTCCCATAGAGTAAAGTGCGCATGGTGACTGTTGTATTCAATCCCGATTCAATTTCTGTGTTTCATCAACACTCTGATAGACCACAGATTACAGAATGCCACCAGATATGCATCGGAAACTACTACTGGTCTTGCAGGGAACGATCAAAGCGTAGACTGTTTGAGACATTACTCCCATGGACGAAAGTGCGCATGGTGACTGTTGTATTCAATCCCGATGCATTTTCAGTGTTTCATCAACACTCTGATAGTCCACAGATTACAGAATGCCACCAGATGTGCATCGGAAACTACTACTGGTCTTCCAGGGAACGATCAAAGCGTAGACTGTTTGAGACATTACTCCCATATAGGAAAGTGCGCATGGTGAATGTTGTATTCAATTCCGATGCAATTTCTGTGTTTCTTCAACACTCTGATAGTCCACAGATTACAGAATGCCACCAGATGTGCATCGGAAACTACTACTGGTCTTCCAGGGAACGATCAAAGCGTAGACTGCTTCAGACATTACTCCCATAGAGGAAAGTGCGCATGGTATTTGTTGTATTCAATCCCGATGCAATTTCTGTGTTGCATCAACACTCTGATAGTCCACAGATTACAGAATGTCACCAGATGTGCATCGGAAACTACTACGGGTCTTCCAGGGAACGATCAAAGCGTAGACTGATTGAGAATTACTCCCGTGGAAGAAACTGCGCATGGTGATTCTTGTATTCAATCCCGATTCATTTTCTGTGTTTCATCAACACTCTGATAGACCACAGATTACAGAATGCCACCAGATGTGCATCGGAGCCTACTACTGGTCTTCCAGGGAACGATCAAAGCGTAGACTGTTTGAGACATTAATCCCATGGACGAAAGTGCGCATGGTGACTGTTGTATTCAACCCCATTGCAATATCTGTGTTTCATCAACACTCTGATAGTCCACAGATTACAGAATGCCACCAGATGTGCATCTTAACCTACTATTGGTCTTCCAGTGAACGATCAAAGCGTAGACTGTTTGAGACATTACTGTCATGGAGGAAAGTGCGCATGGTGACTGTTGTATTCAATCCCGATGCAATTTCTGTGTTTCATCAACACTCTGATAGTCCAGAGATTACAGAATGCCACCAGATGTGCATCGGAAACTAGTACTGGTCTTCCAGGGAACGATCAAAGCGTAGACTGTTTGAGACATTACTCCCATAGAGGAAAGTGCGCATGGTGACTGTTGTATTCAATTCCGATGCAATTTCTGTGTTTCATCAACACTCTGATAGTCCACAGATTACAGAATGCCACCAGATGTGCATCTTAAACTACTACTGGTCTTCCAGGGAACGATCAAAGCGTAGACTGTTTGAGACATTTCTGTCATGGAGGAAAGTGCGCATGGTGACTGTTGTATTCAATCCCGATGCATTTTCTGTGTTCCATCAACACTCTGATAGTCCACAGATTGCAGAATGCCAACAGATGTGCATCGGAAACTACTACTGGTCTTCCAGGGAACGATCAAAGCGTAGACTGTTTGAGACATTACTCCCATAGAGGAAAGTGCGCATGGTGACTGTTGTATTCAATTCCGATGCAATTTCTGTGTTTTATCAACACTCTGATAGTCGACAGATTACAGAATGTAAACAGATGTGCATCTTAAACTACTACTGGTCTGCCAGTGAACGATCAAAGCGTAGACTGTTTGAGACATTACTCCCATGGAGGAATGTGCGCATGGTGACTGTTGTATTCAATCCCGATGCAATTTCTGTGTTTCATCAACACTCTGATAGTAAACAGATTACAGAATGCCAACAGATGTGCATCGCAAACTACTACTGGTCTTCCAGGGAACGATCAAAGCGTAGACTGTTCGAGACATACCTCCTGTGGAGGAATGTGCGCATGGTGACTGTTGTATTCAATCCCGATGCAATTTATGTGTTTCATCAACACTCTGATAGTCCACAGAATACAGAATGCCACCAGATGTGCATCGGAAACTACTACTGGTCTTCCAGGGAACGATCAAAGCGTAGACTCTTTGAGACATTACTCCCATAGAGGAAAGTGCGCATGGTGACTGATGTATTCAATTCCGATGCAATTTCTGTGTTTCATCAACACTCTGATAGCCCACAGATTACAGAATGCCACCAGATGTGCATCGGAAACTACTACTGGTCTTCCAGGGAACGATCAAAGCGTAGACTGTTCGAGACATACCTCCCGTGGATGAATGTGCGCATGCTGACTGTTGTATTCAATCCCGAGGCAATTTCTGTGTTTCATCAACACTCTGATAGTCCACAGATTACAGAATGCCACCAGATGTGCATCTTAAACTACTACTGGTCTTCCAGGGAACGAACAAAGCGTAGACTGTTTGAGACATTACTGTCATGCAGGAAAGTGCGCTTGGTGACTGTTGTATTCAATTCCGATGCATTTTCTGTGTTTCATCAACACTCTGATAGTCCACAGATTACAGAATGCCACCAGATGTGCATCGGAAACTACTACTGGTCTTCCAGGGAACGATCAAAGCGAAGACTGTTTGAGACATTACTGCCATGGAGGAAAGTGCGCATGGTGACTGTTGTATTCAATCCCGATGCAATTTCTGTGTTTCATCAACACTCTGATAGTCCACAGATTACAGAATGCCACCAGATGTGCATCGCAAACTACTACTGGTCTTCCAGGGAACGATCAAAGCGTACACTGTTCGAGACATACCTCCCGTGGAGGAATGTGCGCATGGTGACTGTTGTATTCAATCCCGATGCAATTTATGTGATTCATCAACAGTCTGATAGTCCACAGATTACAGAATGCCACCAGATGTGCATCGGAAACTAGTACTGGTCTTCCAGGGAACGATCAAAGCGTAGACTGTTTGAGACATTACTCCCAAAGAGGAAATTGCGCATGGTGACTGTTGTATTCAATTCCGATGCAATTTCTGTGTTTCATCAACACTCTGATAGTCCACAGATTAGAGAATGCCACCAGATGTGCATCGGAAACTACTACTGGTCTTCAAGGGAACGATCAAAGCGTAGACTGTTTAAGACATTACACCCTTTCGAGGAAAGTGCGCATGGTGACTGTTGTATTCAATTCCGATGCAATATCTGTGTTTTATCAACACTCTGATAGTCCACAGATTACAGAATGCTACCAGATGTGCATCGGAAACTACTACGGGTCTTCCTGGGGACGATCAAAGCGTTAGACTGATTGAGAATTACTCCCGTGGAATAAACTGCGCATGGTGATTCTTGTATTCAATCCCGATTCAATTTCTGTGTTTCATCAACACTCTGATAGACCACAGATTACAGAATGCCACCAGATGTGCATCGGAAACTACTACTGGTCTTGCAGGGAACGATCAAAGCGTAGACTGTTTGAGACATTACTCCCATGGACGAAAGTGCGCATGGTGACTGTTGTATTCAACCCCGTTGCAATATCTGTGTTTCATCAACACTCGGATAGTCCACAGATTACAGAATGCCACCAGATGTGCATCGGAAATTACTACTGGTCTGCAAGGGAACGATCAAATCGTAGACTGTTTCAGACATTACTCCCATATAGGAAAGTATGGATGGTGACTGTTGTATTCAATCCCGATGCAATTTCTGTGTTTCATCAACACTCTGATAGTCCACAGATTACAGAATGCCACCAGATGTGCATCGCAAACTACTACTTGTCTTCCAGGAAACGATCAAAGCGTAGACTGTTCGAGACATACCTCCCGTGGATGAATGTGCGCATGGTGAGTGTTGTATTCAATCGCGATGCAATTTCTGTGTTTCATCAACACTCTGATAGTCCACAGATTACAGAATGCCACCGGATGTGCATCGGAAACTACTACTGGTCTTCCTGGGAACGATTAAAGGGTAGACTGTTTCAGACATTACTCCCATAGAGGAAAGTGCGCATGGTGACTGTTGTATTCAATCCCGATGCAATTTCTGTGTTTCATCAAAACTCTGATAGTCCACAGATTAGAGAATGCCACCAGATGTGCATCGGAAACTACTACTGGTCTTCCAGGCAACGATCAAAGCGTAGACTGTTTAAGACATTACTCCCATAGAGGAAAGTGCGCATGGTGACTGTTGTATTCAATTCCGATGCAATTACTGTGTTTCATCAACACTCTGATAGTCCACAGATTACAGAATGCCACCAGATGTGCATCTTAAACTACTACTGGTCTTCCAGGGAACATTCAAAGCGTAGACTGTTTGAGACATTACTGACATGGAGGAAAGTGTGCATGGTGACAGTTGTATTCAATCCCGATGCATTTTCTGTGTTTCATCAACACTCTGATAGTCCACAGATTGCAGAATGTCACCAGATGTGCATCGGAAACTACTACTGGTCTTCCAGGCAACGATCAAACCGTAGACTGTTTGAGACATTACTCTTATAGAGGAAAGTGCGCATGGTGACTGTTGTTTTCAATTCCGATGCAATTTCTGTGTTTCATCAACACTCTGATAATCCACAGATTACAGAATGCCACCAGATGTGCATCTTAAACTACTACTGGTCTTCCAGGGAACGATCAAACCGTAGACTGTTTGAGACATTACTGTCATGGAGGAAAGTGCGCATGGTGACTGTTGTATTCAATCCCGATGCGTTTTCTGTGTTTCATCAACACTCTGATAGTCCACAGATTACAGAATGCCACCAGATGTGCATCGGAAACTACTACTGGTCTGCCAGGGACGATCAAAGCGTAGACTGTTTGAGACATTACTCCCATGGAGGAATGTGCGCATGGTGACTGTTGTATTCAATCCCGATGCAATTTCTGTGTTTCATCAACACTCTGATAGTAAACAGATTACAGAATGCCACTAGATTTGCATCGCAAACAACTACTGGTCTTCCAGGGAACGATCAAAGCGTAGACTGTTCGAGACATACCTCCTGTGGAGGAATGTGCGCATGGTGACTGTTGTATTCAATCCCGATGCAATTTATGTGTTTCATCAACACTCTGATAGTCCACAGATTACAGAATGCAACCAGATGTGCATCTTAAACTACTACTGGTCTTCCAGGGAACGAACAAAGCGTAGACTGTTTGAGATTTTACTGTCATGGAGGAAAGTGCGCATGGTGACTGTTGTATTCAATCCCGATGCATTTTCTGTGTTTCATCAACACTCTGATAGTCCACAGATTACAGAATGCCACCAGATGTGCATCCTAAACTACTACTGGTCTTCCAGGGAACGATCAAACCGTAGACTGTTTGAGACATTACTGTCATGGAGGAAAGTGCGCATGGTGACTGTTGTATTCAATCCCAATGCAATTTCTGTGTTTCATCAACACTCTGATACTCCACAGATTACAGAATGCCACCAGATGTGCATCGGAAACTACTACGGGTCTTCCTGGGGACGATCAAAGCGTTAGACTGATTGAGAATTACTCCCGTGGAATAAACTGCGCATGGTGATTCTTGTATTCAATCCCGATTCAATTTCTGTGTTTCATCAACACTCTGATAGACCACAGATTACAGAATGCCACCAGATGTGCATCGGAAACTACTACTGGTCTTGCAGGGAACGATCAAAGCGTAGACTGTTTGAGACATTACTCCCATGGACGAAAGTGCGCATGGTGACTGTTGTATTCAACCCCGTTGCAATATCTGTATTTCATCAACACTCTGATAGTCCACAGATTACAGAATGCCACCAGATGTGCATCGGAAATTACTACTGGTCTGCAAGGGAACGATCAAATCGTAGACTGTTTCAGACATTACTCCCATATAGGAAAGTGCGGATGGTGACTGTTGTATTCAATCCCGATGCAATTTCTGTGTTTCATCAACACTCTGATAGTCCACAGATTACAGAATGCCACCAGATGTGCATCGCAAACTACTACTTGTCTTCCAGGAAACGATCAAAGCGTAGACTGTTCGAGACATACCTCCCGTGGATGAATGTGCGCATGGTGAGTGTTGTATTCAATCACGATGCAATTTCTGTGTTTCATCAACACTCTGATAGTCCACAGATTACAGAATGCCACCGGATGTGCATCGGAAACTACTACTGGTCTTCCAGGGAACGATTAAAGGGTAGACTGTTTCAGACGTTACTCCCATAGAGGAAAGTGCGCATGGTGACTGTTGTATTCAATCCCGATGCAATTTCTGTGTTTCATCAAAACTCTGATAGGCCACAGATTAGAGAATGCCACCAGATGTGCATCGGAAACTACTACTGGTCTTCCAGGCAACGATCAAAGCGTAGACTGTTTAAGACATTACTCCCATAGAGGAAAGTGCGCATGGTGACTGTTGTATTCAATTCCGATGCAATTACTGTGTTTCATCAACACTCTGATAGTCCACAGATTACAGAATGCCACCAGATGTGCATCTTAAACTACTACTGGTCTTCCAGGGAACGTTCAAAGCGTAGACTGTTTGAGACATTACTGACATGGAGGAAAGTGCGCATGGTGACAGTTGTATTCAATCCCGATGCATTTTCTGTGTTTCATCAACACTCTGATAGTCCACAGATTGCAGAATGTCACCAGATGTGCATCGGAAACTACTACTGGTCTTCCAGGCAACGATCAAACCGTAGACTGTTTGAGACATTACTCTTATAGAGGAAAGTGCGCATGGTGACTGTTGTATTCAATTCCGATGCAATTTCTGTGTTTCATCAACACTCTGATAATCCACAGATTACAGAATGCCACCAGATGTGCATCTTAAACTACTACTGGTCTTCCAGGGAACGATCAAACCGTAGACTGTTTGAGACATTACTGTCATGGAGGAAAGTGCGCATGGTGACTGTTGTATTCAATCCCGATGCGTTTTCTGTGTTTCATCAACACTCTGATAGTCCACAGATTACAGAATGCCACCAGATGTGCATCGGAAACTACTACTGGTCTGCCAGGGACGATCAAAGCGTAGACTGTTTGAGACATTACTCCCATGGAGGAATGTGCGCATGGTGACTGTTGTATTCAATCCCGATGCAATTTCTGTGTTTCATCAACACTCTGATAGTAAACAGATTACAGAATGCCACTAGATTTGCATCGCAAACAACTACTGGTCTTCCAGGGAACGATCAAAGCGTAGACTGTTCGAGACATACCTCCTGTGGAGGAATGTGCGCATGGTGACTGTTGTATTCAATCCCGATGCAATTTATGTGTTTCATCAACACTCTGATAGTCCACAGATTACAGAATGCAACCAGATGTGCATCTTAAACTACTACTGGTCTTCCAGGGAACGAACAAAGCGTAGACTGTTTGAGATATTACTGTCATGGAGGAAAGTGCGCATGGTGACTGTTGTATTCAATCCCGATGCATTTTCTGTGTTTCATCAACACTCTGATAGTCCACAGATTACAGAATGCCACCAGATGTGCATCGCAAACTACTACTGGTCTTCCAGGGAACGATCAAACCGTAGACTGTTTGAGACATTACTGTCATGGAGGAAAGTGCGCATGGTGACTGTTGTATTCAATCCCAATGCAATTTCTATGTTTCATCAACACTCTGATAGTCCACAGATTACAGAATGCCACCAGATTTGCATCGGAAATTACTACTTGTCTTCAAGGGAACGATCAAATCGTAGACTGTTTCAGACATTACTCCCATGGAGGAAAGTGCTTATGGTGGCTGTTGTATTTAATCCCGAGGCAATTTCTGTGTTTCATCAACACTCTGATAGTCCACAGATTACAGAATGCCACCAGATGTGCATCGCAAACTACTACTTGTCTTCCAGGGAACGATCAAAGCGTAGACTGTTCGAGACATACCTCCCGTGGATGAATGTGCGCATGCTGACTGTTGTATTCAATCCCGAGGCAATTTCTGTGTTTCATCAACACTTTGAAGGTCCACAGATTACAGATTGTCTCCAGATGTGCATCGGAAACTACTACTGGTCTTCCTGGGAACGGTCAAACCGTAGATTGCTTGAGAATTACTCCCATGGAGGAAAGTAGGCATGGTAACTGTTGTATTCCATCCCGATGCAATTTCTGTGTTTCATCAAAACTTTGAAGGTCGACAGATTACAGAATGAGACGTTATGTGCATCGGAAACTACTACTGGTCTTCCAGGGAACGATCAAAGCGTAGACTGTTTGAGACATTACTCCCATAGTGGAAAATGCGCATTGTGACTGTTGTATTCAATTCCGATGCAATTTCTGTGTTTCATCAACACTCTGATAGTCCACAGATTACAGAATGCCACCAGATGTGCATCTTAAACTACTACTGGTCTTCCAGCAAACGAACAAAGCGTAGACTGTTTGAGACATTACTGTCATGGAGGAAAGTGCGCATGGTGACTGTTGTATTCAATCCCGACGCATTTTCTGTGTTTCATCAACACTCTGATAGTCCACAGATTACAGAATGCCACCAGATGTGCATCGGAAACTACTACTGGTCTTCCAGGGAACGATCAAAGCGTAGACTGTTTGAGACATTACTCCCATGGAGGAAAGTGCGCACGGTGACTGTTGTATTCAATCCCGATGCAATTTCTGTGTTTCATCAACACTCTGATAGTCCACAGATTACAGAATGCCACCAGATGTGCATCGCAAACTACTACTGGTCTTCCAGGGAACGATCAAAGCGTACACTGTTCGAGACATACCTCCCGTGGATGAATGTGCGCATGCTGACTGTTGTGTTCAATCCCGAGGCAATTTCTGCGTTTCATCAACACTTTGAAGGTCCACAGATTACAGATTGTCTCCAGATGTGCATCGGAAACTACTACTGGCCTTCCTGGGAACGGTCAAACCGTAGATTGTTTGAGAATTACTCCCATGGAGGAAAGTAGGCATGGTAACTGTTGTATTCAATCCCGATGCAATTTCTGTGTTTCATCAAAACTTTGAAGGTCCACAGATTACAGAATGAGACGTTATGTGCATCGGAAACTACTACTGGTCTTCCAGGGAACGATCAAAGCGTAGACTGTTTGAGACATTACTCCCAAAGAGGAAAGTGCGCATGGTGACTGTTGTATTCAATTCCGATGCAATTTCTGTGTTTCATCAACACTCTGATAGTCCACATATTACAGAATGCCACCAGATGTGCATCTTAAACTACTACTGGTCTTCCAGGGAACGAACAATGCGTAGACTGTTTGAGACATTACTGTCATGGAGGAAAGTGCGCATGGTGACTGTTGTATTCAATCCCGATGCATTTTCTGTGTTTCATCAACACTCTGGTAGTCCACAGATTACAGAATGCCACCAGATGTGCATCGGAAACTACTACTGGTCTTCCAGGGAACGATCAAATCGTAGACTGTTTGAGACATTACTCCCATGGAGGAAAGTGCGCACGGTGACTGTTGTAATCAATCCCGATGCAATTTCTGTGTTTCATCAACACTCTGATAGTCCACAGATTACAGAATGCCACCAGATGTGCATCGCAAACTACTACTGGTCTTCCAGGGAACGATCAAAGCGTACACTGTTCGAGACATACCTCCCGTGGAGGAATGTGCGCATGGTGACTGTTGTATTCAATCCCGATGCATTTTCTGTGTTTCATCAACACTCTGATAGTCCACAGATTACAGAATGCCACCAGATGTGCATCGGAAATTACTACTGGTCTGCAAGGGAACGATCAAATCGTAGACTGTTTCAGACATTACTCCCATGGAGGAAAGTGCGGATGGTGACTGTTGTATTCAATCCCGATGCAATTTCTGTGTTTCATCAACACTCTGATAGTCCACAGATTACAGAATGCCACCAGATGTGCATCGCAAACTACTACTTGTATTCCAGGAAACGTTCAAAGCGTAGACTGTTCGAGACATACCTCCCGTGGATGAATGTGCGCATGGTGAGTGTTGTATTCAATCGCGATGCAATTTCTGAGTTTCATCAACACTCTGATAGTCCACAGATTACAGAATGCCACCGGATGTGCAGCGGAAACTACAACTGGTCTTCCAGGGAACGATTAAAGCGTAGACTGTTTCAGATATTACTCCCATAGAGGAAAGTGCGCATGGTGACTGTTGTATTCAATCCCGATGCAACTTCTGTGTTTCATCAACACTCTGATAGTCCACAGATTACAGAATGTCACCAGATGTGCATCGGAAACTACTACGGGTCTTCCTGGGGACGATCAAAGCGTTAGACTGATTGAGAATTACTCCCGTGGAAGAAACTGCGCATGGTGATTCTTGTATTCAATCCCGATTCAATTTCTGTGTTTCATCAACACTCTGATAGACCACAGATTACAGAATGCCACCAGATGTGCATCGGAAACTACTACTGGTCTTGCAGGGAACGATCAAAGCGTAGACTGTTTGAGACATTACTCCCATGGACGAAAGTGCGCATGGTGACTGTTGTATTCAACCCCGTTGCAATATCTGTGTTTCATCAACACTCTGATAGTCCACAGATTACAGAATGCCACCAGATGTGCATCTTAAACTACTACTGGTCTTCCAGTGAACGATCAAAGCGTAGACTGATTGAGACATTACTGTCATGGAGGAAAGTGCGCATGGTGACTGTTGTATTCAATCCCGATGCATTTTCTGTGTTTCATCAACACTCTGATATTCCACAGATTACAGAATGCCACCAGATGTGCATCGGAAACTACTACTGGTCTTCCAGGGAACGATCAAAGCGTAGACTGTTTGAGACATTACTGTCATGGAGGAAAGTGCGCATGGTGACTGTTGTATTCAATCCCGATGCATTTTCAGTGTTTCATCAACACTCTGATAGTCCACAGATTACAGAATGCCACCAGATGTGCATCTTAAACTACTACTGGTCTTCCAGGGAACGATCAAAGCGTAGACTGTTTGAGACATTACTGTCATGGAGGAAAGTGCGCATGGTGACTGTTGTATTCAATCCCGATGCATTTTCTGTGTTTCATCAACACTCTGATAGTCCACAGATTGCAGAATGCCAACAGATGTTCATCGGAAACTACTACTGGTCTTCCAGGGAACGATCAAAGCGTAGACTGTTTGAGACATTACTCCCATAGAGGAAATTGCCCATGGTGACTGTTGTATTCAATTCCGATGCAATTTCTGTGTTTCATCAACACTCTGATAGTCAACAGATTACAGAATGTAACCAGATGTGCATCTTAAACTACTACTGGTCTTCCAGGGAACGATCAAAGCGTAGACTGTTTGAGACATTACTCCCATGGAGGAAAGTGCGCATGGTGACTGTTGTATTCAATCCCGATGCGTTTTCTGTGTTTCATCAACACTCTGATAGTCCAAAGATTACAGAATGCCACCAGATGTGCATCGCAAACTACTACTGGTCTTCCAGGGAACGATCAAAGCGTACACTGTTCGAGACATACCTCCCGTGGAGGAATGTGCGCATGGTGACTGTTGTATTCAATCCTGATGCAATTTATGTGATTCATCAACACTCTGATAGTCCACAGATTACAGAATGCCACCAGAAGTGCATCGGAAACTACTACTGGTCTTCCAGGGAACGATCAAAGCGTAGACTGTTTGAGACATTACTCCCATAGAGGAAAGTGCGCATGGTGACTGTTGTATTCAATTCCGATGCAATTTCTGTGTTTCATCAAAACTCTGATAGTCCACAGATTAGAGAATGCCACCAGATGTGCATCGGAAACTACTACTGGTCTTCCAGGCAACGATCAAAGCGTAGACTGTTTAAGACATTACTCCCATCGAGGAAAGTGCGCATGGTGACTGTTGTATTCAATCCCGATGCATTTTCTGTGTTTCATCAACACTCTGATAGTCCACAGATTACAGAATGCCACCAGATGTGCATCGGAAATTACTACTGGTCTGCAAGGGAACGATCAAATCGTAGACTGTTTCAGACATTACTCCCATGGAGGAAAGTGCGGATGGTGACTGTTGTATTCAATCCCGATGCAATTTCTGTGTTTCATCAACACTCTGATAGTCCACAGATTACAGAATGCCACCAGATGTGCATCGCAAACTACTACTTGTATTCCAGGAAACGTTCAAAGCGTAGACTGTTCGAGACATACCTCCCGTGGATGAATGTGCGCATGGTGAGTGTTGTATTCAATCGCGATGCAATTTCTGTGTTTCATCAACACTCTGATAGTCCACAGATTACAGAATGCCACCGGATGTGCATCGGAAACTACAACTGGTCTTCCAGGGAACGATTAAAGCGTAGACTGTTTCAGATATTACTCCCATAGAGGAAAGTGCGCATGGTGACTGTTGTATTCAATCCCGATGCAACTTCTGTGTTTCATCAACACTCTGATAGTCCACAGATTACAGAATGTCACCAGATGTGCATCGGAAACTACTACGGGTCTTCCTGGGGACGATCAAAGCGTTAGACTGATTGAGAATTACTCCCGTGGAAGAAACTGCGCATGGTGATTCTTGTATTCAATCCCGATTCAATTTCTGTGTTTCATCAACACTCTGATAGACCACAGATTACAGAATGCCACCAGATGTGCATCGGAAACTACTACTGGTCTTGCAGGGAACGATCAAAGCGTAGACTGTTTGAGACATTACTCCCATGGACGAAAGTGCGCATGGTGACTGTTGTATTCAACCCCGTTGCAATATCTGTGTTTCATCAACACTCTGATAGTCCACAGATTACAGAATGCCACCAGATGTGCATCTTAAACTACTACTGGTCTTCCAGTGAACGATCAAAGCGTAGACTGTTTGAGACATTACTGTCATGGAGGAAAGTGCGCATGGTGACTGTTGTATTCAATCCCGATGCATTTTCTGTGTTTCATCAACACTCTGATAGTCCACAGATTGCAGAATGCCAACAGATGTTCATCGGTAACTACTACTGGTCTTCCAGGGAACGATCAAAGCGTAGACTGTTTGAGACATAACTCCCATAGAGGAAATTGCCCATGGTGACTGTTGTATTCAATTCCGATGCAATTTCTGTGTTTCATCAACACTCTGATAGTCAACAGATTACAGAATGTAACCAGATGTGCATCTTAAACTACTACTGGTCTTCCAGGGAACGATCAAAGCGTAGACTGTTTGAGACATTACTCCCATGGAGGAAAGTGCGCATGGTAACTGTTGTATTCAATCCCGATGCGTTTTCTGTGTTTCATCAACACTCTGATAGTCCACAGATTACAGAATGCCACCAGATGTGCATCGCAAACTACTACTGGTCTTCCAGGGAACGATCAAAGCGTACACTGTTCGAGACATACCTCCCGTGGAGGAATGTGCGCATGGTGACTGTTGTATTCAATCCCGATGCAATTTATGTGATTCATCAACACTCTGATAGTCCACAGATTACAGAATGCCACCAGATGTGCATCGGAAACTACTACTGGTCTTCCAGGGAACGATCAAAGCGTAGACTGTTTGAGACATTACTCCCATAGAGGAAAGTGCGCATGGTGACTGTTGTATTCAATTCCGATGCAATTTCTGTGTTTCATCAAAACTCTGATAGTCCACAGATTAGAGAATGCCACCAGATGTGCATCGGAAACTACTACTGGTCTTCCAGGCAACGATCAAAGCGTAGACTGTTTAAGACATTACTCCCATCGAGGAAAGTGCGCATGGTGACTGTTGTATTCAATCCCGATGCATTTTCTGTGTTTCATCAACACTCTGATAGTCCACAGATTACAGAATGCCACCAGATGTGCATCGGAAATTACTACTGGTCTGCAAGGGAACGATCAAATCGTAGACTGTTTCAGACATTACTCCCATGGAGGAAAGTGCGGATGGTGACTGTTGTATTCAATCCCGATGCAATTTCTGTGTTTCATCAACACTCTGATAGTCCACAGATTACAGAATGCCACCAGATGTGCATCGCAAACTACTACTTGTATTCCAGGAAACGTTCAAAGCGTAGACTGTTCGAGACATACCTCCCGTGGATGAATGTGCGCATGGTGAGTGTTGTATTCAATCGCGATGCAATTTCTGTGTTTCATCAACACTCTGATAGTCCACAGATTACAGAATGCCACCGGATGTGCAGCGGAAACTACAAATGGTCTTCCAGGGAACGATTAAAGCGTAGACTGTTTCAGATATTACTCCCATTGAGGAAAGTGCGCATGGTGACTGTTGTATTCAATCCCGATGCATTTTCTGTGTTTCATCAACACTCTGATAGTCCACAGATTACAGAATGTCACCAGATGTGCATCGGAAACTACTACGGGTCTTCCTGGGGACGATCAAAGCGTTAGACTGATTGAGAATTACTCCCGTGGAAGAAACTGCGCATGGTGATTCTTGTATTCAATCCCGATTCAATTTCTGTGTTTCATCAACACTCTGATAGACCACAGATTACAGAATGCCACCAGATGTGCATCGGAAACTACTACTGGTCTTGCAGGGAACGATCAAAGCGTAGACTGTTTGAGACATTACTCCCATGGACGAAAGTGCGCATGGTGACTGTTGTATTCAACCCCGTTGCAATATCTGTGTTTCATCAACACTCTGATAGTCCACAGATTACAGAATGCCACCAGATGTGCATCTTAAACTACTACTGGTCTTCCAGTGAACGATCAAAGCGTAGACTGTTTGAGACATTACTGTCATGGAGGAAAGTGCGCATGGTGACTGTTGTATTCAATCCCGATGCATTTTCTGTGTTTCATCAACACTCTGATATTCCACAGATTACAGAATGCCACCAGATGTGCATCGGAAACTACTACTGGTCTTCCAGGGAACGATCAAAGCGTAGACTGTTTGAGACATTACTGTCATGGAGGAAAGTGCGCATGGTGACTGTTGTATTCAATCCCGATGCATTTTCAGTGTTTCATCAACACTCTGATAGTCCACAGATTACAGAATGCCACCAGATGTGCATCTTAAACTACTACTGGTCTTCCAGGGAACGATCAAAGCGTAGACTGTTTGAGACATTACTGTCATGGAGGAAAGTGCGCATGGTGACTGTTGTATTCAATCCCGATGCATTTTCTGTGTTTCATCAACACTCTGATAGTCCACAGATTGCAGAATGCCAACAGATGTTCATCGGAAACTACTACTGGTCTTCCAGGGAACGATCAAAGCGTAGACTGTTTGAGACATTACTCCCATAGAGGAAATTGCCCATGGTGACTGTTGTATTCAATTCCGATGCAATTTCTGTGTTTCATCAACACTCTGATAGTCCACAGATTACAGAATGCCACCAGATGTGCATCTTAAACTACTACTGGTCTTCCAGGGAACGATCAAAGCGTAGACTGTTTGAGACATTACTGTCATGGAGGAAAGTGCGCATGGTGACTGTTGTATTCAATCCCGATGCGTTTTCTGTGTTTCATCAACACTCTGATAGTCCACAGATTACAGAATGCCACCAGATGTGCATCGGAAACTACTACTGGTCTTCCAGGGAACGATCAAAGCGTAGACTGTTTGAGACATTACTCCCATGGAGGAATGTGCGCATGGTGACTGGTGTATTCAATCCCGATGCAATTTATGTGTTTCATCAACACTCTGATAGTAAACAGATTACAGAATGCCACCAGATGTGCTTCGCAAACTACTACTGGTCTTCCAGGGAACGATCAAAGCATAGACTGTTCGAGACATACCTCCTGTGGAGGAATGTGCGCATGGTGACTGTTGTATTCAATCCCGATGTAATTTATGTGTTTCATCAACACTCTGATAGTCCACAGATTACAGAATGCCACCAGATGTGCATCGGAAACTACTACTGGTCTTCCAGGGAACGATCAAAGCGTAGACTGTTTCAGACATTACTCCCATGGAGGAAAGTGCGGATGGTGACTGTTGTATTCAATCCTGATGCAATTTATGTGTTTCATCAATACTCTGATAGTCCACAGATTACAGAATGCCACCAGATGTGCATCGCAAACTACTACTTGTCTTCCAGGGAACGATCAAAGCGTAGACTGTTCGAGACATACCTCCTGTGGATGAATGTGCGCATGCTGACTGTTGTATTCAATCCCGAGGCAATTTCTGTGTTTCATCAACACTTTGAAGGACCACAGATTACAGATTGTCTCTAGATGTGCATCGGAAACTACTACTGGTCATCCTGGGAACGATCAAACCGTAGATTGTTTGAGAATTACTCGAATGGTGGAAAGTAGGCATGGTAACAGTTGTATCAATCCCGATGCAGTTTCTGTGTTTCATCAAAACTTTGAAGGTCCACAGATTACAGAATGAGACCTTATGTGCATCGGAAACTACTACTGGTCTTCCAGGGAACGATCAAAGCGTAGACTGTTTGAGACATTACTCCCATAGAGGAAAGTGCGCATGGTGACTGTTGTATTCAATCCCGATGCGTTTTCTGTGTTTCATCAACACTCTGATAGTCCACAGATTACAGAATGTCACCAGATGTGCATCGGAAACTACTACTGGTCATCCTGGGAACGATCAAACCGTAGATTGTTTGAGAATTACTCCCATGGAGGAAAGTAGGCATGGTAACAGTTGTATTCAATCCCGATGCAATTTCTGTGTTTCATCAACACTCTGATAGTAAACAGATTACAGAATGCCACCAGATGTGCATCGCAAACTACTACTGGTCTTCCAGGGAACGATCAAAGCGTAGACTGTTCGAAACATACCTCCTGTGGAGGAATGTGCGCATGGTGACTGTTGTATTCAATCCCGATGCAATTTATGTGTTTCATCAACACTCTGATAGTCCACAGATTACAGAATGCCACCAGATGTGCATCGGAAACTACTACTGGTCTTCCAGGGAACGGTCAAAGCGTAGACTCTTTGAGACATTACTCCCATAGAGGAAAGTGCGCATGGTGACTGATGTATTCAATTCCGATGCAATTTCTGTGTTTCATCAACACTCTGATAGCCCACAGATTACAGAATGCCACCAGATGTGCATCGGAAACTACTACTGGTCTTCCAGTGAACGATCAAAGCGTAGACTGTTTGAGACATTACTCCCATCGAGGAAAGTGCGCATGGTGACTGTTGAATTCAATCCCGATGCATTTTCAGTGTTTCATCAACACTCTGATAGTCCACAGATTACAGAATGCCACCAGATGTGCATCTTAAACTACTACTGGTCTTCCAGGGAACGATCAAAGCGTAGACTGTTTGAGACATTACTGTCATGGAGGAAAGTGCGCATGGTGACTGTTGTATTCAATCCCGATGCATTTTCTGTGTTTCATCAACACTCTGATAGTCCACAGATTGCAGAATGCCAACAGATGTTCATCGGAAACTACTACTGGTCTTCCAGGGAACGATCAAAGCGTAGACTGTTTGAGACATTACTCCCATAGAGGAAATTGCCCATGGTGACTGTTGTATTCAATTCCGATGCAATTTCTGTGTTTCATCAACACTCTGATAGTCAACAGATTACAGAATGTAACCAGATGTGCATCTTAAACTACTACTGGTCTTCCAGGGAACGATCAAAGCGTAGACTGTTTGAGACATTACTGTCATGGAGGAAAGTGCGCATGGTGACTGTTGTATTCAATCCCGATGCGTTTTCTGTGTTTCATCAACACTCTGATAGTCCACAGATTACAGAATGCCACCAGATGTGCATCGGAAACTACTACTGGTCTGCCAGGGAACGATCAAAGCGTAGACTGTTTGAGACATTACTCCCATGGAGGAATGTGCGCATGGTGACTGGTGTATTCAATCCCGATGCAATTTATGTGTTTCATCAACACTCTGATAGTAAACAGATTACAGAATGCCACCAGATGTGCTTCGCAAACTACTACTGGTCTTCCAGGGAACGATCAAAGCATAGACTGTTCGAGACATACCTCCTGTGGAGGAATGTGCGCATGGTGACTGTTGTATTCAATCCCGATGTAATTTATGTGTTTCATCAACACTCTGATAGTCCACAGATTACAGAATGCCACCAGATGTGCATCGGAAACTACTACTGGTCTTCCAGGGAACGATCAAAGCGTAGACTGTTTCAGACATTACTCCCATGGAGGAAAGTGCGGATGGTGACTGTTGTATTCAATCCTGATGCAATTTCTGTGTTTCATCAATACTCTGATACTCCACAGATTACAGAATGCCACCAGATGTGCATCGCAAACTACTACTTGTCTTCCAGGGAACGATCAAAGCGTAGACTGTTCGAGACATACCTCCTGTGGATGAATGTGCGCATGCTGACTGTTGTATTCAATCCCGAGGCAATTTCTGTGTTTCATCAACACTTTGAAGGACCACAGATTACAGATTGTCTCCAGATGTGCATCGGAAACTACTACTGGTCATCCTGGGAACGATCAAACCGTAGATTGTTTGAGAATTACTCGAATGGAGGAAAGTAGGCATGGTAACAGTTGTATCAATCCCGATGCAGTTTCTGTGTTTCATCAAAACTTTGAAGGTCCACAGATTACAGAATGAGACCTTATGTGCATCGGAAACTACTACTGGTCTTCCAGGGAACGATCAAAGCGTAGACTGTTTGAGACATTACTCCCATACAGGAAAGTGCGCATGGTAACTGTTGTATTCAATCCCGATGCGTTTTCTGTGTTTCATCAACACTCTGATAGTCCACAGATTACAGAATGTCACCAGATGTGCATCGGAAACTACTACTGGTCATCCTGGGAACGATCAAACCGTAGATTGTTTGAGAATTACTCCCATGGAACAAAGTAGGCATGGTAACAGTTGTATTCAATCCCGATGCAATTTCTGTGTTTCATCAACACTCTGATAGTAAACAGATTACAGAATGCCACCAGATGTGCATCGCAAACTACTACTGGTCTTCCAGGGAACGATCAAAGCGTAGACTGTTCGAAACATACCTCCTGTGGAGGAATGTGCGCATGGTGACTGTTGTATTCAATCCCTATGCAATTTATGTGTTTCATCAACACTCTGATAGTCCACAGATTACAGAATGCCACCAGATGTGCATCGGAAACTACTACTGGTCTTCCAGGGAACGGTCAAAGCGTAGACTCTTTGAGACATTACTCCCATAGAGGAAAGTGCGCATGGTGACTGATGTATTCAATTCCGATGCAATTTCTGTGTTTCATCAACACTCTGATAGCCCACAGATTACAGAATGCCACCAGATGTGCATCGGAAACTACTACTGGTCTTCCAGGGAACGATCAAAGCGTAGACTGTTTGAGACATTACTCCCATCGAGGAAAGTGCGCATGGTGACTGTTGTATTCAATCCCGATGCATTTTCTGTGTTTCATCAACACTCTGATAGTCCACAGATTACAGAATGCCACCAGATGTGCATCGGAAATTACTACTTGTCTTCAAGGGAACGATCAAATCGTAGACTGTTTCAGACATTACTCCCATGGAGGAAAGTGCGGATGGTGACTGTTGTATTCAATCCCGATGCAATTTCTGTGTTTCATCAACACTCTGATAGTCCACAGATTACAGAATGCCACCAGATGTGCATCGCAAACTACTACTTGTCTTCCAGGGAACGATCAAAGCGTAGACTGTTCGAGACATACCTCCCGTGGATGAATGTGCGCATGCTGACTGTTGTATTCAATCCCGAGGCAATTTATGTGTTTCATCAACACTTTGAAGGACCACAGATTACAGATTGTCTCCAGATGTGCATCGGAAACTACTACTGGTCTTCCAGGGAGCGATCAAAGCGTAGACTGTTTGAGACATTACTCCCATAGAGGAAAGTGCGCATGGTGACTGTTGTATTCAATTCCGATGCAATTTCTGTGTTTCATCAACACTCTGATAGTCCACAGATTACAGAATGCCACCAGATGTGCATCTTAAACTACTACTGGTCTTCCAGGGAACGAACAAAGCGTAGACTGTTTGAGACATTACTGTCATGCAGGAAAGTGCGCTTGGTGACTGTTGTATTCAATTCCGATGCATTCTCTGTGTTTCATCAACACTCTGATAGTCCACAGATTACAGAATGCCACCAGATGTGCATCGGAAACTACTACTGGTCTTCCAGGGAACGATCAAAGCGAAGACTGTTTGAGACATTACTGCCATGGAGGAAAGTGCGCATGGTGACTGTTGTATTCAATCCCGATGCAATTTCTGTGTTTCATCAACACTCTGATAGTCCACAGATTACAGAATGCCACCAGATGTGCATCGCAAACTACTACTGGTCTTCCGGGGAACGATCAAAGCGTACACTGTTCGAGACATACCTCCCGTGGAGGAATGTGCGCATGGTGACTGTTGTATTCAATCCCGATGCAATTTATGTGATTCATCAACAGTCTGATAGTCCACAGATTACAGAATGCCACCAGATGTGCATCGGAAACTAGTACTGGTCTTCCAGGGAACGATCAAAGCGTAGACTGTTTGAGACATTACTCCCAAAGAGGAAATTCCGCATAGTGACTGTTGTATTCAATTCCGATGCAATTTCTGGGTTTCATCAACACTCTGATAGTCCACAGATTACAGAATGCCACCAGATGTGCATCGGAAACTACTACTGGTCTTCCAGGGAACGATCAAAGCGTAGACTGTTCGAGACATACCTCCCGTGGATGAATGTGTGCATGCTGACTGTTGTATTCAATCCCGAGGCAATTTCTGTGTTTCATCAACACTCTGATAGTCCACAGATTACAGAATGCCACCAGATGTGCATCGCAAACTACTACTGGTCTTCCGGGGAACGATCAAAGCGTACACTGTTCGAGACATTACTCCCATGGAGGAATGTGCGCATGGTGACTTTTGTATTCAATCCCGATGCAATTTCTGTGTTTCATCAACACTCTGATAGTAAACAGATTACAGAATGCCACCAGATGTGCATCGCAAACTACTACTAGTCTTCCAGGGAACGATCAAAGCGTAGACTGTTCGAGACATACCTCCTGTGGAGGAATGTGCGCATGGTGATTGTTGTATTCAATCCCGATGCAATTTATGTGTTTCATCAACACTCTGATAGTCCACAGATTACAGAATGCCACCAGATGAGCATCGGAAACTACTACTGGTCTTCCAGGGAACGGTCAAAGCGTAGACTCTTTGAGACATTACTCCCATAGAGGAAAGTGCGCATGGTGACTGATGTATTCAATTCCGATGCAATTTCTGTGTTTCATCAACACTCTGATAGCCCACAGATTACAGAATGCCACCAGATGTGCATCGGAAACTACTACTGGTCTTCCAGGGAACGATCAAAGCGTAGACTGTTTGAGACATTACTCCCATCGAGGAAAGTGCGCATGGTGACTGTTGTATTCAATCCCGATGCATTTTCTGTGTTTCATCAACACTCTGATAGTCCACAGATTACAGAATGCCACCAGATGTGCATCGGAAATTACTACTTGTCTTCAAGGGAACGATCAAATCGTAGACTGTTTCAGACATTACTCCCATGGAGGAAAGTGCGGATGGTGACTGTTGTATTCAATCCTGATGCAATTTCTGTGTTTCATCAATACTCTGATAGTCCACAGATTACAGAATGCCACCAGATGTGCATCGCAAACTACTACTTGTCTTCCAGGGAACGATCAAAGCGTGGACTGTTCGAGACATACCTCCTGTGGATGAATGTGCGCATGCTGACTGTTGTATTCAATCCCGAGGCAATTTCTGTGTTTCATCAACACTTTGAAGGACCACAGATTACAGATTGTCTCCAGATGTGCATCGGAAACTACTACTGGTCATCCTGGGAACGATCAAACCGTAGATTGTTTGAGAATTACTCGAATAGAGGAAAGTAGGCATGGTAACAGTTGTATCAATCCCGATGCAGTTTCTGTGTTTCATCAAAACTTTGAAGGTCCACTGATTACAGAATGAGACCTTATGTGCATCGGAAACTACTACTGGTCTTCCAGGGAACGATCAAAGCGTAGACTGTTTGAGACATTACTCCCATAGAGGAAAGTGCGCATGGTGACTGTTGTATTCAATCCCGATGCGTTTTCTGTGTTTCATCAACACTCTGATAGTCCACAGATTACAGAATGTCACCAGATGTGCATCGGAAACTACTACTGGTCATCCTGGGAACGATCAAACCGTAGATTGTTTGAGAATTACTCCCATGGAGGAAAGTAGGCATGGTAACAGTTGTATTCAATCCCGATGCAATTTCTGTGTTTCATCAACACTCTGATAGTAAACAGATTACAGAATGCCACCAGATGTGCATCGCAAACTACTACTGGTCTTCCAGGGAACGATCAAAGCGTAGACTGTTCGAAACATACCTCCTGTGGAGGAATGTGCGCATGGTGACTGTTGTATTCAATCCCGATGCAATTTATGTGTTTCATCAACACTCTGATAGTCCACAGATTACAGAATGCCACCAGATGTGCATCGGAAACTACTACTGGTCTTCCAGGGAACGGTCAAAGCGTAGACTCTTTGAGACATTACTCCCATAGAGGAAAGTGCGCATGGTGACTGATGTATTCAATTCCGATGCAATTTCTGTGTTTCATCAACACTCTGATAGCCCACAGATTACAGAATGCCACCAGATGTGCATCGGAAACTACTACTGGTCTTCCAGGGAACGATCAAAGCGTAGACTGTTTGAGACATTACTCCCATCGAGGAAAGTTCGCATGGTGACTGTTGAATTCAATCCCGATGCATTTTCAGTGTTTCATCAACACTCTGATAGTCCACAGATTACAGAATGCCACCAGATGTGCATCTTAAACTACTACTGGTCTTCCAGGGAACGATCAAAGCGTAGACTGTTTGAGACATTACTGTCATGGAGGAAAGTGCGCATGGTGACTGTTGTATTCAATCCCGATGCATTTTCTGTGTTTCATCAACACTCTGATAGTCCACAGATTGCAGAATGCCAACAGATGTTCATCGGAAACTACTACTGGTCTTCCAGGGAACGATCAAAGCGTAGACTGTTTGAGACATTACTCCCATAGAGGAAATTGCCCATGGTGACTGTTGTATTCAATTCCGATGCAATTTCTGTGTTTCATCAACACTCTGATAGTCAACAGATTACAGAATGTAACCAGATGTGCATCTTAAACTACTACTGGTCTTCCAGGGAACGATCAAAGCGTAGACTGTTTGAGACATTACTGTCATGGAGGAAAGTGCGCATGGTGACTGTTGTATTCAATCCCGATGCGTTTTCTGTGTTTCATCAACACTCTGATAGTCCACAGATTACAGAATGCCACCAGATGTGCATCGGAAACTACTACTGGTCTGCCAGGGAACGATCAAAGCGTAGACTGTTTGAGACATTACTCCCATGGAGGAATGTGCGCATGGTGACTGGTGTATTCAATCCCGATGCAATTTATGTGTTTCATCAACACTCTGATAGTAAACAGATTACAGAATGCCACCAGATGTGCTTCGCAAACTACTACTGGTCTTCCAGGGAACGATCAAAGCATAGACTGTTCGAGACATACCTCCTGTGGAGGAATGTGCGCATGGTGACTGTTGTATTCAATCCCGATGTAATTTATGTGTTTCATCAACACTCTGATAGTCCACAGATTACAGAATGCCACCAGATGTGCATCGGAAACTACTACTGGTCTTCCAGGGAACGATCAAAGCGTAGACTGTTTCAGACATTACTCCCATGGAGGAAAGTGCGGATGGTGACTGTTGTATTCAATCCTGATGCAATTTCTGTGTTTCATCAATACTCTGATAGTCCACAGATTACAGAATGCCACCAGATGTGCATCGCAAACTACTACTTGTCTTCCAGGGAACGATCAAAGCGTAGACTGTTCGAGACATACCTCCTGTGGATGAATGTGCGCATGCTGACTGTTGTATTCAATCCCGAGGCAATTTCTGTGTTTCATCAACACTTTGAAGGACCACAGATTACAGATTGTCTCCAGATGTGCATCGGAAACTACTACTGGTCATCCTGGGAACGATCAAACCGTAGATTGTTTGAGAATTACTCGAATGGAGGAAAGTAGGCATGGTAACAGTTGTATCAATCCCGATGCAGTTTCTGTGTTTCATCAAAACTTTGAAGGTCCACAGATTACAGAATGAGACCTTATGTGCATCGGAAACTACTACTGGTCTTCCAGGGAACGATCAAAGCGTAGACTGTTTGAGACATTACTCCCATAGAGGAAAGTGCGCATGGTGACTGTTGTATTCAATCCCGATGCGTTTTCTGTGTTTCATCAACACTCTGATAGTCCACAGATTACAGAATGTCACCAGATGTGCATCGGAAACTACTACTGGTCATCCTGGGAACGATCAAACCGTAGATTGTTTGAGAATTACTCCCATGGAGGAAAGTAGGCATGGTAACAGTTGTATTCAACCCCGATGCAATTTCTGTGTTTCATCAACACTCTGATAGTAAACAGATTACAGAATGCCACCAGATGTGCATCGCAAACTACTACTGGTCTTCCAGGGAACGATCAAAGCGTAGACTGTTCGAAACATACCTCCTGTGGAGGAATGAGCGCATGGTGACTGTTGTATTCAATCCCGATGCAATTTATGTGTTTCATCAACACTCTGATAGTCCACAGATTACAGAATGCCACCAGATGTGCATCGGAAACTACTACTGGTCTTCCAGGGAACGGTCAAAGCGTAGACTCTTTGAGACATTACTCCCATAGAGGAAAGTGCGCATGGTGACTGATGTATTCAATTCCGAGGCAATTTCTGTGTTTCATCAACACTCTGATAGCCCACAGATTACAGAATGCCACCAGATGTGCATCGGAAACTACTACTGGTCTTCCAGGGAACGATCAAAGCGTAGACTGTTTGAGACATTACTCCCATCGAGGAAAGTGCGCATGGTGACTGTTGTATTCAATCCCGATGCATTTTCTGTGTTTCATCAACACTCTGATAGTCCACAGATTACAGAATGCCACCAGATGTGCATCGGAAATTACTACTTGTCTTCAAGGGAACGATCAAATCGTAGACTGTTTCAGACATTACTCCCATGGAGGAAAGTGCGCATGGTGACTGTTGTATTCAATCCCGATGCAATTTCTGTGTTTCATCAACACTCTGATAGTCCCCAGATTACAGAATGCCACCAGATGTGTATCGCAAACTACTACTTGTCTTCCAGGGAACGATCAAAGCGTAGACTGTTCGAGACATACCTCCCGTGGATGAATGTGCGCATGCTGACTGTTGTATTCAATCCCGAGGCAATTTATGTGTTTCATCAACACTTTGAAGGACCACAGATTACAGATTGTCTCCAGATGTGCATCGGAAACTACTACTGGTCTTCCAGGGAGCGATCAAAGCGTAGACTGTTTGAGACATTACTCCCATAGAGGAAAGTGCGCATGGTGACTGTTGTATTGAATTCGGATGCAATTTCTGTGTTTCATCAACACTCTGATAGTCCACAGATTACAGAATGCCACCAGATGTGAATCTTAAACTACTACTGGTCTTCCAGGGAACGAACAAAGCGTAGACTGTTTGAGACATTACTGTCATGCAGGAAAGTGCGCTTGGTGACTGTTGTATTCAATTCCGATGCATTCTCTGTGTTTCATCAACACTCTGATAGTCCACAGATTACAGAATGCCACCAGATGTGCATCGGAAACTACTACTGGTCTTCCAGGGAACGATCAAAGCGAAGACTCTTTGAGACATTACTGCCATGGAGGAAAGTGCGCATGGTGACTGTTGTATTCAATCCCGATGCAATTTCTGTGTTTCATCAACACTCTGATAGTCCACAGATTACAGAATGCCACCAGATGTGCATCGCAAACTACTACTGGTCTTCCGGGGAACGATCAAAGCGTACACTGTTCGAGACATACCTCCCGTGGAGGAATGTGCGCATGGTGACTGTTGTATTCAATCCCGATGCAATTTATGTGATTCATCAACAGTCTGATAGTCCACAGATTACAGAATGCCACCAGATGTGCATCGGAAACTAGTACTGGTCTTCCAGGGAACGATCAAAGCGTAGACTGTTTGAGACATTACTCCCAAAGAGGAAATTGCGCATGGTGACTGTTGTATTCAATTCCGATGCAATTTCTGTGTTTCATCAACACTCTGATAGTCCACAGATTAGAGAATGCCACCAGATGTGCATCGGAAACTACTACTGGTCTTCCAGGGAACGATCAAAGCGTAGACTGTTCGAGACATACCTCCCGTGGATGAATGTGCGCATGCTGACTGTTGTATTCAATCCCGAGGCAATTCCTGTGTTTCATCAACACTCTGATAGTCCACAGATTACAGAATGCCACCAGATGTGCATCGCAAACTACTACTGGTCTTCCGGGGAACGATCAAAGCGTACACTGTTCGAGACATTACTCCCATGGAGGAATGTGCGCATGGTGACTTTTGTATTCAATCCCGATGCAATTTCTGTGTTTCATCAACACTCTGATAGTAAACAGATTACAGAATGCCACCAGATGTGCATCGCAAACTACTACTAGTCTTCCAGGGAACGATCAAAGCGTAGACTGTTCGAGACATACCTCCTGTGGAGGAATGTGCGCATGGTGATTGTTGTATTCAATCCCGATGCAATTTATGTGTTTCATCAACACTCTGATAGTCCACAGATTACAGAATGCCACCAGATGTGCATCGGAAACTACTACTGGTCTTCCAGGGAACGGTCAAAGCGTAGACTCTTTGAGACATTACTCCCATAGAGGAAAGTGCGCATGGTGACTGATGTATTCAATTCCGATGCAATTTCTGTGTTTCATCAACACTCTGATAGCCCACAGATTACAGAATGCCACCAGATGTGCATCGGAAACTACTACTGGTCTTCCAGGGAACGATCAAAGCGTAGACTGTTTGAGACATTACTCCCATCGAGGAAAGTGCGCATGGTGACTGTTGTATTCAATCCCGATGCATTTTCTGTGTTTCATCAACACTCTGATAGTCCACAGATTACAGAATGCCACCAGATGTGCATCGGAAATTACTACTTGTCTTCAAGGGAACGATCAAATCGTAGACTGTTTCAGACATTACTCCCATGGAGGAAAGTGCGGATGGTGACTGTTGTATTCAATCCCGATGCAATTTCTGTGTTTCATCAACACTCTGATAGTCCACAGATTACAGAATGCCACCAGATGTGCATCGCAAACTACTACTTGTCTTCCAGGGAACGATCAAAGCGTAGACTGTTCGAGACATACCTCCCGTGGATGAATGTGCGCATGCTGACTGTTGTATTCAATCCCGAGGCAATTTCTGTGTTTCATCAACACTTTGAAGGGCCACAGATTACAGATTGTCTCCAGATGTGCATCGGAAACTACAACTGGTCTTCCAGGGAGCGATCAAAGTATAGACAGTTTGAGACATTACTCCCATAGAGGAAAGTGCGCATGGTGACTGTTGTATTCAATTCCGATGCAATTTCTGTGTTTCATCAACACTCTGATAGTCCACAGATTACAGAATGCCACCAGATGTGCATCTTAAACTACTACTGGTCTTCCAGGGAACGAACAAAGCGTAGACTGTTTGAGACATTACTGTCATGCAGGAAAGTGCGCTTGGTGACTGTTGTATTCAATTCCGATGCATTTTCTGTGTTTCATCAACACTCTGATAGTCCACAGTTTACAGAATGCCACCAGATGTGCATCGCAAACTACTACTGGTCTTCCAGGGAACGATCAAATCGTACACTGTTCGAGACATACCTCCCGTGGAGGAATGTGCGCATGGTGACTGTTGTATTCAATCCCGATGCAATTTATGTGATTCATCAACAGTCTGATAGTCCACAGATTACAGAATGCCACCAGATGTGCATCGGAAACTAGTACTGGTCTTCCAGGGAACGATCAAAGCGTAGACTGTTTGAGACATTACTCCCAAAGAGGAAATTGCGCATGGTGACTGTTGTATTCAATTCCGATGCAATTTCTGTGTTTCATCAACACTCTGATAGTCCACAGATTAGAGAATGCCACCAGATGTGCATCGGAAACTACTACTGGTCTTCAAGGGAACGATCAAAGCGTAGACTGTTTAAGACATTACTCCCTTTCGAGGAAAGTGCGCATGGTGACTGTTGTATTCAATTCCGATGCAATTTCTGTGTTTCATCAACACTCTGATAGTCCACAGATTACAGAATGCCACCAGATGTGCATCGGAAACTACTACGGGTCTTCCTGGGGACGAACAAAGCGTTAGACTGATTGAGAATTACTCCCGTGGAAGAAACTGCGCATGGTGATTCTTGTATTCAATCCCGATTCAATTTCTGTGTTTCATCAACACTCTGATAGACCACAGATTACAGAATGCCACCAGATGTGCATCGGAAACTACTACTGGTCTTGCAGGGAACGATCAAAGCGTAGACTGTTTGAGACATTACTCCCATGGACGAAAGTGCGCATGGTGACTGTTGTATTCAACCCCGTTGCAATATCTGTGTTTCATCAACACTCTGATAGTCCACAGATTACGGAATGCCACCAGATGTGCATCTTAAACTACTACTGGTCTTCCAGTGAACGATCAAAGCGTAGACTGTTTGAGACATTACTGTCATGGAGGAAAGTGCGCATGGTGACTGTTGTATTCAATCCCGATGCATTTTCTGTGTTTCATCAACACTCTGATAGTCCACAGATTACAGAATGCCACCAGATGTGCATCGGAAACTACTACTGGTCTTCCAGGGAACGATCAAAGCGTAGACTGTTTGAGACATTACTGTCATGGAGGAAAGTGCGCATGGTGACTGTTGTATTCAATCCCGATGCATTTTCAGTGTTTCATCAACACTCTGATAGTCCACAGATTACAGAATGCCACCAGATGTGCATCGGAAACTACTACTGGTCTTCCAGGGAACGATCAAAGCGTAGACTGTTTGAGACATTACTCCCATAGAGGAAAGTGCGCATGGTGAATGTTGTATTCAATTCCGATGAAATTTCTGTGTTTCTTCAACACTCTGATAGTCCACAGATTAGAGAATGCCACCAGATGTGCATCGGAAACTACTACTGGTCTTCCAGGGAACGATCAAAGCGTAGACTGTTTCAGACATTACTCCCATAGTGGAACGTGCGCATGGTGATTGTTGTATTCAATCCCGATGCAACTTCTGTGTTTCATCAACACTCTGATAGTCCACAGATTACAGAATGTCACCAGATGTGCATCGGAAACTACTACGGGTCTTCCAGGGAACGATCAAAGCGTAGACTGATTGAGAATTACTCCCGTGGAAGAAACTGCGCATGGTGATTCTTGTATTCAATCCCGATTCAATTTCTGTGTTTCATCAACACTCTGATAGACCACAGATTACAGAATGCCACCAGATGTGCATCGGAGCCTACTACTGGTCTTCCAGGGAACGATCAAAGCGTAGACTGTTTGAGACATTACTCCCATGGACGAAAGTGCGCATGGTGACTGTTGTATTCAACCCCATTGCAATATCTGTGTTTCATCAACACTCTGATAGTCCACAGATTACAGAAAGCCACCAGATGTGCATCTTAAACTACTATTGGTCTTCCAGTGAACGATCAAAGCGTAGACTGTTTGAGACATTACTGTCATGGAGGAAAGTGCGCATGGTGACTGTTGTATTCAATCCCGATGCAATTTCTGTGTTTCATCAACACTCTGATAGTCCAGAGATTACAGAATGCCACCAGATGTGCATCGGAAACTAGTACTGGTCTTCCAGGGAACGATCAAAGCGTAGACTGTTTGAGACATTACTCCCATAGAGGAAAGTGCGCATGGTGACTGTTGTATTCAATTCCGATGCAATTTCTGTGTTTCATCAACACTCTGATAGTCCACAGATTACAGAATGCCACCAGATGTGCATCTTAAACTACTACTGGTCTTCCAGGGAACGATCAAAGCGTAGACTGTTTGAGACATTACTGTCATGGAGGAAAGTGCGCATGGTGACTGTTGTATTCAATCCCGATGCATTTTCTGTGTTTCATCAACACTCTGATAGTCCACAGATTGCAGAATGCCAACAGATGTGCATCGGAAACTACTACTGGTCTTCCAGGGAACGATCAAAGCGTAGACTGTTTGAGACATTACTCCCATAGAGGAAAGTGCTCATGGTGACTGTTGTATTCAATTCCGATGCAATTTCTGTGTTTCATCAACACTCTGATAGTCAACAGATTACAGAATGTAACCAGATGTGCATCTTAAACTACTACTGGTCTTCCAGGGAACGATCAAAGCGTAGACTGTTTGAGACATTACTGTCATGGAGGAAAGTGCGCATGGTGACTGTTGTATTCAATCCCGATGCGTTTTCTGTGTTTCATCAACACTCTGATAGTCCACAGATTACAGAATGCCACCAGATGTGCATCGGAAACTACTACTGGTCTGCCAGGGAACGATCAAAGCGTAGACTGTTTGAGACATTACTCCCATGGAGGAATGTGCGCATGGTGACTGTTGTATTCAATCCCGATGCAATTTCTGTGTTTCATCAACACTCTGATAGTAAACAGATTACAGAATGCCACCAGATGTGCATCGCAAACTACTACTGGTCTTCCAGGGAACGATCAAAGCGTAGACTGTTCGAGACATACCTCCTGTGGAGGAATGTGCGCATGGTGACTGTTGTATTCAATCCTGATGCAATTTATGTGTTTCATCAACACTCTGATAGTCCACAGATTACAGAATGCCACCAGATGTGCATCGGAAACTACTACTGGTCTTCCAGGGAACGATCAAAGCGTAGTCTGTTTCAGACATTACTCCCATGGAGGAAAGTGCGGATGGTGACTGTTGTATTCAATCCCGATGCAATTTCTGTGTTTCATCAATACTCTGATAGTAAACAGATTACAGAATGCCACCAGATGTGCATCGCAAACTACTACTTGTCTTCCAGGGAACGATCAAAGCGTAGACTGTTCGAGGCATACCTCCCGTGGATGAATGTGCGCTTGCTGACAGTTGTATTCAATCCCGAGGCAATTTCTGTGTTTCATCAACACTTTGAAGGACCACAGATTACAGATTGTCTCCAGATGTGCATCGGAAACTACTACTGGTCATCCTGGGAACGATCAAACCGTAGATTGTTTGAGAATTACTCCCATGGAGGAAAGTAGGCATGGTAACAGTTGTATTCAATCCCGATGCAGTTTCTGTGTTTCATCAAAACTTTGAAGGTCCACAGATTACAGAATGAGACCTTATGTGCATCGGAAACTACTACTGGTCTTCCAGGGAACGATCAAAGCGTAGACTGTTTGAGACATTTCTCCCATAGAGGAAAGTGCGCATGGTGACTGTTGTATTCAATCCCGATGCGTTTTCTGTGTTTCATCAACACTCTGATAGTCCACAGATTACAGAATGCCACCAGATGTGCATCGGAAACTACTACTGGTCTGCCAGTGAACGATCAAAGCGTAGACTGTTTGAGACATTACTCCCATGGAGGAAAGTGCGCATGCTGACTGTTGTATTCAATCCCGAGGCAATTTCTGTGTTTCATCAACACTTTGAAGGACCACAGATTACAGATTGTCTCCAGATGTGCATCGGAAACTACTACTGGTCTTCCAGGGAGCGATCAAAGCGTAGACTGTTTGAGACATTACTCCCATAGAGGAAAGTGCGCATGGTGACTGTTGTATTCAATTCCGATGCAATTTCTGTGTTTCATCAACAATCTGATAGTCCACAGATTACAGAATGCCACCAGATGTGCATCTTAAACTACTACTGGTCTTCCAGGGAACGAACAAAGCGTAGACTGTTTGAGACATTACTGTCATGCAGGAAAGTGCGCTTGGTGACTGTTGTATTCAATTCCGATGCATTTTCTGTGTTTCGTCAACTCTCTGATAGTCCACAGATTACAGAATGCCACCAGATGTGCATCGGAAACTACTACTGGTCTTCCAGGGAACGATCAAAGCGAAGACTATTTGAGACATTACTGCCATGGAGGAAAGTGCGCATGGTGACTGTTGTATTCAATCCCGATGCAATTTCTGTGTTTCATCAACACTCTGATAGTCCACAGATTACAGAATGCCACCAGATGTGCATCGCAAACTACTACTGGTCTTCCAGGGAACGATCAAAGCGTACACTGTTCGAGACATACCTCCCGTGGAGGAATGTGCGCATGGTGACTGTTGTATTCAATCCCGATGCAATTTATGTGATTCATCAACAGTCTGATAGTCCACAGATTACAGAATGCCACCAGATGTGCATCGGAAACTAGTACTGGTCTTCCAGGGAACGATCAAAGCGTAGACTGTTTGAGACATTACTCCCAAAGAGGAAATTGCGCATGGTGACTGTTGTATTCAATTCCGATGCAATTTCTGTGTTTCATCAACACTCTGATAGTCCACAGATTAGAGAATGCCACCAGATGTGCATCGGAAACTACTACTGGTCTTCAAGGGAACGATCAAAGCGTAGACTGATTAAGACATTACTCCCTTTCGAGGAAAGTGCGCATGGTGACTGTTGTATTCAATTCCGATGCAATTTCTGTGTTTCATCAACACTCTGATAGTCCACAGATTACAGAATGCCACCAGATGTGCATCGGAAATTACTACTGGTCTGCAAGGGAACGATCAAATCGTAGACTGTTTCAGACATTACTCCCATGGAGGAAAGTGCAGATGGTGACTGTTGTATTCAATCCCGATGCAATTTCTGTGTTTCATCAACACTCTGATAGTCCACAGATTACAGAATGCCACCAGATGTGCATCGCAAACTACTACTTGTCCTCCAGGAAACGATCAAAGCGTAGACTGTTCGAGACATACCTCCCGTGGATGAATGTGCGCATGGTGAGTGTTGTATTCAATCGCAATTCAATTTCTGTGTTTCATCAACACTCTGATAGACCACAGATTACAGAATGCCACCAGATGTGCATCGGAAACTACTACTGGTCTTGCAGGGAACGATCAAAGCGTAGACTGTTTGAGACAATACTCCCATGGACGAAAGTGCGCATGGTGACTGTTGTATTCAACCCCGTTGCAATATCTGTGTTTCATCAACACTCTGATAGTCCACAGATTACAGAATGCCACCAGATGTGCATCTTAAACTACTACTGGTCTTCCAGGGAACGATCAAAGCGTAGTCTGTTTGAGACATTACTGTCATGGAGGAAAGTGCGCATGGTGACTGTTGTATTCAATCCCGATGCATTTTCAGTGTTTCATCAACACTCTGATAGTCCACAGATTACAGAATGCCACCAGATGTGCATCGGAAACTACTACTGGTCTTCCAGGGAACGATCAAAGCGTAGACTGTTTCAGACATTACTCCCATAGAGGAAAGTGCGCATGGTGATTGTTGTATTCAATCCCGATGCAACTTCTGTGTTTCATCAACACTCTGATAGTCCACAGATTACAGAATGTCACCAGATGTGCATCGGAAACTACTACGGGTCTTCCAGGGAACGATCAAAGCGTAGACTGATTGAGAATTACTCCCGTGGAAGAAACTGCGCATGGTGATTCTTGTATTCAATCCCGATTCAATTTCTGTGTTTCATCAACACTCTGATAGACCACAGATTACAGAATGCCACCAGATGTGCATTGAAGCCTACTACTGGTCTTCCAGGGAACGATCAAAGCGTAGACTGTTTGAGACATTACTCCCATGGACGAAAGTGCGCATGGTGACTGTTGTATTCAACCCCGTTGCAATATCTGTGTTTCATCAACACTCTGATAGTCCACAGATTACAGAATGCCACCAGATGTGCATCTTAAACTACTATTGGTCTTCCAGTGAACGATCAAAGCGTAGACTGTTTGAGACATTACTGTCATGGAGGAAAGTGCGCATGGTGACTGTTGTATTCAATCCCGATGCAATTTCTGTGTTTCATCAACACTCTGATAGTCCACAGATTACAGAATGCCACCAGATGTGCATCGGAAACTAGTACTGGTCTTCCAGGGAACGATCAAAGCGTAGACTGTTTGAGACATTACTCCCATAGAGGAAAGTGCGCATGGTGACTGTTGTATTAAATTCCGATGCAATTTCTGTGTTTCATCAACACTCTGATAGTCCACAGATTACAGAATGCCACCAGATGTGCATCTTAAACTACTACTGGTCTTCCAGGGAACGATCAAAGCGTAGACTGTTTGAGACATTACTGTCATGGAGGAAAGTGCGCATGGTGACTGTTGTATTCAATCCCGATGCATTTTCTGTGTTTCATCAACACTCTGATAGTCCACAGATTGCAGAATGCCAACAGATGTGCATCGGAAACTACTACTGGTCTTGCAGGGAACGATCAAAGCGTAGACTGTTTGAGACATTACTCCCATGGACGAAAGTGCGCATGGTGACTGTTGTATTCAACCCCGTTGCAATATCTGTGTTTCATCAACACTCTGATAGTCCACAGATTACAGAATGCCACCAGATGTGCATCTTAAACTACTACTGGTCTTCCAGTGAACGATCAAAGCGTAGACTGTTTGAGACATTACTGTCATGGAGGAAAGTGCGCATGGTGACTGTTGTATTCAATCCCGATGCATTTTCTGTGTTTCATCAACACTCTGATATTCCACAGATTACAGAATGCCACCAGATGTGCATCGGAAACTACTACTGGTCTTCCAGGGAACGATCAAAGCGTAGACTGTTTGAGACATTACTGTCATGGAGGAAAGTGCGCATGGTGACTGTTGTATTCAATCCCGATGCATTTTCAGTGTTTCATCAACACTCTGATAGTCCACAGATTACAGAATGCCACCAGATGTGCATCGGAAAATACTACTGGTCTTGCAGGGAACGAACAAAGCGTAGACTGTTTGAGACATTACTCCCATGGACGAAAGTGCGCATGGTGACTGTTGTATTCAACCCCGTTGCAATATCTGTGTTTCATCAACACTCTGATAGTCCACAGATTACGGAATGCCACCAGATGTGCATCTTAAACTACTACTGGTCTTCCAGTGAACGATAAAAGCGTAGACTGTTTGAGACATTACTGTCATGGAGGAAAGTGCGCATGGTGACTGTTGTATTCAATCCCGATGCATTTTCTGTGTTTCATCAACACTCTGATAGTCCACAGATTACAGAATGCCACCAGATGTGCATCGGAAACTACTACTGGTCTTCCAGGGAACGATCAAAGCGTAGACTGTTTGAGACATTACTGTCATGGAGGAAAGTGCGCATGGTGACTGTTGTATTCAATCCCGATGCATTTTCAGTGTTTCATCAACACTCTGATAGTCCACAGATTACAGAATGCCACCAGATGTGCATCGGAAACTACTACTGGTCTTCCAGGGAACGATCAAAGCGTAGACTGTTTGAGACATTACTCCCATAGAGGAAAGTGCGCATGGTGAATGTTGTATTCAATTCCGATGCAATTTCTGTGTTTCTTTAACACTCTGATAGTCCACAGATTAGAGAATGCCACCAGATGTGCATCGGAAACTACTACTGGTCTTCCAGGGAACGATCAAAGCGTAGACTGTTTCAGACATTACTCCCATAGTGGAACGTGCGCATGGTGATTGTTGTATTCAATCCCGATGCAACTTCTGTGTTTCATCAACATTCTGATAGTCCACAGATTACAGAATGTCACCAGATGTGCATCGGAAACTACTATGGGTCTTCCAGGGAACGATCAAAGCGTAGACTGATTGAGAATTACTCCTGTGGAAGAAACTGCGCATGGTGATTCTTGTATTCAATCCCGATTCAATTTCTGTGTTTCATCAACACTCTGATAGACCACAGATTACAGAATGCCACCAGATGTGCATCGGAGCCTACTACTGGTCTTCCAGGGAACGATCAAAGCGTAGACTGTTTGAGACATTACTCCCATGGACGAAAGTGCGCATGGTGACTGTTGTATTCAACCCCGTTGCAATATCTGTGTTTCATCAACACTCTGATAGTCCACAGATTACAGAATGCCACCAGATGTGCATCTTAAACTACTATTGGTCTTCCAGTGAACGATCAAAGCGTAGACTGTTTGAGACATTACTGTCATGGAGGAAAGTGCGCATGGTGACTGTTGTATTCAATCCCGATGCAATTTCTGTGTTTCATCAACACTCTGATAGTCCAGAGATTACAGAATGCCACCAGATGTGCATCGGAAACTACTACTGGTCTTCCAGGGAACGATCAAAGCGTAGACTGTTTGAGACATTACTCCCATAGAGGAAAGTGCGCATGGTGACTGTTGTATTCAATTCCGATGCAATTTCTGTGTTTCATCAACACTCTGATAGTCCACAGATTACAGAATGCCACCAGATGTGCATCTTAAACTACTACTGGTCTTCCAGGGAACGATCAAAGCGTAGACAGTTTGAGACATTACTGTCATGGAGGAAAGTGCGCATGGTGAATGTTGTATTCAATCCCGATGCATTTTCTGTGTTTCATCAACACTCTGATAGTCCACAGATTGCAGAATGCCAACAGATGTGCATCGGAAACTACTACTGGTCTTCCAGGGAACGATCAAAGCGTAGACTGTTTGAGACATTACTCCCATAGAGGAAAGTGCTCATGGTGACTGTTGTATTCAATTCCGATGCAATTTCTGTGTTTCATCAACACTCTGATAGTCAACAGATTACAGAATGTAACCAGATGTGCATCTTAAACTACTACTGGTCTTCCAGGGAACGATCAAAGCGTAGACTGTTTGAGACATTACTGTCATGGAGGAAAGTGCGCATGGTGACTGTTGTATTCAATCCCGATGCGTTTTCTGTGTTTCATCAACACTCTGATAGTCCACAGATTACAGAATGCCACCAGATGTGCATCGGAAACTACTACTGGTCTGCCAGGGAACGATCAAAGCGTAGACTGTTTGAGACATTACTCTTATGGAGGAATGTGCGCATGGTGACTGTTGTATTCAATCCCGATGCAATTTCTGTGTTTCATCAACACTCTGATAGTAAACAGATTACAGAATGCCACCAGATGTGCATCGCAAACTACTACTGGTCTTCCAGGGAACGATCAAAGCGTAGACTGTTCGAGACATACCTCCTGTGGAGGAATGTGCGCATGGTGACTGTTGTATTCAATCCTGATGCAATTTATGTGTTTCATCAACACTCTGATAGTCCACAGATTACAGAATGCCACCAGATGTGCATCGGAAACTACTACTGGTCTTCCAGGGAACGATCAAAGCGTAGACTGTTTCAGACATTACTCCCATGGAGGAAAGTGCGGATGGTGACTGTTGTATTCAATCCCGATGCAATTTCTGTGTTTCATCAATACTCTGATAGTCCACAGATTACAGAATGCCACCAGATGTGCATCGCAAACTACTACTTGTCTTCCAGGGAACGATCAAAGCGTAGACTGTTCGAGGCATACCTCCCGTGGATGAATGTGCGCTTGCTGACTGTTGTATTCAATCCCGAGGCAATTTCTGTGTTTCATCAACACTTTGAAGGACCACAGATTACAGATTGTCTCCAGATGTGCATCGGAAACTACTACTGGTCATCCTGGGAACGATCAAACCGTAGATTGTTTGAGAATTACTCCCATGGAGGAAAGTAGGCATGGTAACAGTTGTATTCAATCCCGATGCAGTTTCTGTGTTTCATCAAAACTTTGAAGGTCCACAGATTACAGAATGAGACCTTATATGCATCGGAAACTACTACTGGTCTTCCAGGGAACGATCAAAGCGTAGACTGTTTGAGACATTTCTCCCATAGAGGAAAGTGCGCATGGTGACTGTTGTATTCAATCCCGATGCGTTTTCTGTGTTTCATCAACACTCTGATAGTCCACAGATTACAGAATGCCACCAGATGTGCATCGGAAACTACTACTGGTCTGCCAGTGAACGATCAAAGCGTAGACTGTTTGAGACATTACTCCCATGGAGGAAAGTGCGCATGCTGACTGTTGTATTCAATCCCGAGGCAATTTCTGTGTTTCATCAACACTTTGAAGGACCACAGATTACAGATTGTCTCCAGATGTGCATCGGAAACTACTACTGGTCTTCCAGGGAGCGATCAAAGCGTAGACTGTTTGAGACATTACTCCCATAGAGGAAAGTGCGCATGGTGACTGTTGTATTCAATTCCGATGCAATTTCTGTGTTTCATCAACAATCTGATAGTCCACAGATTACAGAATGCCACCAGATGTGCATCTTAAACTACTACTGGTCTTCCAGGGAACGAACAAAGCGTAGACTGTTTGAGACATTACTGTCATGCAGGAAAGTGCGCTTGGTGACTGTTGTATTCAATTCCGATGCATTTTCTGTGTTTCATCAACACTCTGATAGTCCACAGATTACAGAATGCCACCAGATGTGCATCGGAAACTACTACTGGTCTTCCAGGGAACGATCAAAGCGAAGACTATTTGAGACATTACTGCCATGGAGGAAAGTGCGCATGGTGACTGTTGTATTCAATCCCGATGCAATTTCTGTGTTTCATCAACACTCTGATAGTCCACAGATTACAGAATGCCACCAGATGTGCATCGCAAACTACTACTGGTCTTCCAGGGAACGATCAAAGCGTACACTGTTCGAGACATACCTCCCGTGGAGGAATGTGCGCATGGTGACTGTTGTATTCAATCCCGATGCAATTTATGTGATTCATCAACAGTCTGATAGTCCACAGATTACAGAATGCCACCAGATGTGCATCGGAAACTAGTACTGGTCTTCCAGGGAACGATCAAAGCGTAGACTGTTTGAGACATTACTCCCAAAGAGGAAATTGCGCATGGTGACTGTTGTATTCAATTCCGATGCAATTTCTGTGTTTCATCAACACTCTGATAGTCCACAGATTAGAGAATGCCACCAGATGTGCATCGGAAACTACTACTGGTCTTCAAGGGAACGATCAAAGCGTAGACTGATTAAGACATTACTCCCTTTCGAGGAAAGTGCGCATGGTGACTGTTGTATTCAATTCCGATGCAATTTCTGTGTTTCATCAACACTCTGATAGTCCACAGATTACAGAATGCCACCAGATGTGCATCGCAAACTACAACTTGTCTTCCAGGAAACGATCAAAGCGTAGACTGTTCGAGACATACCTCCCGTGGATGAATGTGCGCATGGTGAGTGTTGTATTCAATCGCAATTCAATTTCTGTGTTTCATCAACACTCTGATAGTCCACAGATTACAGAATGCCACCGGATGTGCATCGGAAACTAATACTGGTCTTCCAGGGAACGATTAAAGCGTAGACTGTTTCAGACATTACTCCCATAGAGGAAAGTGCGCATGGTGACTGTTGTATTCAATCCCGATGCAACTTCTGTGTTTCATCAACACTCTGATAGTCCACAGATTACAGAATGTCACCAGATGTGCATCGGAAACTACTACGGGTCTTCCTGGGGACGATCAAAGCGTTAGACTGATTGAGAATTACTCCCGTGGAAGAAACTGCGCTTGGTGATTCTTGTATTCAATCCCGATTCAATTTCTGTGTTTCATCAACACTCTGATAGACCACAGATTACAGAATGCCACCAGATGTGCATCGGAAACTACTACTGGTCTTGCAGGGAACGATCAAAGCGTAGACTGTTTGAGACAATACTCCCATGGACGAAAGTGCGCATGGTGACTGTTGTATTCAACCCCGTTGCAATATCTGTGTTTCATCAACACTCTGATAGTCCACAGATTACAGAATGCCACCAGATGTGCATCTTAAACTACTACTGGTCTTCCAGTGAACGATCAAAGCGTAGACTGTTTGAGACATTACTGTCATGGAGGAAAGTGCACATGGTGCCTGTTGTATTCAATCCCGATGCATTTTCTGTGTTTCATCATCACTCTGATAGTCCACAGATTACAGAATGCCACCAGATGTGCATCGGAAACTACCACTGGTCTTCCAGGGAACGATCAAAGCGTAGACTGTTTGAGACATTACTGTCATGGAGGAAAGTGCGCATGGTGACTGTTGTATTCAATCCCGATGCATTTTCAGTGTTTCATCAACACTCTGATAGTCCACAGATTACAGAATGCCACCAGATGTGCATCGGAAACTACTAATGGTCTTCCAGGGAACGATCAAAGCGTAGACTGTTTGAGACATTACTCCCATAGAGGAAAGTGCGCATTGTGATTGTTGTATTCAATTCCGATGCAATTTCTGTGTTTCTTCAACACTCTGATAGTCCACAGATTACAGAATGCCACCAGATGTGCATCGGAAACTACTACTGGTCTTCCAGGGAACGATCAAAGCGTAGACTGTTTCAGACATTACTCCCATAGAGGAAAGTGCGCATGGTGATTGTTGTATTCAACCCCGTTGCAATATCTGTGTTTCATCAACACTCTGATAGTCCACAGATTACAGAATGCCACCAGATGTGCATCGAAGCCTACTACTGGTCTTCCAGGGAACGATCAAAGCGTAGACTGTTTGAGACATTACTCCCATGGACGAAAGTGCGCATGGTGACTGTTGTATTCAACCCCGTTGCAATATCTGTGTTTCATCAACACTCTGATAGTCCACAGATTACAGAATGCCACCAGATGTGCATCTTAAACTACTATTGGTCTTCCAGTGAACGATCAAAGCGTAGACTGTTTGAGACATTACTGTCATGTAGGAAAGTGCGCATGGTGACTGTTGTATTCAATCCCGATGCAATTTCTGTGTTTCATCAACACTCTGATAGTCCACAGATTACAGAATGCCACCAGATGTGCATCGGAAACTAGTACTGGTCTTCCAGGGAACGATCAAAGCGTAGACTGTTTGAGACATTACTCCCATAGAGGAAAGTGCGCACGGTGACTGTTGTATTCAATTCCGATGCAATTTCTGTGTTTCATCAACACTCTGATAGTCCACAGATTACAGAATGCCACCAGATGTGCATCTTAAACTACTACTGGTCTTCCAGGGAACGATCAAAGCGTAGACTGTTTGAGACATTACTGTCATGGAGGAAAGTGCGCATGGTGACTGTTGTATTCAATCCCGATGCATTTTCTGTGTTTCATCAACACTCTGATAGTCCACAGATTGCAGAATGCCAACAGATGTGCATCGGAAACTACTACTGGTCTTCCAGGGAACGATCAAAGCGTAGACTGTTTGAGACATTACTCCCATAGAGGAAAGTGCGCATGGTGACTGTTGCATTCAATTCCGATGCAATTTCTGTGTTTCATCAACACTCTGATAGTCAACAGATTACAGAATGTAACCAGATGTGCATCTTAAACTACTACTGGTCTTCCAGGGAACGATCAAAGCGTAGACTGTTTGAGACATTACTGTCATGGAGGAAAGTGCGCATGGTGACTGTTGTATTCAATCCCGATGCGTTTTCTGTGTTTCATCAACACTCTGATAGTCCACAGATTACAGAATGCCACCAGATGTGCATCGGAAACTACTACTGGTCTGCCAGGGAACGATCAAAGCGTAGACTGTTTGAGACATTACTCCCATGGAGGAATGTGCGCATGGTGACTGTTGTATTCAATCCCGATGCAATTTCTGTGTTTCATCAACACTCTGATAGTAAACAGATTACAGAATGCCACCAGATGTGCATCGCAAACTACTACTGGTCTTCCAGGGAACGATCAAAGCGTAGACTGTTCGAGACATACCTCCTGTGGAGGAATGTGCGCATGGTGACTGTTGTATTCAATCCCGATGCAATCTATGTGTTTCATCAACACTCTGATAGTCCACAGATTACAGAATGCCACCAGATGTGCATCGGAAACTAATACTGGTCTTCCAGGGAACGATCAAAGCGTAGACTGTTTCAGACATTACTCCCATGGAGGAAAGTGCGGATGGTGACTGTTGTATTCAATCCCGATGCAATTTCTGTGTTTCATCAACACTCTCATAGTCCACAGATTACAGAATGCCACCAGATGTGCATCGCAAACTACTACTTGTCTTACAGGTCACGATCAAAGCGTAGACTGTTCGAGACATACCTCCCGTGGATGAATGTGCGCATGCTGATTGTTGTATTCAATCCCGAGGCAATTTCTGTGTTTCATCAACACTTTGAAGGACCACAGATTACAGATTGTCTCCAGATGTGCATCGGAAACTACTACTGGTCTTCCTGGGAACGATCAAACCGTAGATTGTTTGAGAATTACTCCCATGGAGGAAAGTAGGCATGGTAACTGTTGTATTCAATCCCGATGCAGTTTCTGTGTTTCATCAAAACTTTGAAGGTCCACAGATTACAGAATGAGACCTTATGTGCATCGGAAACTACTACTGGTCTGCCAGTGAACGATCAAAGCGTAGACTGTTTGAGACATTACTCCCATGGAGGAATGCGCGCATGGTGACTGTTGTATTCAATCCCGATGCAATTTATGTGTTTCATCAACACTCTGATAGTCCACAGATTACAGAATGCCACCAGATGTGCATCGGAAACTACTACTAGTCTTCCAGGGAACGATCAAAGCGTAGACTCTTTGAGACATTACTCCCATAGAGGAAAGTGCGCATGGTGACTGATGTATTCAATTCCGATACAATTTCTGTGTTTCATCAACACTCTGATAGCCCACAGATTACAGAATGCCACCGGATGTGCATCGGAAACTACTACTGGTCTTCCAGGGAACGATCAAAGCGTAGACTGTTTGAGACATTACTCCCATCGAGGAAAGTGCGCATGGTGACTGTTGTATTCGATCCCGATGCATTTTCTGTGTTTCATCAACACTCTGATAGTCCACAGATTACAGAATGCCACCAGATGTGCATCGGAAATTACTACGTGTCTTCAAGGGAACGATCAAATCGTAGACTGTTTCAGACATTACTCCCATGGAGGAAAGTGCGGATGGTGACTGTTGTATTCAATCCCGATGCAATTTCTGTGTTTCATCAACACTCTGATAGTCCACAGATTACAGAATGCCACCAGATGTGCATCGCAAACTACTACTTGTCTTCCAGGGAACGATCAAAGCGTAGACTGTTCGAGACATACCTCCCGTGGATGAATGTGCGCATGCTGACTGTTGTATACAATCCCGAGGCAATTTCTGTGTTTCATCAACACTTTGAAGGACCACAGATTACAGATTGTCTCCAGATGTGCATCGGAAACTACTACTAGTCTTCCTGGGAACGATTAAACCGTAGATTGTTTGAGAATTACTCCCATGGAGGAAAGTAGGCATGGTAACTGTTGTATTCAATCCCGATGCAGTTTCTGTGTTTCATCAAAACTTTGAAGGTCCACAGATTACAGAATGAGACCTTATGTGCATCGGAAACTACTACTGGTCTTCCAGGGAGCGATCAAAGCGTAGACTGTTTGAGACATTACTCCCATAGAGGAAAGTGCGCATGGTGACTGTTGTATTCAATTCCGATGCAATTTCTGTGTTTCATCAACACTCTGATAGTCCACAGATTACAGAATGCCACCAGATGTGCATCTTAAACTACTACTGGTCTTCCAGGGAACGAACAAAGCGTAGACTGTTTGAGACATTACTGTCATGCAGGAAAGTGCGCTTGGTGACTGTTGTATTCAATTCCGATGCATTTTCTGTGTTTCATCAACACTCCGATAGTCCACTGATTACAGAATGCCACCAGATGTGCATCGGAAACTACTACTGGTCTTCCAGGGAACGATCAAAGCGAAGACTGTTTGAGACATTACTGCCATGGAGGAAAGTGCGCATGGTGACTGTTGTATTCAATCCCGATGCAATTTCTGTGTTTCATCAACACTCTGATAGTCCACAGATTACAGAATGCCACCAGATGTGCATCGCAAACTACTACTGGTCTTCCAGGGAACGATCAAAGCGTACACTGTTCGAGACATACCTCCTGTGGAGGAATGTGCGCATGGTGACTGTTGTATTCAATCCCGATGCAATTTATGTGATTCATCAACAATCTGATAGTCCACAGATTACAGAATGCCACCAGATGTGCATCGGAAACTAGTACTGGTCTTCCAGGGAACGATCAAAGCGTAGACTGTGTGAGACATTACTCCCAAAGAGGAAATTGCGCATGGTGACTGTTGTATTCAATTCCGATGCAATTTCTGTGTTTCATCAACACTCTGATAGTCCACAGATTAGAGAATGCCACCAGATGTGCATCGGAAACTACTACTGGTCTTCAAGGGAACGATCAAAGCGTAGACTGTTTAAGACATTACTCCCTTTCGAGGAAAGTGCGCATGGTGACTGTTGTATTCAATTCCGATGCAATTTCTGTGTTTCATCAACACTCTGATAGTCCACAGGTTACAGAATGCCACCAGATGTGCATCTTAAACTACTACTGGTCTTCCAGGGAACGATCAAAGCGTAGACTGTTTGAGACATTACTGTCATGGAGGAAAGTGCGCATGGTGACTGTTGTATTCAATCCCGATGCGTTTTCTGTGTTTCATCAACACTCTGATAATCCACAGATTACAGAATGCCACCAGATGTGCATCGGAAACTACTACTGGTCTGCCAGGGAACGATCAAAGCGTAGACTGTTTGAGACATTACTCCCATGGAGGAAAGTGCGCATGGTGACTGTTGTATTCAATCCCGATGCAATTTCTGTGTTTCATCAACACTCTGATAGTAAACAGATTACAGAATGCCACCAGATGTGCATCGCAAACTACTACTGGTCTTCCAGGGAACGATCAAAGCGTAGACTGTTCGAGACATACCTCCTGTGGAGGAATTTGCGCAAGGTGACTGTCGTATTCAATCCCGATGCAATTTATGTGTTTCATCAACACTCTGATAGTCCACAGATTACAGAATGCCACCAGATGTGCATCGGAAACTACTACTGGTCTTCCAGGGAACCAACAAAGCGTAGACTGTTTGAGACATTACTCCCATAGAGGAAAGTGCGCATGGTGACTGTTGTATTCAATTCCGATGCAATTTCTGTGTTTCATCAACACTCTGATAGTCCACAGATTACAGAATGCCACCAGATGTGCATCGGAAACTACTACTGGTCTTTCAGGGAACGATCAAAGCGTAGACTGTTTGAGACATTACTCCCATCGAGGAAAGTGCGCATGGTGACTGTTGTATTCAATCCCGATGCATTTTCTGTGTTTCATTAACACTCTGATAGTCCACAGATTACAGAATGCCACCAGATGTGTATCGCAAACTCCTACTTGTCTTCCAGGGAACGATCAAAGCGTAGACTGTTCGAGACATACCTCCCGTTGATGAATGTGCGCATGCTGACTGTTGTATTCAATCCCGAGGCAATTTCTGTGTTTCATCAACACTTTGAAGGTCCACAGATTACAGATTGTCTCCAGATGTGCATCGGAAATTACTACTGGTCTTCCTGGGAACGATCAAACCGTAGATTGTTTGAGAATTACTCCCATGGAGGAAAGTAGGCATGGTAACTGTTGTATTCAATCCCGATGCAGTTTCTGTGTTTCATCAAAACTTTGAAGGTCCACAGATTACAGAATGAGACCTTATGTGCATCGGAAACTACTACTGGTCTTCCAGGGAACGATCAAAGCGTAGACTGTTTGAGACATTACTCCCATAGAGGAAAGTGCGCATGGTGACCGTTGTATTCAATTCCGATGCAATTTCTGTGTTTCATCAACACTCTGATAGTCCACAGATTACAGAATGCCACCAGATGTGCATCTTAAACTACTACTGGTCTTCCAGGGAACGAACAAAGCGTAGACTATTTGAGACATTACTGTCATGGAGGAAAGTGCGCATGGTGACTGTTGTATTCAATCCCGATGCATTTTCTGTGTTTCATCAACACTCTGATAGTCCACAGATTACACAATGCCACCAGATGTGCATCGGAAACTACTACTGGTCTTCCAGGGAACGATCAAATCGTAGACTGTTTGAGACATTACTCCCATGGAGGAAAGTGCGCATGGTGACTGTTGTATTCAATCCCGATGCAATTTCTGTGTTTCATCAACACTCTGATAGTCCACAGATTACAGAATGCCACCAGATGTGCATCGCAAACTACTACTGGTCTTCCAGGGAACGATCAAAGCGTACACTGTCGAGACATACCTCCCGTGGAGGAATGTGCGCATGGTGACTGTTGTATTCAATCCCGATGCAATTTATGTGATTCATCAACACTCTGATAGTCCACAGATTACAGAATGCCACCAGATGTGCATCGGAAACTACTACTGGTCTTCCAGGGAACGATCAAAGCGTAGACTGTTTGAGACATTACTCGCATAGAGGAAAGTGCGCATGGTGACCGTTGTATTCAATTCCGATGCAATTTCTGTGTTTCATCAACACTCTGATAGTCCACAGATTAGAGAATGCCACCAGATGTGCATCGGAAACTACTACTGGTCTTCCAGGGAACGATCAAAGCGTAGACTGTTTAAGACATTACTCCCTTTCGAGGAAAGTGCGCATGGTGACTGTTGTATTCAATCCCGATGCATTTTCTGTGTTTCATCAACACTCTGATAGTCCACAGATTACAGAATGCCACCAGATGTGCATCGGAAATTACTACTGGTCTTCAAGGGAACGATCAAATCGTAGACTGTTTCAGACATTACTCCCATGGAGGAAAGTGCGGATGGTGAGTGTTGTATTCAATCCCGATGCAATTTCTGTGTTTCATCAACACTCTGATAGTCCACAGATTACAGAATGCCACCAGATGTGCATCGCAAACTACTACTTGTCTTGCAGGAAACGATCAAAGCGTAGACTGTTCGAGACATACCTCCCGTGGATGAAAGTGCGCATGGTGAGTGTTGTATTCAATCGCGATGCAATTTCTGTGTTTCATCAACACTCTGATAGTCCACAGATTACAGAATGCCACCAGATGTGCATCTTAAACTACTACTGGTCTTCCAGGGAACGATCAAAGCGTAGACTGTTTGAGACATTACTGTCATGGAGGAAAGTGCGCATGGTGACTGTTGTATTCAATCCCGATACGTTTTCTGTGTTTCATCAACACTCTGATAGTCCACAGATTACAGAATGCCACCAGATGTGCATCGGAAACTACTACTGGTCTGCCAGGGAACGATCAAAGCGTAGACTGTTTGAGACATTACTCCCATGGAGGAAAGTGCGCATGGTGACTGTTGTATTCAATCGCGATGCAATTTCTGTGTTTCATCAACACTCTGATAGTAAACAGATTACAGAATGCCACCAGATGTGCATCGCAAACTACAACTGGTCTTCCAGGGAACGATCAGAGCGTAGACTGTTCGAGACATACCTCCTGTGGATGAATGTGCGCATGCTGACTGTTGTATTCAATCCCGAGGCAATTTCTGTGTTTCATCAACACTTTGAAGGTCAACAGATTACAGATTGTCTCCAGATGTGCATCGGAAACTACTACTGGTCTTCCTGGGAACGATCAAACCGTAGATTGTTTGAGAATTACTCCCATGGAGGAAAGTAGGCATGGTAAATGTTGTATTCAATCCCGATGCAGTTTCTGTGTTCATCAAAACTTTGAAGGTCCACAGATTACAGAATGAGACCTTATGTGCATCGGAAACTACTACTGATCTTCCAGGGAACGATCAAAGCGTAGACTGTTTGAGACATTACTCCCATAGAGGAAAGTGCGCATGGTGACCGTTGTATTCAATTCCGATGCAATTTCTGTGTTTCATCAACACTCTGATAGTCCACAGATTACAGAATGCCACCAGATGTGCATCTTAAACTACTACTGGTCTACCAGGGAACGAACAAAGCGTAGACTGTTTGAGACATTACTGTCATGGAGGAAAGTGCGCATGGTGACTGTTGTATTCAATCCCGATGCATTTTCTGTGTTTCATCAACACTCTGATAGTCCACAGATTACACAATGCCACCAGATGTGCATCGGAAACTACTACTGGTCTTCCAGATAACGATCAAAGCGTAGACTGTTTGAGACATTACTCCCATGGAGGAAAGTGCGCATGGTGACTGTTGTATTCAATTCCGATGCAATTTCTGTGTTTCATCAACACTCTGATAGTCCACAGATTACAGAATGCCACCAGATGTGCATCGGAAACTACTACTGGTCTTTCAGGGAACGATCAAAGCGTAGACTGTTTGAGACATTACTCCCATCGAGGAAAGTGCGCATGGTGACTGTTGTATTCAATCCCGATGCATTTTCTGTGTTTCATCAACACTCTGATAGTCCACAGATTACAGAATGCCACCAGATGTGTATCGCAAACTCCTACTTGTCTTCCAGGGAACGATCAAAGCGTAGACTGTTCGAGACATACCTCCCGTGGATGAATGTGCGCATGCTGACTGTTGTATTCAATCCCGAGGCAATTTCTGTGTTTCATCAACACTTTGAAGGTCCACAGATTACAGATTGTCTCCAGATGTGCATCGGAAATTACTACTTGTCTTCCTGGGAACGATCAAACCGTAGATTGTTTGAGAATTACTCCCATGGAGGAAAGTAGGCATGGTAACTGTTGTATTCAATCCCGATGCGGTTTCTGTGTTTCATCAAAACTTTGAAGGTCCACAGATTACAGAATGAGACCTTATGTGCATCGGAAACTACTACTGGTCTTCCAGGGAACGATCAAAGCGTAGACTGTTTGAGACATTACTCCCATAGAGGAAAGTGCGCATGGTGACCGTTGTATTCAATTCCGATGCAATTTCTGTGTTTCATCAACACTCTGATAGTCCACAGATTACAGAATGCCACCAGATGTGCATCTTAAACTACTACTGGTCTTCCAGGGAACGAACAAAGCGTAGACTGTTTGAGACATTACTGTCATGGAGGAAAGTGCGCATGGTGACTGTTGTATTCAATCCCGATGCATTTTCTGTGTTTCATCAACACTCTGATAGTACACAGATTACACAATGCCACCAGATGTGCATCGGAAACTACTACTGGTCTTCCAGGGAACGATCAAAGCGTAGACTGTTTGAGACATTACTCCCATGGAGGAAAGTGCGCATGGTGACTGTTGTATTCAACCCCGATGCAATTTCTGTGTTTCATCAACACTCTGAGGGTCCACAGATTACAGAATGCCACCAGATGTGCATCGCAAACTACTACTGGTCTTCCAGGGAACGATCAAAGCGTACACTGTCGAGACATACCTCCCGTGGAGGAATGTGCGCATGGTGACTGTTGTATTCAATCCCGATGCAATTTATGTGATTCATGAACACTCTGATAGTCCACAGATTACAGAATGCCACCAGATGTGCATCGGAAACTACTACTGGTCTTCCAGGGAACGATCAAAGCGTAGACTGTTTGAGACATTACTCGCATACAGGAAAGTGCGCATGGTGACTGTTGTATTCAATTCCGATGCAATTTCTGTGTTTCATCAACACTCTGATAGTCCACAGATTAGAGAATGCCACCAGATGTGCATCGGAAACTACTACTGGTCTTCCAGGGAACGATCAAAGCGTAGACTGTTTAAGACATTACTCCCTTTCGAGGAAAGTGCGCATGGTGACTGTTGTATTCAATCCCGATGCATTTTCTGTGTTCCATCAACACTCTGATAGTCCACAGATTACAGAATGCCACCAGATGTGCATCGGAAATTACTACTGGTCTTCAAGGGAACGATCAAATCGTAGACTGTTTCAGACATTACTCCCATAGAGGAAAGTGCGCATGGTGACTGTTGTATTCAATCCCGATGCGTTTTCTGTGTTTCATCAACACTCTGATAGTCCACAGATTACAGAATGCCACCAGATGTGCATCGGAAACTACTACGGGTCTTCCAGGGAACGATCAAAGCGTACACTGATTGAGAATTACTCCCGTGGCAGAAACTGCGCTTGGTGATTCTTGTATTCAATCCCGATTCAATTTCTGTGTTTCATCAACACTCTGATAGACCACAGACTGCAGAATGCCTCCAGATGTGCATCGGAAACTACTCCTGGTCTTCCAGGGAACGATCAAAGCGTAGACTGTTTGAGACATTACTCCCATAGAGGAAAGTGCGCATGGTGACTGTTGTATTCAATCCCGATGCGTTTTCTGTGTTTCATCAACACTCTGATAGTCCACAGATTACAGAATGCCACCAGATGTGCATCGGAAACTACTACCGGTCTGCCAGGGAACGATCAAAGCGTAGACTGTTTGAGACATTACTCCCATGGAGGAATGTGCGCATGGTGACTGTTGTATTCAATCCCGATGCAATTTCTGTGTTTCATCAACACTCTGATAGTAAACAGATTACAGAATGCCACCAGATGTGCATCGCAAACTACTACTGGTCTTCCAGGGAACGATCAAAGCGTAGACTGTTCGAGACATACCTCCTGTGGAGGAATGTGCGCATGGTGACTGTTGTATTCAATCCCGATGCAATCTATGTGTTTCATCAACACTCTGATAGTCCACAGATTACAGAATGCCACCAGATGTGCATCGGAAACTACTACTGGTCTTCCAGGGAACGATCAAAGCGTAGACTCTTTGAGACATTACTCCCATAGAGGAAAGTGCGCATGGTGACTGATGTATTCAATTCCGATGCAATTTCTGTGTTTCATCAACACTCTGATAGCCCACAGATTACAGAATGCCACCAGATGTGCATCGGAAACTACTACTGGTCTTCCAGGGAACGATCGAAGCGTAGACTGTTTCAGACATTACTCCCATGGAGGAAAGTGCGGATGGTGACTGTTGTATTCAATCCCGAGGCAATTTCTGTGTTTCATCAACACTCTGATAGTCCACAGATTACAGAATGCCACCAGATGTGCATCGGAAATTACAACTTGTCTTCAAGGGAACGATCAAATCGTAGACTGTTTCAGACATTACTCCCATGGAGGAAAGTGCGGATGGTGACTGTTGTATTCAATCCCGAGGCAATTTCTGTGTTTCATCAACACTTTGAAGGACCACAGATTACAGATTGTCTCCAGATGTGCATCGGAAACTACTACTGGTCTTCCTGGGAACGATCAAACCGTAGATTGTTTGAGAATTACTCCCATGGAGGAAAGTAGGCATGGTAACTGTAGTATTCAATCCCGATGCAGTTTCTGTGTTTCATCAAAACTTTGAAGGTCCACAGATTACAGAATGAGACCTTATGTGCATCGGAAACTACTACTGGTCTTCCAGGGAGCGATCAAAGCGTAGACTGTTTGAGACATTACTCCCATAGAGGGAAGTGCGCATGGTGACTGTTGTATTCAATTCCGATGCAATTTCTGTGTTTCATCAACACTCTGATAGTCCACAGATTACAGAATGCCACCAGATGTGCATCTTAAACTGCTACTGGTCTTCCAGGGAACGAACAAAGCGTAGACTGTTTGAGACATTACTGTCATGCAGGAAAGTGCGCTTGGTGACTGTTGTATTCAATTCCGATGCATTTTCTGTGTTTCATCAACACTCTGATAGTCCACAGATTACAGAATGCCACCAGATGTGCATCGGAAACTACTACTGGTCTTCCAGGGAACGATCAAAGCGAAGACTGTTTGAGACATTACTGCCATGGAGGAAAGTGCGCATGGTGACTGTTGTATTCAATCCCGATGCAAATTCTGTGTTTCATCAGCACTCTGATAGTCCATAGATTACAGATTGCCACCAGATGTGCATCGGAAACTACTACTGGTCTGCCAGGGAACGATCAAAGCGTAGACTGTTTGAGACATTACTCCCATGGAGGAATGTGCGCATGGTGACTGTTGTATTCAATCCCGATGCAATTTCTGTGTTTCATCAACACTCTGATAGTAAACAGATTACAGAATGCCACCAGATGTGCATCGCAAACTACTACTGGTCTTCCAGGGAACGATCAAAGCGTACACTGTTCGAGACATACCTCCTGTGGAGGAATGTGCTCATGGTGACTGTTGTATTCAATCCCGATGCAATCTATGTGTTTCATCAACACTCTGATAGTCCACAGATTACAGAATGCAACCAGATGTGCGTCGGAAACTACTACTGGTCTTCCAGGGAACGATCAAAGCGTAGACTCTTTGAGACATTACTCCCATAGAGGAAAGTGCGCATGGTGACTGATGTATTCAATTCCGATGCAAATTCTGTGTTTCATCAACACTCTGATAGCCCACAGATTACAGAATGCCACCAGATGTGCATCGGAAACTACTACTGGTCTTCCAGGGAACGATCAAAGCGTAGACTGTTTGAGACATTACTCCCATCGAGGAAAGTGCGCATGGTGACTGTTGTATTCAATCCCGATGCATTTTCTGTGTTTCATCAACACTCTGATAGTCCACAGATTACAGAATGCCACCAGATGTGCATCGGAAATTACAACTTGTCTTCAAGGGAACGATCAAATCGTAGACTGTTTCAGACATTACTCCCATGGAGGAAAGTGCGGATGGTGACTGTTGTATTCAATCCCGAGGCAATTTCTGTGTTTCATCAACACTTTGAAGGACCACAGATTACAGATTGTCTCCAGATGTGCTTCGGAAACTACTACTGGTCTTCCTGGGAACGATCAAACCGTAGATTGTTTGAGAATTACTCCCATGGAGGAAAGTAGGCATGGTAACTGTTGTATTCAATCCCGATGCAGTTTCTGTGTTTCATCAAAACTTTGAAGGTCCACAGATTACAGAATGAGACCTTATGTGCATCGGAAACTACTACTGGTCTTCCAGGGAGCGATCAAAGCGTAGACTGTTTGAGACATTACTCCCATAGAGGGAAGAGCGCATGGTGACTGTTGTATTCAATTCCGATGCAATTTCTGTGTTTCATCAACACTCTGATAGTCCACAGATTACAGAATGCCACCAGATGTGCATCGCAAACTCCTACTTGTCTTCCAGGGAACGATCAAAGCGTAGACTGTTCGAGACTTTACTCCCATCGAGGAAAGTGCGCATGGTGACTGTTGTATTCAATCCCGATGCATTTTCTGTGTTTCATCAACACTCTGATAGTCCACAGATTACAGAATGCCACCAGATGTGCATCGCAAACTCCTACTTGTCTTCCAGGGAACGATTAAAGCGTAGACTGTTCGAGACATACCTCCCGTGGATGAATGTGCGCATGCTGACTGTTGTATTCAACCACGAGGCAATTTCTGTGTTTCATCAACACTTTGAAGGTCCACAGATTACAGATAGTCTCCAGATTTGCATCGGAAACTACTACTGGTCTTCCTGGGAACGATCAAACCGTAGATTATTTGAGAATTACTCCCATGGAGGAAAGTAGGCATGGTAACTGTTGTATTCAATCCCGATGCAGTTTCTGTGTTCATCAAAACTTTGAAGGTCCACAGATTACAGAATGAGACCTTATGTGCATCGGAAACTACTACTGGCCTTCCAGGGAACGATCAAAGCGTAGACTGTTTGAGACATTACTCCCATAGAGGAAAGTGCGCATGGTGACCGTTGTATTCAATTCTGATGCAATTTCTGTGTTTCATCAACACTCTGATAGTCCACAGATTACAGAATGCCACCAGATGTGCATCTTAAACTACTACTGGTCTTCCAGGGAACGAACAAAGCGTAGACTGTTTGAGACATTACTGTCATGGAGGAAAGTGCGCATGGTGACTGTTGTATTCAATCCCGATGCATTTTCTGTGTTTCATCAACACTCTGATAGTCCACAGATTACACAATGCCACCAGATGTGCATCGGAAACTACTACTGGTCTTCCAGGGAACGATCAAATCGTAGACTGTTTGAGACATTACTCCCATGGAGGAAAGTGCGCATGGTGACTGTTGTATTCAATCCCGATGCAATTTCTGTGTTTCATCAACACTCTGATAGTCCACAGATTACAGAATGCCACCAGATGTGCATCGCAAACTACTACTGGTCTTCCAGGGAACGATCAAAGCGTACACTGTTCGAGACATACCTCCCGTGGAGGAATGTGCGCATGGTGACTGTTGTATTCAATCCCGATGCAATTTATGTGATTCATCAACACTCTGATAGTCCACAGATTACAGAATGCCACCAGATGTGCATCGGAAACTACTACTGGTCTTCCTGGGAACGATCAAAGCGTAGACTGTTTGAGACATTACTCCCATAGAGGAAAGTGCGCATGGTGACTGTTGTATTCAATTCCGATGCAATTTCTGTGTTTCATCAACACTCTGATAGTCCACAGATTAGAGAATGCCACCAGATGTGCATCGGAAACTAGTACTGGTCTTCCAGGGAACGATCAAAGCGTAGACTGCTTGAGACTTTACTCCCAAAGAGGAAATTGCGCATGGTGACTGTTGTATTCAATTCCGATGCAATTTCTGTGTTTCATCAACACTCTGATAGTCCACAGATTACAGAATGCCACCAGATGTGCATCGGAAACTACTACTGGTCTTCAAGGGAACGATCAAAGCGTAGACTGTTTAAGACATTACTCCCTTTCGAGGAAAGTGCGCATGGTGACTGTTGTATTCAATTCCGATGCAATTTCTGTGTTTCATCAACACTCTGATAGTCCACAGATTACAGAATGCCACCAGATGTGCATCTTAAACTACTACTGGTCTTCCAGGGAACGATCAAAGCGTAGACTGTTTGAGACATTACTGTCATGGAGGAAAGTGCGCATGGTGACTGTTGTATTCAATCCCGATGCGTTTTCTGTGTTTCATCAACACTCTGATAGTCCACAGATTACAGAATGCCACCAGATGTGCATCGGAAACTACTACTGGTCTGCCAGGGAACGAACAAAGCGTAGACTGTTTGAGACATTACTCCCATGGAGGAAAGTGCGCATGTTGACTGCTGTATTCAATCCCGATATAATTGCTGTGTTTCATCAACACTCTGATAGTAAACAGATTACAGAATGCCACCAGATGTGCATCGCAAACTACTACTGGTCTTCCAGGGAACGATCAAAGCGTAGACTGTTCGAGACATACCTCCTGTGGAGGAATGTGCGCAAGGTGACTGACGTATTCAATCCCGATGCGTTTTCTGTGTTTCATCAACACTCTGATAGTCCACAGATTACAGAATGCCACCAGATGTGCATCGGAAACTACTACTGGTCTGCCAGGGAACGATCAAAGCGTAGACTGTTTGAGACATTACTCCCATGGAGGAAAGTGCGCATGGTGACTGTTGTATTCAATCCCGAGGCAATTTCTGTGTTTCATCAACACTCTGATAGTAAACAGATTACAGAATGCCACCAGATGTGCATCGCAAGCTACTACTGGTCTTCCAAGGAACGATCAAAGCGTAGACTGTTCGAGACATACCTCCTGTGGAGGAATGTGCGCAAGGTGACTGTTGTATTCAATCCCGATGCAATTTATGTGTTTCATCAACACTCTGATAGTCCACAGATTACAGAATGCCACCAGATGTGCATCGGAAACTACTACTGGTCTTCCAGGGAACGATCAAAGCGTAGACTGTTTGAGACATTACTCCCATAGAGGAAAGTGCGCATGGTGACTGTTGTATTCAATTCCGATGCAATTTCTGTGTTTCATCAACACTCTGATAGTCCACAGATTACAGAATGCCACCAGATGTGCATCGGAAACTACTACTGGTCTTTCAGGGAACGATCAAAGCGTAGACTGTTTGAGACATTACTCCCATCGAGGAAAGTGCGCATGGTGACTGTTGTATTCAATCCCGATGCATTTTCTGTGTTTCATCAACACTCTGATAGTCCACAGATTACAGAATGCCACCAGATGTGCATCGCAAACTCCTACTTGTCTTCCAGGGAACGATTAAAGCGTAGACTGTTCGAGACATACCTCCCGTGGATGAATGTGCGCATGCTGACTGTTGTATTCAACCACGAGGCAATTTCTGTGTTTCATCAACACTTTGAAGGTCCACAGATTACAGATAGTCTCCAGATTTGCATCGGAAACTACTACTGGTCTTCCTGGGAACGATCAAACCGTAGATTATTTGAGAATTACTCCCATGGAGGAAAGTAGGCATGGTAACTGTTGTATTCAATCCCGATGCAGTTTCTGTGTTCATCAAAACTTTGAAGGTCCACAGATTACAGAATGAGACCTTATGTGCATCGGAAACTACTACTGGCCTTCCAGGGAACGATCAAAGCGTAGACTGTTTGAGACATTACTCCCATAGAGGAAAGTGCGCATGGTGACCGTTGTATTCAATTCTGATGCAATTTCTGTGTTTCATCAACACTCTGATAGTCCACAGATTACAGAATGCCACCAGATGTGCATCTTAAACTACTACTGGTCTTCCAGGGAACGAACAAAGCGTAGACTGTTTGAGACATTACTGTCATGGAGGAAAGTGCGCATGGTGACTGTTGTATTCAATCCCGATGCATTTTCTGTGTTTCATCAACACTCTGATAGTCCACAGATTACACAATGCCACCAGATGTGCATCGGAAACTACTACTGGTCTTCCAGGGAACGATCAAATCGTAGACTGTTTGAGACATTACTCCCATGGAGGAAAGTGCGCATGGTGACTGTTGTATTCAATCCCGATGCAATTTCTGTGTTTCATCAACACTCTGATAGTCCACAGATTACAGAATGCCACCAGATGTGCATCGCAAACTACTACTGGTCTTCCAGGGAACGATCAAAGCGTACACTGTTCGAGACATACCTCCCGTGGAGGAATGTGCGCATGGTGACTGTTGTATTCAATCCCGATGCAATTTATGTGATTCATCAACACTCTGATAGTCCACAGATTACAGAATGCCACCAGATGTGCATCGGAAACTACTACTGGTCTTCCTGGGAACGATCAAAGCGTAGACTGTTTGAGACATTACTCCCATAGAGGAAAGTGCGCATGGTGACTGTTGTATTCAATTCCGATGCAATTTCTGTGTTTCATCAACACTCTGATAGTCCACAGATTAGAGAATGCCACCAGATGTGCATCGGAAACTACTACTGGTCTTCCAGGGAACGATCAAAGCGTAGACTGTTTAAGACATTACTCCCTTTCGAGGAAAGTGCGCATGGTGACTGTTGTATTCAATCCCGATGCATTTTCTGTGTTTCAACAACACTCTGATAGTCCACAGATTACAGAATGCCACCAGATGTGCATCGGAAATTACTACTGGTCTTCAAGGGAACGATCAAATCGTAGACTGTTTCAGACATTACTCCCATGGAGGAAAGTGCGGATGGTGACTGTTGTATTCAATCCCGATGCAATTTCTGTGTTTCATCAACACTCTGATAGTCCACAGATTACAGAATGCCACCAGATGTGCATCGCAAACTACTACTTGTCTTCCAGGAAACGATCAAAGCGTAGACTGTTCGAGACATACCTGTCGTGGATGAATGTGCGCATGGTGAGTGTTGTATTCAATCGTGATGCAATTTCTGTGTTCCATCAACACTCTGATAGTCCACAGGTTACAGAATGCCACCAGATGTGCATCGGAAACTACTACTGGTCTTCCAGGGAACGATTAAAGCGTAGACTGTTTCAGACATTGCTCCCATAGAGAAAAGTGCGCATGGTGACTGTTGTATTCTATCCCGATGCAACTTCTGTGTTTCATCAACACTCTGATAGTCCACAGATTACAGAATGCCACCAGATGTGCATCGGAAACTACTACGGGTCTTCCAGGGAACGATCAAAGCGTACACTGATTGAGAATTACTCCCGTGGCAGAAACTGCGCTTGGTGATTCTTGTATTCAATCCCGATTCAATTTCTGTGTTTCATCAACACTCTGATAGACCACAGATTGCAGAATGCCTCCAGATGTGCATCGGAAACTACTACTGGTCTTCCAGGGAACGATCAAAGCGTAGACTGTTTGAGACATTACTCCCATAGAGGAAAGTGCGCATGGTGACTGTTGTATTCAATCCCGATGCGTTTTCTGTGTTTCATCAACACTCTGATAGTCCACAGATTACAGAATGCCACCAGATGTGCATCGGAAACTACTACTGGTCTGCCAGGGAACGATCAAAGCGTAGACTGTTTGAGACATTACTCCCATGGAGGAATGTGCGCATGGTGACTGTTGTATTCAATCCCGATGCAATTTCTGTGTTTCATCAACACTCTGATAGTAAACAGATTACAGAATGCCACCAGATGTGCATCGCAAACTACTACTGGTCTTCCAGGGAACGATCAAAGCGTAGACTGTTCGAGACATACCTCCTGTGGAGGAATGTGCGCATGGTGACTGTTGTATTCAATCCCGATGCAATTTATGTGTTTCATCAACACTCTGATAGTCCACAGATTACAGAATGCCACCAGATGTGCATCGGAAACTACTACTGGTCTTCCAGGGAACGATCAAAGCGTAGACTCTTTGAGACATTACTCCCATAGAGGAAAGTGCGCATAGTGACTGATGTATTCAATTCCGATGCAATTTCTGTGTTTCATCAACACTCTGATAGCCCACAGATTACAGAATGCCACCAGATGTGCATCGGAAACTACTACTGGTCTTCCAGGGAACGATCAAAGCGTAGACTGTTTGAGACATTACTCCCATCGAGGAAAGTATGCATGGTGACTGTTGTATTCAATCCCGATGCATTTTCTGTGTTTCATCAACACTCTGATAGTCCACAGATTACAGAATGCCACCAGATGTGCATCGGAAATTACAACTTGTCTTCAAGGGAACGATCAAATCGTAGACTGTTTCAGACATTACTCCCATGGAGGAAAGTGCGGATGGTGACTGTTGTATTCAATCCCGAGGCAATTTCTGTGTTTCATCAACACTTTGAAGGACCACAGATTACAGATTGTCTCCAGATGTGCATCGGAAACTACTACTGGTCTTCCTGGGAACGATCAAACCGTAGATTGTTTGAGAATTACTCCCATGGAGGAAAGTAGGCATGGTAACTGTTGTGTTCAATCCCGATGCAGTTTCTGTGTTTCATCAAAACTTTGAAGGTCCACAGATTACAGAATGAGACCTTATGTGCATCGGAAACTACTACTGGTCTTCCAGGGAGCGATCAAAGCGTAGACTGTTTGAGACATTACTCCCATAGAGGGAAGTGCGCATGGTGACTGTTGTATTCAATTCCGATGCAATTTCTGTGTTTCATCAACACTCTGATAGTCCACAGATTACAGAATGCCACCAGATGTGCATCTTAAACTGCTACTGGTCTTCCAGGGAACGATCAAAGCGTAGACTGTTTGAGACATTACTGTCATGGAGGAAAGTGCGCATGGTGACTGTTGTATTCAATCCCGATGCATTTTCTGTGTTTCATCAACACTCTGATAGTCCACAGATTACACAATGCCACCAGATGTGCATCGGAAACTACTACTGGTCTTCCAGGGAACGATCAAATCGTAGACTGTTTGAGACATTACTCCCATGGAGGAAAGTGCGCATGGTGACTGTTGTATTCAATCCCGATGCAATTTCTGTGTTTCATCAACACTCTGATAGTCCACAGATTACAGAATGCCACCAGATGTGCATCGCAAACTACTACTGGTCTTCCAGGGAACGATCAAAGCGTACACTGTCGAGACATACCTCCCGTGGAGGAATGTGCGCATGGTGACAGTTGTATTCAATCCCGATGCAATTTATGTGATTCATCAACACTCTGATAGTCCACAGATTACAGAATGCCACCAGATGTGCATCGGAAACTACTACTGGTCTTCCAGGGAACGATCAAAGCGTAGACTGTTTGAGACATTACTCGCATAGAGGAAAGTGCGCATGGTGACCGTTGTATTCAATTCCGATGCAATTTCTGTGTTTCATCAACACTCTGATAGTCCACAGATTAGAGAATGCCACCAGATGTGCATCGGAAACTACTACTGGTCTTCCATGGAACGATCAAAGCGTAGACTGTTTAAGACATTACTCCCTTTCGAGGAAAGTGCGCATGGTGACTGTTGTATTCAATCCCGATGCATTTTCTGTGTTTCATCAACACTCTGATAGTCCACAGATTACAGAATGCCACCAGATGTGCATCGGAAATTACTACTGGTCTTCAAGGGAACGATCAAATCGTAGACTGTTTCAGACATTACTCCCATGGAGGAAAGTGCGGATGGTGAGTGTTGTATTCAATCCCGATGCAATTTCTGTGTTTCATCAACACTCTGATAGTCCACAGATTACAGAATGCCACCAGATGTGCATCGCAAACTACTACTTGTCTTCCAGGAAACGATCAAAGCGTAGACTGTTCGAGACATACCTCCCGTGGATGAAAGTGCGCATGGTGAGTGTTGTATTCAATCGCGATGCAATTTCTGTGTTTCATCAACACTCTGATAGTCCACAGATTACAGAATGCCACCAGATGTGCATCTTAAACTACTACTGGTCTTCCAGGGAACGATCAAAGCGTAGACTGTTTGAGACATTACTGTCATGGAGGAAAGTGCGCATGGTGACTGTTGTATTCAATCCCGATACGTTTTCTGTGTTTCATCAACACTCTGATAGTCCACAGATTACAGAATGCCACCAGATGTGCATCGGAAACTACTACTGGTCTGCCAGGGAACGATCAAAGCGTAGACTGTTTGAGACATTACTCCCATGGAGGAAAGTGCGCATGGTGACTGTTGTATTCAATCGCGATGCAATTTCTGTGTTTCATCAACACTCTGATAGTAAACAGATTACAGAATGCCACCAGATGTGCATCGCAAACTACAACTGGTCTTCCAGGGAACGATCAGAGCGTAGACTGTTCGAGACATACCTCCTGTGGAGGAATGTGCGCAAGGTGACTGTTGTATTCAATCCCGATGCAATTTATGTGTTTCATCAACACTCTGATAGTCCACAGATTACAGAATGCCACCAGATGTGCATCGGAAACTACTACTGGTCTTCCAGGGAACGATCAAAGCGTAGACTGTTTGAGACATTACTCCCATAGAGGAAAGTGCGCATGGTGACTGTTGTATTCAATTCCGATGCAATTTCTGTGTTTCATCAACACTCTGATAGTCCACAGATTACAGAATGCCACCAGATGTGCATCGGAAACTACTACTGGTCTTTCAGGGAACGATCAAAGCGTAGACTGTTTGAGACATTACTCCCATCGAGGAAAGTGCGCATGGTGACTGTTGTATTCAATCCCGATGCATTTTCTGTGTTTCATCAACACTCTGATAGTCCACAGATTACAGAATGCCACCAGATGTGCATCGCAAACTCCTACTTGTCTTCCAGGGAACGATCAAAGCGTAGACTGTTCGAGACATACCTCCCGTGGATGAATGTGCGCATGCTGACTGTTGTATTCAATCCCGAGGCAATTTCTGTGTTTCATCAACACTTTGAAGGTCAACAGATTACAGATTGTCTCCAGATGTGCATCGGAAACTACTACTGGTCTTCCTGGGAACGATCAAACCGTAGATTGTTTGAGAATTACTCCCATGGAGGAAAGTAGGCATGGTAAATGTTGTATTCAATCCCGATGCAGTTTCTGTGTTCATCAAAACTTTGAAGGTCCACAGATTACAGAATGAGACCTTATGTGCATCGGAAACTACTACTGATCTTCCAGGGAACGATCAAAGCGTAGACTGTTTGAGACATTACTCCCATAGAGGAAAGTGCGCATGGTGACCGTTGTATTCAATTCCGATGCAATTTCTGTGTTTCATCAACACTCTGATAGTCCACAGATTACAGAATGCCACCAGATGTGCATCTTAAACTACTACTGGTCTACCAGGGAACGAACAAAGCGTAGACTGTTTGAGACATTACTGTCATGGAGGAAAGTGCGCATGGTGACTGTTGTATTCAATCCCGATGCATTTTCTGTGTTTCATCAACACTCTGATAGTCCACAGATTACACAATGCCACCAGATGTGCATCGGAAACTACTACTGGTCTTCCAGTTAACGATCAAAGCGTAGACTGTTTGAGACATTACTCCCATGGAGGAAAGTGCGCATGGTGACTGTTGTATTCAATTCCGATGCAATTTCTGTGTTTCATCAACACTCTGATAGTCCACAGATTACAGAATGCCACCAGATGTGCATCGGAAACTACTACTGGTCTTTCAGGGAACGATCAAAGCGTAGACTGTTTGAGACATTACTCCCATCGAGGAAAGTGCGCATGGTGACTGTTGTATTCAATCCCGATGCATTTTCTGTGTTTCATCAACACTCTGATAGTCCACAGATTACAGAATGCCACCAGATGTGTATCGCAAACTCCTACTTGTCTTCCAGGGAACGATCAAAGCGTAGACTGTTCGAGACATACCTCCCGTGGATGAATGTGCGCATGCTGACTGTTGTATTCAATCCCGAGGCAATTTCTGTGTTTCATCAACACTTTGAAGGTCCACAGATTACAGATTGTCTCCAGATGTGCATCGAAAATTACTACTTGTCTTCCTGGGAACGATCAAACCGTAGATTGTTTGAGAATTACTCCCATGGAGGAAAGTAGGCATGGTAACTGTTGTATTCAATCCCGATGCGGTTTCTGTGTTTCATCAAAACTTTGAAGGTCCACAGATTACAGAATGAGACCTTATGTGCATCGGAAACTACTACTGGTCTTCCAGGGAACGATCAAAGCGTAGACTGTTTGAGACATTACTCCCATAGAGGAAAGTGCGCATGGTGACCGTTGTATTCAATTCCGATGCAATTTCTGTGTTTCATCAACACTCTGATAGTCCACAGATTACAGAATGCCACCAGATGTGCATCTTAAACTACTACTGGTCTTCCAGGGAACGAACAAAGCGTAGACTGTTTGAGACATTACTGTCATGGAGGAAAGTGCGCATGGTGACTGTTGTATTCAATCCCGATGCATTTTCTGTGTTTCATCAACACTCTGATAGTACACAGATTACACAATGAAACCAGATGTGCATCGGAAACTACTACTGGTCTTCCAGGGAACGATCAAAGCGTAGACTGTTTGAGACATTACTCCCATGGAGGAAAGTGCGCATGGTGACTGTTGTATTCAACCCCGATGCAATTTCTGTGTTTCATCAACACTCTGAGGGTCCACAGATTACAGAATGCCACCAGATGTGCATCGCAAACTACTACTGGTCTTCCAGGGAACGATCAAAGCGTACACTGTCGAGACATACCTCCCGTGGAGGAATGTGCGCATGGTGACTGTTGTATTCAATCCCGATGCAATTTATGTGATTCATGAACACTCTGATAGTCCACAGATTACAGAATGCCACCAGATGTGCATCGGAAACTACTACTGGTCTTCCAGGGAACGATCAAAGCGTAGACTGTTTGAGACATTACTCGCATACAGGAAAGTGCGCATGGTGACTGTTGTATTCAATTCCGATGCAATTTCTGTGTTTCATCAACACTCTGATAGTCCACAGATTAGAGAATGCCACCAGATGTGCATCGGAAACTACTACTGGTCTTCCAGGGAACGATCAAAGCGTAGACTGTTTAAGACATTACTCCCTTTCGAGGAAAGTGCGCATGGTGACTGTTGTATTCAATCCCGATGCATTTTCTGTGTTCCATCAACACTCTGATAGTCCACAGATTACAGAATGCCACCAGATGTGCATCGGAAATTACTACTGGTCTTCAAGGGAACGATCAAATCGTAGACTGTTTCAGACATTACTCCCATAGAGGAAAGTGCGCATGGTGACTGTTGTATTCAATCCCGATGCGTTTTCTGTGTTTCATCAACACTCTGATAGTCCACAGATTACAGAATGCCACCAGATGTGCATCGGAAACTACTACGGGTCTTCCAGGGAACGATCAAAGCGTACACTGATTGAGAATTACTCCCGTGGCAGAAACTGCGCTTGGTGATTCTTGTATTCAATCCCGATTCAATTTCTGTGTTTCATCAACACTCTGATAGACCACAGACTGCAGAATGCCTCCAGATGTGCATCGGAAACTACTCCTGGTCTTCCAGGGAACGATCAAAGCGTAGACTGTTTGAGACATTACTCCCATAGAGGAAAGTGCGCATGGTGACTGTTGTATTCAATCCCGATGCGTTTTCTGTGTTTCATCAACACTCTGATAGTCCACAGATTACAGAATGCCACCAGATGTGCATCGGAAACTACTACCGGTCTGCCAGGGAACGATCAAAGCGTAGACTGTTTGAGACATTACTCCCATGGAGGAATGTGCGCATGGTGACTGTTGTATTCAATCCCGATGCAATTTCTGTGTTTCATCAACACTCTGATAGTAAACAGATTACAGAATGCCACCAGATGTGCATCGCAAACTACTACTGGTCTTCCAGGGAACGATCAAAGCGTAGACTGTTCGAGACATACCTCCTGTGGAGGAATGTGCGCATGGTGACTGTTGTATTCAATCCCGATGCAATCTATGTGTTTCATCAACACTCTGATAGTCCACAGATTACAGAATGCCACCAGATGTGCATCGGAAACTACTACTGGTCTTCCAGGGAACGATCAAAGCGTAGACTCTTTGAGACATTACTCCCATAGAGGAAAGTGCGCATGGTGACTGATGTATTCAATTCCGATGCAATTTCTGTGTTTCATCAACACTCTGATAGCCCACAGATTACAGAATGCCACCAGATGTGCATCGGAAACTACTACTGGTCTTCCAGGGAACGATCGAAGCGTAGACTGTTTCAGACATTACTCCCATGGAGGAAAGTGCGGATGGTGACTGTTGTATTCAATCCCGAGGCAATTTCTGTGTTTCATCAACACTCTGATAGTCCACAGATTACAGAATGCCACCAGATGTGCATCGGAAATTACAACTTGTCTTCAAGGGAACGATCAAATCGTAGACTGTTTCAGACATTACTCCCATGGAGGAAAGTGCGGATGGTGACTGTTGTATTCAATCCCGAGGCAATTTCTGTGTTTCATCAACACTTTGAAGGACCACAGATTACAGATTGTCTCCAGATGTGCATCGGAAACTACTACTGGTCTTCCTGGGAACGATCAAACCGTAGATTGTTTGAGAATTACTCCCATGGAGGAAAGTAGGCATGGTAACTGTAGTATTCAATCCCGATGCAGTTTCTGTGTTTCATCAAAACTTTGAAGGTCCACAGATTACAGAATGAGACCTTATGTGCATCGGAAACTACTACTGGTCTTCCAGGGAGCGATCAAAGCGTAGACTGTTTGAGACATTACTCCCATAGAGGGAAGTGCGCATGGTGACTGTTGTATTCAATTCCGATGCAATTTCTGTGTTTCATCAACACTCTGATAGTCCACAGATTACAGAATGCCACCAGATGTGCATCTTAAACTGCTACTGGTCTTCCAGGGAACGAACAAAGCGTAGACTGTTTGAGACATTACTGTCATGCAGGAAAGTGCGCTTGGTGACTGTTGTATTCAATTCCGATGCATTTTCTGTGTTTCATCAACACTCTGATAGTCCACAGATTACAGAATGCCACCAGATGTGCATCGGAAACTACTACTGGTCTTCCAGGGAACGATCAAAGCGAAGACTGTTTGAGACATTACTGCCATGGAGGAAAGTGCGCATGGTGACTGTTGTATTCAATCCCGATGCAAATTCTGTGTTTCATCAGCACTCTGATAGTCCATAGATTACAGAATGCCACCAGATGTGCATCGGAAACTACTACTGGTCTGCCAGGGAACGATCAAAGCGTAGACTGTTTGAGACATTACTCCCATGGAGGAATGTGCGCATGGTGACTGTTGTATTCAATCCCGATGCAATTTCTGTGTTTCATCAACACTCTGATAGTAAACAGATTACAGAATGCCACCAGATGTGCATCGCAAACTACTACTGGTCTTCCAGGGAACGATCAAAGCGTACACTGTTCGAGACATACCTCCTGTGGAGGAATGTGCGCATGGTGACTGTTGTATTCAATCCCGATGCAATCTATGTGTTTCATCAACACTCTGATAGTCCACAGATTACAGAATGCAACCAGATGTGCGTCGGAAACTACTACTGGTCTTCCAGGGAAAGATCAAAGCATAGACTCTTTGAGACATTACTCCCATAGAGGAAAGTGCGCATGGTGACTGATGTATTCAATTCCGATGCAAATTCTGTGTTTCATCAACACTCTGATAGCCCACAGATTACAGAATGCCACCAGATGTGCATCGGAAACTACTACTGGTCTTCCAGGGAACGATCAAAGCGTAGACTGTTTGAGACATTACTCCCATCGAGGAAAGTGCGCATGGTGACTGTTGTATTCAATCCCGATGCATTTTCTGTGTTTCATCAACACTCTGATAGTCCACAGATTACAGAATGCCACCAGATGTGCATCGGAAATTACAACTTGTCTTCAAGGGAACGATCAAATCGTAGACTGTTTCAGACATTACTCCCATGGAGGAAAGTGCGGATGGTGACTGTTGTATTCAATCCCGAGGCAATTTCTGTGTTTCATCAACACTTTGAAGGACCACAGATTACAGATTGTCTCCAGATGTGCTTCGGAAACTACTACTGGTCTTCCTGGGAACGATCAAACCGTAGATTGTTTGAGAATTACTCCCATGGAGGAAAGTAGGCATGGTAACTGTTGTATTCAATCCCGATGCAGTTTCTGTGTTTCATCAAAACTTTGAAGGTCCACAGATTACAGAATGAGACCTTATGTGCATCGGAAACTACTACTGGTCTTCCAGGGAGCGATCAAAGCGTAGACTGTTTGAGACATTACTCCCATAGAGGGAAGAGCGCATGGTGACTGTTGTATTCAATTCCGATGCAATTTCTGTGTTTCATCAACACTCTGATAGTCCACAGATTACAGAATGCCACCAGATGTGCATCGCAAACTCCTACTTGTCTTCCAGGGAACGATCAAAGCGTAGACTGTTCGAGACATACCTCCCGTGGATGAATGTGTGCATGCTGACTCTTGTATTCAATCCCGAGGCAATTTCTGTGTTTCCTCAACACTTTGAAGGTCCACAGATTACAGATTGTCTCCAGATGTGCATCGGAAACTACTACTGGTCTTCCTGGGAACGATCAAACCGTAGATTGTTTGAGAATTACTCCCATGGAGGAAAGTAGGCATGGTAACTGTTGTATTCAATCCCGATGCAGTAACTGTGTTTCATCAACACTCTGATAGTCCACAGATTACAGAATGCCACCAGATGTGCATCGCAAACTACTACTGGTCTTCCAGGGAACGATCAAAGCGTACACTGCTCGAGACATACCTCCCGTGGAGGAATGTGCGCATGGTGACTGTAGTATTCAATCCCGATGCAATTAATGTGATTCATCAACAGTCTGATAGTCCACAGATTACAGAATGCCACCAGATGTGCATCGGAAACTAGTACTGGTCTTCCAGGGAACGATCAAAGCGTAGACTGCTTGAGACTTTACTCCCAAAGAGGAAATTGCGCATGGTGACTGTTGTATTCAATTCCGATGCAATTTCTGTGTTTCATCAACACTCTGATAGTCCACAGATTACAGAATGCCACCAGATGTGCATCGGAAACTACTACTGGTCTTCAAGGGAACGATCAAAGCGTAGACTGTTTAAGACATTACTCCCTTTCGAGGAAAGTGCGCATGGTGACTGTTGTATTCAATTCCGATGCAATTTCTGTGTTTCATCAACACTCTGATAGTCCACAGATTACAGAATGCCACCAGATGTGCATCTTAAACTACTACTGGTCTTCCAGGGAACGATCAAAGCGTAGACTGTTTGAGACATTACTGTCATGGAGGAAAGTGCGCATGGTGACTGTTGTATTCAATCCCGATGCGTTTTCTGTGTTTCATCAACACTCTGATAGTCCACAGATTACAGAATGCCACCAGATGTGCATCGGAAACTACTACTGGTCTGCCAGGGAACGAACAAAGCGTAGACTGTTTGAGACATTACTCCCATGGAGGAAAGTGCGCATGTTGACTGCTGTATTCAATCCCGATATAATTGCTGTGTTTCATCAACACTCTGATAGTAAACAGATTACAGAATGCCACCAGATGTGCATCGCAAACTACTACTGGTCTTCCAGGGAACGATCAAAGCGTAGACTGTTCGAGACATACCTCCTGTGGAGGAATGTGCGCAAGGTGACTGACGTATTCAATCCCGATGCGTTTTCTGTGTTTCACACAACACTCTGATAGTCCACAGATTACAGAATGCCACCAGATGTGCATCGGAAACTACTACTGGTCTGCCAGGGAACGATCAAAGCGTAGACTGTTTGAGACATTACTCCCATGGAGGAAAGTGCGCATGGTGACTGTTGTATTCAATCCCGAGGCAATTTCTGTGTTTCATCAACACTCTGATAGTAAACAGATTACAGAATGCCACCAGATGTGCATCGCAAGCTACTACTGGTCTTCCAAGGAACGATCAAAGCGTAGACTGTTCGAGACATACCTCCTGTGGAGGAATGTGCGCAAGGTGACTGTTGTATTCAATCCCGATGCAATTTATGTGTTTCATCAACACTCTGATAGTCCACAGATTACAGAATGCCACCAGATGTGCATCGGAAACTACTACTGGTCTTCCAGGGAACGATCAAAGCGTAGACTGTTTGAGACATTACTCCCATAGAGGAAAGTGCGCATGGTGACTGTTGTATTCAATTCCGATGCAATTTCTGTGTTTCATCAACACTCTGATAGTCCACAGATTACAGAATGCCACCAGATGTGCATCGGAAACTACTACTGGTCTTTCAGGGAACGATCAAAGCGTAGACTGTTTGAGACATTACTCCCATCGAGGAAAGTGCGCATGGTGACTGTTGTATTCAATCCCGATGCATTTTCTGTGTTTCATCAACACTCTGATAGTCCACAGATTACAGAATGCCACCAGATGTGCATCGCAAACTCCTACTTGTCTTCCAGGGAACGATTAAAGCGTAGACTGTTCGAGACATACCTCCCGTGGATGAATGTGCGCATGCTGACTGTTGTATTCAACCACGAGGCAATTTCTGTGTTTCATCAACACTTTGAAGGTCCACAGATTACAGATAGTCTCCAGATTTGCATCGGAAACTACTACTGGTCTTCCTGGGAACGATCAAACCGTAGATTATTTGAGAATTACTCCCATGGAGGAAAGTAGGCATGGTAACTGTTGTATTCAATCCCGATGCAGTTTCTGTGTTCATCAAAACTTTGAAGGTCCACAGATTACAGAATGAGACCTTATGTGCATCGGAAACTACTACTGGCCTTCCAGGGAACGATCAAAGCGTAGACTGTTTGAGACATTACTCCCATAGAGGAAAGTGCGCATGGTGACCGTTGTATTCAATTCTGATGCAATTTCTGTGTTTCATCAACACTCTGATAGTCCACAGATTACAGAATGCCACCAGATGTGCATCTTAAACTACTACTGGTCTTCCAGGGAACGAACAAAGCGTAGACTGTTTGAGACATTACTGTCATGGAGGAAAGTGCGCATGGTGACTGTTGTATTCAATCCCGATGCATTTTCTGTGTTTCATCAACACTCTGATAGTCCACAGATTACACAATGCCACCAGATGTGCATCGGAAACTACTACTGGTCTTCCAGGGAACGATCAAATCGTAGACTGTTTGAGACATTACTCCCATGGAGGAAAGTGCGCATGGTGACTGTTGTATTCAATCCCGATGCAATTTCTGTGTTTCATCAACACTCTGATAGTCCACAGATTACAGAATGCCACCAGATGTGCATCGCAAACTACTACTGGTCTTCCAGGGAACGATCAAAGCGTACACTGTTCGAGACATACCTCCCGTGGAGGAATGTGCGCATGGTGACTGTTGTATTCAATCCCGATGCAATTTATGTGATTCATCAACACTCTGATAGTCCACAGATTACAGAATGCCACCAGATGTGCATCGGAAACTACTACTGGTCTTCCTGGGAACGATCAAAGCGTAGACTGTTTGAGACATTACTCCCATAGAGGAAAGTGCGCATGGTGACTGTTGTATTCAATTCCGATGCAATTTCTGTGTTTCATCAACACTCTGATAGTCCACAGATTAGAGAATGCCACCAGATGTGCATCGGAAACTACTACTGGTCTTCCAGGGAACGATCAAAGCGTAGACTGTTTAAGACATTACTCCCTTTCGAGGAAAGTGCGCATGGTGACTGTTGTATTCAATCCCGATGCATTTTCTGTGTTTCAACAACACTCTGATAGTCCACAGATTACAGAATGCCACCAGATGTGCATCGGAAATTACTACTGGTCTTCAAGGGAACGATCAAATCGTAGACTGTTTCAGACATTACTCCCATGGAGGAAAGTGCGGATGGTGACTGTTGTATTCAATCCCGATGCAATTTCTGTGTTTCATCAACACTCTGATAGTCCACAGATTACAGAATGCCACCAGATGTGCATCGCAAACTACTACTTGTCTTCCAGGAAACGATCAAAGCGTAGACTGTTCGAGACATACCTCCCGTGGATGAATGTGCGCATGGTGAGTGTTGTATTCAATCGTGATGCAATTTCTGTGTTCCATCAACACTCTGATAGTCCACAGGTTACAGAATGCCACCAGATGTGCATCGGAAACTACTACTGGTCTTCCAGGGAACGATTAAAGCGTAGACTGTTTCAGACATTGCTCCCATAGAGAAAAGTGCGCATGGTGACTGTTGTATTCTATCCCGATGCAACTTCTGTGTTTCATCAACACTCTGATAGTCCACAGATTACAGAATGCCACCAGATGTGCATCGGAAACTACTACGGGTCTTCCAGGGAACGATCAAAGCGTACACTGATTGAGAATTACTCCCGTGGCAGAAACTGCGCTTGGTGATTCTTGTATTCAATCCCGATTCAATTTCTGTGTTTCATCAACACTCTGATAGACCACAGATTGCAGAATGCCTCCAGATGTGCATCGGAAACTACTACTGGTCTTCCAGGGAACGATCAAAGCGTAGACTGTTTGAGACATTACTCCCATAGAGGAAAGTGCGCATGGTGACTGTTGTATTCAATCCCGATGCGTTTTCTGTGTTTCATCAACACTCTGATAGTCCACAGATTACAGAATGCCACCAGATGTGCATCGGAAACTACTACTGGTCTGCCAGGGAACGATCAAAGCGTAGACTGTTTGAGACATTACTCCCATGGAGGAATGTGCGCATGGTGACTGTTGTATTCAATCCCGATGCAATTTCTGTGTTTCATCAACACTCTGATAGTAAACAGATTACAGAATGCCACCAGATGTGCATCGCAAACTACTACTGGTCTTCCAGGGAACGATCAAAGCGTAGACTGTTCGAGACATACCTCCTGTGGAGGAATGTGCGCATGGTGACTGTTGTATTCAATCCCGATGCAATTTATGTGTTTCATCAACACTCTGATAGTCCACAGATTACAGAATGCCACCAGATGTGCATCGGAAACTACTACTGGTCTTCCAGGGAACGATCAAAGCGTAGACTCTTTGAGACATTACTCCCATAGAGGAAAGTGCGCATGGTGACTGATGTATTCAATTCCGATGCAATTTCTGTGTTTCATCAACACTCTGATAGCCCACAGATTACAGAATGCCACCAGATGTGCATCGGAAACTACTACTGGTCTTCCAGGGAACGATCAAAGCGTAGACTGTTTGAGACATTACTCCCATCGAGGAAAGTATGCATGGTGACTGTTGTATTCAATCCCGATGCATTTTCTGTGTTTCATCAACACTCTGATAGTCCACAGATTACAGAATGCCACCAGATGTGCATCGGAAATTACAACTTGTCTTCAAGGGAACGATCAAATCGTAGACTGTTTCAGACATTACTCCCATGGAGGAAAGTGCGGATGGTGACTGTTGTATTCAATCCCGAGGCAATTTCTGTGTTTCATCAACACTTTGAAGGACCACAGATTACAGATTGTCTCCAGATGTGCATCGGAAACTACTACTGGTCTTCCTGGGAACGATCAAACCGTAGATTGTTTGAGAATTACTCCCATGGAGGAAAGTAGGCATGGTAACTGTTGTGTTCAATCCCGATGCAGTTTCTGTGTTTCATCAAAACTTTGAAGGTCCACAGATTACAGAATGAGACCTTATGTGCATCGGAAACTACTACTGGTCTTCCAGGGAGCGATCAAAGCGTAGACTGTTTGAGACATTACTCCCATAGAGGGAAGTGCGCATGGTGACTGTTGTATTCAATTCCGATGCAATTTCTGTGTTTCATCAACACTCTGATAGTCCACAGATTACAGAATGCCACCAGATGTGCATCTTAAACTGCTACTGGTCTTCCAGGGAACGAACAAAGCGTAGACTGTTTGAGACATTACTGTCATGCAGGAAAGTGCGCTTGGTGACTGTTGTATTCAATTCCGATGCATTTTCTGTGTTTCATCAACACTCTGATAGTCCACAGATTACAGAATGCCACCAGATGTGCATCGGAAACTACTACTGGTCTTCCAGGGAACGATCAAAGCGAAGACTGTTTGAGACATTAATGCCATGGAGGAAAGTGCGCATGGTGACTGTTGTATTCAATCCCGATGCAATTTCTGTGTTTCATCAGCACTCTGATAGTCCACAGATTACAGAATGCCACCAGATGTGCATAGGAAACTACTACTGGTCTTTCAGGGAACGATCAAAGCGTAGACTGTTTGAGACATTACTCCCATCGAGGAAAGTGCGCATGGTGACTGTTGTATTCAATCCCGATGCGTTTTCTGTGTTTCATCAACACTCTGATAGTCCACAGATTACAGAATGCCACCAGATGTGCATCGGAAACTACTACTGGTCTGCCAGGGAACGAAGAAAGCGTAGACTGTTTGAGACGTTACTCCCATGGAGGAAAGTGCGCATGTTGACTGTTGTATTCAATCCCGATATAATTGCTGTGTTTCATCAACACTCTGATAGTCAACAGATTACAGAATGCCACCAGATGTGCATCGCAAACTACTACTGGTCTTCCAGGGAACGATCAAAGCGTAGACTGTTCGAGACATACCTCCTGTGGAGGAATGTGCGCAAGGTGACTGACGTATTCAATCCCGATGCAATTTATGTGTTTCATCAACACTCTGATAGTCCACAGATTACAGAATGCCACCAGATGTGCATCGGAAACTACTACTGGTCTTCCAGGGAACGATCAAAGCGTAGACTGTTTGAGACATTACTCCCATAGAGGAAAGTGCGCATGATGACTGTTGTATTCAATTCCGATGCAATTTCTGTGTTTCATCAACACTCTGATAGTCCACAGATTACAGAATGCCACCAGATGTGCATCGGAAACTACTACTGGTCTTTCAGGGAACGATCAAAGCGTAGACTGTTTGAGACATTACTCCCATCGAGGAAAGTGCGCATGGTGACTGTTGTATTCAATCCCGATGCATTTTCTGTGTTTCATCAACACTCTGATAGTCCACAGATTACAGAATGCCACCAGATGTGCATCGGAAATTACTACTTGTCTTCAAGGGAACGATCAAATCGTAGACTGTTTCAGACATTACTCCCATGGAGGAAAGTGCGGATGGTGACTGTTGTATTCAATCCCGATGCAATTTCTGTGTTTCATCAACACTCTGATAGTCCACAGATTACAGAATGCCACCAGATGTGCATCGCAAACTCCTGCTTGTCTTCCAGGGAACGATCAAAGCGTAGACTGTTCGAGACATACTTCCCGTTAATGAATGTGCGCATGCTGACTGTTGTATTCAATCCCGAGGCAATTTCTGTGTTTCATCAACACTTTGAAGGTCCACAGATTACAGATTGTCTCCAGATGTGCATCGGAAAGTACTACTGGTCTTCCTGGGAACGATCAAATAGTAGATTGTTTGAGAATTACTCCCATGGAGGAAAGTAGGCATGGTAACTGTTGTATTCAATCCCGATGCAGTTTCAGTGTTTCATCAAAACTTTGAAGGTCCACAGATTACAGAATGAGACCTTATGTGCATCGGAAACTACTACTGGTCTTCCAGGGAACGATCAAAGCGTAGACTGTTTGAGACATTACTCCCATAGAGGAAAGTGCGCATGGTGACCGTTGTATTCAATTCCGATGCAATTTCTGTGTTTCATCAACACTCTGATAGTCCACAGATTACAGAATTCCACCAGATGTGCATCTTAAACTACTACTGGTCTTCCAGGGAACGAACAAATCGTAGACTGTTTGAGACATTACTGTCATGGAGGAAAGTGCGCATGGTGACTGTTGTATTCAATCCCGATGCATTTTCTGTGTTTCATCAACACTCTGATAGTCCACAGATTACACAACGCCACCAGATGTGCTTCGGAAACTACTACTGGTCTTCCAGGGAACGATCAAAGCGTAGACTGTTTGAGACATTACTCCCATGGAGGAAGGTGCGCATGGTGACTGTTGTATTCAATCCCGATGCAATTTCTGTGTTTCATCAACACTCTGATAGTCCACAGATTACAGAATGCCACCAGATGTGCATCGCAAGCTACTACTGGTCTTCCAGGGAACGATCAAAGCGTACACTGTTCGAGACATACTTCCCGTGGAGGAATGTGCGCATGGTGACTGTTGTATTCAATCCCGATGCAATTTATGTGATTCATCAACACTCTGATAGTCCACAGATTACAGAATGCCACCAGATGTGCATCGGAAACTACTACTGGTCTTCCAGGGAACGATCAAAGCGTTGACTGTTTGAGACATTACTCCCATAGAGGAAAGTGCGCATGGTGACTGTTGTATTCAATTCCGATGCAATTTCTGTGTTTCATCAACACTCTGATAGTCCACAGATTACAGAATGCCACCAGATGTGCATCGGAAACTACTACTGGTCTTCCAGGGAAAGATTAAAGCGTAGACTGTTTCAGACATTACTCCCATAGAGAAAAGTGCGCATGGTGACTGTTGTATTCAATCCCGATGCAACTTCTGTGTTTCATCAACACTCTGATAGTCCACAGATTACAGAATGCCACCAGATGTGCATCGGAAACTACTACGGGTCTTCCAGGGAACGATCAAAGCGTACACTGATTGAGATTTACTCCCGTGGCAGAAACTGCGCTTGGTGATTCTTGTATTCAATCCCGATTCAATATCTGTGTTTCATCAACACTCTGATAGACCACAGATTGCAGAATGCCTCCAGATGTGCATCGGAAACTACTACTGGTCTTCCAGGGAACGATCAAAGCGTAGACTGTTTGAGACATTACTCCCATGGACGAAAGTGCGCATGGTGACTGTTGTATTCAATCCCGATGCATTTTCTGTGTTTCATCATCACTCTGATAGTCCACGGATTACAGAATGCCTTTAGATGTGCATCGGTAACTGCTACAGGTCTTCCTGGCAACGATAAAAGAGAAGACTCTTAGAGACCTCCCATGGGTGAATGTGCGCATGGTGACTGTTGTATTCAACCCCGTTGCAATATCTGTGTTTCATCAACACTCTGATAGTCCACAGATTACAGAATGCCACCAGATGTCATCGGAAACAACTACTGGTCTTCCAGGGAACGATCAAAGTGTAGACTGTTTGAGACATTACTCCCGTGGAGGAAAGAGCGCTAGGCGACTGTTGTATTCAATCCCGATGCAATTTCTTTGTTTCATCAACACTCTGATAATCCACAAATTACTGAATGCCACCAAATGTGCATCGGAAATTACTACTAGTCTTCCAGGGAACGATCAAAGCGTAAACTGTTTCAGACATTACTCCGATAGAGGAAAGTGCGGATGGTGAGTGTTGTATTCAATCCCGATGCAATTTCTGTGTTTCATCAACACTCTGATAGTCCACAGATTACAGAATTCCACCAGATGTGCATCGCAAACTACTACTGGTCTTCCAGGGAACGATCAATGCGTAGACTGTTTGAGACATATCTCCCGTGTAGGAAAGTGCGCATGGTGACTGTTGTATTCAATCCGGATGCAATTTCTGTGTTTCGTCAACACTCTGATAGTCCCCAGATTGCAGAATGCCTCCAGATGTGCATCGGAAACTACTACTGGTCTTCCAGGGAACGATCAAAGCGTAGACTGTTTGAGACATTACTCCCATGGACGAATGTGCGCATGGTGACTGTTGTATTCAATCCCGATGCAATTTCTTTGTTTCATCAACACTCTGATAGTCCACAGATTACAGAATGCCACCAGATGTGCATCGCAAACTACTACTGGTCTTCCAGGGAACGAACAAAGCGTGCACTGTTTGAGACATTACTCCAATGGAGGAAAGTGTGCATGGTGACTGTTGTATTCAATTCCGATGCAATTTCTGTGTTTCATCAACACTCTGATACTCCACAGATTACAGAATGCCACCAGATGTGCATCGCAAACTACTACTGGTCTTCCAGGGAACGATCAAAGCGTAGACTGTTTGAGACTTTACTCCCATGGAGGAAAGTGCGCATGGTGACTGTTGTATTCAATCCCGATGCAATTTCTGTGTTTCATCAACACTCTGATAGTCCACAGATTACAGAATTCCACCAAATGTGAATCGAAAATTTCTACTGGTCTTCCAGGGAACGATCAAAGCGTAGACTGTTTCAGACATTACTCCCATGGAGGAAAGTGTGCATGGTGACTGTTGTATTCAACCCCGTTGCAATTTCTGTGTTTCATCAACACTCTGATAGTCCACATATTACAGAATGCCACCAGATGTGCATCGGAAACTACTACTGGTCTTCCAGGGAACGATCAAAGCGTAGACTGTTTGAGACATTACTCTCGTGGAGGAAAGAGCGCATTGCGACTGTTGTATTCAGTCCCCAAGCAATTTATGTGTTTCATCAACACTCTGAGAGTCCCCAGATTACAGAATGCCACCAGATGTGCAACGGACACTACTACTGGTCTTCGAGGGAACGATCAAAGCGTAGACTGTTTGAGAATTACTCCCGTGAAGGAAAGTGCGTATGGTGACTGTTGTATTCAATCCCGATGCAATTTCTGTGTTTCATCAACACTCTGATAGTCCACAGATTACACAATGCCACCAGATGTGCATCGCAAACTCCTACTTGTCTTCCAGGGAACGATCAAAGCGTAGACTGTTCGAGACATACCTCCCGTGGATGAATGTGCGCATGGTGACTGTTGTATTCAATCCCGATGCAATTTCTGTGTTTCATCAACACTCTGATAGTCCACAGAGTACAGAATGCCACCAGATATCCATCGGAAACTACTACTGGTCTTCCATGGAACGATCAAAGCGTAGACCGTTTCAGACATTACTCCCATAGAGGAAAGTGCGCATGGTGACTGTTGTATTCAATCCCGATGCAACTTCTGTGTTTCATCAACACTCTGATAGTCCACAGATTACAGAATGCCACCAGATGTGCATCGGAAACTACTACGGGTCTTCCAGGGAACGATCAAAGCGTAGACTGATTGAGAATTACTCCCGTGGAAGAAACTGCGCTTGGTGATTCTTTTATTCAATCCCGATTCAATTTCTGTGATTCATCAACACTCTGATAGACCACAGATTGCAGAATGCCTCCAGATGTGCATCGGAAACTACTACTGGTCTTCCTGGGAACGATCAAACCGTAGATTGTTTGAGAATTACTACCATGGAGGAAAGTAGGCATGGTAACTGTTGTATTCAATCCCGATGCAGTTTCTGTGTTTCATCAAAACTTTGAAGGTCCACAGATTACAGAATGAGACCTTATGTGCATCGGAAACTACTACTGGTCTTCCAGGGAACGATCAAAGCGTAGACTGTTTGAGACATTACTCCCATAGAGGAAAGTGCGCATGGTGACCGTTGTATTCAATTCCGATGCAATTTCTGTGTTTCATCAACACTCTGATAGTCCACAGATTACAGAATTCGACCAGATGTGCATCTTAAACTACTACTGGTCTTCCAGGGAACGAACAAATCGTAGACTGTTTGAGACATTACTGTCATGGAGGAAAGTGCGCATGGTGACTGTTGTATTGAATCCCGATGCATTTTCTGTGTTTCATCAACACTCTGATAGTCCACAGTTTTCACAATGCCACCAGATGTGCATCGGAAACTACTACTGGTCTTCCAGGGAACGATCAAAGCGTAGACTGTTTGAGACATTACTCCCATGGAGGAAAGTGCGCATGGTGACTGTTGTATTCAATCCCGATGCAATTTCTGTGTTTCATCAACACTCTGATAGTCCACAGATTACAGAATGCCACCAGATGTGCATCGCAAACTACTACTGGTCTTCCAGGGAACGATCGAAGCTTACACTGTTCGAGACATACTTCCCGTGGAGGAATATGCGCATGGTGACTGTTGTATTCAATCCCGATGCAATTTATGTGATTCATCAACACTCTAATAGTCCACAGATTACAGAATGCCACCAGATGTGCATCGGAAACTACTACTGGTCTTCCAGGGAACGATCAAAGCGTTGACTGTTTGAGACATTACTCCCATAGAGGAAAGTGCGCATGGTGACTGTTGTATTCAATTCCGATGCAATTTCTGTGTTTCATCAACACTCTGATAGTCCACAGATTACAGAATGCCACCAGATGTGCATCGTAAACTACTACTGGTCTTCCAGGGAACGATTAAAGCGTAGACTGTTTCAGACATTACTCCCATAGAGAAAAGTGCGCATGGTGACTGTTGTATTCAATCCCGATGCAACTTCTGTGTTTCATCAACACTCTGATAGTCCACAGATTACAGAATGCCACCAGATGTGCATCGGAAACTACTACGGGTCTTCCAGGGAACGATCAAAGCGTACACTGATTGAGAATTACTCCCGTGGCAGAAACTGCGCTTGGTGATTCTTGTATTCAATCCCGATTCAATTTCTGTGTTTCATCAACACTCTGATAGACCTCAGATTGCAGAATGCCTCCAGATGTGCATCGGAAACTACTACTGGTCTTCCAGGGAACGATCAAAGCGTAGACTGTTTGAGACGTTACTCCCATGGACGAAAGTGCGCATGGTGACTGCTGTATTCAATCCCGATGCATTTTCTGTGTTTCATCATCACTCTGATAGTCCACAGATTACAGAATGCCTTCAGATGTGCATCGGTAACTGCTACTGGTCTTCCTGGCAACGATAAATAGAAGACTCTTAGAGACCTCCCATGGATGAATGTGCGCATGGTGACTGTTGTATTCAACCCCGTTGCAATATCTGTGTTTCATCAACATTCTGATAGTCCACAGATTACAGAATGCCACCAGATGTCATCGGAAACTACTACTGGTCTTCCAGGGAACGATCAAAGTGTAGACTGTTTGAGACATTACTCCCGTGGAGGAAAGAGCGCATGGCGACTGTTGTATTCAATCCCTATGCAATTTCTTTGTTTCATCAACACTCTGATAATCCACAAATTACTGAATGCCACCAAATGTGCATCGGAAATTACTACTAGTCTTCCAGGGAACGATCAAAGCGTAAACTGTTTCAGACATTACTCCGATGGAGGAAAGTGCGGATGGTGAGTGTTGTATTCAATCCCGATGCAATTTCTGTGTTTCATCAACACTCTGATAGTCCACAGATTACAGAATTCCACCAGATGTGCATCGCAAACTACTACTGGTCTTCCAGGGAACGATCAATGCGTAGACAGTTTGAGACATATCTCCCGTGTAGGAAAGTGCGCATGGTGACTGTTGTATTCAATCCCGATGCAATTTCTGTGTTTCATCAACACTCTGATAGTCCCCAGATTACAGAATGCCACCTGATGTGCAACGGAAACTACTACTGGTCTTCCAGGGAACGATCAAAGCGTAGACTGTTTGAGAATTCCTCCGTTAAGGAAAGTGCGCATGGTGACTGTTGTATTCAATCCCGATGCAATTTCTGTGTTTCATCAACACTCTGATAGTCCACAGATTACAGAATGCCACCAGATGTGCATCGCAAACTACTACTGGTCTTCCAGGGAACGATCAAAGCGTGCACTGTTTGAGACATTACTCCTATGGAGGAAAGTGCGCATGGTGACTGTTGTATTCAATCCCGATGCAATTTCTGTGTTTCATCAACACTCTGATAGTCCACAGATTACAGAATGCCACCAGATGTGCATCGCAAACTACTACTTGTCTTCCAGGGAACGATCAAAGCGTAGACTGTTCGAGACATACCTCCCGTGGATGAATGTGCGCATGGTGACTGTTGTATTCAATCCCGATGCAATTTCTGTGTTTCATCAACACTCTGATAGTCCACAGATTACAGAATGCCACCAGATATCCATCGGAAACTACTACTGGTCTTCCATGGAACGATCAAAGCGTAGACTGTTTCAGACATTACTCCCATTGAGGAAAGTGCGCATGGTGACTGTTGTATTCAATCCCGATGCAACTTCTGTGCTTCATCAACACTCTGATAGTCCACAGATTACAGAAGGCCACCAGATGTGCATCGGAAACTACTACGGGTCTTCCAGGGAACGATCAAAGCGTAGACTGATTGAGAATTACTCCCGTGGAAGAAACTGCGCTTGGTGATTCTTGTATTCAATCCCGATTCAATTTCTGTGTTTCATCAACACTCTGATAGACCACAGATTGCAGAATGCCTCCAGATGTGCATCGGAAACTACTACTGGTCTTCCAGGGAACGATCAAAGCGTAGACTGTTTGAGACATTACTCCCATGGACGAATGTGCGCATGGTGACTGTTGTATTCAATCCCGATGCAATTTCTTTGTTTCATCAACACTCTGATAGTCCACTGATTACAGAATGCCACCAGATGTGCATCGCAAACTACTAATGGTCTTCCAGGGAACGAACAAAGCGTGCACTGTTTGAGACATTACTCCCATGGAGGAAAGTGTGCATGGTGACTGTTGTATTCAATTCCGATGCAATTTCTGTGTTTCATCAACACTCTGATACTCCACAGATTACAGAATGCCACCAGATGTGCATCGCAAACTACTACTGGTCTTCCAGGGAAAGATCAAAGCGTAGACTGTTTGAGACATTACTCCCATGGAGGAAAGTGCGCATGGTGACTGTTGTATTCAATCCCGATGCAATTTCTGTGTTTCATAAACACTCTGATAGTCCACAGATTACAGAATTCCACCAAATGTGAATCGAAAATTACTACTGGTCTTCCAGGGAACGATCAAAGCGTAGACTGTTTCAGACATTACTCCCATGGAGGAAAGTGCGCATGGTGACTGTTGTATTCAACCCCGTTGCAATTTCTGTGTTTCATCAACACTCTGATAGACCACAGATTGCAGAATGCCTCCAGATGTGCATCGGAAACTACTACTGGTCTTCCAGGGAACGATCAAAGCGTAGACTGTTTGAGACATTACTCCCATGGACGAAAGTGCGCATGGTGACTGTTGTATTCAATCCCGATGCATTTTCTGTGTTTCATCATCACTCTGATAGTCCACAGATTACAGAATGCCTTTAGATGTGCATCGGTAACTGCTACTGGTCTTCCTGGCAACGATAAAATAGAAGACTCTTAGGGACCTCCCATAGATGAATGTGCGCATGGTGACTGTTGTATTCAACCCCGTTGCAATATCTGTGTTTCATCAACACTCTGATAGTCCACAGATTACAGAATGAAACCAGATGTCATCGGAAACTACTACTGGTCTTCCAGGGAACGATCAAAGTGTAGACTGTTTGAGACATTACTCCCGTGGAGGAAAGAGCGCATGGCGACTGTAGTATTCAATCCCGATGCAATTTCTTTGTTTCATCAACACTCTGATAATCCACAAATTACTGAATGCCACCAAATGTGCATCGGAAATTACTACTAGTCTTCCAAGGAACGATCAAAGCGTAAACTGTTTCAGACATTACTCCGATGGAGGAAAGTGCGGATGGTGAGTGTTGTATTCAATCCCGATGCAATTTCTGTGTTTCATCAACACTCTGATAGTCCACAGATTACAGAATTCCACCAGATGTGCATCGCAAACTACTACTGGTCTTCCAGGGAATGATCAATTTGTAGACTGTTTGAGACATATCTCTCGTTTAGGAAAGTGCGCATGGTGACTGTTGTATTCAATCCCGATGCAATTTCTGTGTTTCATCAACACTGTGATAGTCCCCAGATTACAGAATGCCACCTGATGTGCAACGGAAACTACTACTGGTCTTCCAGGGAACGATCAAAGCGTAGACTGTTTGAGAATTACTCCGTTAAGGAAAGTGCGCATGGTGACTGTTGTATTCAATCCCGATGCAATTTCTGTGTTTCATCAACACTCTGATAGTCCACAGATTACAGAATGAAACCAGATGTGCATCGCAAACTACTACTGGTCTTCCAGGGAACGATCAAAGCGTGCACTGTTTGAGACATTACTCCCATGGAGGAAAGTGCGCATGGTGACTGTTGTATTCAATCCCGATGCAATTTCTGTGCTTCATCAACACTCTGATAGTCCACAGATTACAGAATGCCACCAGATGTGCATCGCAAACTACTACTTGTCTTCCAGGGAACGATCAAAGCGTAGACTGTTCGAGACATACCTCCTGTGGATGAATGTGCGCATGGTGACTGTTGTATTCAATCGCGATGCAATTTCTGTGTTTCATCAACACTCTGATAGTCCACAGATTACAGAATGCCACCAGATATCCATCGGAAACTACTACTGGTCTTCCATGGAGCGATCAAAGCGTAGACTGTTTCAGACATTACTCCCATAGAGGAAAGTGCGCATGGTGACTGTTGTATTCAATCCCGATGCAAATTCTGTGTTTCATCAACACTCTGATAGTCCACAGATTACAGAATGCCACCAGATGTGCATCGGAAACTACTACGGGTCTTCCAGGGAACGATCAAAGCGTAGACTGATTGAGAATTACTCCCGTGGAAGAAACTGCGCTTGGTGATTCTTGTATTCAATCCCGATTCAATTTCTGTGTTTCATCAACACTCTGATAGACCACAGATTGCAGAATGCCTCCAGATGTGCATCGGAAACTACTACTGGTCTTCCAGGGAACGATCAAAGCGTAGACTGTTTGAGACATTACTCCCATGGACGAATGTGCGCATGGTGACTGTTGTATTCAATCCCGATGCAATTTCTTTGTTTCATCAACACTCTGATAGTCCACAGATTACAGAATGCCACCAGATGTGCATCGCAAACTACTACTGGTCTTCCAGGGAACGAACAAAGCGTGCACTGTTTGAGACATTACTCCCATGGAGGAAAGTGTGCATGGTGACTGTTGTATTCAATTCCGATGCAATTTCTGTGTTTCATCAACACACTGATACTCCACAGATTACAGAATGCCACCAGATGTGCATCGCAAACTACTACTGGTCTTCCAGGGAACGATCAAAGCGTAGACTGTTGCAGACATTACTCCCATGGAGGAAAGTGCGCATGGTGACTGTTGTATTCAACCCCGTTGCAATTTCTGTGTTTCATCAACACTCTGATAGTCCACAGATTACAGAATGCCACCAGATGTGCATCGGAAACTACTACTGGTCTTCCAGGGAACGATCAAAGCGTAGACTGTTTGAGACATTACTCTCGTGGAGGAAATAGCGCATTGCGACTGTTGTATTCAGTCCCCAAGCAATTTATGTGTTTCATCAACACTCTGAGAGTCCCCAGACTACAGAATGCCACCAGATGTGCAACGGACACTACTACTGGTCTTCGAGGGAACGATCAAAGCGTGGACTGTTTGAGAATTACTCACCTGAAGGAAAGTGCGCATGGTGACTGTTGTATTCAATCCCGATGCAATTTCTGTGTTTCATCAACACTCTCTTAGTCCACAGATTACAGAATGCCTCTAGATGTGCATCGGAAACTACTACTGGTCTTCCAGGGAACGATCAAAGCGTAGAATATTTGAGACATTACTTCCATGGAGGAAAGTCCGCATGGTGCCTATTGTATTCAATCCCGATGCATTTTCTGTGTTTCATCAACACTCTGATAGCCCACAGATTACAGAATGTCACCAGATGGGCATCGGAAACTACTACTGGTCTTCCTGGGAACGATCAAATCGTAGACTGTTTGTGATATTACTCCCATAGAAGAAAGTGCATTTGGTGACTGTTGTAGTCAATCCCGAGGCAATTTCTGTGTTTCATCAACACTTTGAAGGTCCACAGATTACCGATTGTCTCCAGTTGTGCATCGGAAACTACTACTGGTCTTCCTGGGAACGATCAAAGCGTAGACTGTTTGAGAATTACTCCCATTCAGAAAAGTGCGGATGGTGACTGTTGTATTCACTCCCGATGCAATTTCTGTGTTCCATCAACAGTCTGATAGTCCACAGATTACAGAATGCCTCCAGATGTGCATTGGAAACTACTACTGGTCTTCCAGAGAACGATAAAAGCGTAAACTCTTTGAGACATTACTCCCATGGAGAAAAGTTCGCATGCTGACTGTTGTATTGAATCCCGAGGCAATTTTAGTGTTTCATCATCACTCTGATAGCCCACAGATTACAGAATTCCTCCTGATGTGCATCGGAAACTACTACTGGTCTTCCAGGGACAGACCAAAGGGTAGACTGTTAGAAACATTACTCCCATGGAGGAAAGTGCGCATTGTGCCTGTTGTATTCGATCCCGATGCAATTTCTGTGTTTCATCAACACTCTGATAGTCCACAGATTACAGAGTGCCTCCAGATGTGCATCGGAAACTAACACTGGTCTTCCAGCGAATGATCAAAGCGTAGACGGTTTGAGACATACCCCCCGTGGAAGAAAGTGCCCAAGGTGACTGTTGTATTCAATCAAGATGCAATTTCTGTTTTTCATCAACACTCTGATAGTCCACAGATTACATAATGAGTAAAGATGTGCATCGTAAACTACTACTGGTCTTCCAGCTAATGATCCAAGGGTAGACTGTTTGAGAATTACTCCCATGGAGGAAAGTGGGCATGGTGACTGTTGTATTCAATCCCGATGCAATTTCTGCGATTCATCAACACTCTGATAGTCCACAGATAACAGAATGCTAGCAGACGTGCATCGGAAGCTACTACTGGTCTCCCAGGTAACGATCAAGGCATAGACTGTTTGAGACATTACTCCCGTGTAGGAAAGTGCGCATGGTGACTGTTGTATTCAATCCCGATGCAATTTCTGTGTTTCATCAACACTCCGATAGTCCACAGGTTACAGAATGCCACCAGATGTGCATCGGAAACTACTACTGGTCTTCCAGGCAACGATCAAAGCGTAGACTGTTTGAGACATTACTCCCGTGGAGGAAAGAGCTCATGGCGACTGTTGTATTCAATCCCGATGCAATCTTTTGTGTTGCATCAACACTCTGATAGTCCAAAGATTACAGAATGAAACCAGATGTGCATCGGAAATTACTACTGGTCTTCAAGGGAACGATCAAAGCGTAGACTGTATCAGACATTACTCCCATGGAGGAAAGTGCACATGGTGACTTTTGTATTCAATCCCGATGCAATTTCTGTGTTTCATCAACACTCTGATAGTCCACAGATAACATAATGAGTCCAGATGTGCATCGTAAACTACTACTGGTCTTCCAAGGAATGATCAAATGGTAGACTTTTTGAGAATAACTCCCATGGAGGAAAGTGGGCATGGTGACTGTTGTATTCAATCCCGATGCAATTTCTGTGTTTCATCAACACTCTGATAGTCCACAGGTTACAGAATGCAACCAGATGTGCACCGGAAATTGCTACTGGCCTTTCAGGGAACGATCAAAGCGTAGACTGTTAGAGACATTACTCCCGTGGAGGAAAGTGCGCATGGCGACAGTTGTACTCAATCCCGAAGCAATATCTGTGTTTCATCAACACTCTGATAGTCTACAGATTACAGAATGCCTCCAGATGTGCATCTGACACTACAACTGGTCTTCCAGGGAACGATCAAAGCGTATACTGTTTGAGACATTACTCCCATGGAGGAAAGTGCACATGATGACTGTTGTATTCAATTCCGATGCAATTTCTGTGTTTCATCAACACTCTGATAGTCCACAGATTACAGAATGCCACCAGACGTGCATCGGAAGCTACTACTGGTCTTCCAGGTAACGATCAAAGCGTAGACTCTTTGAGACATTAATCCCGTGGAGGAAAGTGCTCATGGTGACTGTTGTGTTCAATCCTGATGCAATTTCTGTGTTTCATCAACACTCCGATAGCCCACTGGTTACAGAATGCCACCAGATGTGCATCGGAAACTACTACTGGTCTTCCAGGCAACGATCAAAGCGTAGACTGTTTGAGACATTACTCCCGTGGAGGAAAGTGCTCATGGCGACTGTTGTATTAAATCCCGATGCAATGTCTGTGTTTCATCAACACTCTGATAGTCCAAAGATTACAGAATGCCACTAGATGTGCATCGGAAATTACTACTGGTCTTCAAGGGAACGATCAAAGCGTAGACTGTTTCAGAAATTACTCCCATGGAGGAAAGTGCACATGGTGACTGTTGTCTTCAATCCCGATGCAATTTCTGTGTCTCATCAACACTCTGATAGTCCACAGAGTACAGAATACCACCAGATGTGCATCGCAAACTACTACTGGTCTTCCAGGGAACGATCAAAGCGTAGACTGTTCGAGACATACCTCCTATGGAGGAAAGTTCGCATGGTGACTGTTGTATTTAATCCCGATGCAATTTCCGTGTTTCATCAACACTCTGATAGTCCACAAATTACAGAACGCCACCAGATGTGCATCGGTAACTACTACTGGTCTTCCAGGGAACGATCAAAGCGTGGACTGTTTGAGACATTACTCCCATTGAGGAAAGTGCACGTGCTGACTGTTGTATTCAATTCCGATGCAATTTCTGTGTTTCATCAACACTGTGATAGTCCACAGATTACAGAATGCCACCAGATGTGCATCGCAAACTACTACTATTCTTCCAGGAAACGATCAAAGCGTAGACTGTTTGAGACATTACTCATATGGAGGAAAGTGCGCATGGTGACTGTTGTATTCAATCCCGATGCAATTTCTGTGTTTCATCAACACTCTGATAGTCCACAGATTACAGAATGCCACCATATGTGCATCGGAAACTACTACTGGTCTTCCAGGGAACGATCAAAGCGTAGACTGTTTCAGACATTACTCCCGTGGAGGAAAGAGCGCATGGCGACTGTTGTATTCAATCCCGATGCAATTTCTGTGTTTCATCAACACTCTGATAGTCCACAGATTACAGAATGCCACCAAATGTGAATCGAAAATTACTACTGGCCTTCCAGGGAACGATCAAAGCGTAGACTGTTTCAGACATTACTCCCTTGGAGGAAAGTGCGCATGGTGACTGTTGTATTCAACCCCGTTGCAATTTCTGTGTTTCATCAACACTCTGATAGTCCACAGATTACAGAATGCCACCAGATGTGAACGGACACTACTACTGGTCTTCGAGGGAACGATCAAAGGGTAGACTGTTTGAGAATTACTCCCGTGAAGGAAAGTGCGCATGGTGACTGTTGTATTCAATCCCGATGCAATTTCTGTGTTTCATCAACACTCTCTTAGTCCACAGATTACAGAATGCCTCTAGATGTGCATCGGAAACTACTACTGGTCTTCCAGGGAACGATCAAAGCGTAGACTGTTTGAGACATTACTTCCATGGAGGAAAGTCCGCATAGTGCCTATTGTATTCAATCCCGATGCATTTTCTGTGTTTCATCAACACTCTGATAGTCCACAGATTACAGAATGTCACCAGATGGGCATCGGAAACTACTACTGGTCTTCCTGGGAACGATCAAAGCGTAGACTGTTTGAGAATTACTCCCATTCAGAAAAGTGCGGATGGTGACTGTTGTATTCACTCCCGATGCAATTTCTGTGTTCCATCAACAGTCTGATAGTCCACAGTTTACAGAATGCCTCCAGATGTGCATTGGAAACTACTACTACTGGTCTTCCAGAGAACGATAAAAGCGTAAACTCTTTGAGACATTACTCCCATGGAGAAAAGTTCGCATGCTGACTGTTGTATTGAATCCCGATGCAATTTTAGTGTTTCATCAACACTCTGATAGCCCACAGATTACAGAATTCCTCCAGATGTGCATCGGAAACTACTACTGGCCTTCCAGGGACCGACCAAAGGGTAGTATGTTAGAGACATTACTCCCATGGAGGAAAGTGCGCATTGTGCCTGTTGTATTCAATCCCGATGCAATTTCTGTGTTTCATCAACACTCTGATAGTCCACAGATTACAGAATGCCTCCAGATGTGCATCGGAAACTAACACTGGTCTTCCAGCGAATGATCAAAGCGTAGACGGTTTGAGACATACCCCCCGTGGAAGAAAGTGCCCAAGGTGACTGTTGTATTCAATCAAGATGCAATTTCTGTTTTTCATCAACACGCTGATAGTCCACAGATTACATAATGAGTCCAGATGTGCATCGTAAACTACTACTGGTCTTCCAGCTAATGATCCAAGGGTAGACTGTTTGAGAATTACTCCCATGGAGGAAAGTGGCATGGTGACTGTTGTATTCAATCCCGATGCAATTTCTGTGTTTCATCAACACTCTGATAGTCCACAGATAACAGAATGCTAGCAGACGTGCATCGGAAGCTACTACTGGTCTCCCAGGTAACGATCAAGGCGTAGACTGTTTGAGACATTACTCCCGTGGAGGAAAGTGCGCATGGTGACTGTTGTATTCAATCCCGATGCAATTTCTGTGTTTCAACAACACTCCGATAGTCCACAGGTTACAGAACGCCACCAGATGTGCATCGGAAACTACTACTGGTCTTCCAGGCAACGATCAAAGCGTAGACTGTTTGAGACATTACTCCCGTGGAGGAAAGAGCTCATGGCGACTGTTGTATTCAATCCCGATGCAATTTTTTGTGTTTCATCAACACTCTGATGGTCCAAAGATTACAGAATGAAACAAGATGTGCATCGGAAATTACTACTGGTCTTCAAGGGAACGATCAAAGCGTAGACTGTTTCAGACATTACTCCCATGGAGGAATGTGCACATGGTGACTGTTGTATTCAATCCCGATGCAATTTCTGTGTTTCATCAACCCTCTGATAGTCCACAGATACATAATAAGACCAGAAGTGCATCGTAAACTACTACTGGTCTTCCAAGGAATGATCAAATGGTAGACTGTTTGAGAATTACTCCCATGGAGGAAAGTGGGCATGGTGACTGTTGTATTCAATCCCGATGCAATTTCTGTGTTTCATCAAGACTCTGATAGTCCACAGGTTACAGAATGCAACCAGATGTGCACCGGAAATTACTACTGGTCTTCCAGGGAACGATCAAAGCGTAGACTGTTAGAGACATTACTCCCGTGGAGGAAAGTGCGCATGGCGACAGTTGTACTCAATCCTGAAGCAATATCTGTGTGTCATCAACACTCAGATAGTCTACAGATTACAGAATGCCTCCAGATGTGCATCGGAAGCTACTACTGGTCTTCCAGGGAACGATCAAAGCGTATACTGTTTGAGACATTACTCCCATGGAGGAAAGTGCACATGATGACTGTTGTATTCAATTCCGATGCAATTTCTGTGTTTCATCAACACTCTGATGGTCAACAGATTACAGAATGCCACCAGACGTGCATCGGAAGCTACTACTGGTCTTCCAGGTAACGATCAAAGCGTAGACTGTTTGAGACATTAATCCCGTGGAGGAAAGTGCTCATGGTGACTATTGTATTCAATCCCGATGCAATTTCTGTGCTTCATCAACACTCTGATAGTCCACAGGTTACAGAATGCCACCAGATGTGCATCAGAAACTTCTACTGGTCTTCCAGGGAACGATCAAAGCGTAGACTGTTTGAGACATTAGTCACGTGGAGGAAAGTCCGCATGGCGACTGTTGTATTCAATCCCGATTCAATTTCTGTGTTTCATCAACACTCTGATAGTCCACAGATTACAGAATGCCACCAGATGTGCATCGGAAATTACTACTGGTCTTCAAGGGAACGATCAAAGCGTAGACTGTTTCAGACATTACTCCCATGGAGGAAAGTGCGCATGGTGACTGTTGTATTCAATCACGATGCAATTTCTGTGTTTCATCAACACTCTGATAGTCCACAGCTTACAGAATGCCACCAGATGTGCATCGCAAGCTACTACTGGCCTTCCAGGGAACGATCAAAGCGTAGACTGTTCGAGACATTACTCCCGTGGAGGAAAGTGCGCATGGTGACTGTTGTATTCAATCCCGATGCAATTTTTGTGTTTCATCAACACTCTGATGGTCCACAGATTACATAATGAGTCCAGATGTGCATCGTAAACTACGACTGGTCTTCCAGGGAATGATCAAAGCGTAGACTGTTTGAGAATTACTCCCATGGAGGAAAGTGGGCATGGTGACTGTTGTATTCAATCCCGATGCAATTTCTGTGTTTCATCAACACTCTGATAGTCCACAGGTTACAGAATGCCACCAGATGTGCATCGGAAACTAATACTGGTCTTCCAGGGAACGATCAAAGCGTAGACTGTTTGAGACATTACTCCCGTGGAGGAAAGTGCCCATGGCGACAGTTGTACTCAATCCCGATGCAATATCTGTGTTTCATCAACACTCTGATAGTCCACAGATTACAGAATGCCACCAGATGTGCATCGGAAATTACTACTGGTCTTCAAGGGAACGATCAAAGCGTAGACTGTTTCAGACATTACTCAGATGGAGGAAAGTGCGGATGGTGACTGTTGTATTCAATCCCGATGCAATTTCTGTGTTTCATCAACACTCTGATAGTCCACAGATTACAGAATGCCACCAGATGTGCATCAGAAATTACTACTGGTCTTCAAGGGAACGAACAAAGCGTAGACTGTTTCAGACATTACTCCCATAGAGGAAAGTGCGCATGCTGACTGTTGTATTCAATCCCGAGGAAATTTCTGTGTTTCATCAACACTTTGAAGGTCCACAGATTACAGATTGTCTCCAGATGTGCATCGGAAACTACTACTGGTCTTCCTGGGAACGATCAAAACGTAGACTGTTTGAGAATTACTCCCATGGGGGAAAGTACGCATGGTAACACCTTGTATTCAATCCCGATGCAATTTCTGTGTTTCATCAACACTTTGAAGGTCCACAGATTACAGAATGCCACCAGATGTGCACCGGAAACTACTTCTGGTCTTCCAGGGAACGATCAAAGCGTAGACTGTTTGAGACATACCTCCCGCGGAGGAAAGTGCTCATGGTGACTGTTGTATTCAATCCCGATGCAATTTCTGTGTTTCATCAACACTCTGATAGTCCACAGATTACAGAATGAAACCAGATGTGCATCGCAAACTACTACTGGTCTTCCAGGGAACGATCAAAGCGTGCACTGTTTGAGACATTACTCCCATGGAGGAAAGTGCGCATGGTGACTGTTGTATTCAATCCCGATGCAATTTCTGTGTTTCATCAACACTCTGATAGTCCACAGATTACAGAATGCCACCAGATGTGCATCGCAAACTACTACTTGTCTTCCAGGGAACGATCAAAGCGTAGACTGTTCGAGACATACCTCCTGTGGATGAATGTGCGCATGGTGACTGTTGTATTCAATCGCGATGCAATTTCTGTGTTTCATCAACACTCTGATAGTCCACAGATTACAGAATGCCACCAGATATCCATCGGAAACTACTACTGGTCTTCCATGGAGCGATCAAAGCGTAGACTGTTTCAGACATTACTCCCATAGAGGAAAGTGCGCATGGTGACTGTTGTATTCAATCCCGATGCAAATTCTGTGTTTCATCAACACTCTGATAGTCCACAGATTACAGAATGCCACCAGATGTGCATCGGAAACTACTACGGGTCTTCCAGGGAACGATCAAAGCGTAGACTGATTAAGAATTACTCCCGTGGAAGAAACTGCGCTTGGTGATTCTTGTATTCAATCCCGATTCAATTTCAGTGTTTCATCAACACTCTGATAGACCACAGATTGCAGAATGCCTCCAGATGTGCATCGGAAACTACTACTGGTCTTCCAGGGAACGATCAAAGCGTAGACTGTTTGAGACATTACTCCCATGGACGAATGTGCGCATGGTGACTGTTGTATTCAATCCCGATGCAATTTCTTTGTTTCATCAACACTCTGATAGTCCACAGATTACAGAATGCCACCAGATGTGCATCGCAAACTACTACTGGTCTTCCAGGGAACGAACAAAGCGTGCACTGTTTGAGACATTACTCCCATGGAGGAAAGTGTGCATGGTGACTGTTGTATTCAATTCCGATGCAATATCTGTGTTTCATCAACACACTGATACTCCACAGATTACAGAATGCCACCAGATGTGCATCGCAAACTACTACTGGTCTTCCAGGGAACGATCAAAGCGTAGACTGTTGCAGACATTACTCCCATGGAGGAAAGTGCGCATGGTGACTGTTGTATTCAACCCCGTTGCAATTTCTGTGTTTCATCAACACTCTGATAGTCCACAGATTACAGAATGCCACCAGATGTGCATCGGAAACTACTAATGGTCTTCCAGGGAACGATCAAAGCGTAGACTGTTTGAGACATTACTCTCGTGGAGGAAAGAGCGCATTGCGACTGTTGTATTCAGTCCCCAAGCAATTTATGTGTTTCATCAACACTCTGAGAGTCCCCAGACTACAGAATGCCACCAGATGTGCAACGGACACTACTACTGGTCTTCGAGGGAACGATCAAAGCGTGGACTGTTTGAGAATTACTCACCTGAAGGAAAGTGCGCATGGTGACTGTTGTATTCAATCCCGATGCAATTTCTGTGTTTCATCAACACTCTCTTAGTCCACAGATTACAGAATGCCTCTAGATGTGCATCGGAAACTACTACTGGTCTTCCAGGGAACGATCAAAGCGTAGAATATTTGAGACATTACTTCCATGGAGGAAAGTCCGCATGGTGCCTATTGTATTCAATCCCGATGCATTTTCTGTGTTTCATCAACACTCTGATAGCCCACAGATTACAGAATGTCACCAGATGGGCATCGGAAACTACTACTGGTCTTCCTGGGAACGATCAAATCGTAGACTGTTTGTGATATTACTCCCATAGAAGAAAGTGCATTTGGTGACTGTTGTAGTCAATCCCGAGGCAATTTCTGTGTTTCATCAACACTTTGAAGGTCCACAGATTACCGATTGTCTCCAGTTGTGCATCGGAAACTACTACTGGTCTTCCTGGGAACGATCAAAGCGTAGACTGTTTGAGAATTACTCCCATTCAGAAAAGTGCGGATGGTGACTGTTGTATTCACTCCCGATGCAATTTCTGTGTTCCATCAACAGTCTGATAGTCCACAGATTACAGAATGCCTCCAGATGTGCATTGGAAACTACTACTGCTCTTCCAGAGAACGATAAAAGCGTAAACTCTTTGAGACATTACTCCCATGGAGAAAAGTTCGCATGCTGACTGTTGTATTGAATCCCGAGGCAATTTTAGTGTTTCATCATCACTCTGATAGCCCACAGATTACAGAATTCCTCCTGATGTGCATCGGAAACTACTACTGGTCTTCCAGGGACAGACCAAAGGGTAGACTGTTAGAAACATTACTCCCATGGAGGAAAGTGCGCATTGTGCCTGTTGTATTCGATCCCGATGCTATTTCTGTGTTTCATCAACACTCTGATAGTCCACAGATTACAGAGTGCCTCCAGATGTGCATCGGAAACTAACACTGGTCTTCCAGCGAATGATCAAAGCGTAGACGGTTTGAGACATACCCCCCGTGGAAGAAAGTGCCCAAGGTGACTGTTGTATTCAATCAAGATGCAATTTCTGTTTTTCATCAACACTCTGATAGTCCACAGATTACATAATGAGTAAAGATGTGCATCGTAAACTACTACTGGTCTTCCAGCTAATGATCCAAGGGTAGACTGTTTGAGAATTACTCCCATGGAGGAAAGTGGGCATGGTGACTGTTGTATTCAATCCCGATGCAATTTCTGCGATTCATCAACACTCTGATAGTCCACAGATAACAGAATGCTAGCAGACGTGCATCGGAAGCTACTACTGGTCTCCCAGGTAACGATCAAGGCATAGACTGTTTGAGACATTACTCCCGTGTAGGAAAGTGCGCATGGTGACTGTTGTATTCAATCCCGATGCAATTTCTGTGTTTCATCAACACTCCGATAGTCCACAGGTTACAGAATGCCACCAGATGTGCATCGGAAACTACTACTGGTCTTCCAGGCAACGATCAAAGCGTAGACTGTTTGAGACATTACTCCCGTGGAGGAAAGAGCTCATGGCGACTGTTGTATTCAATCCCGATGCAATCTTTTGTGTTGCATCAACACTCTGATAGTCCAAATATTACAGAATGAAACCAGATGTGCATCGGAAATTACTACTGGTCTTCAAGGGAACGATCAAAGCGTAGACTGTATCAGACATTATTCCCATGGAGGAAAGTGCACATGGTGACTTTTGTATTCAATCCCGATGCAATTTCTGTGTTTCATCAACACTCTGATAGTCCACAGATAACATAATGAGTCCAGATGTGCATCGTAAACTACTACTGGTCTTCCAAGGAATGATCAAATGGTAGACTTTTTGAGAATTACTCCCATGGAGGAAAGTGGGCATGGTGACTGTTGTATTCAATCCCGATGCAATTTCTGTGTTTCATCAACACTCTGATAGTCCACAGGTTACAGAATGCAACCAGATGTGCACCGGAAATTGCTACTGGCCTTTCAGGGAACGATCAAAGCGTAGACTGTTAGAGACATTACTCCCGTGGAGGAAAGTGCGCATGGCGACAGTTGTACTCAATCCCGAAGCAATATCTGTGTTTCATCAACACTCTGATAGTCTACAGATTACAGAATGCCTCCAGATGTGCATCTGACAATACAACTGGTCTTCCAGGGAACGATCAAAGCGTATACTGTTTGAGACATTACTCCCATGGAGGAAAGTGCGCATGGTGACTGTTGTATTCAATTCCGATGCAATTTCTGTGTTTCATCAACACTCTGATAGTCCACAGATTACAGAATGCCACCAGACGTGCATCGGAAGCTACTACTGGTCTTCCAGGTAACGATCAAAGCGTAGACTCTTTGAGACATTAACCCCGTGGAGGAAAGTGCTCATGGTGACTGTTGTGATCAATCCTGATGCAATTTCTGTGTTTCATCAACACTCCGATAGCCCACTGGTTACAGAATGCCACCAGATGTGCATCGGAAACTACTACTGGTCTTCCAGGCAACGATCAAAGCGTAGACTGTTTGAGACATTACTCCCGTGGAGGAAAGTGCTCATGGCGACTGTTGTATTAAATCCCGATGCAATGTCTGTGTTTCATCAACACTCTGATAGTCCAAAGATTACAGAATGCCACTAGATGTGCATCGGAAATTACTACTGGTCTTCAAGGGAACGATCAAAGCGTAGACTGTTTCAGAAATTACTCCCATGGAGGAAAGTGCACATGGTGACTGTTGTCTTCAATCCCGATGCAATTTCTGTGTCTCATCAACACTCTGATAGTCCACAGATTACAGAATACCACCAGATGTGCATCGCAAACTACTACTGGTCTTCCAGGGAACGATCAAAGCGTAGACTGTTCGAGACATAACTCCTATGGAGGAAAGTTCGCATGGTGACTGTTGTATTTAATCCCGATGCAATTTCCGTGTTTCATCAACACTCTGATAGTCCACAAATTACAGAACGCCACCAGATGTGCATCGGTAACTACTACTGGTCTTCCAGGGAACGATCAAAGCGTAGACTGTTTCAGACATTACTCCCGTGGAGGAAAGAGCGCATGGCGACTGTTGTATTCAATCCCGATGCAATTTCTGTGTTTCATCAACACTCTGATAGTCCACAGATTACAGAATGCCACCAAATGTGAATCGAAAATTACTACTGGCCTTCCAGGGAACGATCAAAGCGTAGACTGTTTCAGACATTACTCCCTTGGAGGAAAGTGCGCATGGTGACTGTTGTATTCAACCCCGTTGCAATTTCTGTGTTTCATCAACACTCTGATAGTCCACAGATTACAGAATGCCACCAGATGTGAACGGACACTACTACTGGTCTTCGAGGGAACGATCAAAGGGTAGACTGTTTGAGAATTACTCCCGTGAAGGAAAGTGCGCATGGTGACTGTTGTATTCAATCCCGATGCAATTTCTGTGTTTCATCAACACTCTCTTAGTCCACAGATTACAGAATGCCTCTAGATGTGCATCGGAAACTACTACTGGTCTTCCAGGGAACGATCAAAGCGTAGACTGTTTGAGACATTACTTCCATGGAGGAAAGTCCGCATAGTGCCTATTGTATTCAATCCCGATGCATTTTCTGTGTTTCATCAACACTCTGATAGTCCACAGATTACAGAATGTCACCAGATGGGCATCGGAAACTACTACTGGTCTTCCTGGGAACGATCAAAGCGTAGACTGTTTGAGAATTACTCCCATTCAGAAAAGTGCGGATGGTGACTGTTGTATTCACTCCCGATGCAATTTCTGTGTTCCATCAACAGTCTGATAGTCCACAGTTTACAGAATGCCTCCAGATGTGCATTGGAAACTACTACTACTGGTCTTCCAGAGAACGATAAAAGCGTAAACTCTTTGAGACATTACTCCCATGGAGAAAAGTTCGCATGCTGACTGTTGTATTGAATCCCGATGCAATTGTAGTGTTTCATCAACACTCTGATAGCCCACAGATTACAGAATTCCTCCAGATGTGCATCGGAAACTACTACTGGTCTTCCAGGGACCGACCAAAGGGTAGTATGTTAGAGACATTACTCCCATGGAGGAAAGTGCGCATTGTGCCTGTTGTATTCAATCCCGATGCAATTTCTGTGTTTCATCAACACTCTGATAGTCCACAGATTACAGAATGCCTCCAGATGTGCATCGGAAACTAACACTGGTCTTCCAGCGAATGATCAAAGCGTAGACGGTTTGAGACATACCCCCCGTGGAAGAAAGTGCCCAAGGTGACTGTTGTATTCAATCAAGATGCAATTTCTGTTTTTCATCAACACGCTGATAGTCCACAGATTACATAATGAGTCCAGATGTGCATCGTAAACTACTACTGGTCTTCCAGCTAATGATCCAAGGGTAGACTGTTTGAGAATTACTCCCATGGAGGAAAGTGGCATGGTGACTGTTGTATTCAATCCCGATGCAATTTCTGTGTTTCATCAACACTCTGATAGTCCACAGATAACAGAATGCTAGCAGACGTGCATCGGAAGCTACTACTGGTCTCCCAGGTAACGATCAAGGCGTAGACTGTTTGAGACATTACTCCCGTGGAGGAAAGAACGCATGGTGACTGTTGTATTCCATCCCGATGCAATTTCTGTGTTTCAACAACACTCCGATAGTCCACAGGTTACAGAACGCCACCAGATGTGCATCGGAAACTACTACTGGTCTTCCAGGCAACGATCAAAGCGTAGACTGTTTGAGACATTACTCCCGTGGAGGAAAGAGCTCATGGCGACTGTTGTATTCAATCCCGATGCAATTTTTTGTGTTTCATCAACACTCTGATGGTCCAAAGATTACAGAATGAAACAAGATGTGCATCGGAAATTACTACTGGTCTTCAAGGGAACGATCAAAGCGTAGACTGTTTCAGACATTACTCCCATGGAGGAATGTGCACATGGTGACTGTTGTATTCAATCCCGATGCAATTTCTGTGTTTCATCAACCCTCTGATAGTCCACAGATACATAATAAGACCAGAAGTGCATCGTAAACTACTACTGGTCTTCCAAGGAATGATCAAATGGTAGACTGTTTGAGAATTACTCCCATGGAGGAAAGTGGGCATGGTGACTGTTGTATTCAATCCCGATGCAATTTCTGTGTTTCATCAAGACTCTGATAGTCCACAGGTTACAGAATGCAACCAGATGTGCACCGGAAATTACTACTGGTCTTCCAGGGAACGATCAAAGCGTAGACTGTTAGAGACATTACTCCCGTGGAGGAAAGTGCGCATGGCGACAGTTGTACTCAATCCTGAAGCAATATCTGTGTGTCATCAACACTCAGATAGTCTACAGATTACAGAATGCCTCCAGATGTGCATCGGAAGCTACTACTGGTCTTCCAGGGAACGATCAAAGCGTATACTGTTTGAGACATTACTCCCATGGAGGAAAGTGCACATGACGACTGTTGTATTCAATTCCGATGCAATTTCTGTGTTTCATCAACACTCTGATAGTCAACAGATTACAGAATGCCACCAGACGTGCATCGGAAGCTACTACTGGTCTTCCAGGTAACGATCAAAGCGTAGACTGTTTGAGACATTAATCCCGTGGAGGAAAGTGCTCATGGTGACTATTGTATTCAATCCCGATGCAATTTCTGTGCTTCATCAACACTCTGATAGTCCACAGGTTACAGAATGCCACCAGATGTGCATCAGAAACTACTACTGGTCTTCCAGGGAACGATCAAAGCGTAGACTGTTTGAGACATTAGTCACGTGGAGGAAAGTCCGCATGGCGACTGTTGTATTCAATCCCGATTCAATTTCTGTGTTTCATCAACACTCTGATAGTCCACAGATTACAGAATGCCACCAGATGTGCATCGGAAATTACTACTGGTCTTCAAGGGAACGATCAAAGCGTAGACTGTTTCAGACATTACTCCCATGGAGGAAAGTGCGCATGGTGACTGTTGTATTCAATCACGATGCAATTTCTGTGTTTCATCAACACTCTGATAGTCCACAGCTTACAGAATGCCACCAGATGTGCATCGCAAGCTACTACTGGCCTTCCAGGGAACGATCAAAGCGTAGACTGTTCGAGACATTACTCCCGTGGAGGAAAGTGCGCATGGTGACTGTTGTATTCAATCCCGATGCAATTTTTGTGTTTCATCAACACTCTGATGGTCCACAGATTACATAATGAGTCCAGATGTGCATCGTAAACTACGACTGGTCTTCCAGGGAATGATCAAAGCGTAGACTGTTTGAGAATTACTCCCATGGAGGAAAGTGGGCATGGTGACTGTTGTATTCAATCCCGATGCAATTTCTGTGTTTCATCAACACTCTGATAGTCCACAGGTTACAGAATGCCACCAGATGTGCATCGGAAACTAATACTGGTCTTCCAGGGAACGATCAAAGCGTAGACTGTTTGAGACATTACTCCCGTGGAGGAAAGTGCCCATGGCGACAGTTGTACTCAATCCCGATGCAATATCTGTGTTTCATCAACACTCTGATAGTCCACAGATTACAGAATGCCACCAGATGTGCATCGGAAATTACTACTGGTCTTCAAGGGAACGATCAAAGCGTAGACTGTTTCAGACACTACTCAGATGGAGGAAAGTGCGGATGGTGACTGTTGTATTCAATCCCGATGCAATTTCTGTGTTTCATCAACACTCTGATAGTCCACAGATTACAGAATGCCACCAGATGTGCATCAGAAATTACTACTGGTCTTCAAGGGAACGAACAAAGCGTAGACTGTTTCAGACATTACTCCCATAGAGGAAAGTGCGCATGCTGACTGTTGTATTCAATCCCGAGGAAATTTCTGTGTTTCATCAACACTTTGAAGGTCCACAGATTACAGATTGTCTCCAGATGTGCATCGGAAACTACTACTGGTCTTCCTGGGAACGATCAAAACGTAGACTGTTTGAGAATTACTCCCATGGGGGAAAGTACGCATGGTAACACCTTGTATTCAATCCCGATGCAATTTCTGTGTTTCATCAACACTTTGAAGGTCCACAGATTACAGAATGCCACCAGATGTGCACCGGAAACTACTTCTGGTCTTCCAGGGAACGATCAAAGCGTAGACTGTTTGAGACATACCTCCCGCGGAGGAAAGTGCTCATGGTGACTGTTGTATTCAATCCCGATGCAATTTCTGTGTTTCATGAACACTCTGATAGTCCACAGATTACAGAATGCCTCCAGATGTGCATCGGCACCTACTACTGGTCTTCCAGGCAACGATCAAAGCGTAGACTGTTTGAGACATTACTCCCATAAAGGAAAGTTCGCATGGTGACTGTTGTATTCAATCCCGATGCAATTTCTGTGTTTCATCAACACTCTCTTAGTCCACAGATTACAGAATGCCTCTAGATGTGCATCGGAAACTACTACTGGTCTTCCAGGGAACGATCAAAGCGTACACTGTTTGAGACATTACTCCCATGGAGGAAAGTGCGCATGGTGACTGTTGTATTCAATCCCGATGCAATTTCTGTGTTTCATCAACACTCAGTTAGTCCACAGATTTCAGAATGCCTCCAGATGTGCATCAGAAATTACTTCTGGTCTTCCAGGGACGATCAAAGCTTAGACTGTATGAGACATTTTTCCCACGGAGGAAAGTGCGCATTGTGAATGTTGTATTCAATCCCGATGCATTTTCTGTGTTTCATCAACACTCTGATAGTCCACAGATTACAGAATGTCACCTGATGTGCATCGGAAACTACTACTGGTCTTCCTGGGAACGATCAAATAGTAGACTGTTTGTGACATTACTCCCATGGAGGAAAGTGCATTTGGTGACTGTTGTAGTCAATCCCGAGGAAATTTCTGTGTTTCATCAACACTTTGAAGGTCCACAGATTACAGATTGTCTCCAGTTGTGCATCGGAAACTACTACTGGTCTTCCTGGGAACGATCAAAGCGTAGACTGTTTGAGGATTACTGCCATTCAGGAAAGTGCGAATGGTGACTGTTGTATTCACTCCCGATGCAATTTCTGTGTTCCATCAACAGTCTGATAGTCCACAGATTACAGAATGCCTCCAGATGTGTATCGGAAACTACTACTGGTCTTCCAGGGAACGATCAAAGCGTAAACTCTTGGAGACATTACTCCCATGGAGAAAAGTTCGCATGGTGACTGTTGTATTGAATCCCGATGCAGTTTTGTTGTTTCATCAACACTCTGATAGCCCACAGATTACAGAATTCCTCCAGATGTGCATCGGAAACTACTACTGGTCTTCCAGGGACCGACCAAAGGGTAGACTGTTAGAGACATTACTCCCTAGGAGGAAAGTGCACATTGTGCCTGTTGTATTCAATCCCGATGCAATTTCTGTGTTTCATCAACACTCCGACAGTCCACAGATTACGGAATGCATCCAGATGTACATCGGAAACTAACACTTGTCTTCCAGCGAATGATCAAAGCGTAGACGGTTTGAGACATACCTCCCATGGAAGAAAGTGCCCAAGGGGACTGTTGTATTCAATCCCGATGCAATTTCTGTGTTTCATCAACACTCTGATAGTCCACAGATTACATAATGAGTCCAGATGTGCATCGTAACCTAATACTAGTCTTCCAGGGAATGATCAAAGCGTAGACTGTTTGAGACATTACTCCCATGGAGGAAAGTGCACATGATGACTGTTGTATTCAATTCCAATGCAATTGCTGTGTTTCATCAACACTCTGATAGTCCACAGATTACAGAATGCCACCAGACGTGCATTGGAAGCTACTACTGGTCTTCCAGGTAACGATCGAAGCGTAGACTGATTGAGACATTAATCATGTGGAGGAAAGTGCTCATGGTGACTGTTGTATTCAATCCCGATGCAATTTCTGTGTTTCATCAACACTCCGATAGTCCACAGGTTACAGAATGCCACCAGATGTGCATCGGAAACCACTACTGGTCTTCCAGGCAACGATCAAAGCGTAGACTGTTTGAGACATTACTCCCGTGGAGGGAAGTGCACATGGCGACTGTTGTATTCAATCCCGATGCAATTTCTGTGTTTCATCAACACTCTGATAGTCCACAGGTTACAGAATGCCACCAGATGTGCATCGGAAACTAATACTGGACTTCCAGGGAACGATCAAAACGTAAACTGTTTGAGAATTACTCCCATGGAGGAAAGTACGCATGGTAACTGTTGTATTCAATCCCGATGCAATTTCTGTGTTTCATCAACACTCTGATAGTCCACAGATTACAGAATGCCACCAGATGTGCATCGCAAACTACTACTGGCCTTCCAGGGAACGATCAAAGCATAGACTGTTCGAGACATTACTCCCGTGGAGGAAAGTGCGCATGGTGACTGTTGTATTCAATCCCGATGCAATTTCTGTGTTTCATCAACACTCTGATAGTCCACAGATTACATAATGAGTCCAGATGTGCATCGTAAACTACTACTGGTCTTCCAGGGAATGATCAAAGCGTAGACTGTTTGAGAATTACTAGCATGGAGGAAAGTGGGCATGGTGACTCTTGTATTCAATCCCGATGCAATTACTGTGTTTCATCAACACTCTGATAGTCCACAGATTACAGAATGCCACCAGACGTGCATCGGAAGCTTCTACTGGTCTCCCAGGTAACGATCAAAGCGTAGTCTGTTTGAGACATTACTCCCGTGGAGGAAAGTTCGCATGGTGACTGTTGTATTCAATCCCGATGCAATTTCTGTGTTTCATCAACACTCTGATAGTCCACAGGTTACAGAATGCCACCAGATGTGCATCGGAAACTAATACTGGTCTTCCAGGGAACGATCAAAGCGTAGACTGTTTGAGACATTACTCCCGTGGAGGAAAGTGCGCATGGCGACAGTTGTACTCAATCCCGATGCAATATCTGTGTTTCATCAACACTCTGATAGTCCACAGATTACAGAATGCCACCAGATGTGCATCGGAAATTACTACTGGTCTTCAAGGGAACGATCAAAGCGTAGACTGTTTCAGACATTACTCCGATGGAGGAAAGTGCGGATGGCGACTGTTGTATTCAATCCCGATGCAATTTCTGTGTTTCATCAACACTCTGATAGTCCACAGATTACAGAATGCCACCAGATGTGCATCGGAAATTACTACTGGTCCTCAAGGGAACGATCAAAGCGTAGACTGTTTCAGGCATTACTCCCATGGAGGAAAGTGCGCATGGTGAGTGTTGTATCAATCACGATGCAATTTCTGTGTTTCATCAACACTCTGATAGTCCACAGATTACAGAATGCCACCAGATGTGCATCGAAAACTACTACTGGCCTTCTAGGGAACGATCAAAGCGTAGACAGTTCGTGACATTACTCCCGTGGAGGAAAGTGCGCATGGTGACTGTTGTATTCAATCCCGATGCAATTTCTGTGTTTCATCAACACTCTGATAGTCCACAGATTACATAATGAGTCCAGATGTGCATCGTAAACTACTACTGGTCTTCCAGGGAATGATCAAAGCGTAGACTGTTTGAGAATTACTAGCATGGAGGAAAGTGGGCATGGTGACTGTTGTATTCAATCCCGATGCAATTTCTGTGTTTCATAAACACTCTGATAGTCCACAGATTACAGAATGCCACCAGACGTGCATCGGAAGCTTCTACTGGTCTCCCAGGTAACGATCAAAGCGTAGTCTGTTTGAGACATTACTCCCGTGGAGGAAAGTTCGCATGGTGACTGTTGTATTCAATCCCGAGGCAATTTCTGTGTTTCATCAACACTCTGATAGTCCACAGGTTACAGAATGCCACCAGATGTGCATCGGAAACTAATACTGGTCTTCCAGGGACCGACCAAATGGTAGACTGTTAGAGACATTACTCCCATGGAGGAAGGTGCACATTGTGCCTGTTGTATTCAATCCCGATGCAATTTCTTTGTTTCATCAACACTCCGACAATCCACAGATTACGGAATGCATCCAGATGTACATCGGAAACTAACACTGTTCTTCCAGCGAATGATCAAAGCGTAGACGGTTTGAGACACACCTCCCGTGGAAGAAAGTGCCCAAGATGACTGTTGTATTCAATCCCGATGCAATTTCTGTGTTTCATCAACACTCTGATAGTCCACAGATTACATAATGAGTCCAGATGTGCATCGTAAACTACTGCTAGTCTTCCAGGGAATGATCAAAGGGTAGACTGTTTGAGAATTACTCATATGGAGGAAAGTGGGCATGGTGACTGTTGTATTCAATCCCGATGCAATTTCTGTGTTTCATCAACACTCTGATAGTCCACAGATTACAGAATGCCTCCAGATATGCATCGGAAACTACTACAGGTCTTCCAGGGAACGATCAAAGCGTAGACTGTTTGAGACATTACTCCCATGGAGGAAAGTGCACATGATGACTGTTGTATTCAATTCCGATGCAATTTCCGTGTTTCATCAACACTCTGATAGTCCACAGATAACAGAATGCCACCAGACGTGCATTGGAAGCTACTACTGGTCTTCCAGGTAACAATCGAAGCGTAGACTGTTTGAGACATTAATCATGTGGAGGAAAGTGCTCATGGTGACTGTTGTATTCAATCCCGATGCAATTTCTGTGTTTCATCAACATTCCGATAGTCCACAGGTTACAGAATGCCACCAGATGTGCATCGGAAACCACTACTGGTCTTCCAGGCAACGATCAAAGCGTAGACTGTTAGAGACATACCTCCCGTGGAGAAAAGTTCGCATGGTGACTGTTGTATTTATTCCCGATGCAATTTCTGTGTTTCATCAACACTCTGATAGTCCACAGATTACAGAACGCCACCAGATGTGCATCGGAAACTACTACTGGTCTTCCAGGGAACGATCAAAACGTAAACTGTTTGAGAATTACTCCCATGGAGGAAAGTACGCATGGTAACTGTTGTATTCAATCCCGATGCAATTTCTGTGTTTCATCAACACTCTGATAGTCCACAGATTACAGAATGCCACCAGATGTGCATCGCAAACTACTACTGGCCTTCCAGGGAACGATCAAAGCGTAGACTGTTCGAGACATTACTCCCGTGGAGGAAAGTGCGCATGGTGACTGTTGTATTCAATCCCAATGCAATTTCTGTGTTTCATCAACACTCTGATAGTCCACAGATTACATAATGAGTCCAGATGTGCATCGTAAACTACTACTGGTCTTCCAGGGAATGATCAAAGCGAAGACTGTTTGAGAATTACTAGCATGGAGGAAAGTGGGCATGGTGACTGTTGTATTCAATCCCGATGCAATTTCTGTGTTTCATAAACACTCTGATAGTCCACAGATTACAGAATGCCACCAGACGTGCATCGGAAGCTTCTACTGGTCTCCCAGGTAACGATCAAAGCGTAGTCTGTTTGAGACATTACTCCCGTGGAGGAAAGTTCGCATGGTGACTGTTGTATTCAATCCCGAGGCAATTTCTGTGTTTCATCAACACTCTGATAGTCCACAGGTTACAGAATGCCACCAGATGTGCATCGGAAACTAATACTGGTCTTCCAGGGACCGACCAAATGGTAGACTGTTAGAGACATTACCCCCATGGAGGAAGGTGCACATTGTGCCTGTTGTATTCAATCCCAATGCAATTTCTTTGTTTCATCAACACTCCGACAATCCACAGATTACGGAATGCATCCAGATGTACATCGGAAACTAACACTGGTCTTCCAGCGAATGATCAAAGCGTAGACGGTTTGAGACATACCTCCCGTGGAAGAAAGTGCCCAAGATGACTGTTGTATATAATCCCGATGCAATTTCTGTGTTTCATCAACGCTCTGATAGTCCACAGATTACATAATGAGTCCAGATGTGCATCGTAAACTACTACTAGTCTTCCAGGGAATGATCAAAGGGTAGACTGTTTGAGAATTACTCATATGGAGGAAAGTGGGAATGGTGACTGTTGTATTCAATCCCGATGCAATTTCTGTGTTTCATCAACACTCTGATAGTCCACAGATTACAGAATGCCTCCAGATATGCATCGGAAACTACTACTGGTCTTCCAGGGAACGATCAAAGCGTAGACTGTTTGAGACATTACTCCCATGGAGGAAAGTGCACATGATGTCTGTTGTATTCAATTCCGATGCAATTTCTGTGTTTCATCAACACTCTGATAGTCCACAGATTACAGAATGCCACCAGACGTGCATTGGAAGCTACTACTGGTCTTCCAGGTAACAATCGAAGCGTAGACTGTTTGAGACATTAATCATGTGGAGGAAAGTGCTCATGGTGACTGTTGTATTCAATCCCGATGCAATTTCTGTGTTTCATCAACATTCCGATAGTCCACAGGTTACAGAATGCCACCAGATGTGCATCGGAAACCACTACTGGTCTTCCAGGCAACGATCAAAGCGTAGACTGTTTGAGACATTACTCCCGTGGAGGGATGTGCTCATGGCGACTGTTGTATTCAATCCCAATGCAATTTCTGTGTTTCATCAACACTCTGATAGTCCACAGATTACATAATGCCACCAGATGTGCATCGCAAACTACTACTGGTCTTCCAGGGAGCGATCAAAGCGTAGACTGTTCGAGACATACCTCCCGTGGAGAAAAGTTCGCATGGTGACTGTTGTATTTATTCCCGATGCAATTTCTGTGTTTCATCAACACTCTGATAGTCCACAGATTACAGAACGCCACCAGATGTGCATCGGAAACTACTACTGGTCTTCCAGGGAACGATCAAAACGTAAACTGTTTGAGAATTACTCCCATGGAGGAAAGTACGCATGGTAACTGTTGTATTCAATCCCGATGCAATTTCTGTGTTTCATCAACACTCTGATAGTCCACAGATTACAGAATGCCACCAGATGTGCATCGCAAACTACTACTGGCCTTCCAGGGAACGATCAAAGCGTAGACTGTTCGAGACATTACTCCCGTGGAGGAAAGTGCGCATGGTGACTGTTGTATTCAATCCCGATGCAATTTCTGTGTTTCATCAACACTCTGATAGTCCACAGATTACATAATGAGTCCAGATGTGCATCTTAAACTACTACTGGTCTTCCAGGGAATGATCAAAGCGAAGACTGTTTGAGAATTACTAGCATGGAGGAAAGTGGGCATGGTGACTGTTGTATTCAATCCCGATGCAATTTCTGTGTTTCATCAACACTCTGATAGTCCACAGATTACAGAATGCCACCAGATGTGCATCGGAAATTACTACCGGTCTTCAAGGGAACGATCAAAGCGTAGACTGTTTCAGGCATTACTCCCATGGAGGAAAGTGCGCATGGTGAGTGTTGTATTCAATCACGATGCAATTTCTGTGTTTCATCAACACTCTGATAGTCCACAGATTACAGAATGCCACCAGATGTGCATCGCAAACTACTACTGGTCTTCCAGGGAACGATCAAAGCGTAGACTGTTTGAGACATTACTCCCGTGGAGGAAAGTGCGCATGGCGACAGTTGTACTCAATCCCGATGCAATATCTGTGTTTCATCAACACTCTGATAGTCCACAGATTACAGAATGCCACCAGATGTGCATCGGAAATTACTACTGGTCTTCAAGGGAACGATCAAAGCGTAGACTGTTTCAGACATTACTCCCATGGAGGAAAGTGCGGATGGTGACTGTTGTATTCAATCCCGATGCAATTTCTGTGTTTCATCAACACTCTGATAGTCCACAGATTACAGAATACCACCAGATGTGCATCGGAAATTACTACCGGTCTTCAAGGGAACGATCAAAGCGTAGACTGTTTCAGGCATTACTCCCATGGAGGAAAGTGCGCATGGTGAGTGTTGTATTCAATCACGATGCAATTTCTGTGTTTCATCAACACTCTGATAGTCCACAGATTACAGAATGCTACCAGATGTGCATCGCAAACTACTACTGGCCTTCCAGGGGACGATCAAAGCGTAGACTGTTCGAGACATTACTCCCGTGGAGGAAAGTGCGCATGGTGACTGTTGTATTCAATCCCGATGCAATTTCTGTGTTTCATCAACACTCTGATAGTCCACAGATTACATAATGAGTCCAGATGTGCATCGTAAACTACTACTGGTCTTCCAGGGAATGATCAAAGCGTAGACTGTTTGAGAATTACTAGCATGGAGGAAAGTGGGCATGGTGACTGTTGTATTCAATCCCAATGCAATTTCTGTGTTTCATCAACACTCTGATAGTCCACAGATTACAGAATGCCACCAGACTTGCATCGGAAGCTTCCACTGGTCTCCCAGGTAACGATCAAAGCGTAGTGTGTTTGAGACATTACTCCCGTGGAGGAAAGTTCGCATGGTGACTGTTGTATTCAATCCCGAGGCAATTTCTGTGTTTCATCAACACTCTGATAGTCCACAGGTTACAGAATGCCACCAGATGTGCATCGGAAACTAATACTGGTCTTCCAGGGAACGATCAAAGCGTAGACTGTTTGAGACATTACTCCCGCGGAGGAAAGTGCGCATGGCGACTGTTGTATTCAATCCCGATGCAATTTCTGTGTTTCATCAACACTCTGATAGTCCACAGATTACATAATGAGTCCAGATGTGCATCTTAAACTACTACTGGTCTTCCAGGGAATGATCAAAGCGAAGACTGTTTGAGAATTACTAGCATGGAGGAAAGTGGGCATGGTGACTGTTGTATTCAATCCCGATGCAATTTCTGTGTTTCATCAACACTCTGATAGTCCACAGATTACAGAATGCCACCAGATGTGCATCGGAAATTACTACTGGTCTTCAAGGGAACGATCAAAGCGTAGACTGTTTCAGACATTACTCCCATGGAGGAAAGTGCGGATGGTGACTGTTGTATTCAATCCCGAGGCAATTTCTGTGTTTCATCAACACTTTGAAGGTCCACAGATTACAGATTGTTTCCAGATGTGCATCGGAAACTACTACTGGTCTTCCTGGGAACGATCAAAACGTAGACAGTTTGAGAATTACTCCCATGGGGGAAAGTACGCATGGTAACTGTTGTATTCAATCCCGATGCAATTTCTGTGCATCATCAACACTTTGAGGGTCCACAGATTACAGAATGCCACCAGATGTGCATCGGAAACTACTTCTGGTCTGCCAGGGAACGATCAAAGCGTAGACTGTTTGAGACATACCTCCCGTGGAGGAAAGAGCGCATGGTGACTGTTGTATTCAATCCCGATGCAATTTCTGTGTTTCATGAACACTCTGATAGTCCACAGATTACAGAATGCCACCAGATGTGCATCGGAAACTACTACTGGTCTTCCAGGGAACGATCAAAGCGTAGACTGTTTGGGAATTACTCCCGTGGAGGAAAGTGCGCATGGTGAATGCTGTATTAAATCCCGATGCAATTTCCGTGTTTCATCAACACTCTGATAGTCCACAGATTACAGAATGCCTCCAGATGTGCATCGGAAACTACTACTGGTCTTCCAGGCAACGATCAAAGCGTAGACTGTTTGAGACATTACTCCCATGGAGGAAAGTTCGCATGGTGACTGTTGTATTCAATCCCGATGAAATTTCTGTGTTTCATCAACACTCTCTTAGTCCACAGATTACAGAATGCCTCTAGATGTGCATCGGAAACTACTACTGGTCTTCCAGGGAACGATCAAAGCGTACACTGTTTGAGACATTCTTCCCATGGAGGAAAGTGCGCATGGTGACTGTTATATTCAATCCCGATGCAATTTCTGTGTTTCATCAACACTCAGTTAGTCCACAGATTTCAGAATGCCTCCAGATGTGCATCAGAAATTACTTCTGGTCTTCCAGGGACGATCAAAGCTTAGACTGTATGAGACATTTTTCCCACGGAGGAAAGTGCGCATTGTGAATGTTGTATTCAATCCCAATGCATTTTATGTGTTTCATCAACACTCTGATAGTCCACAGATTACAGAATGTCACCTGATGTGCATCGGAAACTACTACTGGTCTTCCGGGGAACGATCAAATAGTAGACTGTTTGTGACATTACTCCCATGGAGGAAAGTGCATTTGGTGACTGTTGTAGTCAATCACGAGGCAATTTCTGTGTTTCATCAACACTTTGAAGGTCCACAGATTACAGATTGTCTCCAGTTGTGCATCGGAAACTACTACTGGTCTTCCTGGGAACGATCAAAGCGTAGACTGTTTGAGAATTACTCCCATTCAGGAAAGTGCAAATGGTGACTGTTGTATTCAATCCCGATGCAATTTCTGTGTTCCATCAACAGTCTGATAGTCCACAGATTACAGAATGCCTCCAGATGTGCATCGGAAACTACAACTGGTCTTCCAGGGAACGATCAAGGCGTAAACTCTTTGAGACATTACTCCCATGGAGAAAAGTTCGCATGGTGACTGTTGTATTGAATCCCGATGCAGTTTTGGTGTTTCATCAACACTCTGATAGCCCACAGATTACAGAATTCCTCCAGATGTGCATCGGAAACTACTACTGGTCTTCAAGGGACCGACTAAAGGGTAGACTGTTAGAGACATTACTCCCATGGAGGAAAGTGCGCATTGTGCCTGTTGTATTCAATCCCGATGCAATTTCTGTGTTTCTTCAACACTCTGACAGTCCACAGATTACGGAATGCATCCTGATGTACATCGGAAACTAACACTGGTCTTCCAGCGAATGATCAAAGCGTAGACGGTTTGAGACATACCTCCCATGGAAGAAAGTGCCCAAAGTGACTGTTGTATTCAATCCCGATGCAATTTCTGTGTTTCATCAACACTCTGATAGTCCACAGATTACATAATGAGTCCAGATGTGCATCGTAAACTACTACTGGTCTTCCAGGGAATGATCAAAATGTAGACTGTTTGAGAATTACTCATATGGAGGAAAGTGGCCATGGTGACTGTTGTATTCAATCCCGATGCAATTTCTGTGTTTCATCAACACTCTGATAGTCCACAGATTACAGAATGCCTCCAGATGTGCATCGGAAAGTACTACTGGTCCTCCTGGGAACGATAAAAGAGAAGACTGTTAGAGACATTACTCCCATGGAGGAAAGTGCGATGGTGACTGTTGTATTCAATCCCGATGCAATTTCTGTGTTTCATCAACACTCTGATAGTCCACAGATTACAGAATGCCACTAGATGTGCATCGTAAATTACTACTGGTCTTCAAGGGAACGATCGAAGCGTAGACTGTTTGAGACATTAATCCCGTGGAGGAAAGTGCTCATGGTGACTGTTGTATTCAATCCCGATGCAATTTCGGTGTTTCATCAACACTCCGATAGTCCACAGGTTACAGAATGCCACCAGATGTGCATCGGAAACCACTACTGGTCTTCCAGGCAACGATCAAAGCGTAGACTGTTTGAGACATTACTCCCGTGGAGGAAAGTGCTCATGGCGACTGTTGTATTCAATCCGATGCAATTTCTGTGTTTCATCAACACTCAGTTAGTCCACAGATTTCAGAATGCCTCCAGATGTGCATCAGAAATTACTTCTGGTCTTCCAGGGACGATCAAAGCTTAGACTGTATGAGACATTTTTCCCACGGAGGAAAGTGCGCATTGTGAATGTTGTATTCCATCCCGATGCATTTTCTGTGTTTCATCAACACTCTGATAGGCCACAGATTACAGAATGTCACCTGATGTGCATCGGAAACTACTACCGGTCTTCCGGGGAACGATCAAATAGTAGACTGTTTGTGACATTACTCCCATGGAGGAGAGTGCATTTGGTGACTGTTGTAGTCAATCCCGAGGCAATTTCTGTGTTTCATCAACACTTTGAAGGTCCACAGATTACAGAATGCCACCAGATGTGCATCGGAAACTACTTCTGGTCTTCCAGGGAACGATCAAAGCGTAGACTGTTTGAGACATACCTCCCGTGGAGGAAAGTTCGCATGGTGACTGTTGTATTCAATCCCGAGGCAATTTCTGTGTTTCATCAACACTCTGATAGTCCACAGGTTAGAGAATGCCACCAGATGTGCATCGGAAACTAATACTGGTCTTCCAGGGAACGATCAAAGCATAGACTGTTTGAGACATTACTCCCGTGGAGGAAAGTGCGCATGGCGACAGTTGTACTCAATCCCGATGCAATATATGTGTTTCATCAACACTCTGATAGTCCACAGATTACAGAATGCCACCACATGTGCATCGGAAATTACTACTGGTCTTCAAGGGAACGATCAAAGCGTAGACTGTTTCAGACATTACTCCCATGGAGGAAAGTGCGGGTGGTGACTGTTGTATTCAATCCCGATGCAATTTCTGTGTTTCATCAACACTCTGATAGTCCACAGATTACAGAATGCCACCAGATGTGCATCGCAAACTACTACTGGTCTTCCAGGGAACGAACAAAGCGTGCACTGTTTGAGACATTACTCCCATGGAGGAAAGTGTGCATGGTGACTGTTGTATTCAATCCCGATGCAATGTCTGTGTTTCATCAACACTCTGATACTCCACAGATTACAGAATGCCACCAGATGTGCATCGCAAACTACTACTGGTCTTCCAGGGAACGATCAAAGCGTAGACTGTTCGAACATACCTCCGTGGAGGAATGTGCGTATGGTGACTGCTTTATTCAATCCTGATGCAATTTCTGTGTTTCGTCAACACTCTGATAGTCCACAGATTATAGAATGCCACCAGATGTGCATCGCAAACTACTACTGGTCTTCCAGGGAACGATCAAAGCGTAGACTGTTTGAGACATTACTCCCATGGAGGAAAGTGCGCATGGTGACTGTTGTATTCAATCCCGATGCAATTTCTGTGTTTCATCAACACTCTGATAGTCCACAGATTACAGAATGCCACCAGATGTGCATCGGAAACTACTACTGGTCTTCCAGGGAACGATCAAAGCGTAGTCTGTTTGAGACATTACTCCCGCGGAGGAAAGTTCGCATGGTGACTGTTGTATTCAATCCCGAGGCAATTTCTGTGTTTCATCAACACTTTGAAGGTCCACAGATTACAGAATGCCACCAGATGTGCATCGGAAACTACTTCTGGTCTTCCAGGTAACGATCAAAGCGTAGTCTGTTTGAGACATTACTCCCGTGGAGGAAAGTTCGCATGGTGACTGTTGTATTCAATCCCGATGCAATTTCTTTGTTTCATCAACACTCTGATAGTCCACAGATTACAGAATGCCACCAGATGTGCATCGCAAACTACTACTGGTCTTCCAGGGAACGAACAAAGCGTGCACTGTTTGAGACATTATTCCCATGGAGGAAAGTGTGCATGGTGACTGTTGTATTCAATCCCGATGCAATTTCTGTGTTTCATCAACACTCTGATACTCCACAGATTACAGAATGCCACCAGATGTGCATCGCAAACTACTACTGGTCTTCCAGGGAACGATCAAAGCGTAGACTCTTCGAGACATACCTCCGTGGAGGAATGTGCGTATGGTGACTGCTTTATTCAATCCTGATGCAATTTCTGTGTTTCGTCAACACAACCTTGTTAGACCACAGATTATAGAATGCCACCAGATGTGCATCGGAAACTACTACTAGTCTTCCAGGGAACGATCAAATCGTAGACTGTTTGAGACATTACTCCCATAGAGGAAAGTGCGCATGGTGACTGTTGTATTCATTCCCGATGCAATTTCTATGTTTCATGATCACTCTGATAGTCCATAGATTACAGAATGCCACCAGATGTGCATCGGAAACTACTACTGGTCTTAAAGGGAATGATCAAAGCGTATTCTGTTTGAGACATTACTCCCGTGGAGGAACGTTCGCATGGTGACTGTTGTATTCAATCCCGAGGCAATTTCTGTGTTTCATCAACACTCTGATAGTCCACAGGTTAGAGAATGCCACCAGATGTGCATCGGAAACTAATACTGGTCTTCCAGGGAACGATCAAAGCGTAGACTGTTTGAGACATTACTCCCGTGGAGGAAAGTGCGCATGGCGACAGTTGTACTCAATCCCAATGCAATATATGTGTTTCATCAACACTCAGATAGTCCACAGATTACAGAATGCCACCAGATGTGCATCGGAAATTACTACTGGTCTTCAAGGGAACGATCAAAACGTAGACTGTTTCAGACATTACTCCCATGGAGGAAAGTGCGGATGGTGACTGTTGTATTCAATCCCGATGCAATTTCTGTGTTTCATCAACACTCTGATAGTCCACAGTTTACAGAATGCCACCTGATGTGCATCGGAAATTACTACTGGTCTTCCAGGGAACGATCAAAGCGTAGACTGTTTGAGACATTACTCCCATAGAGGAAAGTGCGCATGCTGACTGTTGTATTCAATCCCGAGGCAATTTCTGTGTTTCATCAACACTTTGAAGGTCCACAGATTACAGAATGCCACCAGATGTGCATCGGAAACTACTTCTGGTCTTCCAGGGAACGATCAAAGCGTAGACTGTTTGAGACATACCTCCCGTGGAGGAAAGTGCGCATGGTGACTGTTGTATTCAATCCCGATGCAATTTCTGTGTTTCATGATCACTCTGATAGTCCATAGATTACAGAATGCCACCAGATGTGCATCGGAAACTACTACTGGTCTTAAAGGGAACGATCAAAGCGTAGACTAATTGGGAGTTACTCACGTGGAGGAAAGTGCGCATGGTGAATGTTGTATTCAATCCCGATGCAATTTCTGTGTTTCATCAACACTCTGATAGTCCACAGATTACAGACTGCCTCCAGATGTGCATCGGAAACTACTACTGGTCTTCCAGGCAATGATCAAAGCGTAGACTGTTTGAGACATTACTCACATGGAGGAAAGTTCGCATGGTGACTGTTGTATTCAATCCCGATGCAATTTCTGTCTTTCATTAGCACTCTCTTAGTCCACAGATTACAGAATGCCTCTAGATTGCATCGGAAACTACTACTGGTCTTCCAGGGAACGATCAAAGCGTACACTGTTTGAGACATTACTCCCATGGAGGAAAGTGCGCATGGTGACTGTTGTATTCAATCCCGATGCAATTTCTGTGTTTCATCAACACTCAGTTAGTCCACAGATTTCAGAATGCCTCCAGATGTGCATCAGAAATTACTTCTGGTCTTCCAGGGACGATCAAAGCTTAGACTGTATGAGACATTTTTCCCACGGAGGAAATTGCGCATTGTGAATGTTGTATTCAATCCCGATGCATTTTCTGTGTTTCATCAACACTCTGATAGTCCACAGATTACAGAATGTCACCAGATGTGCATCGGAAACTACTACTGGACTTCCTGGGAACGATCAAATAGTAGACTGTTTGTGACATTACTCCCATGGAGGAAAGTGCATTTGGTGACTGTTGTAGTCAATCCCGAGGCAATTTCTGTGTTTCATCAACACTTTGAAGGTCCACAGATTACAGATTGTCTCCAGTTGTGCATCGGAAACTACTACTGGTCTTCCTGGGAACGATCAAAGCGTAGACTGTTTGAGAATTACTCCCATTCAGGAAAGTGCGGATGGTGACAGTTGTATTTACTCCCGAAGCAATTTCTGTGTTCCATCAACAGTCTGATAGTCCACAGATTACATAATGAGTCCAGATGTGCATCGTAAACTACTACTGGTCTTCCAGGGAATGATCAAAGGGTAGACTGTTTGAAAATTACTCATTTGGAGGAGAGTGGGCATGGTGACTGTTGTATTCAATCTCGATGCAATTTCTGTGTTTCATCAACACTCTGATAGTCCACAGATTACGGAATGCCTCCAGATGTGCATCGGAAACTACTACTGGTCTTCCTGGTAATGATCAAAGCGTAGACTGTTTGAGACATTACTCCCATGGAGGAAAGTGCGGATGGTGACTGTTGTATTCAATCCCGATGCAATTTCTGTGTTTCATCAACACTCTGATAGTCCACAGATTACAGAATGCCTCAGGATGTGCACCGGAAACTTCTACTGGTCTTCCAGGGAACGATCAAACGAAGACTCCTTGAGACATTACTCGCATGGAGGAAAGTTCGCATGGTGACTGTTGTATTCAATCCCGATGCATTTTCTGTGTTTCATCAACACTCTGATAGTCCACAGAGTACAGAATGCCTCCAGATGTGCATCGGAAACTACTACTGGTCTTCCAGGGAACGATTAAAGCGAAGACTGCTTGAGACATTACCCCCATGGAGGAAAGTTCGCGTGGTGACTGTTGTATTCAATCCCAATGCATTTTCTGTGTTTCATCAACACTCTGATAGTCCACAGATTACAGAATGCCTTTAGATGTGCATCGGAAACTACTACTGGTCTTCCAGGGAACGATCAAAGCGTAGACCGTTTGAGACATTACTCCCATGGAGGAAAGTGCACTTGGTAACTGTTGTATTCAATTCCGATGCAATTTCCGTGTTTCATCAACACTCTGATAGTCCACAGGCTACTGAATGCCACCAGACATGCATCGGAAGCTACTACTGGTCTTCCTGGTAATGATCAAAGCGTAGACTGTTTGAGACATTACTCCCATTTAGGAAAGTGCGCATGGTGACTGTTGTATTCAACCCCGATGCAATTTCTGTGCTTCATCAACACTCTGATAGTCCACAGGTTACAGAATGCCACCAGATGTGCATCGGAAACCACTACTGGTCTTCCAGGCAACGATCAAAGCGTAGACTGTTTTAAAAATTACTCCCGTGGAGGAAAGTGCTCATGGCGACTGTTGTATTCAATCCCGATGCAATTTCTGTGTTTCATCAACACTCTGATAGTCCACAGATTACAGAATACCACTAGATGTGCATCGGAAATTACTACTGGTCTTCAAGGGAACGATCAAAGCGTAGACTGTTTCAGACATTACTCCCATGGAGGAAAGTGCACATGGTGACTGTTGTATTCAATCCCGATGCAATTTCTGTGTTTCATCAACACTCTGATAGTCCACAGATTACAGAACGCCACCAGATGTGCATCGGAAACTACTACTGGTCTTCCAGGGAACGATCAAAGCGTGGACTGTTTGAGACTTTACTCCCATTGAGGAAAGTGCGCATGCTGACCGTTGTATTCCATCACGAGGCCATTTCTGTGTTTCATCAACACTTTGAAGGTCCACAGATTACAGAATGCCACCAGATGTGCATCGGAAACTACTACTGGTCCTCCTGGGAACGATAAAAGAGAAGACTGTTTGAGACATTACTCCCATGGAGGAAAGTGCGATGGTGACTGTTGTATTCAATTCCGATGCAATTTCTGTGTTTCATCAACACTCTGATAGTCCACAGATTACAGAACGCCACCAGATGTGCATCGGAAACTACTACTGGTCTTCCTGGTAATGATCAAAGCGTAGACGGTTTGAGACATTACTCCCGTTTAGGAAAGTGCGCATGGTGACTATTGTATTCAATCCCGATGCAATTTCTGTGCTTCATCAACACTCTGATAGTCCTCAGGTTACAGAATGCCACCAGATGTGCATCGGAAACTAATACTGGTCTTCCAGGGAACGATCAAAGCGTAGACTGTTTGAGACATTACTCCCGTGGAGGAAAGTGCGCATGGCGACAGTTGTACTCAATCCCAATGCAATATATGTGTTTCATCAACACTCAGATAGTCCACAGATTACAGAATGCCACCAGATGTGCATCGGAAATTACTACTGGTCTTCAAGGGAACGATCAAAACGTAGACTGTTTCAGACATTACTCCCATGGAGGAAAGTGCGGATGGTGACTGTTGTATTCAATCCCGATGCAATTTCTGTGTTTCATCAACACTCTGATAGTCCACAGATTACAGAATGCCACCTGATGTGCATCGGAAATTACTACTGGTCTTCCAGGGAACGATCAAAGCGTAGACTGTTTGAGACATTACTCCCATAGAGGAAAGTGCGCATGCTGACTGTTGTATTCAATCCCGAGGCAATTTCTGTGTTTCATCAACACTTTGAAGGTCCACAGATTACAGAATGCCACCAGATGTGCATCGGAAACTACTTCTGGTCTTCCAGGGAACGATCAAAGCGTAGACTGTTTGAGACATACCTCCCGTGGAGGAAAGTGCGCATGGTGACTGTTGTATTCAATCCCGATGCAATTTCTGTGTTTCATGATCACTCTGATAGTTCATAGATTACAGAATGCCACCAGATGTGCATCGGAAACTACTACTGGTCTTAAAGGGAACGATCAAAGCGTAGACTAATTGGGAGTTACTCACGTGGAGGAAAGTGCGCATGGTGAATGTTGTATTCAATCCCGATGCAATTTCTGTGTTTCATCAACACTCTGATAGTCCACAGATTACAGACTGCCTCCAGATGTGCATCGGAAACTACTACTGGTCTTCCAGGCAATGATCAAAGCGTAGACTGTTTGAGACATTACTCACATGGAGGAAAGTTCGCATGGTGACTGTTGTATTCAATCCCGATGCAATTTCTGTGTTTCATTAGCACTCTCTTAGTCCACAGATTACAGAATGCCTCTAGATTGCATCGGAAACTACTACTGGTCTTCCAGGGAACGATCAAAGCGTACACTGTTTGAGACATTACTCCCATGGAGGAAAGTGCGCATGGTGACTGTTGTATTCAATCCCGATGCAATTTCTGTGTTTCATCAACACTCAGTTAGTCCACAGATTTCAGAATGCCTCCAGATGTGCATCAGAAATTACTTCTGGTCTTCCAGGGACGATCAAAGCTTAGACTGTATGAGACATTTTTCCCACGGAGGAAATTGCGCATTGTGAATGTTGTATTCAATCCCGATGCATTTTCTGTGTTTCATCAACACTCTGATAGTCCACAGATTACAGAATGTCACCAGATGTGCATCGGAAACTACTACTGGACTTCCTGGGAACGATCAAATAGTAGACTGTTTGTGACATTACTCCCATGGAGGAAAGTGCATTTGGTGACTGTTGTAGTCAATCCCGAGGCAATTTCTGTGTTTCATCAACACTTTGAAGGTCCACAGATTACAGATTGTCTCCAGTTGTGCATCGGAAACTACTACTGGTCTTCCTGGGAACGATCAAAGCGTAGACTGTTTGAGAATTACTCCCATTCAGGAAAGTGCGGATGGTGACAGTTGTATTTACTCCCGAAGCAATTTCTGTGTTCCATCAACAGTCTGATAGTCCACAGATTACATAATGAGTCCAGATGTGCATCGTAAACTACTACTGGTCTTCCAGGGAATGATCAAAGGGTAGACTGTTTGAAAATTACTCATTTGGAGGAGAGTGGGCATGGTGACTGTTGTATTCAATCTCGATGCAATTTCTGTGTTTCATCAACACTCTGATAGTCCACAGATTACGGAATGCCTCCAGATGTGCATCGGAAACTACTACTGGTCTTCCAGGGAACGATCAAAGCGTAGACTGTTTGAGACATTACCCCCGTGGAGGAAAGTGCGCATGGCGACTGTTGTATTCAATCCCGATGCAATTTCTGTGTTTCATGAACACTCTGATAGTCCACAGATTACAGAATGCCTCAGAATGTGCACCGGAAACTTCTACTGGTCTTCCAGGGAACGATCAAACGAAGACTCCTTGAGACATTACTCGCATGGAGGAAAGTTCGCATGGTGACTGTTGTATTCAATCCCGATGCATTTTCTGTGTTTCATCAACACTCTGATAGTCCACAGAGTACAGAATGCCTCCAGATGTGCATCGGAAACTACTACTGGTCTTCCAGGGAACGATTAAAGCGAAGACTGCTTGAGACATTACCCCCATGGAGGAAAGTTCGCGTGGTGACTGTTGTATTCAATCCCAATGCATTTTCTGTGTTTCATCAACACTCTGATAGTCCACAGATTACAGAATGCCTTTAGATGTGCATCGGAAACTACTACTGGTCTTCCAGGGAACGATCAAAGCGTAGACCGTTTGAGACATTACCCCCATGGAGGAAAGTGCACTTGGTAACTGTTGTATTCAATTCCGATGCAATTTCCGTGTTTCATCAACACTCTGATAGTCCACAGGCTACTGAATGCCACCAGACATGCATCGGAAGCTACTACTGGTCTTCCTGGTAATGATCAAAGCGTAGACTGTTTGAGACATTACTCCCATTTAGGAAAGTGCGCATGGTGACTGTTGTATTCAACCCCGATGCAATTTCTGTGCTTCATCAACACTCTGATAGTCCACAGGTTACAGAATGCCACCAGATGTGCATCGGAAACCACTACTGGTCTTCCAGGCAACGATCAAAGCGTAGACTGTTTTAAAAATTACTCCCGTGGAGGAAAGTGCTCATGGCGACTGTTGTATTCAATCCCGATGCAATTTCTGTGTTTCATCAACACTCTGATAGTCCACAGATTACAGAATACCACTAGATGTGCATCGGAAATTACTACTGGTCTTCAAGGGAACGATCAAAGCGTAGACTGTTTCAGACATTACTCCCATGGAGGAAAGTGCACATGGTGACTGTTGTATTCAATCCCGATGCAATTTCTGTGTTTCATCAACACTCTGATAGTCCACAGATTACAGAACGCCACCAGATGTGCATCGGAAACTACTACTGGTCTTCCAGGGAACGATCAAAGCGTGGACTGTTTGAGACTTTACTCCCATTGAGGAAAGTGCGCATGCTGACTGTTGTATTCCATCACGAGGCCATTTCTGTGTTTCATCAACACTTTGAAGGTCCACAGATTACAGAATGCCACCAGATGTGCATCGGAAACTACTACTGGTCCTCCTGGGAACGATAAAAGAGAAGACTGTTTGAGACATTACTCCCATGGAGGAAAGTGCGATGGTGACTGTTGTATTTAATTCCGATGCAATTTCTGTGTTTCATCAACACTCTGATAGTCCACAGATTACAGAACGCCACCAGATGTGCATCGGAAACTACTACTGGTCTTCCTGGTAATGATCAAAGCGTAGACGGTTTGAGACATTACTCCCGTTTAGGAAAGTGCGCATGGTGACTATTGTATTCAATCCCGATGCAATTTCTGTGCTTCATCAACACTCTGATAGTCCTCAGGTTACAGAATGCCACCAGATGTGCATCAGAAACTTCTACTGGTCTTCCAGGGAACGATCAAAGCGTAGACTGTTTGAGACATTACTCCCGTGGAGGAAAGTGCGCATGGCGACTGTTGTATTCAATCCCAATGCAATTTCTGTGTTTCATCAACACTCTGATAGTCCACAGATTACAGAATGCCACCAGATGTGCATCGCAAACTACTACTGGCCTTCCAGGGAACGATCAAAGCGTATACTGTTAGAGACATTACTCCCGTGGAGGAAAGTGCGCATGGTGACTGTTGTATTCAATCCCGATGCAATTTCTGTGTTTCATCAACACTCTGATAGTCCACAGATTACATAATGAGTCCAGATGTGCATCGGAAATTACTACTGGTCTTCCAGGGAACGATCAAAGCGTAGACTGTTTGAGACATTACTCCCATAGAGGAAAGTGCGCATGCTGACTGTTGTATTCAATCCCGAGGCAATTTCTGTGTTTCATCAACACTTTGAAGGTCCACAGATTACAGAATGCCTTTAGATGTGCATCGGATACTACTTCTGGTCTTCCAGGGAACGATCAAAGCGTAGACTGTTTGAGACATACCTCCCGTGGAGGAAAGAGCGCATGGTGACTGTTATATTCAATCCCGATGCAATTTCTGTGTTTCACGAACACTCTGATAGTCCATAGATTACAGAATGCCACCAGATGTGCATCGGAAACTACTACTGGTCTTCCAGGGAACGATCAAAGCGTAGACTAATTGGGAATTACTCCCGTGGAGGAAAGTGCGCATGGTGAATGATGTATTCAATCCCGATGCAATTTCTGTGTTTCATCAACACTCCGATAGTCCACAGATTACAGAATGCCTCCAGATGTGCATCGGAAACTACTACTGGTCTTCCAGGCAATGATCAAAGCGTAGACTGTTTGAGACATTACTCCCATGGAGGAAAGTTCGCATGGTGACTGTTGTATTCAATGCCGATGCAATTTCTGTGTTTCATCAACACTCTCTTAGACCACAGATTACAAAATGGCTCTAGATTGCATCGGAAACTACTACTGGTCTTCCAGGGAACGATCAAAGCGTACACTGTTTGAGACATTACTCCCATGGAGGAAAGTGCGCATGGTGACTGTTGTATTCAATCCCGATGCAATTTCTGTGCTACATCAACACTCAGTTAGTCCACAGATTTCAGAATGCCTCCAGATGTGCATCAGAAATTACTTGTGGTCTTCCAGGGACGATCAAAGCTTTGACTGTATGAGACATTTTTCCCACGGAGGAAAGTGCGCATTGTGAATGTTGTATTCAATCCCGATGCATTTTCTGTGTTTCATCAACACTCTGATAGTCCACAGATTACAGAATGTCACCAGATGTGCATGGGAAACTACTACTGGTCTTCCTGGGAACGATCAAATAGTAGACTGTTTGTGACATTACTCCCATGGAGGAAAGTGCATTTGGTGACTGTTGTAATCAATCCCGAGGCAATTTCTGTGTTTCATCAACACTTTGGAGGTCCACAGATTACAGATTGTCTCCAGTTGTGCATCGGAAACTACTACTGGTCTTCCTGGGAACGATCAAAGCGTAGACTGTTTGAGAATTACTCCCATTCAGGAAAGTGCGGATGGTGACAGTTGTATTTACTCCCGATGCAATTTCTGTGTTCCATCAACAGTCTGATAGTCCACAGATTACAAAATGCCTCCAGATGTGCATCGGAAACTACTACTGGTCTTCCAGGGACCGACCAAAGGCTAGACTGTTAGAGACATTACTCCCATGGAGGAAAGTGCGCATTGTGCCTGTTGTATTCAATCCTGATGCAATTTCTGTGTTTCATCAACACTCTGATTGTCCACAGATTACGGAATGCATCCAGATGTGCATCGGAAACTAACACTGGTCTTCCAGCGAATGATCAAAGCGTAGACGGTTTGAGACATACCTCCCGTGGAAGAAAGTGCCCAAGGTGACTGTTGTATTCAATCCCGATGCAATTTCTGTGTTTCATCAACACTCTGATAGTCCACAGATTACATAATGAGTCCAGATGTGCATCGTAAACTACTACTGGTCTTCCAGGGAATGATCAAAGGGTAGACTGTTTAAGAATTACTCATATGGAGGAAAGTGGGCATGGTGACTGTTGTATTCAATCCCGATGCAATTTCTGTGTTTCATCAACACTCTGATAGTCCACAGATTACGGAATGCCTCCAGATGTGCATCGGAAACTACTACTGGTCTTCCAGGGAACGATCAAAGCGTAGACTGTTTGAGACATTACTCCCGTGGAGGAAAGTGCGCATGGCGACTGTTGTATTCAATCCCGATGCAATTTCTGTGTTTCATCAACACTCTGATAGTCCACAGATTACAGAATGCCTCAGGATGTGCACCGGAAACTACTACTGGTCTTCCAGGGAACGATCAAAGCGTAGACTGTTTGAGACATTACTCCCATAGAGGAAAGTGCGCATGCTGACTGTTGTATTCAATCCCGAGGCAATTTCTGTGTTTCATCAACACTTTGAAGGTCCACAGATTACAGAATGCCACCAGATGTGCATCGGAAACTACTTCTGGTCTTCCAGGGAACGATCAAAGCGTAGACTGTTTGAGACATACCTCCCGTGGAGGAAAGTGCGCAAGGTGACTGTTGTATTCAATCCCGATGCAATTTCTGTGTTTCATGATCACTCTGATAGTCCATAGATTACAGAATGCCACCAGATGTGCATCGGAAACTACTTCTGGTCTTAAAGGGAACGATCAAAGCGTAGACTAATTGGGAATTACTCCCGTGGAGGAAAGTGCGCATGGTGAATGTTGTATTCAATCGCGATGCAATTTCTCTTTTTCATCAACACTCAGATAGTCCACAGATTACAGAATGCCACCAGATGTGTATCGGAAACTACTACTGGTCTTCCAGGGAACGATCAAAATCGTAGACTGTTTGAGACATTACTCCTATGGAGGAAAGTTCGCATGGTGACTGTTGTATTCAATCCCGATGTAATTTCTGTGTTTCATCAACACCCTGATAGTCCACAGATTACAGAATGCTACCATATGTGCATCGGAAACTACTACTGGTCTTCCAGGGAACGATCAAAGCGTAGACTGTTTGAGACATTACTCCCGTGGAGGAAAGTGCCCATGGTGACTGATGTATACAATCCCGATGCAATTTTTTGTTTCGTCAACACTCTGATGGTCAACAGATTTCAGAATGCCACCAGATGTGCATCGGAAACTACTGCTGGTCTTCCAGGGAACGATCAAAGCCTGGACTGTTTCAGACATTACTCCCATGGAGGAAAGTGCGCATGGTGACTGTTGTATTCAATCCCGATGCATTTTCTGTTTTCCATCAACACCCTGATAGTCCACAGATTACAGAATGCCACCAGTTCTGCAACGGAAACCACTACTGGTCTTCCAATGAACGATCAAAGCGTAGACTGTATGAGATATTACTCCTGTGGAGGAAAGTGCGCATGGTGACTGTTGTATTCAATCCCGATGCAATTTCTGTATTTCATCAACACTCAGGTAGTCCACAGATTACAGAATGCCTTTAGATGTGCATCGGAAACTACTACTGGTTTTCCAGGGAACGATCAAAGCGTGGACTGTTTCACACATGACACCCATGGAGGAAAGTGTGGATTGTGAATATTGTATTCAATCCCGATGCAATTTATGTGTTTCGTCAACACCCTGATAGTCCACAGATTACAGAATGCCACCAGATGTGCATCGGAAACTACTACTGGTCTTCCAGGGAACGGTCAAAGCGTAGACTGTTTGACACATTACTCCCATGGAGGAAAGTGCGCATGGTGACTGTTGTATTCAATCCTGATGCATTTTCTGTTTTTCATCAACACTCTGATAGTCCATAGATTACAGAATGCCACCAGTTGTGCATCGGAAACCACTACTGGTCTTCCAGGGTACGACCAAAGCGTACACTGTTTGAGACATTACTCCCATGGAGAAAAGTGGGGATGGTGACTGTTGTATTCAATCCCGATGCAATTTCTGTGATTCATCAACACTCTGATCGTCCACAGATTACAGAATGCCACCAGATGTGCATCAGAAACTACTACTGATCTTCCAGGGAACGATCAAAGCGTAGACTCTTTGAGACAATACTCCCATGGAGGAAAGTTAGGATGGTGACTGTTGTATTCAATCGCGATGCAATTTCTCTTTTTCATCAACACTCAGATAGTCCACAGATTACAGAATGCCACCAGATGTGTATCGGAAACTACTACTGGTCTTCCACGGAACGATCAAAGTGTAGACTGTTTCAGACGTTACTCCCATGGAGAAAATTGCGGATGGTGACTGTTGTATTCAATCCCGATGGAATTTCTGTGTTTCATCAACACTCTGATAGTTTACAGATTTCAGAATGCCTCCAGATGTGCATTGGAAACTACTACAGGTCTTCCTGGGAACGATCAAAGCATAAACTGATTGAGACATTACTCACATGGAGGAAAGTGCGCATGGTGACTGTTGTATTCAATTCCGATGCAATTTCTGTTTTTCATCAACACTCTGATAGTCCATAGATTACAGAATGCCACCAGTTGTGCATCGGAAACCACTACTGGTCTTCCAGGTTACGACCAAAGCGTACACTGTTTGAGACATTACTCCCGTGGAGGAAAGTGCGCATGGTGACTGTTGTATTCAATCCCGATGCAATTTCTGTGTTTCATCAACACTCTGATAGTCCACAGATTACATAATGAGTCCAGATGTGCATCGGAAATTACTACTGGTCTTCCAGGGAACGATCAAAGCGTAGACTGTTTGAGACATTACTCCCATAGAGGAAAGTGCGCATGCTGACTGTTGTATTCAATCCCGAGGCAATTTCTGTGTTTCATCAACACTTTGAAGGTCCACAGATTACAGAATGCCTTTAGATGTGCATCGGATACTACTTCTGGTCTTCCAGGGAACGATCAAAGCGTAGACTGTTTGAGACATACCTCCCGTGGAGGAAAGAGCGCATGGTGACTGTTATATTCAATCCCGATGCAATTTCTGTGTTTCACGAACACTCTGATAGTCCATAGATTACAGAATGCCACCAGATGTGCATCGGAAACTACTACTGGTCTTCCAGGGAACGATCAAAGCGTAGACTAATTGGGAATTACTCCCGTGGAGGAAAGTGCGCATGGTGAATGATGTATTCAATCCCGATGCAATTTCTGTGTTTCATCAACACTCCGATAGTCCACAGATTACAGAATGCCTCCAGATGTGCATCGGAAACTACTACTGGTCTTCCAGGCAATGATCAAAGCGTAGACTGTTTGAGACATTACTCCCATGGAGGAAAGTTCGCATGGTGACTGTTGTATTCAATGCCGATGCAATTTCTGTGTTTCATCAACACTCTCTTAGACCACAGATTACAAAATGGCTCTAGATTGCATCGGAAACTACTACTGGTCTTCCAGGGAACGATCAAAGCGTACACTGTTTGAGACATTACTCCCATGGAGGAAAGTGCGCATGGTGACTGTTGTATTCAATCCCGATGCAATTTCTGTGCTACATCAACACTCAGTTAGTCCACAGATTTCAGAATGCCTCCAGATGTGCATCAGAAATTACTTGTGGTCTTCCAGGGACGATCAAAGCTTTGACTGTATGAGACATTTTTCCCACGGAGGAAAGTGCGCATTGTGAATGTTGTATTCAATCCCGATGCATTTTCTGTGTTTCATCAACACTCTGATAGTCCACAGATTACAGAATGTCACCAGATGTGCATGGGAAACTACTACTGGTCTTCCTGGGAACGATCAAATAGTAGACTGTTTGTGACATTACTCCCATGGAGGAAAGTGCATTTGGTGACTGTTGTAATCAATCCCGAGGCAATTTCTGTGTTTCATCAACACTTTGGAGGTCCACAGATTACAGATTGTCTCCAGTTGTGCATCGGAAACTACTACTGGTCTTCCTGGGAACGATCAAAGCGTAGACTGTTTGAGAATTACTCCCATTCAGGAAAGTGCGGATGGTGACAGTTGTATTTACTCCCGATGCAATTTCTGTGTTCCATCAACAGTCTGATAGTCCACAGATTACAAAATGCCTCCAGATGTGCATCGGAAACTACTACTGGTCTTCCAGGGACCGACCAAAGGCTAGACTGTTAGAGACATTACTCCCATGGAGGAAAGTGCGCATTGTGCCTGTTGTATTCAATCCTGATGCAATTTCTGTGTTTCATCAACACTCTGATTGTCCACAGATTACGGAATGCATCCAGATGTGCATCGGAAACTAACACTGGTCTTCCAGCGAATGATCAAAGCGTAGACGGTTTGAGACATACCTCCCGTGGAAGAAAGTGCCCAAGGTGACTGTTGTATTCAATCCCGATGCAATTTCTGTGTTTCATCAACACTCTGATAGTCCACAGATTACATAATGAGTCCAGATGTGCATCGTAAACTACTACTGGTCTTCCAGGGAATGATCAAAGGGTAGACTGTTTAAGAATTACTCATATGGAGGAAAGTGGGCATGGTGACTGTTGTATTCAATCCCGATGCAATTTCTGTGTTTCATCAACACTCTGATAGTCCACAGATTACGGAATGCCTCCAGATGTGCATCGGAAACTACTACTGGTCTTCCAGGGAACGATCAAAGCGTAGACTGTTTGAGACATTACTCCCGTGGAGGAAAGTGCGCATGGCGACTGTTGTATTCAATCCCGATGCAATTTCTGTGTTTCATCAACACTCTGATAGTCCACAGATTACAGAATGCCTCAGGATGTGCACCGGAAACTACTACTGGTCTTCCAGGGAACGATCAAAGCGTAGACTGTTTGAGACATTACTCCCATAGAGGAAAGTGCGCATGCTGACTGTTGTATTCAATCCCGAGGCAATTTCTGTGTTTCATCAACACTTTGAAGGTCCACAGATTACAGAATGCCACCAGATGTGCATCGGAAACTACTTCTGGTCTTCCAGGGAACGATCAAAGCGTAGACTGTTTGAGACATACCTCCCGTGGAGGAAAGTGCGCAAGGTGACTGTTGTATTCAATCCCGATGCAATTTCTGTGTTTCATGATCACTCTGATAGTCCATAGATTACAGAATGCCACCAGATGTGCATCGGAAACTACTTCTGGTCTTAAAGGGAACGATCAAAGCGTAGACTAATTGGGAATTACTCCCGTGGAGGAAAGTGCGCATGGTGAATGTTGTATTCAATCGCGATGCAATTTCTCTTTTTCATCAACACTCAGATAGTCCACAGATTACAGAATGCCACCAGATGTGTATCGGAAACTACTACTGGTCTTCCAGGGAACGATCAAAATCGTAGACTGTTTGAGACATTACTCCTATGGAGGAAAGTTCGCATGGTGACTGTTGTATTCAATCCCGATGTAATTTCTGTGTTTCATCAACACCCTGATAGTCCACAGATTACAGAATGCTACCATATGTGCATCGGAAACTACTACTGGTCTTCCAGGGAACGATCAAAGCGTAGACTGTTTGAGACATTACTCCCGTGGAGGAAAGTGCCCATGGTGACTGATGTATACAATCCCGATGCAATTTTTTGTTTCGTCAACACTCTGATGGTCCACAGATTTCAGAATGCCACCAGATGTGCATCGGAAACTACTGCTGGTCTTCCAGGGAACGATCAAAGCCTGGACTGTTTCAGACATTACTCCCATGGAGGAAAGTGCGCATGGTGACTGTTGTATTCAATCCCGATGCATTTTCTGTTTTCCATCAACACCCTGATAGTCCACAGATTACAGAATGCCACCAGTTCTGCAACGGAAACCACTACTGGTCTTCCAATGAACGATCAAAGCGTAGACTGTATGAGATATTACTCCTGTGGAGGAAAGTGCGCATGGTGACTGTTGTATTCAATCCCGATGCAATTTCTGTATTTCATCAACACTCAGGTAGTCCACAGATTACAGAATGCCTTTAGATGTGCATCGGAAACTACTACTGGTTTTCCAGGGAACGATCAAAGCGTGGACTGTTTCACACATGACACCCATGGAGGAAAGTGTGGATTGTGAATATTGTATTCAATCCCGATGCAATTTATGTGTTTCGTCAACACCCTGATAGTCCACAGATTACAGAATGCCACCAGATGTGCATCGGAAACTACTACTGGTCTTCCAGGGAACGGTCAAAGCGTAGACTGTTTGACACATTACTCCCATGGAGGAAAGTGCGCATGGTGACTGTTGTATTCAATCCTGATGCATTTTCTGTTTTTCATCAACACTCTGATAGTCCATAGATTACAGAATGCCACCAGTTGTGCATCGGAAACCACTACTGGTCTTCCAGGGTACGACCAAAGCGTACACTGTTTGAGACATTACTCCCATGGAGAAAAGTGGGGATGGTGACTGTTGTATTCAATCCCGATGCAATTTCTGTGATTCATCAACACTCTGATCGTCCACAGATTACAGAATGCCACCAGATGTGCATCAGAAACTACTACTGATCTTCCAGGGAACGATCAAAGCGTAGACTCTTTGAGACAATACTCCCATGGAGGAAAGTTAGGATGGTGACTGTTGTATTCAATCGCGATGCAATTTCTCTTTTTCATCAACACTCAGATAGTCCACAGATTACAGAATGCCACCAGATGTGTATCGGAAACTACTACTGGTCTTCCACGGAACGATCAAAGTGTAGACTGTTTCAGACGTTACTCCCATGGAGAAAATTGCGGATGGTGACTGTTGTATTCAATCCCGATGGAATTTCTGTGTTTCATCAACACTCTGATAGTTTACAGATTTCAGAATGCCTCCAGATGTGCATTGGAAACTACTACAGGTCTTCCTGGGAACGATCAAAGCATAAACTGATTGAGACATTACTCACATGGAGGAAAGTGCGCATGGTGACTGTTGTATTCAATTCCGATGCAATTTCTGTTTTTCATCAACACTCTGATAGTCCATAGATTACAGAATGCCACCAGTTGTGCATCGGAAACCACTACTGGTCTTCCAGGTTACGACCAAAGCGTACACTGTTTGAGACATTACTCCCATGGAGAAAAGTGGGGATGGTGACTGTTGTATTCAATCCCGATGCAATTTCTGTGATTCATCAACACTCTGATCGTCCACAGATTACAGAATGCCACCAGATGTGCATCAGAAACTACTACTGATCTTCCAGGGAACGATCAAAACGTAGACTCTTTGAGACAATACTCCCATGGAGGAAAGTTAGGATGGTGACTGTTGTATTCAATCGCGATGCAATTTCTCTTTTTCATCAACACTCAGATAGTCCACAGATTACAGAATGCCACCAAATGTGTATCGGAAACTACTACTGGTCTTCCACGGAACGATCAAAGTGTAGACTGTTTCAGACGTTACTCCCATGGAGAAAATTGCGGATGGTGACTGTTGTATTCAATCCCGATGGAATTTCTGTGTTTCATCAACACTCTGATAGTTTACAGATTTCAGAATGCCTCCAGATGTGCATTGGAAACTACTACAGGTCTTTCTGGGAACGATCAAAGCATAAACTGATTGAGACATTACTCACATGGAGGAAAGTGCGCATGGTGACTGTTGTATTCAATCCCGATGCAATTTCTGTGTTTCATCAACACTTTGAAGGTCCACAGATTACAGAATGCCTCCAAATGTGCATTGGAAACTACTACTGGTCCTCCAATGAACTATCAAAGCGTAGACTGTTTGAGACATTACTCCCATGGAGGAAAGTGGGCATGGTAACTGTTGTATTCAAACCCGATGCAATTTCTGTGTTTCATCAACACTCTGACAGTCCACAGATTACAGATTGCCTCCAGATGTGCATCGGAAACTACTACTGGTCTTCCAGGGAACGATCAAAATCGTAGACTGTTTGAGACATTACTCCTATGGAGGAAAGTTCGCATGGTGACGGTTGTATTCAATCCCGATGTAATTTCTGTGTTTCATCAACACTCTGATAGTCCACAGATTACAGAATGCTACCATATGTGCATCGGAAACTACTACTGGTCTTCAAGGGAACGATCAAAGCGTAGACTGTTTGAGACATTACTCCCGTGGAGGAAAGTGCCCATGGTGACTGATGTATACAATCCCGATGCAATTTTTTGTTTCGTCAACACTCTGATGGTCCACAGATTTCAGAATGCCACCAGATGTGCATCGGAAACTACTGCTGGTCTTCCAGGGAACGATCAAAGCCTGGACTGTTTCAGACATTACTCCCATGGAGGAAAGTGCGCATGGTGACTGTTGTATTCAATCCCGATGCATTTCCTGTTTTCCATCAACACCCTGATAGTCCACAGATTACAGAATGCCACCAGTTCTGCAACGGAAACCACTACTGGTCTTCCAATGAACGATCAAAGCGTAGACTGTATGAGATATTACTCCTGTGGAGGAAAGTGCGCATGGTGACTGTTGTATTCAATCCCGATGCAATTTCTGTATTTCATCAACACTCAGGTAGTCCACAGATTACAGAATGCCTTTAGATGTGCATCGGAAACTACTACTGGTTTTCCAGGGAACGATCAAAGCGTGGACTGTTTCACACATGACACCCATGGAGGAAAGTGTGGATTGTGAATATTGTATTGAATCCCGCTGCAATTTATGTGTTTCGTCAACACCCTGATAGTCCACAGATTACAGAATGCCACCAGATGTGCATCGGAAACTACTACTGGTCTTCCAGGGAACGATCAAAGCGTAGACTGTTTGAGACATTACTCCCGTGGAGGAAAGTGCGCATGGTGACTGTTGTATTCAATCCTGATGCATTTTCTGTTTTTCATCAACACTCTGATAGTCCATAGATTACAGAATGCCACCAGTTGTGCATCGGAAACCACTACTGGTCTTCCAGGGTACGACCAAAGCGTACACTGTTTGAGACATTACTCCCATGGAGAAAAGTGGGGATGGTGACTGTTGTATTCAATCCCGATGCAATTTCTGTGATTCATCAACACTCTGATCGTCCACAGATTACAGAATGCCACCAGATGTGCATCAGAAACTACTACTGATCTTCCAGGGAACGATCAAAGCGTAGACTCTTTGAGACAATACTCCCATGGAGGAAAGTTAGGATGGTGACTGTTGTATTCAATCGCGATGCAATTTCTCTTTTTCATCAACACTCAGATAGTCCACAGATTACAGAATGCCACCAGATGTGTATCGGAAACTACTACTGGTCTTCCACGGAACGATCAAAGTGTAGACTGTTTCAGACGTTACTCCCATGGAGAAAATTGCGGATGGTGACTGTTGTATTCAATCCCGATGGAATTTCTGTGTTTCATCAACACTCTGATAGTTTACAGATTTCAGAATGCCTCCAGATGTGCATTGGAAACTACTACAGGTCTTCCTGGGAACGATCAAAGCATAAACTGATTGAGACATTACTCACATGGAGGAAAGTGCGCATGGTGACTGTTGTATTCAATTCCGATGCAATTTCTGTTTTTCATCAACACTCTGATAGTCCATAGATTACAGAATGCCACCAGTTGTGCATCGGAAACCACTACTGGTCTTCCAGGTTACGACCAAAGCGTACACTGTTTGAGACATTACTCCCATGGAGAAAAGTGGGGATGGTGACTGTTGTATTCAATCCCGATGCAATTTCTGTGATTCATCAACACTCTGATCGTCCACAGATTACAGAATGCCACCAGATGTGCATCAGAAACTACTACTGATCTTCCAGGGAACGATCAAAACGTAGACTCTTTGAGACAATACTCCCATGGAGGAAAGTTAGGATGGTGACTGTTGTATTCAATCGCGATGCAATTTCTCTTTTTCATCAACACTCAGATAGTCCACAGATTACAGAATGCCACCAAATGTGTATCGGAAACTACTACTGGTCTTCCACGGAACGATCAAAGTGTAGACTGTTTCAGACGTTACTCCCATGGAGAAAATTGCGGATGGTGACTGTTGTATTCAATCCCGATGGAATTTCTGTGTTTCATCAACACTCTGATAGTTTACAGATTTCAGAATGCCTCCAGATGTGCATTGGAAACTACTACAGGTCTTTCTGGGAACGATCAAAGCATAAACTGATTGAGACATTACTCACATGGAGGAAAGTGCGCATGGTGACTGTTGTATTCAATCCCGATGCAATTTCTGTGTTTCATCAACACTTTGAAGGTCCACAGATTACAGAATGCCTCCAAATGTGCATTGGAAACTACTACTGGTCCTCCAATGAACTATCAAAGCGTAGACTGTTTGAGACATTACTCCCATGGAGGAAAGTGGGCATGGTAACTGTTGTATTCAAACCCGATGCAATTTCTGTGTTTCATCAACACTCTGACAGTCCACAGATTACAGATTGCCTCCAGATGTGCATCGGAAACTACTACTGGTCTTCCAGGGAACGATCAAAATCGTAGACTGTTTGAGACATTACTCCTATGGAGGAAAGTTCGCATGGTGACGGTTGTATTCAATCCCGATGTAATTTCTGTGTTTCATCAACACTCTGATAGTCCACAGATTACAGAATGCTACCATATGTGCATCGGAAACTACTACTGGTCTTCCAGGGAACGATCAAAGCGTAGACTGTTTGAGACATTACTCCCGTGGAGGAAAGTGCCCATGGTGACTGATGTATACAATCCCGATGCAATTTTTTGTTTCGTCAACACTCTGATGGTCCACAGATTTCAGAATGCCACCAGATGTGCATCGGAAACTACTGCTGGTCTTCCAGGGAACGATCAAAGCCTGGACTGTTTCAGACATTACTCCCATGGAGGAAAGTGCGCATGGTGACTGTTGTATTCAATCCCGATGCATTTCCTGTTTTCCATCAACACCCTGATAGTCCACAGATTACAGAATGCCACCAGTTCTGCAACGGAAACCACTACTGGTCTTCCAATGAACGATCAAAGCGTAGACTGTATGAGATATTACTCCTGTGGAGGAAAGTGCGCATGGTGACTGTTGTATTCAATCCCGATGCAATTTCTGTATTTCATCAACACTCAGGTAGTCCACAGATTACAGAATGCCTTTAGATGTGCATCGGAAACTACTACTGGTTTTCCAGGGAACGATCAAAGCGTGGACTGTTTCACACATGACACCCATGGAGGAAAGTGTGGATTGTGAATATTGTATTGAATCCCGCTGCAATTTATGTGTTTCGTCAACACCCTGATAGTCCACAGATTACAGAATGCCACCAGATGTGCATCGGAAACTACTACTGGTCTTCCAGGGAACGATCAAAGCGTAGACTGTTTGAGACATTACTCCCGTGGAGGAAAGTGCGCATGGTGACTGTTGTATTCAATCCTGATGCATTTTCTGTTTTTCATCAACACTCTGATAGTCCATAGATTACAGAATGCCACCAGTTGTGCATCGGAAACCACTACTGGTCTTCCAGGGTACGACCAAAGCTTACACTGTTTGAGACATTACTCCCATGGAGAAAAGTGGGGATGGTGACTGTTGTATTCAATCCCGATGCAATTTCTGTGATTCATCAACACTCTGATCGTCCACAGATTACAGAATGCCACCAGATGTTCATCAGAAACTACTACTGGTCTTCCTGGGAACGATCGAAGCGTATTCTGTTTGAGACAATACTCACATGGAGGAAAGTGCGGATGGTGACTGTTGTATTCAATCCCGATGCAATTTCTGTGTTTCATCAACACTCAGGTAGTCCAGAGATTACAGAATGCCTCCTGATGTGCATCGGAAACTGCTACTGGTCTTCCAGGGAGCGATCAAAGCGTAGACTGTTTGAGACATTACTCCCATGGAGGAAAGTGTGCATGGTGACTGTACTATTCAATCCCGATGCAATTTACGTGTTCATCAAAACTCTGATAGTCCACAGATTACAGAATGCCTCCAGATGTGCATCGGAAACAACTACTGGTGTTCCAGGGAGCGATCATAGCGTAAACTGTTTGAGATATTACTCCCATGGATGAAAGTGCGCATTTTGACAGTTGTATTCAATCCCGATGCAATTTCAGTGTTTCAACAACACTCTGACAGTCCACAGATTACAGAATGCCTCCAGATTTGCATCGGAAACTACTACTGGTTTTCCAGGGAACGATCAAAGCGTGGACTGTTTCACACATGACACCCATGGAGGAAAGTGTGGATTGTGAATATTGTATTCAATCCCGATGCAATTTATGTGTTTCGTCAACACCCTGATAGTCCACAGATTACAGAATGCCACCAGATGTGCATCGGAAACTACTTCTGGTCTTCCACGGAACGATCAAAGCGTAGACTGTTTCAGACGTTACTCACATGGAGAAAAGTGCGGATGGTGACTGTTGTATTCAATCCCGATGCAATTTCTGTGTTTCATCAACACTCAGGTAGTAAACAGATTACAGAATGCCTTCAGATGTGCATCGGAAGCTACTACTGGTCTTCCAGTGAGCGATCAAATGGTAGACAGTTTGAGAATTACTCCCATGGAGGAAAGTGGGGATGGTGACTGTTGTATTCAATCCCGATGCAATTTCTGTGATTCATCAACACTCTGATCGTCCACAGATTACAGAATGCCACCAGATGTTCATCAGAAACTACTACTGGTCTTCCTGGGAACGATCGAAACGTATTCTGTTTGAGACAATACTCACATGGAGGAAAGTGCGGATGGTGACTGTTGTATTCAATCCCGATGCAATTTCTGTGTTTCATCAACACTCAGGTAGTCCACAGATTACAGAATGCCTCCTGATGTGCATCGGAAACTGCTACTGGTCTTCCAGGGAGCGATCAAAGCGTAGACTGTTTGAGACATTACTCCCATGGAGGAAAGTGTGCATGGTGACTGTACTATTCAATCTCGATGCAATTTATGTGTTCATCAAAACTCTGATAGTCCACAGATTACAGAATGCCTCCAGATGTGCATCGGAAACAACTACTGGTGTTCCAGGGAGCGATCATAGCGTAAACTGTTTGAGATATTACTCCCATGGATGAAAGTGCGCATTTTGACAGTTGTATTCAATCCCGATGCAATTTCAGTGTTTCAACAACACTCTGACAGTCCACAGATTACAGAATGCCTCCAGATTTGCATCGGAAACTACTACTGGTCTTCCAGGGAACGATCAAAGCGTAGACTATTTGAGACATTACTCCCATGGAGGGAAGTCCGCATGGTGACTGTTGTATTCAATCCCGATGCAATTCCTGTGTTTCAACAACACTATGATAGTAAACAGATTACAGAATGCCTCCAGATGTGCATCGGAAACTACTACTGGTCTTCCAGGGAACTATCAAAGCGTAGACTATTAGAGACATTCCTCCCATGGAGGGAAGTCCGCATGGTGACTGTTGTATTCAATCCCGATGCAATTCCTGAGTTTCAACAACACTATGATTGTAAACAGATTACAGAATGCCTCCAGATGTGCATCGGAAACTACTACTGGTCTTCCAGGGAACGATCAAATCGTAGACTGTTTGAGACCTTAGTCCCATGGAGGGAAGTCCGCATGGTGACTGTTGTATTCAATCCCGATGCAATTCCTGTGTTTCAACAACACTATGATAGTAAACAGATTGCAGAATGCCTCCAGATGTGCATCGGAAACTACTACTGGTCTTCCTGGGAACGATCAAAACATAGACTGTTTAAGACACTACTCCCATGGAGGAAAGTGCGCATGGTGACTGTTGTATTCAATCACGATGCAATTTCTGTGTTTCATCAACACTTTGAATGTCCACAGACTACAGAATGCGTCCAGATGTGCATCGGAAACTACTACTCGTCTTTCAAGGAACGATCAAAGCATAGACTGTTTGAGACATTACTCCCGTGGAGGAGAGTGCGCATGGAGACTGTTGTATTCAATGCCGATGCAATTTCTGTGTTTCATCAACACTCAGTTAGTATACAGATTACAGAATTTCTCCAGATGTGCATCGGAAACTATTACTGGTCTTCCAGGGAGCGCTCAAAGCGTAGACTGTTTGAGACATTACTCCCTAAGAGAAAAGTTCGCATGGTGCTTATTGTGTTCAATGCCGATGCAGTTTTTGTGTTTCATCAACACTCTGAAGGTCCACAGATTACAGAATGCCTCCAGATGTGCTTCGGAAACTACTACTAGTCTTCCAGTGTACGATCAAAGCGGAGACAGTTTAAGACATTACTCCCATGGAGAAAAGTCCGCATGGTGCTCTTTGTGTTAAATGCCGATGCAATTTTTGTGTTCCATCAACACTCTGAAGGTCCACAGATTACAGAATGCCTCTAGATGTGCTTCGGAAACTACTACTAATCTTCCAGAGAACGATCAAAGCGTAGACAGTTTAAGACATTACTCCCATGGAGAAAAGTCCGCATGGTGCTTATTGTATTCAATGTCGATGCAATTTTTGTGTTTCATCAACACCCTGAATTTCCACAGATTACAGAATGCATCCAGATGTGCTTCGGAAACTACTACTAGTCTTCCAGGGAACGATCAAAGCGTAGACAGATTATGACATTACTCCCACGGAAAATGTCCGCATGGTGCTTATTGTGTTCATTGCCGATGCGATATCTGTGTTTCATCAACTCTCTGAAGGTCAACACACTACAGAATGCCTATAGATGTGCTTCGGAAACTACTACTAGTCTTCCAGTGTACGATCAAAGCGTAGACAGTTTAAGACATTACTCCCATGAAGAAAATTCCGCATGGTGCATATTGTGTTCAATGCCGATGCAATTTTTGTGTTTCATCAACACTCTGAAGGTCCACAGATTACAGAATGCCTCCAGATGTGCTTCGGAAACTACTACTAGTCTTCCAGTGTACGATCATACCGTAGACAGTTTAAGACATTACTCTCATGTAGAAAAGTCCGAATGGTGCTTATCGTGTTCAATGCCGATTCAATTTCTTTGTTTTATCAACACTCTGATGGTCCACAGATGACAGAATGCCTCCATATGTGCTTCGGAAACTACTACTAGTCTTACAGTGTACGATCAAAGCGTAGACAGTTTAAGACATGACTCCCATGGAGAAAAGTCCGCATGGTGTTTATTGTGTTAATGCCGATGCAATATTTGTGTTTCATCAACACTCTGAAGGCCCACAGATTACAGAATATCTCCAGATGTGCTTCGGAAACTACTACTGGTCTTCCAGGGAACGATCAAGGCGTAAACTGTTTCAGAATTACTCCCATGGAGGAATGTGGTCATGGTGACTGTTGTACTCAATACCGATTCAACTTCTGTGTTTCATCAACACTTTGAAGGTCCACAGATTACAGAATGCCTCCAGATGTGCATCGGAAACTACTACTGGTCTTCCAGTGAACGATCAAAGCGTAGACTGTTTGAGACATTACTCCCTTTGAGGAAAGTGCGAATGGTGACTGTAGTATTCAATCCCGATTCAATTTCTTTGTTTCATCAACACTCTGATAGTCCACAGATTACAGATTGCCTCCAGATGTGCATCCTAAACTACCACTGGTCTTCCTGGGAACGATCAAAGCATAGACTGTTTAAGACATTACTCCCATGGAGGAAAGTGCGCATGGTGAATGTTGTATTCAATCACGATGCAATTTCTGTGTTTCATCAACACTTTGAAGGTCCACAGACTACCGAATGACTCCAGATGTGCATCGGAAACTACTAGTGGTCTTTCAGGGAACGATCAAACATAGACTGTTTGAGACATTACTCCTGTGGAGGAGAGTGCGCATGGAGACTCTTGTATTCAATGCCGACGCAATTTCTGTGTTACATCAACACTCAGTTAGTATACAGAATACAGAATGCCTCCAGATGTGCATCGGAAGCTACTACTATTCTTCCAGGCAACGAGCCAAGCGTAGACTGTTTGAGACATTACTACCATGGAGGAAAGTCCGCATGGTGACTGTTGCATTCAATTCCGATGCAATTTCTGTGTTTTATCAACACTCTGATAGTCCAGAGATTACAGAATGCCTCCAGATGTGCATCGGAAACTACTACTGGTCTTCCAGGGAACGCTCAAAGCGTAGACTGTTTGAGACATTACTGTCATGGAGTAAAGTGCGCATGGTGACGGTTGTATTCAATCTCGATGCAATTTCTGTGTTCCATCAACACTCTGATAGTCCACAGATTACAGATGCCTCCAGATCTGCATCGGAAGCTACTACTGGTCTTCCAGGGAACGAGCCAAGCGTAGACTGTTTGAGACATTACTCCCATGGAAGAAAGTGGTCATGATAACTGTTGTATACGATCGTGATGCAATTTCTGTGTTTCATCAACACTTTGAAGGTCCACAGATTACAGAATTCCTCCAGATGTGCATCGGAAACTACTACTGGTCTTGAGGGAATGATTAAAGCGATGACAGTTTGAGAGATTACTCCAATGGAGAAATGTACGCATTGTGCCTGTTGCATTCAATCCCGATGCAATTTCTGTGTTTCATCAACACTCTGATAGTCCACAGATTACAGAATGCCTCCAGATGTGCATCGGAAACAAGTACTGGTCTTCCAGGGAGCGATCAAAGCGTAGATTGTTTGAGACATTACTCCCATGGAGGAAAGTGCGCATGGTGACTGTTGTATTCAATCCCGATGCAATTCCTGTGTTTCATCAACACTCTGATAGTACACAGATTACAGAATGCCTCGAGATGTGCATCGGAAGCTACTACTGGCCTTCCAGGGCACGATCAAAGCGTAGACTGTTTGAGACATTACTCCCATGGAGGATAGTGCGCATGGTGACTGTTGTATTCAATCCCGATGCAATATCTGTGTTTCATCAACACTCTGATAGAACACAGATTACAGAATGCCTAAAGATGTGCATCGGAAACTACTACTGGTCTTACAGAGATTGATCAAAGCGTAGAATGTTTGAGACATTACTCCTATGGGGGAAAGTGCGCATGGTTACTGTTGTATTCAATCACGATGCAATTTCTGTGTTTCATCAACACTTAGAAGGTCCACAGACTACAGAATGCTTCCAGATGTCCATCGGAAACTACCACTACTGGTCTTCCAGGGAACGATCAAGGCGTAGACTGTTAGAGACATTACTCCCATGGAGGAAAGTGGTCATGGTGACTGTTGTATTCAATCCCGATGCAATTTCTGTGTTTCATCAACACTTTGTAGGTCCACAGATTACAGAATGCCTTCAAATGTGCATCGGAAACTACTACTGGTCTTCCAGGGAACGATCAAAGCGTAGACTGTTTGAGACATTACTCTGGTGGAGGAAACTGCGAATGGTGTCTGTTGTATTCAATCCCGATGCAATTTCTGTGTTTCATCAACACTCAGTTAGTATACAGATTACAGAATGCCTCCAGATGTGCATCGGAAGCTACTACTATTCTTCCAGGCAACGAGCAAAGCGTAGACTGTTTGAGACATTACTACCATGGAGGAAACTCCGCATGGTGACTGTTGCATTCAATTCCGATGCAATTTCTGTGTTTCATCAACACTCTGATAGTCCAGAGATTACAGAATGCCTCCAGATGTGCATCGGAAACTACTACTGGTCTTCCAGGGAACGCTCAAAGCGTAGACTGTTTGAGACATTACTCCCATGGAGGAAAGTGCGCATGGTGCTGTTGTTTTCAATCCCGATGGAAAGTCTGTGTTTCATTAATACTCTGATAGTCCGCAGATTAGAGAATGCCTCCAGACTTGCATCGGAAACTTCTACTGGTCTTCCTGGGAACCATCAAAGAATAGACTTTTTGCGACATTACTCCCATGGAGGAAAGTGCGCATGGTGACTGTTGTATTCAAACCCGACGCAATTTCTGTGTTTCATCAACAGTCAGATACTCATCAGATTACAGAATGCCTCCAGATGTGCATCGGAATCTACTACTGGTCTTCCAGGGAGCGATCAAAGCGTAGACTGTTTGAGACATTACTAACATTGAGGAAAGTGCGCATGGTGACTTTTGTATTCAATCCCGATGCAATTTCTGTGTTTCATCAACACTCAGATAGTCCACAGATTACAGAATGCCTCCAGATGAGCATCGGTAACTGCTACTGGTCTTCCAGGGAACGATCAAAGTGTAGACTCTTTGAGACATTACTCCCATGGACGAAAGTGCGCATGGTGACTGTTGTATTCAATCCCGATGCAATTTCTGTGTTTCATCAACACTCTGATAGTCCACAGATTACAGAATGCCTCCAGATGTGCATCGGAAACTACTACTGGTCTTCCAGGGAACGATCAAAGCGTAAACTGTTTGAGACATTACTCCCATGGGGGAAAATGCGCATGGTGACAGTTGTATTCAATCCCGATGTAATTTCTGTGTTTCATCAACACTCAGATAGTCCACAGATTACAGAATATCTCCAGATGTGCATCAGAAACTACTACTGGTCTTCCAGGGAACGATCAAGTCGTAGACTCTTTGAGAATTACTATAATGGAAGAAAGTGGTCATGGTGACTGTTGTATTCAATCCTGATGCAATTTCTGTGTTTCATCAACACTTTGAAGTTCCACAGATTACAGAATGCATCCAGATGTGCATCGGAAACTACTACTGGTCTTCCAGGAAAGATCAAAGCGTAGACTGTTTGAGACATTACTCCCATGGACGAAAGTGAGCATGGTGACTGTTGTATTCAATCGCAAAGCAATTTCTGTGTTTCATCAACACTGTGATAGTCCACAGAATACAGAATGCCTCCAGATGAGCATCGGAAACAACTACTGGTCTTCCATCGAGCGATCAAAGCGTAAACTGTTTGAGACATTACTCGCATGGATGAAAGTGCGCATGGTGACTCTTATATTCAATCACGATGCAATTTCAGTGTTTCAACATCACTCTGACAGTCCATAGATTACAGAATGCCTCCAGATGTGCATCGGAGACTACTACTGGTCTTCCAGGGAACGATCAAGGAGTAGACTATTTGAGACATTACTCCCATGGAGGGAAGTCCGCATGGTGACTGTTGTATTCAATCCCGATGCAATTCCTGTGTTTCAACAACACTCTGATAGTCCACAGATTACAGATGCCTCCAGATCTGCATCGGAAGCTACTACTGGTCTTCCAGGGAACGATCAAAGCGTAGAGTGTTTGAGACATTACTCCCATGGAAGAAAGTGGTCATGGTGACTGTTGTATACGATCCTGATGCAATTTCTGTGTTTCATCAACACTTTGAAGGTCCACAGATTACAGAATTCCTCCAGATGTGCATCGGAAACTACTACTGGTCTTGAGGGAATGATTGAAGCGATGACAGTTTGAGACATTACTCCAATGGAGAAATGTACGCATTGTGCCTGTTGCATTCAATCCCGATGCAATTTCTGTGTTTCATCAACACTCTGATAGTCCACAGATAACAGAATGCCTCCAGATGTGCATCGGAAACTAGTACTGGTCTTCCAGGGACCGATCAAAGCGTAGATTGTTTGAGACATTACTCCCATGGAGGAAAGTGCGCATGGTGACTGTTGTATTCAATCCCGATGCAATTTCTGTGTTTCATCAACAATCTGATAGTACACAGATTACAGAATGCCTCGAGATGTGCATCGGAAGCTACTACTGGTCTTCCAGGGCACGATCAAAGCGTAGACTGTTTGAGACATTACTCCCATGGAGGAAAGTGTGCATGGTGACTGTTGTATTCAATCCCGATGCAATTTCTGTGTTTCATCAACACTCTGATAGAACACAGATTACAGAATGCCTCCAGATGTGCATCGGAAACTACCACTGGTCTTACAGAGATTGATCAAAGCGTAGAATGTTTGAGACATTACTCCTATGGGGGAAAGTGCGCATGGTTACTGTTGTATTCAATCACGATGCAATTTCTGTGTTTCATCAACACTTTGAAGGTCCACAGACTACAGAATGCCTCCAGATGTCCATCGGAAACTACCACTGGTCTTCCAGGGAACGATCAAAGCGTAGACTGTTAGAGACATTACTCCCATGGAGGAAAGTGGTCATGGTGACTGTTGTATTCAATCCCGATGCAATTTCTGTGTTTCATCAACACTTTGTAGGTCCACAGATTACAGAATGCCTTCAGATGTGCAATTGAAACTACTACTGGTCTTCCAGGGAACGATCAAAGCGTAGACTGTTTGAGAATTACTCCCATGGAGGAATGTGGTCATGGTGACAGTTGTATTCAATCCCGATGCAACTTCTGTGTTTCATCAACACTTTGAAGGTCCACAGACTACAGAATGCCTCCAGATGTGCATCGGAAACTACTACTGGTCTTGAAGGAATGATTAAAGCGATGACAGTTTGAGACATTACTCCAATGGAGAAATGTACGCATTGTGCCTGTTGCATTCAATCCCGATGCAATTTCTGTGTTTCATCAACACTCTGATAGTCCACATATTACAGAATGCCTCCAGATGTGCATCGGAAACTAGTACTGGTCTTCCAGGGAGCGATCAAAGCGTAGATTGTTTGAGACATTACTCCCATGGAGGAAAGTGCGGATGGTGACTGTTGTATTCAATCCCGATGCAATTTCTGTGTTTCATCAACACTCTGATAGTCCACAGATTACAGAATGCCACCAGATGTGCATCGCAAACTACTACTTGTATTCCAGGAAACGTTCAAAGCGTAGACTGTTCGAGACATACCTCCCGTGGATGAATGTGCGCATGGTGAGTGTTGTATTCAATCGCGATGCAATTTCTGTGTTTCATCAACACTCTGATAGTCCACAGATTACAGAATGCCACCGGATGTGCAGCGGAAACTACAACTGGTCTTCCAGGGAACGATTAAAGCGTAGACTGTTTCAGATATTACTCCCATAGAGGAAAGTGCGCATGGTGACTGTTGTATTCAATCCCGATGCAACTTCTGTGTTTCATCAACACTCTGATAGTCCACAGATTACAGAATGTCACCAGATGTGCATCGGAAACTACTACGGGTCTTCCTGGGGACGATCAAAGCGTTAGACTGATTGAGAATTACTCCCGTGGAAGAAACTGCGCATGGTGATTCTTGTATTCAATCCCGATTCAATTTCTGTGTTTCATCAACACTCTGATAGACCACAGATTACAGAATGCCACCAGATGTGCATCGGAAACTACTACTGGTCTTGCAGGGAACGATCAAAGCGTAGACTGTTTGAGACATTACTCTGGTGGAGGAAACTGCGAATGGTGTCTGTTGTATTCAATCCCGATGCAATTTCTGTGTTTCATCAACACTCAGTTAGTATACAGATTACAGAATGCCTCCAGATGTGCATCGGAAGCTACTACTATTCTTCCAGGCAACGAGCAAAGCGTAGACTGTTTGAGACATTACTGCCATGGAGGAAACTCCGCATGGTGACTGTTGCATTCAATTCCGATGCAATTTCTGTGTTTCATCAACACTCTGATAGTCCAGAGATTACAGAATGCCTCCAGATGTGCATCGGAAACTACTACTGGTCTTCCAGGGAACGCTCAAAGCGTAGACTGTTTGAGACATTACTCCAATGGAGGAAAGTGCGCATGGTGCTGTTGTTTTCAATCCCGATGGAAAGTCTTTGTTTCATCAATACTCTGATAGTCCGCAGATTACAGAATGCCTCCAGATGTGCATCGGAGAAAACTACTGGTCTTCCAGGGAACGATCAAAGCGTAGAATGTTTGAGACATTACTCCCATGGGGGAAAGTGCACATGGTGACTGTTGTATTCAATCCCATTGCAATTTCTGTGTTTCATCAACACTCTGATAGTCCACAGATTACAGATTGCCTCCAGACTTGCATCGGAAACTTCTACTGGTCTTCCTGGGAACCATCAAAGAATAGACTTTTTGCGACATTACTCCCATGGAGGAAAGTGCGCATGGTGACTGTTGTATTCAAACCCGACGCAATTTCTGTGTTTCATCAACAGTCAGATACTCATCAGATTACAGAATGCCTCCAGATGTGCATCGGAATCTACTACTGGTCTTCCAGGGAGCGATCAAAGCGTAGACTGTTTGAGACATTACTAACATTGAGGAAAGTGCGCATGGTGACTTTTGTATTCAATCCCGATGCAATTTCTGTGTTTCATCAACACTCAGATAGTCCACAGATTACAGAATGCCTCCAGATGAGCATCGGTAACTGCTACTGGTGTTCCAGGGAACGATCAAAGTGTAGACTCTTTGAGACGTTACTCCCATGGACGAAAGTGCGCATGGTGACTGTTGTATTCAATCCCGTTGCAATTTCTGTGTTTCATCAACACTCTGATAGTCCACAGATTACAGAATGCCTCCAGATGTGCATCGGAAACTACTACTGGTCTTCCAGGGAACGATCAAAGCGTAAACTGTTTGAGACATTACTCCCATGGGGGAAAATGCGCATGGTGACAGTTGTATTCAATCCCGATGTAATTTCTGTGTTTCATCAACACTCAGATAGTCCACAGATTACAGAATATCTCCAGATGTGCATCAGAAACTACTACTGGTCTTCCAGGGAACGATCAAGTCGTAGACTCTTTGAGAATTACTATAATGGAAGAAAGTGGTCATGGTGACTGTTGTATTCAATCGTGATGCAATTTCTGTGTTTCATCAACACTTTGAAGTTCCACAGATTACAGAATGCATCCAGATGTGCATCGGAAACTACTACTGGTCTTCCAGGAAAGATCAAAGCGTAGACTGTTTGAGACATTACTCCCATGGAGGAAAGTGAGCATGGTGACTGTTGTATTCAATCCCAAAGCAATTTCTGTGTTTCATCAACTCTGTGATAGTCCACAGAATACAGAATGCCTCCAGATGAGCATCGGAAACAACTACTGGTCTTCCAGGGAGCGATCAAAGCGTAAACTGTTTGAGACATTACTCGCATGGATGAAAGTGCGCATGGTGACTGTTATATTCAATCACGATGCAATTTCAGTGTTTCAACATCACTCTGACAGTCCATAGATTACAGAATGCCTCCAGATGTGCATCGGAGACTACTACTGGTCTTCCAGGGAACGATCAAGGAGTAGACTATTTGAGACATTACTCCCATGGAGGGAAGTCCGCATGGTGACTGTTGTATTCAATCCCGATGCAATTCCTGTGTTTCAACAACACTCTGATAGTCCACAGATTACAGATGCCTCCAGATCTGCATCGGAAGCTACTACTGGTCTTCCAGGGAACGATCAAAGCGTAGAGTGTTTGAGACATTACTCCCATGGAAGAAAGTGGTCATGGTGACTGTTGTATACCATCCTGATGCAATTTCTGTGTTTCATCAACACTTTGAAGGTCCACAGATTACAGAATTCCTCCAGATGTGCATCGGAAACTACTACTGGTCTTGAGGGAATGATTAAAGCGATGACAGTTTGAGACATTACTCCAATGGAGAAATGTACGCATTGTGCCTGTTGCATTCAATCCCGATGCAATTTCTGTGTTTCATCAACACTCTGATAGTCCACAGATAACAGAATGCCTCCAGATGTGCATCGGAAACTAGTACTGGTCTTCCAGGGACCGATCAAAGCGTAGATTGTTTGAGACATTACTCCCATGGAGGAAAGTGCGCATGGTGACTGTTGTATTCAATCCCGATGCAATTTCTGTGTTTCATCAACACTCTGATAGTACACAGATTACAGAATGCCTCGAGATGTGCATCGGAAGCTACTACTGGTCTTCCAGGGCACGATCAAAGCGTAGACTGTTTGAGACATTACTCCCATGGAGGAAAGTGTGCATGGTGACTGTTTTATTCAATCCCGATGCAATTTCTGTGTTTCATCAACACTCTGATAGAACACAGATTACAGAATGCCTCCAGATGTGCATCGGAAACTACCACTGGTCTTACAGAGATTGATCAAAGCGTAGAATGTTTGAGACATTACTCCTATGGGGGAAAGTGCGCATGGTTACTGTTGTATTCAATCACGATGCAATTTCTGTGTTTCATCAACACTTTGAAGGTCCACAGACTACAGAATGCCTCCAGATGTCCATCGGAAACTACCACTGGTCTTCCAGGGAACGATCAAAGCGTAGACTGTTAGAGACATTACTCCCATGGAGGAAAGTGGTCATGGTGACTGTTGTATTCCATCCCGATGCAATTTCTGTGTTTCATCAACACTTTGTAGGTCCACAGATTACAGAATGCCTTCAGATGTGCAATTGAAAATACTACTGGTCTTCCAGGGAACGATCAAAGCGTAGACTGTTTGAGAATTACTCCCATGGAGGAATGTGGTCATGGTGACAGTTGTATTCAATCCCGATGCAACTTCTGTGTTTCATCAACACTTTGAAGGTCCACAGACTACAGAATGCCTCCAGATGTGCATCGGAAACTACTACTGGTCTTCCAGTGAACGATCAAAGCGTAGACTGTGTGAGACATTACTGCCGTGGAGGAAAGTGCGATTGGTGACTGTTGTATTCAATCCCGATGCAATTTCTGTGATTCATCAACACTTTGAAGGTCCACAGATTACAGAATGCCTCCAGATGTGCATCGGAAGCTACTACTGGTCTTCCAGGCAACGAGCAAAGCCTGGACTGTTTGAGACATTACTCCCATGGAGGAAAGTCCGCATGGTGATTATTGTATTCAATCCCGATGCAATTTCTGTGTTTCATCAACACTCTGATAGTCCACAGATTACAGATTGCCTCCAGACTTGCATCGGAAACTTCTACTGGTCTTCCTGGGAACCATCAAAGAATAGACTGTTTGCGACATTACTCCCATAAGGGAAAGTGCGCATGGTGACTGTTGTATTCAAAACCGATGCAATTTCTGTGTTTCATCAACAGTCAGATACTCATCAGATTACAGAATGCCTCCAGATGTGCATCGGAATCTACTACTGGTCTACCAGGGAGCGATCAAAGCGTAGACTGTTTGAGACATTACTAACATGGAGGGAAGTGTGCATGGTGACAGTTGTATTCAATGCCGATGCAATTTCTGTGTTTCATCAACACTCTTATAGTCCACAGAATACAGAATGCTTCCAGATGTACATCGGAAACTACTACTGGTCCTCCAGGGAACGACAAAGCGTAGAATGTTTGAGACATTACTCCTATATAGAAAAGTGCACATGGTGAATGTTGTATTCAATACCGATGTAATTTCTGTGTTTCATCAACACTCTGAAAGTAAACAGATTACAGAATGCCTCCAGATGTGCAACCGAAACTACTACTGGTCTTCCAGGGAACGATCAAATCGTAGATTGTTTTGGACATTACCCCCTTGGAGGAAAGTGCGCATGGTGACTGTTGTATTCAATCCCGATGCAATTTCTGTGTTTCATCAACACTCTGATTGTCCGCAGATAACAGATTGCCTCCAGATGTGCATCGGAAACTACTACTGGTCTTTCTGGGAACGATCAAAGCATAGACTGTTTAAGACATTACTCCCATGGAGGAAAGTGCGCATGGTGACTTTTGTATTCAATCCCGATGCAATTTCTGTGTTTCATCAACACTCAGATAGTCCACAGATTACAGAATGCCTCCAGATGTGCATCGGTAACTGCTACTCGTCTTCCAGGGAACGATCAAAGTGTAGACTCTTTGAGATAATACTCCCATGGACGAAAGTGGGCATGGTGACTGTTGTATTCAATCCCGATGCAATTTCTGTGTTTCATCAACACTCTGATAGTCCACAGATTACAGAATGCCTCCAGATGTGCATCGGAAACTACTACTGGTCTTCCAGGGAACGATCAAAGCGCAATCTGTTTTAGACATTACTCCCATGGGGGAATATGCGCATGGTGACAGTTGTATTCAATCCCGATGAAATTTCTGTGTTTCATCAACACTCTGATAGTCCACAGATTACAGAATCCCTCCAGATGTGCATCTGAAACTACTACTGGTCTTCCAGGGAACGATCAAGTCGTAGACTGTTTGAGAATTACTCCCATGGAAGAAAGTGGTCATGGTGACTGTTGTATTCAATCCTGATGCAATTTCTGTGTTTCATCAACACTTTGAAGGTCCACAGATTACAGAATTATTCCAGATGTGCATCGGAAACTACTACTGGTCTTGAGGGAATGATTAAAGCGATGACAGTTTGAGACATTACTCCAATGGAGAAATGTACGCATTGTGCCTGTTGCATTCAATCCCGATGCAATTTCTGTGTTTCATCAACACTCTGATAGTGAACAGATTACAGAATGCCTCCAGATGTGCATCGGAAACTAGTAATGGTCTTCCAGGGAGCGATCAAAGCGTAGATTGTTTGAGACATTACTCCCATTGAGGAAAGTGCGCATGATGACTGTTATATTCAATCCCGATGCAATTTCTGTGTTTCATCAACACTCTGATAGTACACAGATTACAGAATGCCTCGAGATGTGCATCGGAAGCTACTACTGGTCTTCCAGGGCACGATCAAAGCGTAGACTGTTTGAGACATTACTCCCATGGAGGAAAGTGCGCATGGTGACTGTTGTATTCAATCCCGATGCAATTTCTGTGTTTCATCAACACTCTGATAGAACAGAGATTACAGAATGCCTCCAGATGTGCATCGGAAACTACTACTGGTCTTACAGATATTGATCAAAGCGTAGAATGTTTGAGACATTACTCCTATGGGGGAAAGTGCGCATGGTTACTGTTGTATTCAATCACGATGCAATTACTGTGTTTCATCAACACTTTGAAGGTCCACAGACTACAGAATGCCTCCAGTGGTCCATCGGAAACTACCACTGGTCTTCCAGGGAACGATCAAGGCGTAGACTGTTAGAGACATTACTCCCATGGAGGAAAGTGGTCATGGTGACTGTTGTATTCAATCCCGATGCAATTTCTGTGTTTCATCAACACTTTGTCGGTCCACAGATTACAGAATGCCTTCAGATGTGCATCGGAAACTACTACTGGTCTTCCAGGGAACGATCAAAGCGTAGACTGTTTGAGACATTTCTCCCGTGGAGGAAAGTGCAAATGTTGTCTGTTGTATTCAATCCCGATGCAATTTCTGTGTTTCATCAACACTCTGATAGTCCACAGATTACAGATTGCCTCCAGATGTGCATCGGAAACTACTACTGGTCTTCCTGGGTACGATCAAAGCATAGACTGTTTAAGACATTACTCCCATGGAGGAAAGTGCGCATGGTGACTGTTGTATTAAATCACGATGCAATTTCTGTGTTTCATCAACACTTTGAAGGTCCACAGAATACAGAATGACTCCAGATGTGCATCGGAAACTACTACTGGTCTTTCAGGGAACGATCAAATCATAGACTGTTTGAGACATTACTCCCGTGGAGGAGAGTGCGCATGGAGACTATTGTATTCAATGCCGATGCAATTTCTGTGTTTCATCAACACTCAGTTAGTATACAGATTACAGAATGCCTCCAGATGTGCATCGGAAGCTACTACTATTCTTCCAGGCAACGAGCAAAGCGTAGACTGTTTGAGACATTACTCCTATGTAGGAATGTGCGCATGGTGACTGTTGTATTCAATCCCGATGTAATTTCTGTGTTTCATCAACACTCTGATAGCCCACAGATTACCGAATGCCTCCAGATGTGCATCGGTAACTACTACTGGTCTTCCTGGGAACGATCAAAGCGTAAACTGTTGAGACATTACTCTCATGGAGGAAAGTGCGCATGGTGCTGTTGTTTTCAATCCCGATGGAAAGTCTGTTTTTCATCAATACTCTGATAGTCCGCAGATTACAGAATGCCTCCAGATGTGCATCGGAGAAAACTACTGGTCTTCCAGGGAACGATCAAAGCGTAGAATGTTTGAGACATTACTCCCATGGGGGAAAGTGCACATTGTGACTGTTGTATTCAATCCCGATGCAATTTCTGTGTTTCATCAACACTCAGATAGTCCACAGGTTACTGAATGCCTTCAGATGTGCATCGGAAACTACTACTGGTCTTCCAGGGGACGATCAAGGCGTAGACTGTTTAAGAATTACTCCCATGGAGGAATGTTGTCATGGTGACAGTTGTATACAATCCCGATGCAACTTCTGTGTTTCATCAACACTTTGAAGGTCCGCAGATTACAGAATGCCTCCAGATGTGCATCGGAAACTACTACTGGTCTTCAAGGCAACGAGCAAGGCGTAGACTGTTTGAGACATTACTCCCATGGAGGAAAGTCCGCATGGTGATTATTGTATTCAATCCCGATGCAATTTCTGTGTTTCATCAACTCTTTGAAGGTCCACAGACTTCAGAATGCCTCCAGATGTGCATCGGAAACTACTACTGGTCTTCCAGGGAACGATCAAATCGTAGACTGTTTGAGACATTGCTCCCATGGAGGAAAGTGCGCATGGTGACTTTTGTATTCAATCCCTATGCAATTTCTTTGTTTCATCAACACTCAGATAGTCCACAGATTACGGAATGCCTCCAGATGTGCATCGGTAACTGCTACTGGTCTTCCAGGGAACGATCAAAGTGTAGACTCTTTGAGACATTACTCCCATGGACGAAAGTGCGCATGGTGACTGTTGTATTCAATCCCGATGCAATTTGTGTGTTTCATCAACACTCTGATAGTCCACAGATTACAGAATGCCTCCAGATGTGCATCGGAAACTACTACTGGTCTTCCAGGGAACGATCAAAGCGTAAACTGTTTGACACATTACTCCCATGGCGGAAAATGCGCATGGTGACAGTTGTATTCAATCCCGATGTAATGTCTGTGTTTCATCAACACTCAGATAGTCCACAGATTACAGAATGCCTCCAGATGTGCATCGGAAACTACTACTGGTCTTCCAGGGAACGATCACGTCGTAGACTGTTTGAGAATTACTCCCATGGAAGAAAGTGCTCATGGTGACTGTTGTATTCGATCCTGATGCAATTTCTGTGTTTCATCAACACTTTGAAGGTCCACAGATTACAGAATGCATCCAGATGTGCATCGAAAACTACTACTGGTCTTCCAGGGAACGATCAAAGCGTAGACTGTTTGAGACATTACTCCCATGGAGGAAAGTGAGCATGGTGACTGTTGTATTCAATCCCAAAGCAATTTCTGTGTTTCATCAACACTCTGATAGTCCACAGATTACAGAATGCCTCCAGATGTTTATCGGAAACTACTACTGGTCTTACAGGGATCGATTAAAGCGTAGAATGTTTGAGACATTACTCCCATGGAGGTAAGTGCGAATGGTGACTGTTGTATTCAATTCCGATGGAAAGTCTGTGTTTCATCAATACTCTGATAGTCCACAGATTACAGAATGCCTCCAGATGTGCATCGGAAACTACTACTGGTCTTCCAGGGCACGATCAAAGCGTAGACTGTTTGAGACATTACTCCCATGGAGGGAAATGCGCATGGATACTCTTGTATTCAGTCACGATGCAATTTCTGTGTTTCATCAACACTCTGGTAGAACACATATTACAGAATGCCTCCAGATGTTTATCGGAGACTACTACTGGTCTTACAGTAATCGATCAAAGCGTAGAATGTTTGAGACATTACTCCCATGTGGGAAAGTGCGCAAGGTTACTGTTGTATTCAATCCCGATGCAACTTCTGTGTTTCATCAACAATCTGATTGAACACAGATTACAGAATGCTTCCAGATGTGCATCGGAAACTACTACTGGTCTTCCAGGGAACGATCAAAGCGTTGACTGTTTGGGACATTACTCCTATGTAGGAAAGTGCGCATGTTGACTGTTGTATTCAATCCCGATGTAATTTCTGTCTTTCATCAATACTCTGATAGAACACAGATTACAGAATGCCTCCAGATGTTTATCGGAAACTACTACTGGTCATCCAGGGAACGAAAAGAGCGATGACTCTTTGAGACATTACTCCCATGGATCAAAGTGCGCATTTTGACTGTTGTATTCAATGCCAATGCAATTTCTGTGTTTCATCAACACTCAGTTAGTATACAGATTACAGAATGCCTCCAGATGTGCATTGGAAACTACTACTGGTCTTCCAGGGAACGATCAAAGCGTAGACTGTTTGAGACATTACTCCCATGGAGGAAAGTGCGCATGGTTACTGTTGTATTCAATCCCGATGCAATATCTGCGTTTCATCAACACTCTGATAGAACACAGATTACAGAATGCCTCCAGATGTTTATCGGAAACTACTACTGGTCTTACAGGGAACGATCAAAGCATAGACAGTTTGGGACATTACTCCTATGTAGGAAAGTGCGCATGGTGACTGTTGTATTCAATCCCGATGTAATTTCTGTGTTTCATCAACACTCTGATAGTCCACAGATTACAGAATGACTCCAGATGTGCATCGGAAACTGCTACTGGTCTTCCAGGGATCGATCAAAGCGATGACTCTTTGAGACATTACTCCCATGGATCAAAGTGCGCATTTTGACTGTTGTCTTCAATGCCGATGCAATTTCTGTGTTTCATCAACACTCAGTTAGTATACAGATTACAGAATGCCTCCAGATGTGCATCGGAAACTACTATTGGTCTTCCAGGGAACGATCAAAGCGTAAACTGTTTGAGACATTATTCCCATGGAGGAAAGTGCGAATGGTGACTGTTGTATTCAATCCCGATGGAAAGTCTGTGTTTCATCAATACTCTGATAGTCCACAGATTACAGAATGCCTCCAGATGTGCATCGGAAACTACTACTGGTCTTCCAGGGCACGATCAAAGCGTAGACTGTTTGAGACATTAATCCCATGGAGGAAAGTGCGCATGGTGACTGTTGTATTCAATCCCGATGCAATTTCTGTGTTTCATCAACACTTTGAAGGTCCACAGATTAAAGAATGCCTCCAGATTTGAATCGGAAGCTACTACTGGTCTTCCAGGCAACGATCAAAACGTAGACTGTTTGAGACATTACTCCCGTGGAGGAAAGTCTGCATTGTGCCATTTGCATTCAATCCCGATGCAATTTCTGTGTTTCATCAACACTCTGATAGTCCACAGATTACAGAATGCCTCCAGATGAGCATCGGAAACAACTACTGGTCTTCCAGGGAGCGATCAAAGCGTAAACTGTTTGAGATATTACTCCCATGGATGAAAGTGCGCATTTTGACAGTTGTATTCAATCCCTGTGCAATTTCAGTGTTTCAACAACACTCTGACAGTCCACAGATTACAGAATGCCTCAAGATTTGCATCGGAAACTACTACTGGTCTTCCAGTCAACGATCAAAGCGTAGACTGTTTGAGACATTACTCCTGTGGAGGAAAGTGCGAATGGTGACTGTTGTATTCAATCCCGATGCAATTTCTGTGTTTCATCAACACTCTGATAGTCCACAGATTACAGATTGCCTCCAGATGTGCATCCTAAACTACCACTGGTCTTCCTGGGAACGATCAAAGCATAGACTGTTTGAGACATTACTGTCATGGAGTAGAGTGCACATGGTGACCGTTGTATTCCATCACGATGCAATTTCTGTGTTCCATCAACACTCTGATAGTCCACAGATTACAGATTGCCTCCAGATCTGCATCGGAAGCTACTACTGGTCTTCCAAGGAACGATCAAAGCGTAGACTGTTTGAGACATTACTCCCATGGAAGAAAGTGGTAATGGTGACTGATGTATACGATCCTGATGCAATTTCTGTGTTTCATCAACACTTTGAAGGTCCACAGGTTACAGAATTCCTCCAGATGTGCATCGGAAACTATTACTGGTCTTGAGGGAATGATTAAAGCGATGACAGTTTGAGACATTACTCCAATGGAGAAATGTACGCATGGTGACTGTTGTATTCAATCCCGATGCAATTTCTGTGTTTCATCAACACTCTGATAGTCCACAGATTACAGAATGCCTCCAGATGTGCATCGGAAGCTACTACTGGTCTTCCAGGGAACGATCAAAGCGTAGACTGCTTGAGACATTACTCCCATGGAGGAAACTGCACATGGTGACTGTTGTATTCAATCCCGATGTAATTTCTGTGTTTCATCAACACTCTGATAGAACACAGATTACAGAATGCCTCCAGATGTGCATCGGAAACTGCTACTGGTCTTACAGGGATTGATCAAAGCGTAGACTGTTTGAGACATTACTCCCATGGAGGAAAGTGCGCATGGTGACTGTTGTATTCAATCACGATGCAATTTCTGTGTTTCATCAACACTTTGAAGGTCCACAGACTACAGAATGCCTCCAGATGTCCATTGGAAACTACCACTGGTCTTCCAGGGAACGATCAAGGCGTAGACTGTTAGAGACATTACTCGCATGGAGGAGAGTGATCATGGTGACTGTTGTATTCAATCCCGATGCAATTTCTGTGTTTCATCAACACTTTGAAGGTCCACAGATTACAGAATGCCTTCAGATGTGCATCGGAAACTACTACTGGTCTTCCAGGGAACGATCAAAGCGTAGACTGTTTGAAACATTACTCCTGTGGAGGAAAGTGCGATTGGTGTCTGTTGTATTCAATCCCGATGCCATTTCTGTGTTTCATCAACACTCTGATAGTCCAGAGATTACAGAATGCCTCCAGATGTGCATCGGAAACTACTACTGGTCTTCCAGGGAACGCTCAAAGCGTAGACTGTTTGAGACATTACTCCTATGTAGGAATGTGCGCATGGTGACTGTTGTATTCAATCCCGATGTAATTTCTGTGTTTCATCAACACTCTGATAGTCCACAGATTACAGATTGCCTCCAGATGTGCATCCTAAACTACCACTGGTCTTCCTGGGAACGATCAAAGCATAGACTGTTTGAGACATTACTGTCATGGAGTAAAGTGCACATGGTGACCGTTGTATTCCATCACGATGCAATTTCTGTGTTCCATCAACACTCTGATAGTCCACAGATTACAGATTGCCTCCAGATCTGCATCGGAAGCTACTACTGGTCTTCCAAGGAACGATCAAAGCGTAGACTGTTTGAGACATTACTCCCATGGAAGAAAGTGGTAATGGTGACTGATGTATATGATCCTGATGCAATTTCTGTGTTTCATCAACACTTTGAAGGTCCACAGGTTACAGAATTCCTCCAGATGTGCATCAGAAACTATTACTGGTCTTGAGGGAATGATTAAAGCGATGACAGTTTGAGACATTACTCCAATGGAGAAATGTACGCATTGTGAATGTTGTATTCAATCCCGATGCAATTTCTGTGTTTCATCAACACTCTGATAGTCCACAGATTACAGAATGCCTCTAGATGTGCATCGGAAACTAACACTGGTCTTCCAGGGAGCGATCAATGTGTAGATTGTTTGAGACATTACTCCCATGGAGGAAAGTGCGCATGGTGACTGTTGTATTCAATCCCGATGCAATTTCTGTGTTTCATCAACACTCTGATAGTCCACAGATTACAGAATGCCTCCAGATGTGCATCGGAAGCTACTACTGGTCTTCCAGGGAACGATCAAAGCGTAGACTGTTTGAGACATTACTCCCATGGAGGAAACTGCACATGGTGACTGTTGTATTCAATCCCGATGTAATTTCTGTGTTTCATCAACACTCTGATAGAACACAGATTACAGAATGCCTCCAGATGTGCATCGGAAACTACTACTGGTCTTACAGGGATTGATCAAAGCGTAGACTGTTTGAGACATTACTCCCATGGAGGAAAGTGCGCATGGTGACTGTTGTATTCAATCACGATGCAATTTCTGTGTTTCATCAACACTTTGAAGGTCCACAGACTACAGAATGCCTCCATATGTCCATTGGAAACTACCACTGGTCTTCCAGGGAACGATCAAGGCGTAGACTGTTAGAGACATTACTCGCATGGAGGAGAGTGATCATGGTGACTGTTGTATTCAATCCCGATGCAATTTCTGTGTTTCATCAACACTTTGAAGGTCCACAGATTACAGAATGCCTTCAGATGTGCATCGGAAACTACTACTGGTCTTCCAGGGAACGATCAAAGCGTAGACTGTTTGAAACATTACTCCTGTGGAGGAAAGTGCGATTGGTGTCTGTTGTATTCAATCCCGATGCCATTTCTGTGTTTCATCAACACTCTGATAGTCCAGAGATTACAGAATGCCTCCAGATGTGCATCGGAAACTACTACTGGTCTTCCAGGGAACGCTCAAAGCGTAGACTGTTTGAGACATTACTCCTATGTAGGAATGTGCGCATGGTGACTGTTGTATTCAATCCCGATGTAATTCCTTTGTTTCATCAACACTCTGTTAGTCCACAGATTACAGAGTGCCTCCAGATGTTTATCGGAAACTACTACTGGTCTTACAGTAATCGATCAAAGCGTAGAATGTTTGAGACATTACTCCCATGTGGGAAAGTGCGCATGGTTACTGTTGTATTCAATCCCGATGCAATTTCTGTGTTTCATCAACAATCTGATTGAACACAGATTACAGAATGCTTCCAGATGTGCATCGGAAACTACTACTGGTCTTACAGGGAACGATCAAAGCGTTGACTGTTTGGGACATTACTCCTATGTAGGAAAGTGCGCATGTTGACTGTTGTATTCAATCCCGATGCAATTTCTGTGTTTCATTAACACTCTGATAGTCCACAGATTACAGAATACCTCCAGATGTGCATCGGAAACTACTACTGGTCTTGAGGGAATGATCAAAGCGAAGACAGTTTGAGACATTACACCCATGGAGGAAAGTGCGCATGGTGACAGTTGTATTCAATCCCGATGCAATTTCTGTGTTTCATCAACACTCTGATAGTCCACAGATTACACAATGCTTCCAGATGTGCATCGGAAACTACTACTGGTCTTACAGGGAACGATCAAAGCGTAGACTGTTGGAGACATTACTCCTATGTAGGAAAATGCGCATGGTGACTGTTGTATTCAATCCCGATGTAATTTCTGTGTTTCATCAACACTCTGATAGTCCACAGATTACAGAATGCCTCAAGATGTGTAACCGAAAGTACCACTGGTCTTCCAGGGAACGATCAAAGCGCAGATTGTTTGAGACATTACTCCCATGGAGGAAAGTGCGCATAGTGACTGTTGTATTCAATCCCGATGCAATTTCTGTGTTTCATCAACACTCTGATAGCCCACAGATTACAGAATGCCTCCAGATGTGCATCGGAAACTACTATTGGTCTTCCAGGGAACGATCAAAGCGTAAACTGTTTGAGACATTACTCCCATGGAGGAATGTGCAAATGGTGACTGTTGTATTCAATCCCGATGGAATGTCTGTGTTTCATCAATACTCTGATAGTCCACCGATTACAGAATGCCTCCAGATGTGCATCGGAAACTACTACTGGTCTTCCAGGGCACGATCAAAGCGTAAACTGTTTGAGACATTATTCCCATGGAGGAAAGTGCGAATGGTGACTGTTGTATTCAATCCCGATGCAATTTCTGTGTTTCATCAACAATTTGAAGGTCCACAGATTACAGAATGCCTCCAGATCTGCATCGGAAACAAGTACTGGTCTTCCAGGGAGCGATCAAAGCGTAAACTGTTAGAGATATTACTCCCATGGATGAAAGTGCGCATTTTGACAGTTGTATTCAATCCCTGTGCAATTTCAGTGTTTCAACAACACTCTGATAGTCCACAGATTACACAATGCCTCCAGATTTGCATCGGAAACTACTACTGGTCTTCCAGTGAACGATCAAAGCGTAGACTGTTTGAGACATTACTGCTGTGGAGGAAAGTGCGAATGGTGACTGTTGTATTCAATCCCGATGCAATTTCTGTGTTTCATCAACACTCTGATAGTCCACAGATTACAGATTGCCTCCAGATGTGCATCCTAAACTACCACTGGTCTTCCTGGGAACGATCAAAGCATAGACTGTTTGAGACATTACTGTCATGGAGTAAAGTGCGCATGGTGACTATTGTATTCAATCACGATGCAATTTCTGTGTTCCATCAACACTCTGATAGTCCACAGTATACAGATTGCCTCCAGATCTGCATCGGAAGCTACTACTGGTCTTCCAAGGAACGATCAAAGCATTGACTGTTTGAGACATTACTCCCATGGAAGAAAGTGGTCATGGTGACTGATGTATACGATCCTGTTGCAATTTCTGTGTTTCATCAACACTTTGAAGGTCCACAGGTTACAGAATTCCTCCAGATGTGCATCGGAATCTACTACTGGTCTTGAGGGAATGATTAAAAGCGATGACAGTTTGAGACATTACTCCAATGGAGAAATGTACGCATTGTGCCAGTTGTATTCAATCCCGATGCAATTTCTGTGTTTCATCAACACTCTGATAGTCCACAGATTACAGAATGCCTCCAGATGTGCATCGGAAACTAGTACTGGTCTTCCAGGGAGCGATCAAAGCGTAGATTGTTTGAGACATTACTCCCATGCAGGAAAGTGCGCATGGTGACTGTTGTATTCAATCCCGATGTAATTTCTGTGTTTCATCAACACTCTGATAGTACACAGATTACAGAATGCCTCCAGATGTGCATCGGAAACTACTACTGGTCTTACAGAGATTGATCAAAGCGTAGACTGTTTGAGACATTACTCCCATGGAGGAAAGTGCGCATGGTGACTGTTGTATTCAATCACGATGCAATTTCTGTGTTTCATCAACACTTTGAAGGTCCACAGACTACAGAATGCCTCCAGATGTCCATTCGAAACTACCACTGGTCTTCCAGGGAACGATCAAGGCGTAGAGTGTTAGAGACATTACTCGCATGGAGGAAAGTGATCATGGTGACTGTTGTATTCAATCCCGATGCAATTTCTGTGTTTCATCAGCACTTTGAAGGTCCACAGATTACAGAATGCCTTCAGATGTGCATCGGAAACTACTACTTGTCTTCCAGGGAACGATCAAAGCGTAGACTGTTTGAGACATTACTCCCGTGGAGGAAAGTGCGAATGGTGTCTGTTGTATTCAATCCCGATGCAATTTCTGTGTTTCATCAACACTCTGATAGTCCAGAGATTACAGAATGCCTCCTGATGTGCATCGGAAACTACTACTGGTCTTCCAGCGAACGCTCAAAGCGTAGACTGTTTGAGACATTACTCCTATGTAGGAATGTGCGCATGGTGACTGTTGTATTCAATCCCGATGTAATTTCTGTGATTCATCAACACTCTGATAGTCCACAGATTACAGAGTGCCTCCAGATGTGCATCGGAAACTACTACTGGTCTTCCAGGGAACGATCAAAGCGTAAACTGTTTGAGACATTACTCCCATGGAGGAAAGTGCGCATGGTGACTGTTGTTTTCAATCCCGATGGAATTTCTGTGTTTCATCAACACTCTGATAGTCCACAGATTACAGAATGCCTCCAGATGTGCATCGGAGAAAACTACTGGTCTTCCAGGGAACGATCAAAGCGTAGAATGTTTGAGACATTATTCCCATTAGGGAAAGTGCACACGGTGAGTGTTGTATTCAATCCCGATGCAATTTCTGTGTTTCATCAACACTCAGATAGTCCACAGATTACAGAATGCCTTCAGATGTGCTTCGGAAACTACTACTGGTCTTCCAGGGGACGATCAAGGCGTAGACTGTTTGAGAAATACTCAAATGGAGGAATGTGGTCATGGTGACTGTTGTATTCAATCTCGATGCAACTTCTGTGTTTCATCAACACTTTGAAGTTCCACAGATTACAGAAGGCCTCCAGATGGGCATCGGAAACTACTACTGGTCTTCCAGTGAACGATCAAAGAATAGACTGTGTGAGACATTACTCCCGTTGAGGAAAGTGTGATTGGTGACTGTTGTATTCAATCCCGATGCAATTTCTGTGATTCATCAACACTTTGAAGGTCCACAGATTACAGAATGCCTCCATATGTGCATCGGAAGCTACTACTGGTCTTCCAGGGAACGATCAAAGCGTAGACTGTTTGAGACATTACTCCCATGGAGGAAAGTCCGCATGGTGATTATTGTATTCAATCCCGATGCAATTTCTGTGTTTCATCAACACTCTGATATTCCACAGATTACAGAATGCCTCCAGATGTGCATCGGAAACTAAAACTGGTCTTCCATTGAACGATCAAGGCGTAGACTGTTTGAGAATTACTCCCATGGAGAAAAGTTGTCATGGTGACTGTTGTATTCAATTACGTTGCAATTTCTGTGTTTCATCAACACTTTGAAGGTCCACAGATTACAGAATGCCTCCAGATGTGCATCGAAAACTACTACTGGTCTTCCTGGGAACGATCAAAGAATAGGCTGTTTGAGACATTACTCCCATGGAGGAAAGTGCGCATGGTGACTGTTGTATTCAATCCCGATGAAATTTCTGTGTTTCATCAACACTCTGATAGTCCACAGATTACAGAATGCCTCCAGATGTGCATCGGAAACTACTACTGGTCTTCCACCGAGCGATTAAAGCGTAGACTGTTTGAGACATTACTAACATGGAGGAAAGTGCGCATGGTGACAGTTGTATACAATCGCGATGCAATTTCTGTTTTTCATCAACACTCTGATAGTCCACAGATTACAGAATGCTTCCAGATGTGCATCGGAAACTACTACTGGACTTCCAGGGAACGATGAAATCGTTGACGGTTTGAGACATTACTCCCATGTAGGAATGTGCGAATGGAGACTGTTGTATTAAATCCCGATGCAATTTCTGTGTTTCATCAACACTTTGAAGGTCCACAGACTTCAGAATGCCTCGAGATGTGCATAAGAAGATACTACTGGTCTTCCACAGAACGATCAAATCGTAGACTGTTTGAGACATTACTCCCATGGAGGAAAGTGCACATGGTGACTTTTGTATTCAATCCTGATGCAATTTCTGTGTTACATCAACACTCTTATGGTCCACAGATAACACAATGCCTCCAGATGTGCATCGGAAACTACTACTGGTCTTGCAGGGAACGATCAAAGCGTAGACTGTTTGAGACATTACTCTAATGGAGGAAAGTGCGCATGGTGACTGTTGTATTCAATCCCGAGACAATTTCTGTGTTTCATCAACACTTTGAAGGTGTGCAGATTTCAGAGCGCCTCACGATGTGCATCGGAAACTACTACTGGTCTTCCAGGGAACGATCAAATCGTAGACTCTTTGAGATATTACTCCCATGGAGGAAAGTGCGCATGGTTACTGTTGCATTCAATTCCGATGCAATTTCTGTGTTTCAACAACACTCTGATAGTCCACAGATTACAGAATGCCACCAGACGTGCATCGGAAACTACTACTGGACTTCCAGGGAACGATGAAATCGTTGACTGTTTGAGACATTACTCCCATGGAGGGGAGTGCGCAAATTGACTGTTGTATTAAATCCCGATGCTATTTCTGTGTTTCATCAACACTTAGAAGGTCCGCAGATTACAGAATGCCTCCAGATGGGCATCCGAAACTACTACTGGTCTTCAGGGAACGATCAAAGCGATGACAGTTTGTGACATTACTCCCATGGAGAAATGTACGCATGGTGCCTGTTGTATTCAAACCCGATGCAATTTCTGTGTTTCATCAACACTTTGAAGGTCCACAGATTACAGAGTGCCTCCAGATGTGTATCGTAAACTACTACTGGTCTTCCAGGGAACGATCAAAGCGAAGACTGTTTGAGACATTACTCCCATATAGGAAAGTGCGCATGGTGACTTGTATTCAATCCCGATGCATTTTCTGTTTTGACCAACACTCTGATAGTCCACAGATTACAGAATGCCTCCAGATGTGCATCGGAAACTACTACTGGTCTTCCTAGGAGCGATCGAAGCGTAAACTGTTTGAGACATTACTCCCATGGAGGAAAGTGCGCATTGTGACTGTTGTATTCAATCCCGATGCAATTTCTGTGTTTCATCAACACTCTGATAGTCCACAGATTACAGAATGCTTCTAGATGTGCATCGGAAACTACTACTGGTCTTCCAATGAACGATCAAAGCGTAGACTGTTTGAGACATTACTCCTATGTAGGAAAGTGCTCATGGTGACTGTTGTATTCAATCACAATACAATTTCTGTGTTTCATCAACGCTCTGATAGTCCACAGATTACGGAATGCCTCCAGATTTGCATCGGAAACTACTACTGGTCTTCCAGGGAACGATCAAAGCGTAGACTGTTTGAGACATTACTCCCATGGGGGAAAGTGCGCATGGTGACTGTTGTATTCAATCACGATGCAATTTCTGTGTTTCATCAACACTCTGATGGTCCACAGATTACAGATTGCCTCCAGATCTGCATCGGAAGGTACTACTGGTCATCCAGGGAACGATCAAAGCGTAGACTGTTTGAGACATTATTCCCATGGAAGAAAGTGGTCATGGTGGCTGTTGTAATCGATCCTGATGCAATTTCTGTGTTTCATCAACACTCTGAAGGTCGACAGATTACAGAATGCCTCCAGATGTGTTACGGGAACTACTACTGGTCTTTTAGGGAACGATCAAAGCGTAGACTGTTTGACACATTACTCCCGTGGTGGAAAGTGCGAATGGTGACTGTTGTATTCAATCCCGATGCAATTTCTGTGTTTCATCAACACTCTGATCGTCCACATATTACAGATTGACTCCAGATGTGCATCGGAAACCATTACTGGTCTTCCAGGGAACGATCAAAGCGTAGACTGTTTGAGAATTACTCCCATGGAGGAATGTGGTCATGGTGACTGTCGTATTCAATCCCGATGCAATTTCTGTGTTTCATCAACACTCTGATAGTCCACAGTTTACAGAATGCCTCCAGATGTGCATCGGAAACTACTACTGGTCTTCCACCGAGCGATTAAAGCGTAGACTGTTTGAGACATTACTCCCGTGGAGGAAAGTGCGAATGGTGACTGTTGTATTCAATCCCGATGCAATTTCTGTGTTTCATCAACACTCTGATAGTCCGCAGATTACAGATTGCCTCCAGATGTGCATAGGAAGATACTACTGGTCTTCCACTGAACGATCAAATCGTAGACTGTTTGAGACATTACTCCCATGGAGGAAAGTGCACATGGTGACTTTTGTATTCAATCCTGATGCAATTTCTGTGTTACATCAACACTCTCATGGTCCACAGATAACACAATGCCTCCAGATGTGCATCGGAAACTACTACTGGTCTTGCAGGGAACGATCAAAGCGTAGAATGTTTGAGACATTACTCTAATGGAGGAAAGTGCGCATGGTGACTGTTGTATTCAATCCCGAGACAATTTCTGTGTTTCATCAACACTTTGAAGGTGTGCAGATTTCAGAGCGCCTCACGATGTGCATCGGAAACTACTACTGGTCTTCCAGGGAACGATCAAATCGTAGATTCTTTGAGATATTACTCCCATGGAGGAAAGTGCGCATGGTTACAGTTGCATTCAATCCCGATGCAATTTCTGTGTTTCAACAACACTCTGATAGTCCACAGATTACAGAATGCCACCAGACGTGCATCGGAAACTACTACTGGACTTCCAGGGAACGATGAAATCGTTGACTGTTTGAGACATTACTCCCATGTAGGAATGTGCGAATGGAGACTGTTGTATTAAATCCCGATGCAATTTCTGTGTTTCATCAACACTTTGAAGGTCCGCAGATTACAGAATGCCTCCAGATGTGCATCGGAAACTACTACTGGTCTCCAGGGAACGATCAAAGCGATGACAGTTTGTGACATTACTCCCATTTAGAAATGTACGCATGGTGCCTGTTGTATTCAAACCCGATGCAATTTCTGTGTTTCATCAACACTTTGAAGGTCCACAGATTACAGAGTGCCTCCAGATGTGTATCGTAAACTACTACTGGTCTTCCAGGGAACGATCAAAGCGAAGACTGTTTGAGACATTACTCCCATATAGGAAAGTGCGCATGGTGACTTGTATTCAATCCCGATGCATTTTCTGTTTTGATCAACACTCTGATAGTCCACAGATTACAGAATGCCTCCAGATGTGCATCGGAAACTACTACTGGTCTTCCTAGGAGCGATCGAAGCGTAAACTGTTTGAGACATTACTCCCATGGAGGAAAGTGCGCATTGTGACTGTTGTATTCAATCCCGATGCAATTTCTGTGTTTCATCAACACTCTGATAGTCCACAGATTACAGAATGCTTCTAGATGTGCATCGGAAACTACTACTAGTCTTCCAATGAACGAACAAAGCGTAGACTGTTTGAGACATTACTCCTATGTAGGAAAGTGCTCATGGTGACTGTTGTATTCAATCACAATACTATTTCTGTGTTTCATCAACACTCTGATAGTCCACAGATTACAGAATGCCTCCAGATGTGCATCGGAAACTACTACTGGTCTTCCAGGGAACGATCAAAGCGTAGCCTGTTTGAGACATTACTCCCATGGGGGAAAGTGCGCATGGTGACTGTTGTATTCAATCACGATGCAATTTCTGTGTTTCATCAACACTCTGATGGTCCACAGATTACAGATTGCCTCCAGATCTGCATCGGAAGGTACTACTGGTCATCCAGGGAGCGATCAAAGCGTAGACTGTTTGAGACATTATTCCCATGGAAGAAAGTGGTCATGGTGGCTGTTGTAATCGATCCTGATGCAATTTCTGTGTTTCATCAACACTTTGAAGGTCGACAGATTACAGAATGCCTCCAGATGTGTTACGGGAACTACTACTGGTCTTCAAGGGAACGATCAAAGCGTAGACTGCTTGAGACATTACTCCCGTGGAGAAAAGTGCGAATGGTGACTGTTGTATTCAACCCCGATGTTACTTCTGTGTTTCATCAACACTCTGATAGTCCGCAGATTACAGATTGCCCCTAGAAGTGCATCGGAAACTACTACTGGTCTTCGTGGGAACGATCAAAGCATAGACTGTTTAAGACATTACTCCCATGGACGAAAGTGCGCATGGTGGCTGTTGTATTCAATCACGATGCAATTTCTGTGTTTCATCAACACTTTGAAGGTCCACAGACTTCAGAATGCCTCGAGATGTGCATCGGAAGCTACTACTGGTCTTCCAGGGAACGATCAAATCGTAGACTGTTTGAGACATTACTCCCATGGAGGAAAGTGCGCATGGTGACTGTTGTATTCAATCACGATGCAATTTCTGTGTTTCATCAACACTCTGATAGTCCACAGATTACAGAATGCCTCCAGATGTGCATCGGAAACTACTACTGGTCTTCCAGGGAAAGATCAAAGCGTAGACTGTTTGAGAATTACTCCCATGGAGGAAAGTGGTCATGGTGACTATCGAATTTAATCCCGATTCAATTTCTGTGTTTCATCAACAATTTGAAGGTCCATAGATTACAGAATGCCCTCAGATGTGCTTCGGAAACTACTACTGGTCTCCCAGGGAACGATCAAAACGTAGACTGTTTGAGACATTACTCCCTTGTAGGGAAGTGCGAATGGTGACTGTTGTATTCAATCCCGATGCTACTTCTGTGTTTCATCAACACTCTGATAGTCCGCAGATTACAGATTGCCTCCAGATGTGCATCTGAAACTACTACTGGTCTTCCTGGGAACGATCAAAGCATAGACTGTTTAAGACATTACTCCCATGGAGGAAAGTGCGCATGGTGACTGTTGTATTCAATCACGATGCAAATTCTGTGTTTCATCAACACTTTGAAGGTCCACAGACTACAGAATGCCTCCAGATGTGCATCGGAAACTACCACTGGTCTTCCAGGGAACGATCTAAGCGTAAACTGTTTGAGACATTACTCCCATGGAGGAAAGTGCGCATGGTGACTGTTGTATTCAATCCCAAAGCAATTTCTGTGTTTCACCAACACTCTGATAGTAAACAGATTACAGATTGCCTCCAGATTTGCATCGGAAACTACTACTGGTCTACCAGGGAACGATCAAATCGTAGACTGTTTGAGACATTACTTCCATGGAGGAAAGTGCGCATGGTGACTTTTGTATTCAATCCCGATGCAATTTCTGTGTTACATCAAAACTCTGATGGTCCACAGGTTACAGAATGCTTCCAGATGTGCATCGGAAACTACTACTGGTCTTCCTGGGAGCGATCAAAGCGTAGACTGTTTGAGACATTACTCCCATGGAGGAAAGTGCGCATGGTGACTGTTGTATTCAATCCCGAGGCAATTTCTGTGTTTCATCAACACTTTGAAGGTGTGCAGATTACAAAATGCCTCAACATGTGCATCGGAAACTACTACTGGTCTTCCAGGGAACGATCAAATCGTTGACTCTTTGAGATATTACTCCCATGGAGGAAAGTGCGCATGGTTACTGTTGTATTCAATCCCGATACAATCTCTGTGTTTTAACAACACTCTAATAGTCCACAGATTACAGATTGCCTCCAGATGAGCATCGGAAACTACTACTGGTCTTCCTGTTAGCGATCAAAGCGTAAACTGTTTGAGACATTACTCCCATGGAGGAAAGTGCTCATAGTGACTGTTGTATTCAATCCTGATGCAATTTCTGTGTTTCATCAACATTTAGATAGTCCACAGATTACAGAATGCCTCCAGATGTGCATCGGAAACTACTACTGGTCTACCAGGGAACGATCAAATCGTAGACTGTTTGAGACATTACTTCCATGGAGGAAAGTGCGCATGGTGACTGTTGTATTCAATCCCGATGCAATTTCTGTGTTTCATCATCACTCTAATAGTCCACAGATTACAGAAGGCTTCTAGATGTGCATCGGAAACTACTACTGGTATAAAAGGGAACGATCAAAGCGTAGAATTTTTTTAGACATTATTCCCATGGGGGAAAGTGCTCATAGTGACTGTTGTATTCAATCCTGATGCAATTTCTGTGTTTCATCAACATTTAGATAGTCCACAGATTACAGAATGCCTCCAGATGTGCATCGGAAACTACTAATGGTATTCCAGATAACGAACAAAGCGTAGACTGTTTCAGACATTACTCCCATGAATAAAAGTGCGGATGGTGACTGTTGTATTCAAACCCGATGCAATTTCTGTGTTTCATCAACACTTTGAAGGTCCACAGATTACAGAATGCCTCCAGATGAGCATCGGAAACTACTACTGGTCTTGCAGGGAACGAACAAAGCGTAGACTGCTTCATTCATTACTCCCATGGAGAAAAGTGCGGATGATGACTGTTGTATTTAATCCCGATGCAATTTCTATGTTTCATCAACACTCTGATAGTCCACAGATTACAGATTGCCTCCAGATGTGCATCGGAAACTACTACTGGTCTTCCTGGGAACGATCAAAGCGTAGACTGTTTGTGACATTACTCCCATGGAGGAAAGTGCGCATGGTGACTGTTGTATTCAATCCCGAGGCAATATCTGTGTTTCATCAACACTTTGAAGGTGAGCAGATTACAGAACGCCTCACGATGTGCATCGGAAACTACTACTGGTCTTCCAGGGAACGATCAAATCGCAGACTCTTTGAGATATTACTCCCATGGAGGAAAGTGCGCATGGTTACTGTTGTATTCAATCCCGATGCAATTTCTGTGTTTCAACAACACTCTGATAGTCCACAGATTACAGAATGCCACCAGATGTGCATCGGAAACTACCACTGGCCTTCTACGGAACGATAAAGGCGTAGATTGTTTGAGAATCACTCCCATGGAAGAAAGTGGTCATGGTGACTATTGTATTCAATCCCGATGCAATTTCTGTGTTTCCTCAAAACTTTGAAGTTCCACAGATTACAGAATGCCTTCAGATGTGCATCGGAAACTACTACTGGTCTTCCAGGGAACGATCAAAGCGTAGATTGTTTGAGACATTACTCCCGTGGAGGAAAGTCCGAATGGTGACTGTTGTATTCAATTCCGATGCAATTTCTGTGTTTCATCAACACTCTGATAGTCCGCAGATTACAGATTGCCTCCAGATGTGCATCGGAAACTACTACTGGTCTTCCTGGGAACGATCAAAGCATAGACTGTTTAAGACATTACTCCCACGGAGGAAACTGCGCATGGTGACTGTTATATTCAATCACGATGCAATTTCTGTGTTTCATCAACACTTTGAAGGTCCACAGATTTCAGAATGCCTCCAGATGTGCATCGGAAACTACTACTGGTCTTCCAGGGAACGATCAAATCGTAGACTCTTTGAGACATTACTCCCACGGAGGAAAGAGCGCATGGTGACCTTTGTATTCAATCCCGATGCAATTTCTGTGTTACAACAACACTCTGATGGTCCACAGGTTACAGAATTCCTCCAGATGTGCATCGGAAACTACTACTGGTCTTCCAGGAAGCGATGAAAGCGTAGACTGTTTGAGACATTACTCCCATGGAGGAAAGTGCGCATGGTCACTGTTGTATTCAATCCCGAGGCAATTTCTGTGTTTCATCAACTCTTTGAAGGTGTGCAGATTACAGAACGCCTCACGATGTGCATCGGAAACTACTACTGGTCTTCCAGGGAACGATCAAATCGTAGACACTTTGAGATATTACTCCCATGGAGGAAAGTGCGCATGGTTACTGATGTATTCAATCCCGATGCAATTTCTGTGTTTCAACAACACTCTGATAGTCCACAGGTTACAGGATGCCACCAGATGAGCATCGGAAACAACTACTGGTCTTCCAGGGAACGATCAAAGCGAAGACTCTTTGAGACATTACTCCCATGGAGGAAAGTGCGCATGGTGACTGTTGTATTCAATCGCAATGCATTTTCTGTGTTGATCAACACTCTGATAGTCCACAGATTACAGAATGCCTCCAGATGTGCATCGGAAACTACTACTGGTCTTCCTGGGAGCGATCGAAGCGTAAACTGTTTGAGACATTACTTCCATGGAGGAAAGTGCGCATTGTGACTGTTGTATTCAATCCCGATGCAATTTCTATGTTTCATCAACACTCTGATAGTCCACAGATTACTGATTGACTCCAGAAGTGCATTCCAAACTACTACTGGGCTTAGAGGGGAACGATCAATGCGTAGACTGTTTGAGACATTACTGCCATGGAGGAAAGTGCGCATGGCGACTGTTGTATTCAATCCCGATGCAATTTCTGTGTTTCATCAACACTCTGATAGTCCACAGATTACAGAATGCCTTCAGATGTGCATCGGAAACTACCACTGGTCTTCCATTGAACGATCAAGTCGTAGACTGTTTGAGAATTACTCCAATGAAGGGAAGTGGTCATGGTGCCTGTCGTATTCAATCCCGATGTAATTTCTGTGTTTCATCAACAATTTGAAGGTCCACAGATTACAGAATGCCTTCAGATGTGCATCGGAAACTACTACTGGTCTTCCAGGGAACGATCAAAGCGCAGACTGTTTGAGACATTACTCCCGTGGAGGAAAGTGCGAATGGTGACTGTTGTATTCAATCCCGATGCAATTTCTGTGTTTCATCAACACTCTGACAGTCTGCAGATTACAGATTGCCTCCATATGTGCATCGGAAACTACTACTGGTCTTCCTGGGAGCGATCAAAGCATAGACTGTTTAAGACATTACTCCCATGGAGGAATGTGCGCATGGTGACTTTTGTATTTAATCACGATGCAATTTCTGTGTTTCATCAACACTTTGAAGGTCCACAGACTACAGAATGCCTCCAGATGTGCATCGGAAGCTACTACTGGTCTTCCAGGGAACGATCAAATCGTAGACTCTTTGAGATATTACTCCCATGGAGGAAAGTGCGCATGGTTACTGTTGTATTCAATCCCGATACAATTTATGTGTTTCAACAACATTCTGATAGTCCACAGATTACAGAATGCCACCAGATGTGCATCGGAAACAACTACTGGTCTTCCAGGGAACGATAAAAGCGTTTACTGATTGAGACATTACTCCCATACAGGAAAGTGCGCATGGTGACTGTTGTATTCAATCCCGATGCAATTTCTGTGTTTCATCAACACTCTGATAGTCCACAGATTACAGATTGACTCCAGATCTGCATTGGAAACTACTACTGGTCTTAGAGGGGAACGATCAATGCGTAGACTGTTTGAGACATTACTGCCATGGAGGAAAGTCCGCATGGCGACTGTTGTATTCAATCCCTATGGAATGTCTGTGATTCATCAATTTTCTGATAGTCCACAGAATACAGAATGCCTCCAGATGTGCATCTGAAACTACTACTGGTCTTCCAGGGAACGATCAAAGTGTAGACTGTTTGAGACATTACTCCCATGGAGGTAAGAGCGCATGGTGACAGTTGTATTCAATCCCGATGCAATTTCTGTGTTTCAGCAACACTCTGATAGAACACAGACTACAGAATGCCACCAGATTTGCATCGGAAACTACTACTGGTCTAACAGGGATCGATCAAAACGTAGAATGTTTGAGACATTACTCCCATGGGGGAAAGTGCGCATGGTAAGTGTTGTATTTAATCCCGATGCAATTTCAATGTTTCATCAACACTCAGATAGTCCACAGATTACAGAATGCCTCTAGATGTGCATCGGAAACTACCACTGGTCTTCCAGGGAACGATCAAGTCGTAGACTGTCTGAGAATTACTCCAATGAAGGGAAGTGGTCATGGTGACTGTCGTATTCAATCCCGATGCAATTTCTGTGTTTCATCAACAATTTGAAGGTCCACAGATTACAGAATGCCTTCAGATGTGCATCGGAAACTACTATGGTCTTAAAGGGAGCGATCAAAGCGTAGACTGTTTGAGACATTACTCCCATGGAGGAAAGTGCGCATGGTGACTGTTGTATTCAATCCCGAGGCAATTTCTGTGTTTCATCAACACTTTGAAGGTGTGCAGAAAACAAAATGCCTCAACATGAGCATCGGAAACTACTACTGGTCTTCCAGGGAACGATCAAATCGTAGACTCTTTGAGATATTACTCCCATGGAGGAAAGTGCGCATGGTTACTGTTGTATTCAATTCCGATACAATCTCTGTGTTTTAACAACACTCTGATAGTCCACAGATTACAGATTGCCTCCAGATGAGCATCGGAAACTACTACTGGTCTTCCTGTTAGCGATCAAAGCGTAAACTGTTTGAGACATTACTCCCATGGAGGAAAGTGCGCATGGTGACTGTTGTATTCAATCCCGATGCAAATTCTCTGTTTCATCAACACTCTAATAGTCCACAGATTACAGAATGCTTCTAGATGTGCATCGGAAACTACCACTGGTATAAAAGGGAACGATCAAAGAGTAGAATTTTTTTAGACATTATTCCCATGGGGGAAAGTGTGCATAGTGACTGTTGTATTCAATCCTGATGCAAATTCTGTGTTTCATCAACATTTAGATAGTCCACAGATTACAGAATGCCTCCAGATGAGCATCGGAAACTACTACTGGTCTTGCAGCGAACGAACAAAGCATAGACTGTTTCATTCATTACTCCCATGGAGAAAAGTGCGGATGGTGACTGTTGTATTTATTCCCGATGCAATTTCTATGTTTCATCAACACTCTGATAGTCCACAGATTACAGATTGCCTCCAGATGTGCATCGGAAACTACTACTTGTCTTCCCGGGAACGATCAAAGCGTAGACTGTTTGCGACATTACTCCCATGGAGGAAAGTGCGCATGGTGACTGTTGTATTCAATCCCGAGGCAATTTCTGTGTTTCATCAACACTTTGAAGGTGTGCAGATTACAGAACGCCTCACGATGTGCATCGGAAACTACTACTGGTCTTCCAGGGAACGATCAAATCGCAGACTCTTTGAGATATTACTCCCATGGAGGAAAGTGCGCATGGTTACTGTTGTATACAATCCCGATGCAATTTCTGTGTTTCAACAACACTCTGATAGTCCACAGATTACAGAATGCCACCAGATGTGCATCGGAAACTACCACTGGCCTTCTACGAAACGATAAAGGCGTAGATTGTTTGAGAATTACTCCCATGGAAGAAAGTGGTCATGGTGACTGTTGTATTCAATCCCGATGCAATTTCTGTGTTTCCTCAAAACTTTGAAGGTCCACAGATTACAGAATGCCTTCAGATGTGCATCGGAAACTACTACTGGTCTTATAGGGAACGATCAAAGCGTAGATTGTTTGAGACATTACTCCCGTGGAGGAAAGTGCGAATGGTGACTGTTGTATTCAATCCCGATGCAATTTCTGTGTTTCATCAACACTCTGATAGTCCGCAGATTACAGATTGCCTCCAGATGTGCATCGGAAACTACTACTGGTCTTCCTGGGAACGATCAAAGCATAGACTGTTTAAGACATTACTCCCATGGAGGAAAGTGCGCATGGTGACTGTTGTATTCAATCACGATGCAATTTCTGTGTTTCATCAACACTTTGAAGGTCCACAGACTTCAGAATGCCTCCAGATGTGCATCGGAAGCTACTACTGGTCTTCCAGGGAACGATCTAAGCGTAAACTGTTTGAGACATTACTCCCATGAAGGAAAGTGCGGATGGTGACTGTTGTATTCAATCCCAAAGCAATTTCTGTGTTTCAACAACACTCTGATAGTAAACAGATTACAGATTGCCTCCAGATTTGCATAGGAAACTACTACTGGTCTTCCAGGGAACGATCAAATCGTAGTCTCTTTGAGACATTACTCCCACGGAGGAAAGAGCGCATGGTGACTTTTGTATTCAATACCGATGCAATTTCTGTGTTACATCAACACTCTGATGGTCCACAGGTTACAGAATTCCTCCAGATGTGCATCGGAAACTACTACTGGTCTTCCAGGGAGCGATGAAAGCGTAGACTGTTTGAGACATTACTCCCATGGAGGAAAGTGCGCATGGTGACTGTTGTATTCAATCCCGAGGCAATTTCTGTTTTTCATCAACTCTTTGAAGGTGTGCAGATTACAGAACGCCTCACGATGTGCATCGGAAACTACTACTGGTCTTCCAGGGAACGATCAAATCGTAGACACTTTGAGAAATTACTCCCATGGAGGAAAGTGTGCATGGTTACTGATGTATTGAATCACGATGCAATTTCTGTGTTTCAACAACACTCTGATAGTCCACAGATTACAGAATGCCACCAGATGTGCATCGGAAACAACTACTGGTCTTCCAGGGAACGATCAAAGCGAAGACTCTTTGAGACATTACTCCCATGGAGGAGATTGCGCAAGGTGACTGTTGTATTCAATCCCGATGCATTTTCTGTGTTGATCAACACTCTGATAGTCCACAGATTACAGAATGCCTCCAGATGTGCATCGGAAACTACTACTGGTCTTCCTGGGAGCGATCGAAGCGTAAACTGTTTGAGACATTACTCCCGTGGAGGAAAGTGCGAATGGTGACTGTTGTATTCAATCCCGTTGCAATTTCTGTGTTTCATCAACAATTTGAAGGTCCACAGATTACAGAATGCCTTCAGGTGTGCATCGGAAACTACTACTGGTCTTCCAGGGAACGATCAAAGCGCAGACTGTTTGAGACATTACTCCCGTGGAGGAAAGTGCGAATGGTGACTGTTGTATTCAATCCCGATGCAATTTCTGTGTTTCATCAACACTCTGACAGTCTGCAGATTACAGATTGCCTCCATATGTGCATCGGAAGCTACTACTAATCTTCCTGGGAGCGATCAAATCATAGACCTTTTTAAGACATTACTCCCATGGAGGAAAGTGCGCATGGTGACTTTTGTATTTAATCACGATGCAATTTCTGTGTTTCATCAACACTTTGAAGGTCCACAGACTACAGAATGCCTCCAGATGTGCATCGGAAGCTACTACTAGTCTTCCAGGGAACGATCAAATCGTAGACTCTTTGAGATATTACTCCCATGGAGGAAAGTGCGCATGGTTACTGTTGTATTCAATCCCGAGGCAATTTCTGTGTTTCATCAACTCTTTGAAGGTGTGCAGATTACAGAACGCCTCACGATGTGCATCGGAAACTACTACTAATCATCCAGGGAACGATCAAATCGTAGACACTTTGAGATATTACTCCCATGGAGGAAAGTGCGCATGGTTACTGATGTATTCAATCACGATGCATTTTCTGTGTTTCAACAACACTCTGATAGTCCACAGATTACAGAATGCCACCAGATGTGCATCGGAAACAACTACTGGTCTTCCAGGGAACGATCAAAGCGAAGACTCTTTGAGACATTACTCCCATGGAGGAGAGTGCGCATGGTGACTGTTGTATTCAATCCCGATGCATTTTCTGTGTTGATCAACACTCTGATAGTCCACAGATTACAGAATGCCTCCAGATGTGCATCGGAAACTACTACTGGTCTTCCTGGGAGCGATCGAAGCGTAAACTGTTTGAGACATTACTCCCGTGGAGGAAAGTGCGAATGGTGACTGTTGTATTCAATCCCGATGCAATTTCTGTGTTTCATCAACAATTTGAAGGTCCACAGATTACAGAATGCCTTCAGGTGTGCATCGGAAACTACTACTGGTCTTCCAGGGAACGATCAAAGCGCAGACTGCTTGAGACATTACTCCCGTGGAGGAAAGTGCGAATGGTGACTGTTGTATTCAATCCCGATGCAATTTCTGTGTTTCATCAACACTCTGACAGTCTGCAGATTACAGATTGCCTCCATATGTGCATCGGAAGCTACTACTGGTCTTCCTGGGAGCGATCAAATCATAGACCTTTTTAAGACATTACTCCCATGGAGGAAAGTGCGCATGGTGACTTTTGTATTTAATCACGATGCAATTTCTGTGTTTCATCAACACTTTGAAGGTCCACAGACTACAGAATGCCTCCAGATGTGCATCGGAAGCTACTACTGGTCTTCCAGGGAACGATCAAATCGTAGACTCTTTGAGATATTACTCCCATGGAGGAAAGTGCGCATTGTTACTGTTGTATTCAATCCCGATACAATTTATGTGTTTCAACAACATTCTGATAGTCCAAAGATTACAGAATGCCACCAGATGTGCATCGGAAACAACTACTGGTCTTCCAGGGAACGATAAAAGCGTTGACTGTTTGAGACATTACTCCCATGGAGGAAAGTGCGCATGGTGACTGTTGTATTCAATCCCGATGCAATTTCTGTGTTTCATCAACACTCTGATAGTCCACAGATTACAGATTGACTCCAGATGTGCATTGGAAACTACTACTGGTCTTCCAGGGAACGATCAAAGTGTAGAGTGTTTGAGACATTACTCCCATGGAGGTAAGAGCGCATGGTGACTGTTGTATTCAATCCCGATGCAATTTCTGTGTTTCATCAACACTCTGATAGAACACAGACTACAGAATGCCTCCAGATTTGCATCGGAAACTACTACTGGTCTAACAGGGATCGATCAAATCGTAGAATGTTTGAGACATTACTCCCATGGAGGTAAGAGCGCATGGTGAGTGTTGTATTTAATCCCGATGCAATTTCAATGTTTCATCAACACTCAGATAGTCCACAGATTACAGAATGCCTCTAGATGTGCATCGGAAACTACCACTGGTCTTCCAGGGAACGATCAAATCGTAGACTGTTTGAGAATTACTCCAATGAAGGGAAGTGGTCATGGTGACTGTCGTATTCAATCCCGATGCAATTTCTGTGTTTCATCAACAATTTGAAGTTCCACAGATTACAGAATGCCTTCAGATGTGCATCGGAAACTACTACTGGTCTTCCAGGGAACGATCAAAGCGCAGACTGTTTGAGACATTACTCCCGTGGAGGAAAGTGCGAATGGTGACTGTTGTATTCAATCCCGATGCAATTTCTGTGTTTCATCAACACTCTGACAGTATGCAGATTACAGATTGCCTCCATATGTGCATCGGAAACTACTACTGGTCTTCCTGGGAACGATCAAAACATAGAGTGTTTAAGACATTACTCTCATGGAGGAAAGTGCGCATGTTGACTGTTGTATTCAAACCCGATGCAATTTATGTGTTTCATCAACAGTCAGATACTAATCAGATTAAAGAATGCCTCCAGATGTGCATCGGAAACTACTACTGGTCTTCCAGAGAACGATCAAAGCGTAGACTGTTTGAGTCATTACTCCCATGGAGGAAAGTGCGCATGGAGACAGTTGTATTCAATCCTGGTGCAATTTGTCTGTGTCATCAACACTCTGATAATCCACAGATTACAGAATGCTTCCAGATGTGCATCGGAAACTACTAGTGGTCTTCCTGGAAACGATCAAATCGTAGACTGTTTGAGACATTACTCCTATGTAGGAAAGTGCACATGGTGACTGTTGTATTCAATCGCGATACAATTTCTGTGTTTCATCAACACTCTGATAGTCCACAGATTACAGTATGCCTCCAGAAGTGCAACCGAAACTACTACTGGTCTTCCAGGTAACGATCAAAGCGTAGATTGTTTGAGACATTACTCGCATGGAGGAAAGTGAGCATGGTGACTGTCGTATTCAATCCCGATGCAATTTCTGTGTTTCATCAACAATTTGAAGTTCCACAGATTACAGAATGCCTTCAGATGTGCATCGGAAACTACTACTGGTCTTCCAGGGAACGATCAAAGCGCAGACTGTTTTAGACATTACTCCCGTGGAGGAAAGTGCGAATGGTGACTGTTGTATTCAATCCCGATGCAATTTCTGTGTTTCATCAACACTCTGACAGTCTGCAGATTACAGATTGCCTCCATATGTGCATCGGAAACTACTACTGGTCTTCCTGGGAACGATCAAAGCATAGACTGTTTAAGACATTACTCCCATGGAGGAAAATGCGCATGGTGACTGTTGCATTTAATCACGATGCAATTTCTGTGTTTCATCAACACTTTGAAGGTCCACAGATTACAGAATGCCTCCAGATGTGCATCGGAAACTACTACTGGTCTTCCAGGGAACGATCAAACCGTAGACTGTTTGAGACATTACTCCCGTGGAGGAAAGTGCGAATGATGACTGTTGTATTCAATCCCGATGCAATTTCTCTGTTTCATCAACACTCTGATAGTCATCAGATTACAGATTGACTCCAGATGTGCATTGGAAACTACTACTGGTCTTAGAGGGGAACGATCAATTCGTAGACTGTTTGAGACATTATTGCCATGGAGGAAATTCCGCATGGCGACTGTTGTATTCAATCCCTATGGAATGTCTGTTATTCATCAATTTTTTGATAGTCCACAGATTACAGAATGCCTCCAGATGTGCATCGGAAACTACTATTGGTCTTCCAAGGAACGATCAAAGTGTAGACTGTTTGAGACATTACTCTCGTTGAGGAAAGTGCGAATGGTGACTGTTGTATTCAGTCCCGATGCAATTTCTGTGTCCATCAACACTCTGATAGTCCGCAGATTACAGATTGCCTCCAGATGTGCATCGGAAACTACTACTGGTCTTCTTCTGATCGATCAAAGCATAGACTGTTTAAGACATTACTCCTATGGAGGAAAGTGCGCATGGTGACTGTTGTATTCAATCACGATGCAATTTCTGTGTTTCATCAACACTTTGAAGGTCCACAGACTACAGAATGCCTCCAGATGTGCATCGGAACTACTACTGGTCTTCCAGGGAACGATCTAAGCGTAAACTGTTTGAGACATTACTCCCCTGGAGGAAATTGCGCATGGTGACTGTTGTATTCTATCCCAAAGCAATTTCTGTGTTTCAACAACACTCTGATAGTAAACAGATTACAGATTGCCTCCAGATTTGCATCGGAAACTTCTACTGGTCTTCCAGGGAAAGATCAAATCGTAGACTGTTTGAGACATTACTCCCATGGAGGAATGTGCGCGTGGTGACTTTTGTAATTAATCCCGATGCAATATCTGTGTAAATCAACACTCTGATGGTCCACAGGTTACAGAATGCCTCCAGATGTGCATCGGAAACTACTACTGGTCTTCCAGGGAGCGATCAAAGCGTAGACTGTTTGAGACATTACTCCCATGGAGGAAAGTGCGCATGGTGACTGTTGTATTCAATCCCGAGGGAATTTCTGTGTTTCATCAACACTTTGAAGGTGTGCAGATTACAGAATGCCTCAAGATGTGCATCGGAAGCTACTACTGGTCTTCCAGGGAACGATCAAATCGTTGACTCTTTGAGATATTACTCCCATGGAGGAAAGCGCGCATGGTTACTGTTGTATTCAATCCCGATACAATTTCTGTGTTTCAAAAACACTCTGATAGTCCACAGATTACAGAATGCCACCAGATGTGCATCGGAAACAACTACTGGTCTTCCAGGGAACGATAAAAGCGTTGACTGTTTGAGACATTACTCCCACGGAGGAATGTGCGCATGGTGACTGTTGTATTAAATAGCGATGCAATTTCTGTGTTTCATCAACACTTTGAAGGTCCGCAGATTACAGAATGCATCCAGATGTTCAGCGGAAACTACTACTGGTCTTCAGGGAACGATCAAAGCAATGACAGTTTGTGACATTTCTCACATGGAGAAATGTACGCATTGTGCCCCGTGAATTCAATCCCGATGCAATTTCTATGTTTCATCAACACTTTGAAGGTCCACAGATTACAGAATGCCTCCAGATGTGCATCGGAAACTACTACTGGTCTTCCAGGGAACGATCAAAGCGTAGACTGTTTGAGACATTACTCCCATGGGGGAAGGTGCGCATGGTGACTGTTGTATTCAATCCCGATGCATTTTCTGTGTTCATCAACACTCTGATAGTCCACAGATTACAGAATGCCTCCAGATGTGCATCGGAAACTACTACTGGTCTTCCTGGAGCGATCAAAACGTAAACTGTTTGAGACATTACTCCCATGGAGGAAAGTGCGCATGGTGACTGTTGTATTCAATCCCGATGCAATTTCTGTGTATCATCAATACTCAAATAGTCCACAGATTACAGAATGCCTCCAGATGTGCATCGGAAACTACTACTGGTTTTCCAGGGAACGATCAAAGCTTAGACTGTTTCAGACATTACTCCCCTGAAGGATAGTGTGGATTGTGACTGTTGTTTTCAATCCCGATGCAATATCTATGTTTCATCAACACTCTGATACTCCACAGATTACAGATTGCCTCCAGATGTGCATCGGAAACTACTACTGGAACTCCTGGGAACGATCAATGCGTAGACTGCTTGAGATATTACTCACATGGAGGAAAGTGCGCATGGTGATTGTTGTATTCAATCCCGATGCAACGTCTGTGTTTCATCAACACTTTGAAGGTCCACAGATTACAGAATGCCTCCAGATGTGCATCGGAAACCACTACTGGTCTTCCAGTGAACGATCAAAGCGTAGACTGTTTGAGACATTACTCACGTGGAGGAAAGTGCGAATGGTGACTGTTGTATTCAATCCCGATGCAATTTCTGTGTTTCATCAACACTCTGATAGTCCACAGATTACAGATTGCCTCCAGATGTGCATCGGAAACTACTACTGGTCTTCCTGGGAACGATCAAAGCATAGACAGTTTGAGACATAACTGTCATGGAGGAAAGTGCGCATGGTGACTGTTGTATTCAATCACGATGCAATTTCTGTGTTTCATCAACACTTTGAAGGTCCACAGATTATAGAATGCCTCCAGATGTGCATCGGAAACTACTACTAGTCTTCCAGGGAACGATCAAAGCATAGACTGTTTGAGACATTACTCCCATGGAGGAAAGTGCGCATGGTGATCGTTGTATTCAATCCCGATACAATTTCAATGTTTCATCAACACTCAGATGTACGCATTGTGCCACGTGTATTCAATCCCGATGCAATTTCTATGTTTTATCAACACTTTGAAGGTCCACAGATTATAGAATGCCTCTAGATTTGCATCGGAAACTACCACTGGTCTTCCAGGGAACGATCAAGTCGTAGACTGTTTGAGAATTACTCCAATGAAGGGAAGTGGTCATGGTGACTGTCGTATTCAATCCCGATGCAATATCTGTGTTTCATCAACAATTTGAAGGTCCACAGATTACAGAATGCCTTCAGATGTGCATCGGAAACTACTACTGGTCTTCCAGGGAACGATCAAAGCGCAGACTGTTTGAGACATTACTCCCGTGGAGGAAAGTGCGAATGGTGACTGTTGTATTCAATCCCGATGCAATTTCTGTGTTTCATCAACACTCTGACAGTTTGCAGATTACAGATTGCCTCCATATGTGCATCGGAAACTACTACTGGTCTTCCGGGGAACGATCAAAGCATAGACTGTTTAAGACACTACTCCCATGGAGGAAAGTGCGCATGTTGACTGTTGTATTCAAACCCGATGCAATTTATGTGTTTATTCAACAGTCAGATACTCATCAGATTAAAGAATGCCTCCAGATGTGCATCGGAAACTACTACTGGTCTTCCAGAGAACGATCAAAGCGTAGACTGTTTGAGTCATTACTCCCATGGAGGAAAGTGCGCATGGTGACAGTTGTATTCAATCCTGGTGCAATTTGTCTGTTTCATCAACACTCTGATAGTCCACAGATTACAGAATGCTTCCAGATGTGCATCGGAAACTACTAGTGGTCTTCCTGGGAACGATCAAATCGTAGACTGTTTGAGACATTACTCCTATGTAGGAAAGTGCGCATGGTGACTTTTGTATTCAATCGCGATACAATTTCTGTGTTTCATCAACACTCTGATAGTCCACAGATTACAGTATGCCTCCAGAAGTGCAACCGAAACTACTACTGGTCTTCCAGGTAACGATCAAAGCGTAGATTGTTTGAGACATTACTCGCATGGAGGAAAGTGAGCATGGTGACTGTTGTATTCAATCCCTATGGAATGTCTGTGATTCATCAATTTTCTGATAGTCCACAGATTACAGAATGCCTCCAGATGTGCATCGGAAGCTACTACTGGTCTTCCAGGGAACGATCAAAGTGTAGACTGTTTGAGACATTACTCCCATGGAGGTAAGAGCGCATGGTGACTGTTGTATTCAATTCCGATGCAATTTCTGTGTTTCATCAACACTCTGATAGAACTCAGACTACAGAATGCCTCCAGATTTGCATCGGAAACTAATACTGGTCTAACAGGGATCGATCAAAACGTAGAATGTTTGAGACTTTACTCCCATGGGGGAAAGTGCGCATGGTGAGTGTTGTATTTAATCCCGATGCAATTTCAATGTTTCATCAACACTCAGATAGTCCACAGATTACACAATGCCTCTAGATGTTCATCGGAAACTACCACTGGTCTTCCAGGGAACGATCAAGTCGTAGACTGTTTGAGAATTACTCCAATGAAGGGAAGTGGTCATGGTGACTATTGTATTTAATCACGATGCAATTTCTGTGTTTCATCAACACTTTGAAGGTCCACAGATTACAGATTGCCTCCAGATGTGCATCGGAAACTACTACTGGTCTTCCAGGGAACGATCAAACCGTAGACTGTTTGAGACATTACTCCCGTGGAGGAAAGTGCGAATGGTGACTGTTGTATTCAATCCCGATGCAATTTCTATGTTTCATCAACATTCTGATAGTCATCAGATTACAGACTGACTCCAGATGTGCATTGGAAACTACTAGTGGTCTTAGAGGGGAACGATCAATGCGTAGACTGTTTGAGACATTACTGCCATGGAGGAAAGTCCGCATGGCGACTGTTGTATTCAATCCCTATGGAATGTCTGTGATTCATTAATTTTTTGATAGTCCACAGATTACAGAATGCTTCCAGATGTGCATCGGAAACTACTACTGGTCTTCCAGGGAACGATCAAGGTGTAGACTGTTTGAGACATTACTACCATGGAGGAAAGAGCGCATGGTGACTGTGGTATTCAATCCCTATGGAATGTCTGTGATTCATCAATTTTCTGATAGAACACAGATTACAGAATGCCTCCAGATGTGCATCGGAAACTACCACTGGTCTTCCAGGGAACGATCAAGGCGTAGACTGAGAATTACTCCCATGAAGGAAGGTGGTCATGGTGACTGTCGTATTCAATCCCGATGCAATTTCTGTGTTTCATCAACAATTTGAAGGTCCACAGATTACAGAATGCCTTCAGATGTGCATCGGAAACTACTACTGGTCTTCCAGGGAACGATCAAATCGTAGACTGTTTGAGACATTACTCTCGTTGAGGAAAGTGCGAATGGTGACTGTTGTATTCAATCCCGATGCAATTTCTGTGTCCATCAACACTCTGATAGTCCGCAGATTACAGATTGCCTCCAGATGTGCATCGGAAACTACTACTGGTCTTCTTGGGAACGATCAAAGCATAGACTGTTTAAGACATTACTCCCATGGAGGAAAGTGCGCATGGTGACTGTTGTATTCAATCACGATGCAATTTCTGTGTTTCATCAACACTTTGAAGGTCCACAGACTACAGAATGCCTCCAGATGTGCATCGGAAACTACTACTGGTCTTCCAGGGAACGATCTAGGCGTAAACTGTTTGAGACATTACTCCCCTGGAGGAAATTGCGCATGGTGACTGTTGTATTCTATCCCAAAGCAATTTCTGTGTTTCAACAACACTCTGATAGTAAACAAATTACAGATTGCCTCCAGATTTGCATCGGAAACTTCTACTGGTCTTCCAGGGAAAGATCAAATCGTAGACTGTTTGAGACATTACTCCCATGGAGGAATGTGCGCGTGGTGACTTTTGTAATTAATCCCGATGCAATATCTGTGTAAATCAACACTCTGATGGTCCACAGGTTACAGAATGCCTCCAGATGTGCATCGGAAACTACTACTGGTCTTCCAGGGAACGATCAAAGCATAGACTGTTTGAGACATTACTCCCATGGGGGAAAGTGCGCATGGTGACTGTTGTATTCAATCCCGATGCATTTTCTGTGTTCATCAACACTCTGATAGTCCACATATTACATAATGCCTCCAGATGTGCATCGGAAACTACTACTGGACTTCCTGGAGCGATCAAAACGTAAACAGTTTGAGACATTACTCCCATGGAGGAAAGTGCGCATGGTAACTGTTGTATTCAATCCCGATGAAATTTCTGTGTTTCATCAATACTCTAATAGTCCACAGATTACAGAATGCCTCCAGATGTGCATTGGAAACTACTACTGGTTTTCCAGGGAACGATCAAAGCGTAGACTGTTTCAGACATTACTCCCCTGAAAGATAGTGTGGATTGTGACTGTTGTTTTCAATCCCGATGCAATATCTATGTTTCATCAACACTCTGATACTCCACAGATTACAGATTGCCTCCAGATGTGCATCGGAAACTACTACTGGTACCCCTGGGAACGATCAATGCGTAGACTGCTTGAGATATTACTCACATGGAGGAAAGTGCGCATGGTGATTGTTGTATTCAATCCCGATGCAACGTCTGTGTTTCATCAACACTTTGAAGGTCCACAGATTACAGAATGCCTCCAGATGTGCATCGGAAACCACTACTGGTCTTCCAGTGAACGATCAAAGCGTAGACTGTTTGAGACATTACTCCCGTGGAGGAAAGTACGAATGGTGACTGTTGTATTCAATCCCTATGCAATTTCTGTGTTTCATCAAGACTCTGATAGTCCACAGATTACAGATTGCCTCCAGATGTGCATCGGAAACTACTACTGGTCTTCCTGGGAACGATCAAAGCATAGACAGTTTGAGACATAACTGTCATGGAGGAAAGTGCGCATAGTGACTGTTCTATTCAATCACGATGCAATTTCTGTGTTTCATCAACACTTTGAAGGTCCACAGATTATAGAATGCCTCCAGATGTGCATCGGAAACTACTACTAGTCTTCCAGGGAACGATCAAAGCATAGACTGTTTGAGACATTACTCCCGTGGAGGAGAATGCGCATGGTGACTATTGTATTCAATCCCGATGCAATTTCAGTGTTTCATCAACACTCTGATAGTCCACAATTTACAGAATGCCACCAGATGTGCATCGGAAATTACTACTGGTCTTCCAGGGAACAATCAAAGCGTAGACTGTTTGAGACATTACTCCCATGGAGGAAAATGCGCATTGTGATCGTTGTATTCAATCCCGATACAATTACTGTGTTTCATCAACACTCTGATAGTCCACAGATTACAGAATACAACCAGATGTGCATCGGAAACTACTACTGGTCTTCCAGGGAACGATCAAATCGTAGACTGTTAGAGACATTAGTCCCGTGGAGGAAAGTGGGCATGGTGACTGTTGTATTCAATTCCGATGCAATTTCTGTGTTTCATCAACACTCTGATAGTCCACAGATTACAGAATGCCACTAGATGTGCATCGGAAACTACTACGGGTCTTCCAGGGAACGATCAAAGCGTAGAGTGTTTGAGACATTACTCCCATGGAGGAAAGTGCGCATGGTGATCGTTGTATTCAATCCCGATACAATTACTGTGTTTCATCAACACTCTGATAGTCCACAGATTACAGAATACAACCAGATGTGCATCGGAAACTACTACTGGTCTTTCAGGGAACGATCAAAGCGTAGACTGTTAGAGACATTAGTCCCAAGGAGGAAAGTGCGCATGGTGACTGTTGTATTCAATCACGATGCAATTTCTGTGTTTCATCAACACTTTGAAGGTCCACAGATTATAGAATGCCTCCAGATGTGCATCTGAAACTACTACTAGTCTTCCAGGGAACGATCAAAGCATAGACTGTTTGAGACATTACTCCCGTGGAGGAGAATGCGCATGGTGACTGTTGTATTCAATCCCGATGCAATTTCTGTGTTTCATCAACACTCTGATAGAACACAGACTACAGAATGCCTCCAGATTTGCATCGGAAACTACTACTGGTATAACAGGGATCGATCAAAACGTAGAATGTTTGAGACATTACTCCCATGGGGGAAAGTGCGCATGGTGAGTGTTGTATTTAATCCCGATGCAATTTCAATGTTTCATCAACACTCAGATAGTCCACAGATTACAGAATGCCTCTAGATGTGCATCGGAAACTACCACTGGTCTTCCAGGGAACAATCAAGTCGTAAACTGTTTGAGAATTACTCCAATGAAGGGAAGTGGTCATGGTGACTGTCGTATTCAATCCCGATGCAATTTCTGTGTTTCATCAACAATTTGAAGGTCCACAGATTACAGAATGCCTTCAGATGTGCATCGGAAACTACTACTGGTCTTCCAGGGAACGATCAAAGCGCAGACTGTTTGAGACATTACTCCCGTGGAGGAAAGTGCGAATGGTGACTGTTGTATTCAATCCCGATGCAATTTCTGTGTTTCATCAACACTCTGACAGTATGCAGATTACAGATTGCCTCCATATGTGCATCGGAAACTACTACTGGTCTTCCTGGGAACGATCAAAGCATAGACTGTTTAAGACATTACTCCCATGGAGGAAAGTGCGCATGTTGACTGTTGTATTCAAACCCGATGCACTTTATGTGTTTCATCAACAGTCAGATACTCATCAGATTAAAGAATGCCTCCAGATGTGCATCGGAAACTACTACTGGTCTTCCAGAGAACGATCAAAGCGTAGACTGTTTGAGTCATTACTCCCATGGAGGAAAGTGCGCATGGAGACAGTTGTATTCAATCCTGGTGCAATTTGTCTGTTTCATCAACACTCTGATAATCCACAGATTACAGAATGCTTCCAGATGTGCATCGGAAACTACTAGTGGTCTTCCTGGAAACGATCAAATCGTAGACTGTTTGAGACATTACTGCCATGGAGGAAATTCCGCATGGCGACTGTTGTATTCAATCCCTATGGAATGTCTGTTATTCATCAATTTTTTGATAGTCCACAGATTACAGAATGCCTCCAGATGTGCATCGGAAACTACTACTGGTCTTCCAGGGAACGATCAAAGTGTAGACTGTTTGAGACATTACTCTCGTTGAGGAAAGTGCGAATGGTGACTGTTGTATTCAATCCCGATGCAATTTCTGTGTCCATCAACACTCTGATAGTCCGCAGATTACAGATTGCCTCCAGATGTGCATCGGAAACTACTACTGGTCTTCTTGGGATCGATCAAAGCATAGACTGTTTAAGACATTACTCCCATGGAGGAAAGTGCGCATGGTGACTGTTGTATTCAATCACGATGCAATTTCTGTGTTTCATCAACACTTTGAAGGTCCACAGACTACAGAATGCCTCCAGATGTGCATCGGAACTACTACTGGTCTTCCAGGGAACGATCTAAGCGTAAACTGTTTGAGACATTACTCCCCTGGAGGAAATTGCGCATGGTGACTGTTGTATTCTATCCCAAAGCAATTTCTGTGTTTCAACAACACTCTGATAGTAAACAGATTACAGATTGCCTCCAGATTTGCATCGGAAACTTCTACTGGTCTTCCAGGGAAAGATCAAATCGTAGACTGTTTGAGACATTACTCCCATGGAGGAATGTGCGCGTGGTGACTTTTGTAATTAATCCCGATGCAATATCTGTGTAAATCAACACTCTGATGGTCCACAGGTTACAGAATGCCTCCAGATGTGCATCGGAAACTACTACTGGTCTTCCAGGTAGCGATCAAAGCGTAGACTGTTTGAGACATTACTCCCATGGAGGAAAGTGCGCATGGTGACTGTTGTATTCAATCCCGAGGGAATTTCTGTGTTTCATCAACACTTTGAAGGTGTGCAGATTACAGAATGCCTCAAGATGTGCATCGGAAGCTACTACTGGTCTTCCAGGGAACGATCAAATCGTTGACTCTTTGAGATATTACTCCCATGGAGGGAAGCGCGCATGGTTACTGTTGTATTCAATCCCGATACAATTTCTGTGTTTCAAAAACACTCTGATAGTCCACAGATTACAGAATGCCACCAGATGTGCATCGGAAACAACTACTGGTCTTCCAGGGAACGATAAAAGCGTTGACTGTTTGAGACATTACTTCCACGGAGGAATGTGCGCATGGTGACTGTTGTATTAAATAGCGATGCAATTTCTGTGTTTCATCAACAGTTTGAAGGTCCGCAGATTACAGAATGCCTCCAGATGTTCAGCGGAACCTACTACTGGTCTTCAGGGAACGATCAAAGCAATGACAGTTTGTGACATTTCTCACATGGAGAAATGTACGCATTGTGCCCCGTGAATTCAATCCCGATGCAATTTCTATGTTTCATCAACACTTTGAAGGTCCACAGATTACAGAATGCCTCCAGATGTGCATCGGAAACTACTACTGGTCTTCCAGGGAACGATCAAAGCGTAGACTGTTTGAGACATTACTCCCATGAGGGAAAGTGCGCATGGTGACTGTTGTATTCAATCCCGATGCATTTTCTGTGTTCATCAACACTCTGATAGTCCACAGATTACAGAATGCCTCCAGATGTGCATCGGAAACTACTACTGGTTTTCCAGGGAACGATCAAAGCTTAGACTGTTTGAGACATTACTGACGTGGAGGAAAGTGCGAATGGTGACTGTTGTATTCAATCCCGATGCAATTTCTGTGTATCATCAATACTCAAATAGTCCACAGATTACAGAATGCCTCCAGATGTGCATCGGAAACTACTACTGGTTTTCCAGGGAACGATCAAAGCTTAGACTGTTTCAGACATTACTCCCCTGAAGGATAGTGTGGATTGTGACTGTTGTTTTCAATCCCGATGCAATATCTTTGTTTCATCAACACTCTGATACTCCACAGATTACAGATTGCCTCCAGATGTGCATCGGAAACTGCTACTGGTTCTCCTGGGAACGATCAATGCGTAGACTGCTTGACATATTACTCACATGGAGGAAAGTGCGGATGGTGATTGTTGTATTCAATCCCGATGCAACGTCTGTGTTTCATCAACACTTTGAAGGTCCACAGATTACAGAATGCCTCCAGATGTGCATCGGAAACCACTACTGGTTTTCCAGTGAACGATCAAAGCGTAGACTGTTTGAGACATTACTCACGTGGAGGAAAGTGCGAATGGTGACTGTTGTATTCAATCCCGATGCAATTTCTGTGTTTCATCAACACTCTGATAGTCCACAGATTACAGATTGCCTCCAGATGTGCATCGGAAACTACTACTGGTCTTCCTGGGAACGATCAAAGCATAGACAGTTTGAGACATAACTGTCATGGAGGAAAGTGCGCATGGTGACTGTTGTATTCAATCACGATGCAATTTCTGTGTTTCATCAACACTTTGAAGGTCCACAGGTTATAGAATGCCTCCAGATGTGCATCGGAAACTACTACTAGTCTTCCAGGGAACGATCAAAGCGCAGACTGTTTGAGACATTACTCCCGTGGAGGAAAGTGCGAATGGTGACTGTTGTATTCAATCCCGATGCAATTTCTGTGTTTCATCAACACTCTGACAGTTTGCAGATTACAGATTGCCTCCTTATGTGCATCGGAAACTACTACTGGTCTTCCGGGGAACGATCAAAGCATAGACTGTTTAAGATACTACTCCCATGGAGGAAAGTGCGCATGTTGACTGTTGTATTCAAACCCGATGCAATTTATGTGTTTCATCAACAGTCAGATACTCATCAGATTAAAGAATGCCTCCAGATGTGCATCGGAAACTACTACTGGTCTTCCAGAGAACGATCAAAGCGTAGACTGTTTGAGTCATTACTCCCATGGAGGAAAGTGCGCATGGTGACAGTTGTATTCAATCCTGGTGCAATTTGTCTGTTTCATCAACACTCTGATAGTCCACAGATTACAGAATGCTTCCAGATGTGCATCGGAAACTACTAGTGGTCTTCCTGGGAACGATCAAATCGTAGACTGTTTGAGACATTACTCCTATGTAGGAAAGTGCGCATGGTGACTTTTGTATTCAATCGCGATACAATTTCTGTGTTTCATCAACACTCTGATAGTCCACAGATTACAGTATGCCTCCAGAAGTGCACCCGAAACTACTACTGGCCTTCCAGGTAACGATCAAAGCGTAGATTGTTTGAGACATTACTCGCATGGAGGAAAGTGAGCATGGTGACTGTTGTATTCAATCCCTATGGAATGTCTGTGATTCATCAATTTTCTGATAGTCCACAGATTACAGAATGCCTCCAGATGTGCATCGGAAGCTACTACTGGTCTTCCAGGGAACGATCAAAGTGTAAACTGTTTGAGACATTACTCCCATGGAGGTAAGAGCGCATGGTGACTGTTGTATTCAATTCCGATGCAATTTCTGTGTTTCATCAACACTCTGATAGAACTCAGACTACAGAATGCCTCCAGATTTGCATCGGAAACTAATACTGGTCTAACAGGGATCGATCAAAACGTAGAATGTTTGAGACATTACTCCCATGGGGGAAAGTGCGCATGGTGAGTGTTGTATTAAATCCCGATGCAATTTCAATGTTTCATCAACACTCAGATAGTCCACAGATTACACAATGCCTCTAGATGTTCATCGGAAACTACCACTGGTCTTCCAGGGAACGATCAAGTCGTAGACTGTTTGAGAATTACTCCAATGAAGGGAAGTGGTCATGGTGACTGTTGTATTTAATCACGATGCAATTTCTGTGTTTCATCAACACTTTGAAGGTCCACAGATTACAGAATGCCTCCAGATGTGCATCGGAAACTACTACTGGTCTTCCAGGGAACGATCAAACCGTAGACTGTTTGAGACATTACTCCCGTGGAGGAAAGTGCGAATGGTGACTGTTGTATTCAATACCGATGCAATTTCTATGTTTCATCAACACTCTGATAGTCATCAGATTACAGATTGACTCCAGATGTGCATTGGAAGCTACTAGTGGTCTTAGAGGGTAACGATCAATGCGTAGACTGTTTGAGACATTACTGCCATGGAGGAAAGTCCGCATGGCGACTGTTGTATTCAATCCCTATGGAATGTCTGTGATTCATTAATTTTTTGATAGTCCACAGATTACAGAATGCCTCCAGATGTGCATCGGAAACTACTACTGGTCTTCCAGGGAACGATCAAAGTGTAGACTGTTTGAGACATTACTACCATGGAGGAAAGAGCGCATGGTGACTGTGGTATTCAATCCCTATGGAATGTCTGTGATTCATCAATTTTCTGATAGAACACAGATTACAGAATGCCTCCAGATGTGCATCGGAAACTACCACTGGTCTTCCAGGGAACGATCAAGGCGTAGACTGAGAATTACTCCCATGAAGGAAGGTGGTCATGGTGACTGTCGTATTCAATCCCGATGGAATTTCTGTGTTTCATCAACAATTTGAAGGTCCACAGATTACAGAATGCCTTCAGATGTGCATCGGAAACTACTACTGGTCTTCCAGGGAACGATGAAAGCGTAGACTGTTTGAGACATTACTCTCGTTGAGGAAAGTGCGAATGGTGACTGTTGTATTCAATCCCGATGCGATTTCTGTGTCCATCAACACTCTGATAGTCCGCAGATTACAGATTGCCTCCAGATGTGCATCGGAAACTACTACTGGTCTTCTTGGGAACGATCAAAGCATAGACTGTTTAAGACATTACTCCCATGGAGGAAAGTGCGCATGGTGACTGTTGTATTCAATCACGATGCAATTTCTGTGTTTCATCAACACTTTGAAGGTCCACAGACTACAGAATGCCTCCAGATGTGCATCGGAAACTACTACTGGTCTTCCAGGGAACGATCTAAGCGTAAACTGTTTGAGACATTACTCCCCTGGAGGAAATTGCGCATGGTGACTGTTGTATTCTATCCCAAAGCAATTTCTGTGTTTCAACAACACTCTGATAGTAAACAGATTACAGATTGCCTCCAGATTTGCATCGGAAACTTCTACTGGTCTTCCAGGGAAAGATCAAATCGTAGACTGTTTGAGACATTACTCCCATGGAGGAATGTGCGCGTGGTGACTTTTGTAATTAATCCCGATGCAATATCTGTGTAAATCAACACTCTGATGGTCCACAGGTTACAGAATGCCTCCAGATGTGCATCGGAAACTACTACTGGTCTTCCAGGGAACGATCAAAGCGTAGACTGTTTGAGACATTACTCCCATGGGGGAAAGTGCGCATGGTGACTGTTGTATTCAATCCCGATGCATTTTCTGTGTTCATCAACACTCTGATAGTCCACAGATTACAGAATGCCTCCAGATGTGCATCGGAAACTACTACTGGACTTCCTGGAGCGATCAAAACGTAAACTGTTTGAGACATTACTCCCATGGAGGAAAGTGCGCATGGTGACTGTTGTATTCAATCCCGATGAAATTTCTGTGTTTCATCAATACTCTAATAGTCCACAGATTACAGAATGCCTCCAGATGTGCATCGGAAACTACTACTGGTTTTCCAGGGAACGATCAAAGCGTAGACTGTTTCAGACATTACTCCCCTGAAAGATAGTGTGGATTGTGACTGTTGTTTTCAATCCCGATGCAATATCTATGTTTCATCAACACTCTGATACTCCACAGATTACAGATTGCCTCCAGATGTGCATCGGAAACTACTACTGGTACTCCTGGGAACGATCAATGCGTAGACTGTTTGAGATATTACTCACATGGAGGAAAGTGCGCATGGTGATTGTTGTATCCAATCCCGAAGCAACGTCTGTGTTTCATCAACACTTTGAAGGTCCACAGATTACAGAATGCCTCCAGAGCTGCATCGGAAACCACTACTGGTCTTTCAGTGAACGATCAAAGCGTAGACTGTTTGAGACAATACTCCCGTGGAGGAAAGTGCGAATGGTGACTGTTGTATTCAATACCGATGCAATTTCTGTGTTTCATCAAGACTCTGATAGTCCACAGATTACAGATTGCCTCCAGATGTGCATCGGAAACTACTACTGGTCTTCCTGGGAACGATCAAAGCATAGACAGTTTGAGACATAACTGTCATGGAGGAAAGTGCGCATAGTGACTGTTCTATTCAATCACGATGCAATTTCTGTGTTTCATCAAAACTTTGAAGGTCCACAGATTATAGAATGCCTCCAGATGTGCATCGGAAACTACTACTAGTCTTCCAGGGAACGATCAAAGCATAGACTGTTTGAGACATTACTCCCGTGGAGGAGAATGCGCATGGTGACTATTGTATTCAATCCCGATGCAATTTCAGTGTTTCATCAACACTCTGATAGTCCACAATTTACAGAATGCCACCAGATGTGCATCGGAAATTACTACTGGTCTTCCAGGGAACAATCAAAGCGTAGACTGTTTGAGACATTACTCCCATGGAGGAAAGTGCGCATGGTGATCGTTGTATTCAATCCCGATACAATTACTGTGTTTCATCAACACTCTGATAGTCCACAGATTACAGAATACAACCAGATGTGCATCGGAAACTACTACTGGTCTTTCAGGGAACGATCAAAGCGTAGACTGTTAGAGACATTAGTCCCAAGGAGGAAAGTGCGCATGGTGACTGTTGTATTCAATCACGATGCAATTTCTGTGTTTCATCAACACTTTGAAGGTCCACAGATTATAGAATGCCTTCAGATGTGCATCTGAAACTACTACTAGTCTTCCAGGGAACGATCAAAGCATAGACTGTTTAAGACATTACTCCCATGGAGGAAAGTGCGCATGTTGACTGTTGTATTCAATCCCGATGCAATTTCTGTGTTTCATCAACAGTCAGATACTCATCAGATTAAAGAATGCCTCCAGATGTGCATCGGAAACTACTACTGGTCTTCCAGAGAACGATCAAAGCGTAGACTGTTTGAGTCATTACTCCCATGGAGGAAAGTGCGCATGGAGACAGTTGTATTCAATCCTGGTGCAATTTGTCTGTTTCATCAACACTCTGATAATCCACAGATTACAGAATGCTTCCAGATGTGCATCGGATACTACTAGTGGTCTTCCTGGAAACGTCAAATCGTAGACTGTTTGAGACATTACTCCTATGTAGGAAAGTGCGCATGGTGACTGTTGTATTCAATCGCGATACAATTTCTGTGTTTCATCAACACTCTGATAGTCCACAGATTACAGTATGCCTCCAGAAGTGCAACCGAAACTACTACTGGTCTTCCAGGTAACGATCAAAGCGTAGATTGTTTGAGACATTACTCGCATGGAGGAAAGTGAGCATGGTGACTGTCGTATTCAATCCCGATGCAATTTCTGTGTTTCATCAACAATTTGAAGTTCCACAGATTACAGAATGAGTTCAGATGTGCATCGGAAACTACTACTGGTCTTCCAGGGAACGATCAAAGCGCAGACTGTTTGAGACATTACTCCCGTGGAGGAAAGTGCGAATGGTGACTGTTGTATTCAATCCCGATGCAATTTCTGTGTTTCATCAACACTCTGACAGTCTGCAGATTACAGATTGCCTCCATATGTGCATCGGAAACTACTACTGGTCTTCCTGGGAACGATCAAAGCATAGACTGTTTAAGACATTACTCCCATGGAGGAAAGTGCGCATGGTGACTGTTGCATTTAATCACGATGCAATTTCTGTGTTTCATCAACACTTTGAAGGTCCACAGATTACAGAATGCCTCCAGATGTGCATCGGAAACTACTACTGGTCTTCCAGGGAACGATCAAACCGTAGACTGTTTGAGACATTACTCCCGTGGAGGAAAGTGCGAATGGTGACTGTTGTATTCAATCCCGATGCAATTTCTCTGTTTCATCAACACTCTGATAGTCATCAGATTACAGATTGACTCCAGATGTGCATTGGAAACTACTACTGGTCTTAGAGGGGAACGATCAATTCGTAGACTGTTTGAGACATTACTGCCATGGAGGAAATTCCGCATGGCGACTGTTGTATTCAATCCCTATGGAATGTCTGTTATTCATCAATTTTTTGATAGTCCACAGATTACAGAATGCCTCCAGATGTGCATCGGAAACTACTACTGGTCTTCCAGGGAACGATCAAAGTGTAGACTGTTTGAGACATTACTCTCGTTGAGGAAAGTGCGAATGGTGACTGTTGTATTCAATCCCGATGCAATTTCTGTGTCCATCAACACTCTGATAGTCCGCAGATTACAGATTGCCTCCAGATGTGCATCGGAAACTACTACTGGTCTTCTTGGGATCGATCAAAGCATAGACTGTTTAAGACATTACTCCCATGGAGGAAAGTGCGCATGGTGACTGTTGTATTCAATCACGATGCAATTTCTGTGTTTCATCAACACTTTGAAGGTCCACAGACTACAGAATGCCTCCAGATGTGCATCGGAACTACTACTGGTCTTCCAGGGAACGATCTAAGCGTAAACTGTTTGAGACATTACTCCCCTGGAGGAAATTGCGCATGGTGACTGTTGTATTCTATCCCAAAGCAATATCTGTGTTTCAACAACAATCTGATAGTAAACAGATTACAGATTGCCTCCAGATTTGCATCGGAAACTTCTACTGGTCTTCCAGGGAAAGATCAAATCGTAGACTGTTTGAGACATTACTCCCATGGAGGAATGTGCGCGTGGTGACTTTTGTAATTAATCCCGATGCAATATCTGTGTAAATCAACACTCTGATGGTCCACAGGTTACAGAATGCCTCCAGATGTGCATCGGAAACTACTACTGGTCTTCCAGGGAGCGATCAAAGCGTAGACTGTTCGAGACATTACTCCCCTGGAGGAAAGTGCGCATGGTGACTGTTGTATTCAATCCCGAGGGAATTTCTGTGTTTCATCAACACTTTGAAGGTGTGCAGATTACAGAATGCCTCAAGATGTGCATCGGAAGCTACTACTGGTCTTCCAGGGAACGATCAAATCGTTGACTCTTTGAGATATTACTCCCATGGAGGGAAGCGCGCATGGTTACTGTTGTATTCAATCCCGATACAATTTCTGTGTTTCAAAAACACTCTGATAGTCCACAGATTACAGAATGCCACCAGATGTGCATCGGAAACAACTACTGGTCTTCCAGGGAACGATAAAAGCGTTGACTGTTTGAGACATTACTCCCACGGAGGAATGTGCGCATGGTGACTGTTGTATTAAATAGCGATGCAATTTCTGTGTTTCATCAACACTTTGAAGGTCCGCAGATTACAGAATGCCTCCAGATGTTCAGCGGAACCTACTACTGGTCTTCAGGGAACGATCAAAGCAATGACAGTTTGTGACATTTCTCACATGGAGAAATGTACGCATTGTGCCCCGTGAATTCAATCCCGATGCAATTTCTATGTTTCATCAACACTTTGAAGGTCCAAAGGTTACAGAATGCCTCCAGATGTGCATCGGAAACTACTACTGGTCTTCCAGGGAACGATCAAACCGTAGACTGTTTGAGACATTACTCCCATGGGGGAAAGTGCGCATGGTGACTGTTGTATTCAATCCCGATGCATTTTCTGTGTTCATCAACACTCTGATAGTCCACACATTACAGAATGCCTCCAGATGTGTATCGGAAACTACTACTGGACTTCCTGGAGCGATCAAAACGTAAACTGTTTGAGACATTACTCCCATGGAGGAAAGTGCGCATGGTGACTGTTGTATTCAACCCCGTTGCAATATCTGTGTTTCATCAACACTCTGATAGTCCACAGATTACAGAATGCCACCAGATGTGCATCTTAAACTACTACTGGTCTTCCAGTGAACGATCAAAGCGTAGACTGTTTGAGACATTACTGTCATGGAGGAAAGTGCGCATGGTGACTGTTGTATTCAATTCCGATGCAATTTCTGTGTTTCATCAACACTCTGATAGTCCACAGATTACAGAATGCCACTAGATGTGCATCGGAAACTACTACGGGTCTTCCAGGGAACGATCAAAGCGTAGACTGTTTGAGACATTACTCCCATGGAGGAAAGTGCGCATGGAGATCGTTGTATTCAATCCCGATACAATTACTGTGTTTCATCAACACTCTGATAGTCCACAGATTACAGAATACAACCAGATGTGCATCGGAAACTACTACTGGTCTTTCAGGGAACGATCAAAGCGTAGACTGTTAGAGACATTAGTCCCAAGGAGGAAAGTGCGCATGGTGACTGTTGTATTCAATCACGATGCAATTTCTGTGTTTCATCAACACTTTGAAGGTCCACAGATTATAGAATGCCTCCAGATGTGCATCTGAAACTACTACTAGTCTTCCAGGGAACGATCAAAGCATAGACTGTTTGAGACATTACTCCCGTGGAGGAGAATGCGCATGGTGACTGTTGTATTCAATCCCGATGCAATTTCTGTGTTTCATCAACACTCTGATAGAACACAGACTACAGAATGCCTCCAGATTTGCATCGGAAACTACTACTGGTATAACAGGGATCGATCAAAACGTAGAATGTTTGAGACATTACTCCCATGGGGGAAAGTGCGCATGGTGAGTGTTGTATTTAATCCCGATGCAATTTCAATGTTTCATCAACACTCAGATAGTCCACAGATTACAGATTGCCTCTAGATGTGCATCGGAAACTACCACTGGTCTTCCAGGGAACAATCAAGTCGTAAACTGTTTGAGAATTACTCCAATGAAGGGAAGTGGTCATGGTGACTGTCGTATTCAATCCCGATGCAATTTCTGTGTTTCATCAACAATTTGAAGGTCCACAGATTACAGAATGCCTTCAGATGTGCATCGGAAACTACTACTGGTCTTCCAGGGAACGATCAAAGCGCAGACTGTTTGAGACATTACTCCCGTGGAGGAAAGTGCGAATGGTGACTGTTGTATTGAATCCCGATGCAATTTCTGTGATTCATCAACACTCTGACAGTTTGCAGATTACAGATTGCCTCCATATGTAAATCGGAAACTACTACTGGTCTTCCTGGGAACGATCAAAGCATAGACTGTTTAAGACATTACTCCCATGGAGGAAAGTGCGCATGTTGACTGTTGTATTCAAACCCGATGCAATTTATGTGTTTCATCAACAGTCAGATACTCATCAGATTAAAGAATGCCTCCAGATGTACATCGGAAACTACTACTGGTCTTCCAGAGAACGATCAAAGCGTAGACTGTTTGAGTCATTACTCCCATGGAGGAAAGTGCGCATGGTGACAGTTGTATTCAATCCTGGTGCAATTTGTCTGTTTCATTAACACTCTGATAGTCCACAGATTACAGAATGCTTCCAGATGAGCATCGGAAACTACTAGTGGTCTTCCTGGCAACGATCAAATCGTAGACTGTTTGAGACATTACTCCTATGTAGGAAAGTGCGCATGGTGACTGTTGTATTCAATCCCGATACAATTTCTGTGTTTCATCAACACTCTGATAGTCCACAGATTACAGTATGCCTCCAGAAGTGCAACCGAAACTACTACTGGTCTTCCAGGTAACGGTTAAAGCGTATTTTGTTTGAGACATTACTCGCATGGAGGAAAGGGAGCATGGTGACTGTTGTATTCAATCCCTATGGAATGTCTGTGATTCATAAATTTTCTGATAGTCCACAGATTACAGAATGCCTCCAGATGTGCATCAGAAGCTACTACTGGTCTTCCAGGGAACGATCAAAGTGTAGACTGTTTGAGACATTACTCCCATGGAGGTAAGAGCGCATGGTGACTGTTGTATTCAATTCCGATGCAATTTCCGTGTTTCATCAACACTCTGATAGAACACAGACTACAGAATGCCCCCAGATTTGCATCGGAAACTAATACTGGTCTAACAGGGATCGATCAAAACGTAGAATGTTTGAGACATTACTCCCATGGGGGAAAGTGCGCATGGTGTGTGTTGTATTTAATCCCGATGCAATTTCAATGTTTCATCAACATTCAGATAGTCCACAGATTACAGAATGCCTCTAGATGTGCATCGGAAACTACCACTGGTCTTCCAGGGAACGATCAAGTCGTACACTGTTTGAGAATTACTCCAATGAAGGGAAGTGGTCATGGTGACTGTCGTATTCAATCCCGATGCAATTTCTGTGTTTCATCAACAATTTGAAGTTCCACAGATTACAGAATGAGTTCAGATGTGCATCGGAAACTACTACTGGTCTTCCAGGGAACGATCAAAGCGCAGACTGTTTGAGACATTACTCCCGTGGAGGAAAGTGCGAATAGTGACTGTTGTATTCAATCCCGATGCAATTTCTGTGTTTCATCAACACTCTGACAGTCTGCAGATTACAGATTGCCTCCATATGTGCATCGGAAACTACTACTGGCCTTCCTGGGAACGATCAAAGCATAGACTGTTTAGGACATTACTCCCATGGAGGAAAGTGCGCATGGTGACTGTTGTATTTAATCACGATGCAATTTCTGTGTTTCATCAACACTTTGAAGGTCCACAGATTACAGAATGCCTCCAGATGTGCATCGGAAACTACTACTGGTCTTCCAGGGAACGATCAAACCGTAGACTGTTTGAGACTTTACTCCCGTGGAGGAAAGTGCGAATGGTGACTGTTGTATTCAATCCCGATGCAATTTCTGTGTTTCATCAACACTCTGATTGTCATCAGATTACAGATTGACTCCAGATGTGCATTGGAAACTACTACTGGTCTTAGAGGGGAACGATCAATGCGTAGACTGTTTGAGACATTACTGCCATGGAGAAAAGTCCGCATGGCGACTGTTGTATTCAATCCCTATGGAATGTCTGTGATTCATCAATTTTTTGATAGTCCACAGATTACAGAATGCCTCCAGATGTGCATCGGAAACTACTACTGGTCTTCCAGGGAACGATCAAAGTGTAGACTGTTTGAGACATTACTACCATGGAAGAAAGAGCGCATGGTGACTGTGGTATTCAATCCCTATGGAATGTCTGTGATTCATCAATTTTCTGAAAGAACACAGATTACAGAATGCCTCCAGATGTGCATCGGAAACTACCACTGGTCTTCCAGTTAACGATCAAGGCGTGGACTGAGAATTACTCCCATGAAGGAAGGTGGTCATGGTGACTGTCGTATTCAATCCCGTAGCAATTTCTGTGTTTCATCAACAATTTGAAGGTCCACAGTTTACAGAATGCCTTCAGATGTGCATCGGAAACTACTACTGGTCTTCCAGGGAACGTTCAAAGCGCATACTGTTTGAGACATTACTCCCGTGGAGGAAAGTGCGAATGGTGACTGTTGTATTCAATCCCGATGCAATTTCTGTGTTTCATCAACACTCTGACAGTTTGCAGATTACAGATTGCCTCCATATGTGCATCGGAAACTACTACTGGTCTTCCTGGGAACGATCAAAGCATAGACTGTTTAAGACATTACTCCCATGGAGGAAAGTGCGCATGTTGACTGTTGTATTCAAACCCGATGCAATTTATGTGTTTCATCAACAGTCAGATACTCATCAGATTAAAGAATGCCTCCAGATGTGCATCGGTAACTACTACTGGTCTTCCAGGGAACGATCTAAGCGCAAACTGTTTGAGACATTACTCCCCTGGAGGAAAATGCGCATGGTGACTGTTGTATTCTATCCCAAAGCAATTTCTGTGTTTCAACAACACTCTGATAGTAAACAGATTACAGATTGCCTCCAGATATGCATCGGAAACTTCTACTGGTCTTCCAGGGAAAGATCAAATCGTAGACTGTTTGAGACATTACTCCCATGGAGGAATGTGCGCGTGGTGACTTTTGTAATTAATCCCGATGCAATATCTGTGTAAATCAACACTCTGATGGTCCACAGGTTACAGAATGCCTCCAGATGTGCATCGGAAACTACTACTGGTCTTCCAGGGAGCGATCAAAGCGTAGACTGTTTGAGACATTACTCCCATGGAGGAAAGTGCGCATGGTGACTGTTGTATTCAATCCCGAGGGAATTTCTGTGTTTCATCAACACTTTGAAGGTGTGCAGATTACAGAATGCCTCAAGATGTGCATCGGAAACTACTACTGGTCTTCCAGGGAACGATCAAATCGTTGACTCTTTGAGATATTACTCCCATGGAGGAAAGTGCGCATGGTTACTGTTGTATTCAATCCCGATACAATTTCTGTGTTTCAACAACACTCTAATAGTCCACAGATTACAGAAGGCCTCCAGATGTGCATCGGAAACAACTACTGGTCTTCCAGGGAACGATAAAAGCGTTGACTGTTTGAGACATTACTCCCATGGAGAAATGTGCGCATGGTGACTGTTGTATTAAATAGCGATGCAATTTCTGTGTTTCATCAACACTTTGAAGGTCCGCAGATTACAGAATGCCTCCAGATGTTCAGCGGAAACTACTACTGGTCTTCAGGGAACGACCAAAGCAATGACAGTTTGTGACGTTTCTCACATGGAGAAATGTACGCATTGTGCCCCGTGTATTCAATCCCGATGCAATTTCTATGTTTCATCAACACTTTGAAGGTCCACAGATTACAGAATGCCTCCAGATGTGCATCGGAAACTACTACTGGTCTTCCAGGGAACGATCAAAGCGTAGACTGTTTGAGACGTTACTCCCATGGGGGAAAGTGCGCATGGTGACTGTTGTATTCAATCCCGATGCATTTTCTGTGTTCATCAACACTCTGATAGTCCACAGATTACAGAATGCCTCCAGATGTGCATCGGAAACTACTACTGGTCTTCCTGGAGCGATCAAAACGTAAACTGTTTGAGACATAACTGTCATGGAGGAAAGTGCGCATGGTGACTGTTGTATTCAATCACGATGCAATTTCTGTGTTTCATCAACACTTTGAAGGTCCACAGATTATAGAATGCCTCCAGATGTGCATCGGAAACTACTACCAGTCTTCCAGGGAACGATCAAAGCATACACTGTTTGAGACATTACTCCCGTGGGGGAAAGTGCGCATGGTGACTGTTGTATTCAATCCCGATGCATTTTCTGTGTTCATCAACACACTGATAGTCCACACATTACAGAATGCCTCCAGATGTGTATCGGAAACTACTACTGGACTTCCTGGAGCGATCAAAACGTAAACTGTTTGAGACATTACTCCCATGGAGGAAAGTGCGCATGGTGACTGTTGTATTCAATCCCGATGCAATATCTATGTTTCATCAACACTCTGATACTCCACAGATTACAGATTGCCTCCAGATGTGCATCGGAAACTACTACTGGTACTCCTGGGAACGATCAATGCGTAGACTGCTTGAGATATTACTCACATGGAGGAAAGTGCGCATGGTGATTGTTGTATTCAATCCCGATGCAACGTCTGTGTTTCATCAACACTTTGAAGGTCCACAGATTACAGAATGCCTCCAGATGTGCATCGGAAACCACTACTGGTCTTCCAGTGAACGATCAAAGCGTAGACTGTTTGAGACATTACTCCCGTGGAGGAAAGTGCGAATGGTGACTGTTGTATTCAATACCGATGCAATTTCTGTGTTTCAACAAGACTCTGATAGTCCACAGATTACAGATTGCCTCCAGATGTGCATCGGAAATTACTACTGGTCTTCCAGGGAACAATCAAAGCGTAGACTGTTTGAGACATTACTCCCATGGAGGAAAGTGCGCATGGTGATCGTTGTATTCAATCCCGATACAATTACTGTGTTTCATCAACACTCTGATAGTCCACAGATTACAGAATACAACCAGATGTGCATCGGAAACTACTACTGGTCTTCCAGGGAACGATCAAATCGTAGACTGTTAGAGACATTAGTCCCGTGGAGGAAAGTGGGGATGGTGACTGTTGTATTCAATTCCGATGCAATTTCTGTGTTTCATCAACACTCTGATAGTCCACAGATTACAGAATGAAACTAGATGTGCATCGGAAACTACTACGGGTCTTCCAGGGAACGATCAAAGCGTAGACTGTTTGAGACATTACTCCCATGGAGGAAAGTGCGCATGGAGATCGTTGTATTCAATCCCGATACAATTACTGTGTTTCATCAACACTCTGATAGTCCACAGATTACAGAATACAACCAGATGTGCATCGGAAACTACTACTGGTCTTTCAGGGAACGATCAAAGCGTAGACTGTTAGAGACATTAGTCCCAAGGAGGAAAGTGCGCATGGTGACTGTTGTATTCAATCACGATGCAATTTCTGTGTTTCATCAACACTTTGAAGGTCCACAGATTATAGAATGCCTCCAGATGTGCATCTGAAACTACTACTAGTCTTCCAGGGAACGATCAAAGCATAGACTGTTTGAGACATTACTCCCGTGGAGGAGAATGCGCATGGTGACTGTTGTATTCAATCCCGATGCAATTTCTGTGTTTCATCAACACTCTGATAGAACACAGACTACAGAATGCCTCCAGATTTGCATCGGAAACTACTACTGGTATAACAGGGATCGATCAAAACGTAGAATGTTTGAGACATTACTCCCATGGGGGAAAGTGCGCATGGTGAGTGTTGTATTTAATCCCGATGCAATTTCAATGTTTCATCAACACTCAGATAGTCCACAGATTACAGATTGCCTCTAGATGTGCATCGGAAACTACCACTGGTCTTCCAGGGAACAATCAAGTCGTAAACTGTTTGAGAATTACTCCAATGAAGGGAAGTGGTCATGGTGACTGTCGTATTCAATCCCGATGCAATTTCTGTGTTTCATCAACAATTTGAAGGTCCACAGATTACAGAATGCCTTCAGATGTGCATCGGAAACTACTACTGGTCTTCCAGGGAACGATCAAAGCGCAGACTGTTTGAGACATTACTCCCGTGGAGGAAAGTGCGAATGGTGACTGTTGTATTCAATCCCGATGCAATTTCTGTGATTCATCAACACTCTGACAGTTTGCAGATTACAGATTGCCTCCATATGTAAATCGGAAACTACTACTGGTCTTCCTGGGAACGATCAAAGCATAGACTGTTTAAGACATTACTCCCATGGAGGAAAGTGCGCATGTTGACTGTTGTATTCAAACCCGATGCAATTTATGTGTTTCATCAACAGTCAGATACTCATCAGATTAAAGAATGCCTCCAGATGTACATCGGAAACTACTACTGGTCTTCCAGAGAACGATCAAAGCGTAGACTGTTTGAGTCATTACTCCCATGGAGGAAAGTGCGCATGGTGACAGTTGTATTCAATCCTAGTGCAATTTGTCTGTTTCATTAACACTCTGATAGTCCACAGATTACAGAATGCTTCCAGATGAGCATCGGAAACTACTAGTGGTCTTCCTGGCAACGATCAAATCGTAGACTGTTTGAGACATTACTCCTATGTAGGAAAGTGCGCATGGTGACTGTTGTATTCAATCCCGATACAATTTCTGTGTTTCATCAACACTCTGATAGTCCACAGATTACAGTATGCCTCCAGAAGTGCAACCGAAACTACTACTGGTCTTCCAGGTAACGGTTAAAGCGTATTTTGTTTGAGACATTACTCGCATGGAGGAAAGGGAGCATGGTGACTGTTGTATTCAATCCCTATGGAATGTCTGTGATTCATAAATTTTCTGATAGTCCACAGATTACAGAATGCCTCCAGATGTGCATCAGAAGCTACTACTGGTCTTCCAGGGAACGATCAAAGTGTAGACTGTTTGAGACATTACTCCCATGGAGGTAAGAGCGCATGGTGACTGTTGTATTCAATTCCGATGCAATTTCCGTGTTTCATCAACACTCTGATAGAACACAGACTACAGAATGCCCCCAGATTTGCATCGGAAACTAATACTGGTCTAACAGGGATCGATCAAAACGTAGAATGTTTGAGACATTACTCCCATGGGGGAAAGTGCGCATGGTGTGTGTTGTATTTAATCCCGATGCAATTTCAATGTTTCATCAACATTCAGATAGTCCACAGATTACAGAATGCCTCTAGATGTGCATCGGAAACTACCACTGGTCTTCCAGGGAACGATCAAGTCGTACACTGTTTGAGAATTACTCCAATGAAGGGAAGTGGTCATGGTGACTGTCGTATTCAATCCCGATGCAATTTCTGTGTTTCATCAACAATTTGAAGTTCCACAGATTACAGAATGAGTTCAGATGTGCATCGGAAACTACTACTGGTCTTCCAGGGAACGATCAAAGCGCAGACTGTTTGAGACATTACTCCCGTGGAGGAAAGTGCGAATAGTGACTGTTGTATTCAATCCCGATGCAATTTCTGTGTTTCATCAACACTCTGACAGTCTGCAGATTACAGATTGCCTCCATATGTGCATCGGAAACTACTACTGGCCTTCCTGGGAACGATCAAAGCATAGACTGTTTAGGACATTACTCCCATGGAGGAAAGTGCGCATGGTGACTGTTGTATTTAATCACGATGCAATTTCTGTGTTTCATCAACACTTTGAAGGTCCACAGATTACAGAATGCCTCCAGATGTGCATCGGAAACTACTACTGGTCTTCCAGGGAACGATCAAACCGTAGACTGTTTGAGACTTTACTCCCGTGGAGGAAAGTGCGAATGGTGACTGTTGTATTCAATCCCGATGCAATTTCTGTGTTTCATCAACACTCTGATTGTCATCAGATTACAGATTGACTCCAGATGTGCATTGGAAACTACTACTGGTCTTAGAGGGGAACGATCAATGCGTAGACTGTTTGAGACATTACTGCCATGGAGAAAAGTCCGCATGGCGACTGTTGTATTCAATCCCTATGGAATGTCTGTGATTCATCAATTTTTTGATAGTCCACAGATTACAGAATGCCTCCAGATGTCCATCGGAAACTACTACTGGTCTTCCAGGGAACGATCAAAGTGTAGACTGTTTGAGACATTACTACCATGGAAGAAAGAGCGCATGGTGACTGTGGTATTCAATCCCTATGGAATGTCTGTGATTCATCAATTTTCTGAAAGAACACAGATTACAGAATGCCTCCAGATGTGCATCGGAAACTACCACTGGTCTTCCAGTTAACGATCAAGGCGTGGACTGAGAATTACTCCCATGAAGGAAGGTGGTCATGGTGACTGTCGTATTCAATCCCGTAGCAATTTCTGTGTTTCATCAACAATTAGAAGGTCCACAGTTTACAGAATGCCTTCAGATGTGCATCGGAAACTACTACTGGTCTTCCAGGGAACGTTCAAAGCGCATACTGTTTGAGACATTACTCCCATGGAGGAAAGTGCGAATGGTGACTGTTGTATTCAATCCCGATGCAATTTCTGTGTTTCATCAACACTCTGACAGTTTGCAGATTACAGATTGCCTCCATATGTGCATCGGAAACTACTACTGGTCTTCCTGGGAACGATCAAAGCATAGACTGTTTAAGACATTACTCCCATGGAGGAAAGTGCGCATGTTGACTGTTGTATTCAAACCCGATGCAATTTATGTGTTTCATCAACAGTCAGATACTCATCAGATTAAAGAATGCCTCCAGATGTGCATCGGTAACTACTACTGGTCTTCCAGGGAACGATCTAAGCGCAAACTGTTTGAGACATTACTCCCCTGGAGGAAAATGCGCATGGTGACTGTTGTATTCTATCCCAAAGCAATTTCTGTGTTTCAACAACACTCTGATAGTAAACAGATTACAGATTGCCTCCAGATATGCATCGGAAACTTCTACTGGTCTTCCAGGGAAAGATCAAATCGTAGACTGTTTGAGACATTACTCCCATGGAGGAATGTGCGCGTGGTGACTTTTGTAATTAATCCCGATGCAATATCTGTGTAAATCAACACTCTGATGGTCCACAGGTTACAGAATGCCTCCAGATGTGCATCGGAAACTACTACTGGTCTTCCAGGGAGCGATCAAAGCGTAGACTGTTTAAGACATTACTCCCATGGAGGAAAGTGCGCATGGTGACTGTTGTATTCAATCCCGAGGGAATTTCTGTGTTTCATCAACACTTTGAAGGTGTGCAGAATACAGAATGCCTCAAGATGTGCATCGGAAACTACTACTGGTCTTCCAGGGAACGATCAAATCGTTGACTCTTTGAGATATTACTCCCATGGAGGAAAGTGCGCATGGTTACTGTTGTATTCAATCCCGATACAATTTCTGTGTTTCAACAACACTCTAATAGTCCACAGATTACAGAAGGCCTCCAGATGTGCATCGGAAACAACTACTGGTCTTCCAGGGAACGATAAAAGCGTTGACTGTTTGAGACATTACTCCCATGGAGAAATGTGCGCATGGTGACTGTTGTATTAAATAGCGATGCAATTTCTGTGTTTCATCAACACTTTGAAGGTCCGCAGATTACAGAATGCCTCCAGATGTTCAGCGGAAACTACTACTGGTCTTCAGGGAACGATCAAAGCAATGACAGTTTGTGACATTTCTCACATGGAGAAATGTACGCATTGTGCCCCGTGTATTCAATCCCGATGCAATTTCTATGTTTCATCAACACTTTGAAGGTCCACAGATTACAGAATGCCTCCAGATGTGCATCGGAAACTACTACTGGTCTTCCAGGGAACGATCGAAGCGTAGACTGTTTGAGACGTTACTCCCATGGGGGAAAGTGCGCATGGTGACTGTTGTATTCAATCCCGATGCATTTTCTGTGTTCATCAACACTCTGATAGTCCACAGATTACAGAATGCCTCCAGATGTGCATCGGAAACTACTACTGGTCTTCCTGGAGCGATCAAAACGTGAACTGTTTGAGACATAACTGTCATGGAGGAAAGTGCGCATGGTGACTGTTGTATTCAATCACGATGCAATTTCTGTGTTTCATCAACACTTTGAAGGTCCACAGATTATAGAATGCCTCCAGATGTGCATCGGAAACTACTACCAGTCTTCCAGGGAACGATCAAAGCATACACTGTTTGAGACATTACTCCCGTGGAGGAGAATGCGCATGGTGACTATTGTATTCAATCCCGATGCAATTTCAGTGTTTCATCAACACTCTGATAGTCCACAGTTTACAGAATGCCACCAGATGTGCATCGGAAATTACTACTGGTCTTCCAGGGAACAATCAAAGCGTAGACTGTTTGAGACATTACTCCCATAGAGGAAAGTGCGCATGGTGATCGTTGTATTCAATCCCGATACAATTACTGTGTTTCATCAACACTCTGATAGTCCACAGATTACAGAATACAACCAGATGTGCATCGGAAACTACTACCGGTCTTCCAGGGAACGATCAAAGCGTAGACTGCTAGAGACATTAGTCCCGTGGAGGAAAGTGCGCATGGTGACTGTTGTATTCAATTCCGATGCAATTTCTGTGTTTCATCAACACTCTGATAGTCCACAGATTACAGAATGCCACTAGATGTGCATCGGAAACTACTACGGGTCTTCCAGGGAACGATCAAAGCGTAGACTGTTTGAGACATTACTGCCATGGAGGAAAGTCCGCATGGCGACTGTTGTATTTAATCCCTATGGAATGTCTGTGATTCATCAATTTTCTGATAGTCCACAGGTTACAGAATGCCTCCAGATGTGCATCGGAAACTACTACTGGTCTTACAGGGAACGATCAAAGCGTAGAATATTTGAACATTACTCCCTTGGAAGAAAGTGGTCATGGTGACTGTTGTACTCGATCCTGATGCAATTTCTGTGTTTCATCAACACTGTGAAGGTCCACAGATTACAGAATGCCTCCAGATGTGCATCGGAAACTACTACTGGTCTTCCAGGGAACGATCAAAGCGTAGACTGTTTGAGACATTACTGCCATGGAGGAAAGTCCGCATGGCGACTGTTGTATTCAATCCCTATGGAATGTCTGTGATTCATCAATTTTCTGATAGTCCACAGATTACTGAATGCCTCCAGATGTGCATCGGAAACTACTACTGGTCTTCCAGGGAACGATCAAAGTGTAGACTGTTTGAGACATTACTACCATGGAGGAAAGAGCGCATGGTGACTGTTGTATTCAATCCCTATGGAATGTCTGTGATTCATCAATTTTCTGATAGAACACTGATTACAGAATGCCTCCAGATGTGCATCGGAAACTACCACTGGTCTTCCAGGGAACGATCAAGGCGTAGACTGAGAATTACTCCCATGAAGGAAAGTGGTCATGGTGACTGTCGTATTCAATCCCGATGCAATTTTTGTTTCTCATCAACAATTTGAAGGTCCACAGATAACAGAATGCCTTCAGATGTGCATCGGAAACTACTACTGGTCTTCCAAGGAGCGATCTAAGCGTAAACTGTTTGAGACATTTCTCCCATGGAGGAAAGTGCGCATGGTGACTGTTGTATTCAATCCCAAAGCAATTTCTGTGTTTCAACAACACTCTGATAGTAAACAGATTAGAGATTGCCTCCAGATTTGCATCGGAAACTACTACTGGTCTTCCAGGGAAAGATCAAATCGTAGACTGTTTGAGACATTACTCCCATGGAGGAAAGTGCGCGTGGTGACTTTTGTATTCAATCCCGATGCAATTTCTGTGTAAATCAACACTCTGATGGTCCACAGGTTACAGAATGCCTCCAGATGTGCATCGGAAACTGCTACTGGTCTTCCTGGAGCGATCAAAACGTAAACTGTTTGAGACATTACTCCCATGGAGGAAAGTGCGCATGGTGACTGTTGTATTCAATCCCGATGCAATTTCTGTGTTTCATCAATACTCTAATAGTCCACAGATTACAGAATGCCTCCAGATGTGCATCGGAAACTACTACTGCTTTTCCAGGGAACGCTCAAAGCGTAGACTGTTTCAGACATTACTGCCCTGAAGGATAGTGTGGATTGTGACTGTTGTTTTCAATCCCGATGCAATATCTATGTTTCTTCAACACTCTGATAAACCACAGATTACAGATTGCCTCCAGATGTGCATCGGAAACTACTACTGGTACTCCTGGGAACGATCAATGCGTAGACTGTTTGAGATATTACTCACATGGAGGAAAGTGCGCATGGTGATTGTTGTATTCAATCCCGATGCAATTTCTGTGTTTCATCAACACTTTGAAGGTCCACAGATTATAGAATGCCTCCAGATGTGCATCGGAAACTACTACTAGTCTTCCAGGGAACGATCAAAGCATAGACTGTTTGAGACATTACTCCCGTGGAGGAGAGTGCGCATGGTGACTATTGTATTCAATCCCGATGCAATTTCTGTGTTTCATCAACACTCAGTTAGTCCACAGATTACAGAATGCCTCCAGATGTGCATCGGAAACTACTACTGGTCTTCCAGGGAACGATCAAAGCGTAGACTGTTTGAGACATTACTCCCATGGAGGAAAGTGCGCATGGTGACTGTTGTACTCAATCCCAAAGCAATTTCTGTGTTTCATCAACACCCTGATAGTCCACAGATTACAGAATGCCTCCAGATGCGCATCGGAAACTACTACTGGTCTAACAGGGAACGATCAAAGCGTAGAATGTTTGAGACATTACTCCCATGGGGGAACGTGGGCATGGTGAGTGTTGTATTCAATTCCGATGCAATTTCTGTCTTTCATCAACACTCAGATAGTCCACAGATTACAGAATGTTTCCAGATGTGCACCGGAAACTACTACTGGTCTTCCTGGGAACGATCAAAGCGTAGACTGTTTGTGACATTACTCCCTCGGAGGAAAGTGCGCATGGTGACTGTTGTATTCAATCCCGATGCAATTTCTGTGTTTCATCAACACTCTGATAGTCCACAGATTACAGAATGCCTCCAGATGTGCATGGGAAACTACTACTGGTCTTCCTGGGAACGAACAAAGCGTAGACTGTTTCAGACATTACTCCCATGGAGAAAAGTGCGGATGGTGACTGTTGTATTCAAACCCGATGCAATTTCTGTGTTTCATCAACACTTTGAAGGTCCACAGATTAAAGAATGCCTCCAGATGTGCATCGGAAACTACTACTGGTCTTGCAGGGAACGAACAAAGCGTAGACTGTTTCAGACATAACTTCTACGGAGAAAAGTGCGGATGGTGACTGTTGTATTTAACCCAGACCCAATATCTATGTTTCATTAACACTCTGATAGTCCACAGATTACAGATTGCCTCCAGATGTGCATCGGAAACTACTACAGGTACTCCTGGGAGCGATCAAAACGTAGACTGTTTGAGACACTACTCCCATGGAGGAAAATACGGGTGGTGACTGTTGTATTCAAACCCGATGCAATTTCTGTGTTTCATCAACACTTTGAAGGTCTGCAGATTACAGAATGCCTCCAGATGTGCATCGGAAACTACTACTGGTCTTCCAGGGAACGATCAAAGCGTAGACTATGTGAGACATTACTCCCATGGAGGAAAGTGCGCATGGTGACTGTTGTATTCAAACCCGATGCAATTTCTGTGTTTCATCAACACTTTGAAGGTCCACAGATTACAGAATGCCTCCAGATGTGCATGGGGAACTACTACTGGTCTTCCAGGGAACGATCAAAGCGTGGACTGTTTCAGACGTTACTCCCATGGAGGAAAGTGCGGATGGTGACTGTTGTATTCAATCCCGATGCAATTTCTGTGTTTCATCAACAATGTGATAGTCCACAGATTACAGATTGTCTCCAGATGTGCATCGGAAACTACTTCTGGTCTTCCTAGGACCGATCAAAGCGTAGACTGTTTCAGACATTACTCCCATGGAGGAAAGTGCGGATTGTGACTGTTGTATTCAATCACGATGCAATTTCTGTGTTTCATCAACTCTTCGAAGGTCCACAGATTACAGAATGCCTCCAGATGTGCATCGGAAACTACTACTGGTCTTCCAGGTAACGATCAAAGCGTAGACAGTTTCAGACATTACTCCCCTGAAGGATAGTGTGGATTGTGACTGTTGTATTCAATCCCGATGCAATATCTATCTTTCATCAACACTCTGATAGTCCACAGATTACAGATTGCCTCCAGATGTGTATCGGGAACTACTACTGGTGCTCCTGGGAACGATCAATGCGTAGACTGTTTGAGACATTACTCCCGTGGATGAAAGTGTGAATGGTGACTGTTGTATTCAATCCTGATGCAATTTCTGTGTTTCATCAACACTTTGATAGTCCAAAGATTACAGAATGCCTCCAGATGTGCATCGGAAACTACTACTGGTCTTCCAGGGAACGTTCAAAGCGTAGACTGTTAGAGACCTTACTCCCATGGAGGAAAGTGGTCATGGTGACTGTTGTATTCAATCCCGATGCAATTTCTGTTTTTCATTAACACTCGGATAGTCCACAGATTACAGAATGCCTCCAGATGTGCATCGGAAACTACTACTGGTCTTGCAGGGAACGAACAAAGCGTAGACTGTTTCAGACATAACTCCCATAGTGAAAAGGGCAGATGGTGACTGTTGTATTTAATCCCGATGCAATTTCTATGTTTCATCAACACTCTGATAGTCCACAGATTACAGATTGCCTCCAGATGTGCATCGGAAACTACGACTGGTCTTCCTGGGAACGATCAAAGCGTAGACTGTTTGCGACATTACCCCCATGGAGGAAAGTACGGATGGTGACTGTTGTATTCAATCCCGATGCAATTTCTGTTTTTCATCAACACTCTAATAGTCCACAGATTACAGAATGCTTCCAGATGTGCATCGTAAACTACTACTGGTCTAACAGGGAACGATCAAAGCGTAGAATGTTTGAGACATTACTCCCATGGGTGAAAGTGCGCATAGTGACTGTTGTATTCAATCCTGTTGCAATTTCTGTGTTTCATCAACAATTTGTAGGTCCACAGATTACAGAATGCCACCAGATGTGCATGGGAAACTACTACTGGTCTTCCTGGGAACGAAGAAAACGTAGACTTATTCAGACATTACTCCCATGGAGAAAAGTGTGGATGGTGACTGTTGTATCCAACCCGATGCAATTTCTGTGTTTCATCAACACTTTGAAGGTCCACAGATTAAAGAATGCCTCCAGATGTGCGTCGGAAACTACTACTGGTCTTGCAGGGAACGAACAAAGCGTAGACTGATTCAGACATTACTTCTATGGAGAAAAGTGCGGATGGTTACTGTTGTATTTAACCCTGATGCAATATCTATGTTTCATTAACACTCTGATAGTAGACAGATTACAGATTGCCTCCAGATGTGCATGGGAAACTACTACTGGTCTTCCTGGGAACGAAGAAAACGTAGACTTTTTCAGACATTACTCCCATGGAGAAAAGTGCGGATGGTGACTGTTGTAATCAATCCTGATGCAATTTCTGTGTTTCATCAACAATTTGAAGGTCCACAGATTACAGAATGCCACCAGATGTGCATGGGAAACTACTACTGGTCTTCCTGGGAACGAAGAAAACGTAGACTTTTTCAGACATTACTCCCATGGAGAAAAGTGCGGATGGTGACTGTTGTATTCAAACCCGATGCAATTACTGTGTTTCATCAACACTTTGAAGGTCCACAGATTACAGAATGCCTGCAGATGTGCATCGGAAACTACTACTGGTCTTGCAGGGAACGAACAAAGCGTAGACTGTTTGAGACATTACTCGCATGGAGGAAAGTGCGCATGGTGACTGTTGTATTCAATCCCGATGCAATTTCTGTGTTTCATGAACACTCTGATAGTCCACAGATTACAGATTGCCTCCAGATGTGCATCGGAAACTACTACTGGTCTTCCTGGGAACGATCAAAGAGTAGACTGTTGGAGACATGCTTCCCATGGAGGAAAGTGCGCATGGTGACTGTTGTAATCAATTCCGATGAAATTTCTGTGTTTCATTAACACTTTGAAGGTCCACAGATTACAGAATGCCTCAAGATGTGCATGGGAAACTACTACTGGTCTTCCAGGGAACGATCAAAGCGAAGACTGTCTCAGACGTTACTCCCATGGAGGGAAGTGCAGATGGTGACTGTTGCATTCAATCCCGATGCAATTTCTGTGTTTCATCAACACTGTGATAGTCCACAGATTACAGATTGTCTCCAGATGTGCATCGGAAACTACTTCTGGTCTTCCTAGGACCGATCAAAGCGTAGACTGTTTCAGACATTACTCCCATGGAGGAAAGTGCGGATTTGGACTGTTGTACTCACTCCCGATGCTATTTCTGTGTTTCATCAACTCTTTGGCGGTCCACAGACTACAGAATGCCTCCAGATGTGCATCGGAAACTACTACTGGTCTTCCAGGGAACGATCAAAGCGTAGACTGTTTGAGACATTACTCGAGTGGAGGAGAGTGTGAATGCTGACTGTAGTAGTCAATCCTGATGCAATTTCTGTGTTTCATCAACACTCTGATAGTCCACAGATTACAGATTGCCTCCAGATGCGCATCGGAAACTACTACTGTTCTTCCAGGGAACGATCAAGGCGTAGACTGTATGAGACATTACTCCCATGGAGGAAAGTGCGCATGACGAATGTTGTATTCACTCCAGATGCAATTTCTGTGTTTCAACAAACTCTGATAGTAAACAGATTACAGAATGCCTCTGGTTTGTGCATGGGAAACTACTACTGGTCTTCCACGGAACGATGAAAGCGTAGACTGTTAGAGACCCTACTCCCATGGAGGAAAGTGGTCATGGTGACTGTTGTATTCAATCCAGATGCTATTTCTGTGTTTCATTAACACTCGGATAGTCCACAGATTATAGAATGCCTCCAGATGTGCATCGGAAACTACTACTGGTCTTGCAGGGAAAGATTAAAGCGAAGACTGTTTGAGACATTACTCCCATGGAGGAAAGTGCGCATAGTGACTGTTGTATTCAATCCCGATGCAATTTCTGTGTTTCATCAACACTGTGATAGTCCACAGATTACAGATTGTCTCCAGATGTGCATCGGAAACTACTTCTGGTCTTCCTAGGAACGATCAAAGCGTAGACTGTTTCAGACATTACTCCCATGGAGGAAATTGCGGATTGGGACTGTTGTATTCACTCCCGATGGAATTTCTGTGTTTCATCAACTCTTCGGAGGTCCACAGATTACAGAATGCCTCCAGATGTGCATCGGAAACTACTACTGGTCCTCCAGGGAACGATTAAAGCGTAGACTGTTTGAGACATTACTCGAGTGGAGGAGAGTGCGAATGCTGACTGTAGTAGTCAATCCTGAAGCAATTTCTGTGTTTCATCAACACTCTGATAGTCCACAGATTACAGATTGCCTCCAGATGCGCATCGGAAACTACTACTGGTCTTTCAGGGAACGATCAAGGCGTAGACTGTTTGAGACATTACTCCCATGGAGGAAAGTCCGCATGACGAATGTTGTATTCAATCCAGATGCAATTTCTGTGTTTCAACAAACTCTGATAGTAAACAGATTACAGAATGCCTCCAGATGTGCATCGGAAACTACTACTGGTCTTCCACGGAACGATCAAAGCGTAGACTGTTAGAGACCTTACTCCCATGGAGGAAAGTGGTCATGGTGACTGTTGTATTCAATCCAGATGCAATTTCTGTGTTTCATTAACACTCGGATAGTCCACAGATTATAGAATGCCTCCAGATGTGCATCGGAAACTACTTGTGGTCTTGCAGGGAACGAACAAAGCGTAGACTGTTTCAGACATTACTCCCATGGAGAAAAGTGCGGATAGTGACTGTTGTATTTAATCCCGATGCAATTTCTATGTTTCATCAAAACTCTGATAGTCCACAGATTACAGATTGCCACCAGATGTGCATCGGAATCTACTACTGGTCTTCCTGGGAACGATCAAAGCGTAGACTGTTTGAGACATTACTCCCATGGAGGAAAGTACGGATGGTTACTGTTGTATTCAAACCCGATGCTATTTCTGTGTTTCATCAACACTTTGAAGGTCCACAGATTACAGAATACCTCCAGATGTGCATCGGAAACTACTACTGGTCTTCCAGGGAACGATTAAAGCGAAGACTGTTTGAGACGTTACTCCCATGCAGGAAAGTGCGCATGGTAACTGTTGTTTTCAATTCCGATGCAATTTCTGTGTTTCATCAACACTTTCAATGTCCACAGATTACAGAATGCCTCCAGATGTGCATGGGAAACTACTACAGGTCTTCCAGGGAGTGATCAAAACGTAGACTGTTTCAGACGTTACTCCCATGGAGGAAAGTGCGGATGGTGACTGTTGTATTCAACCCCGATGCAATTTCTGTGTTTCATCAACACGCTGATAGTCCACAGATTAGAGATTGCCTCCAGATGTGCATCGGAAACTACTACTTTTCTTCCTGGGAACGATCAAAGAGTAGACTGTTTGAGACATGATTACCATGGAGGAAAGTGGTCATGGTGACTGTTGTATTCAATTCCGATGAAATTTCTGTGTTTCATTTACACTTTGAAGGTCCACAGATTACAGAATGCCTCCAGATTTGCATCGGAAACTACTACTGGTCTTCCAGAGAACGATCAAAGCGTAGACTGTTTCAGACGTTACTCCCATGGAGGAAAGTGCAGATGGTGTCTGTTGATTTCAATCCAGATGCAATTTCTGTGTTTCATCAACACTGTGCTAGTCCACAGATTACAGATTGTCTCCAGATGTGCATCGGAAACTACCTCTGGTCTTCCTAGGACCGATCAAAGCGTAGACTGTTTCAGACATTACTCCCATGGAGGAAAGTGCGGATTGTGACTGTTGTATTCACTCCCGATGCAATTTCTGTGTTTCATCAACTCTTCGGAGGTCCACAGATTACAGAATGCCTCCAGATGTGCATCGGAAACTACTAGTGGTCTTCCAGGGAACGATCAAAGCGTAGACTGTTTGAGACATTACTCGAGTGGAGGAGAGTGCGAATGCTGACTGTAGTAGTCAATCCTGATGCAATTTCTGTGTTTCATCAACACTCTGATAGTCCACAGATTACAGATTGCCTCCAGATGCGCATCGGAAACTACTACTGCTCTTCCACTGAACGATCAAAGCGTAGACTGTTTGAGACATTACTCCCATGGAGGAAAGTGCGCATGACGAATGTTGTATTCAATCCAGATGCAATTTCTTTGTTTCAACAAACTCTGATAGTAAAGAGATTACAGAATGCCTTCAGATGTGCATCGGAAACAACTACTGGTCTTCCAGGGAACGATCAAAGCGTAGACAGTTAGAGACCTTACTCCCATGGAGGAAAGTGCGCATGGTGACTGTTGTATTCAATCCCGATGCAATTTCTGTGTTTCATTAACACTCGGATAGTCCACAGATTACAGAATGCCTCCAGATGTGCATCGGAAACTACTACTGGTCTTCCTGGGAACGAACAAAGCGTAGACTGTTTCAGACATTACTCCCATGGTGAAAAGTGCGGAATGTGACTGTTGTATTTAATCCCGATGCAATTTCTATGTTTCATCAACACTCTGATAGTCCACAGATTACAGATTGCCTCCAGATGTGCAACGGAAACTACTACTGGTCTTCCTGGGAACGATCAAAGCGTAGACTGTTTGAGACATTACCCCCATGGAGGAAAGTACGGATGGTGACTGTTGTATTCAATCCCGATGCAATTTCTGTTTTCCATCAACACTCTAATAGTCCACAGATTACAGAATGCTTCCAGATGTGCATCGTAAACTACTACTGGTCTAACAGGGAACGATCAAAGCGTAGAATGTTTGAGACATTACTCCCATGGGGGAAAGTGCGCATAGTGACTGTTGTATTCAATCCTGATGCAATTTCTGCGTTTCATCAACAATTTGAAGGTCCACAGATTACAGAATGCCTCCAGATGTGCATGGGAAACTACTACTGGTCTTCCTGGGAACGAACAAAGCGTAGACTGTTTCAGACATTACTCTTATGGAGAAAAGTGCGGATGGTGACTGTTGTATTCAAACCCGATGCAATTTCTGTGTTTCATCAACACTTTGAAGGTCCACAGATTAAAGAATGCCTCCAGATGTGCATCGGAAACTACTACTGGTCTTGCAGGGAACGAACAAAGCGTAGACTGTTTCAGACATAACTTCTACGGAGATAAGTGCGGACGGTGACTGTTGTATTTAACCCAGACCCAATATCTATGTTTCATTAACACTCTGATAGTCCACAGATTACAGATTGCCTCCAGATGTGCATCGGAAACTACTACTGGTATTCCAGGGAACGATCAAAGGGTAGACTGTTTGAGACATTACTCCCATGGAGGAAAGTGCGCATGGTGACTGTTGTACTCAATCCCGATGCAATTGATGTGTTTCATCAACACGCTGATAGTCCACATATTAGAGATTGCCTCCAGATGTGCATCGGAAACTACTACTTTTCTTCCTGGGAACGATCAAAGCGTAGACTGTTTGAGACATGATTCCCATGGAGGAAAGTGCGCATGGTAACTGTTGTTTTCAATTCCGATGCAATTTCTGTGTTTCATCAACACTTTGAATGTCCACAGATTACAGACTGCCTCCAGATGTGCATGGGAAACTACTACTGGTCTTCCAGGGAGTGATCAAGGCGTAGACTGTTTCAGACGTTACTCCCATGGAGGAAAGTGCGGATGGTGACTGTTGTATTCAACCCCGAGGCAATTTCTGTGTTTCATCAACACTCTGATAGTAAACAGTTTACAGAATGCCTCCAGATGTGCATCGGAAACTACTACTGGTCTTCCACGGAACGATCAAAGCGTAGACTGTTAGAGACCTTACTCCCATGGAGGAAAGTGGTCATGGTGACTGTTGTATTCAATCCAGATGCAATTTCTGTGTTTCATTAACACTCGGATAGTCCACAGATTATAGAATGCCTCCAGATGTGCATCGGAAACTACTTGTGGTCTTGCAGGGAACGAACAAAGCGTAGACTGTTTCAGACATTACTCCCATGGAGAAAAGTGCGGATAGTGACTGTTGTATTTAATCCCGATGCAATTTCTATGTTTCATCAAAACTCTGATAGTCCACAGATTACAGATTGCCACCAGATGTGCATCGGAATCTACTACTGGTCTTCCTGGGAACGATCAAAGCGTAGACTGTTTGAGACATTACTCCCATGGAGGAAAGTACGGATGGTTACTGTTGTATTCAAACCCGATGCTATTTCTGTGTTTCATCAACACTTTGAAGGTCCACAGATTACAGAATACCTCCAGATGTGCATCGGAAACTACTACTGGTCTTCCAGGGAACGATTAAAGCGAAGACTGTTTGAGACGTTACTCCCATGCAGGAAAGTGCGCATGGTAACTGTTGTTTTCAATTCCGATGCAATTTCTGTGTTTCATCAACACTTTCAATGTCCACAGATTACAGAATGCCTCCAGATGTGCATGGGAAACTACTACAGGTCTTCCAGGGAGTGATCAAAACGTAGACTGTTTCAGACGTTACTCCCATGGAGGAAAGTGCGGATGGTGACTGTTGTATTCAACCCCGATGCAATTTCTGTGTTTCATCAACACGCTGATAGTCCACAGATTAGAGATTGCCTCCAGATGTGCATCGGAAACTACTACTTTTCTTCCTGGGAACGATCAAAGAGTAGACTGTTTGAGACATGATTACCATGGAGGAAAGTGGTCATGGTGACTGTTGTATTCAATTCCGATGAAATTTCTGTGTTTCATTTACACTTTGAAGGTCCACAGATTACAGAATGCCTCCAGATTTGCATCGGAAACTACTACTGGTCTTCCAGAGAACGATCAAAGCGTAGACTGTTTCAGACGTTACTCCCATGGAGGAAAGTGCAGATGGTGTCTGTTGATTTCAATCCAGATGCAATTTCTGTGTTTCATCAACACTGTGATAGTCCACAGATTACAGATTGTCTCCAGATGTGCATCGGAAACTACCTCTGGTCTTCCTAGGACCGATCAAAGCGTAGACTGTTTCAGACATTACTCCCATGGAGGAAAGTGCGGATTGTGACTGTTGTATTCACTCCCGATGCAATTTCTGTGTTTCATCAACTCTTCGGAGGTCCACAGATTACAGAATGCCTCCAGATGTGCATCGGAAACTACTAGTGGTCTTCCAGGGAACGATCAAAGCGTAGACTGTTTGAGACATTACTCGAGTGGAGGAGAGTGCGAATGCTGACTGTAGTAGTCAATCCTGATGCAATTTCTGTGTTTCATCAACACTCTGATAGTCCACAGATTACAGATTGCCTCCAGATGCGCATCGGAAACTACTACTGCTCTTCCACTGAACGATCAAAGCGTAGACTGTTTGAGACATTACTCCCATGGAGGAAAGTGCGCATGACGAATGTTGTATTCAATCCAGATGCAATTTCTTTGTTTCAACAAACTCTGATAGTAAAGAGATTACAGAATGCCTTCAGATGTGCATCGGAAACAACTACTGGTCTTCCAGGGAACGATCAAAGCGTAGACAGTTAGAGACCTTACTCCCATGGAGGAAAGTGCGCATGGTGACTGTTGTATTCAATCCCGATGCAATTTCTGTGTTTCATTAACACTCGGATAGTCCACAGATTACAGAATGCCTCCAGATGTGCATCGGAAACTACTACTGGTCTTCCTGGGAACGAACAAAGCGCAGACTGTTTCAGACATTACTCCCATGGTGAAAAGTGCGGAATGTGACTGTTGTATTTAATCCCGATGCAATTTCTATGTTTCATCAACACTCTGATAGTCCACAGATTACAGATTGCCTCCAGATGTGCAACGGAAACTACTACTGGTCTTCCTGGGAACGATCAAAGCGTAGACTGTTTGAGACATTACCCCCATGGAGGAAAGTACGGATGGTGACTGTTGTATTCAATCCCGATGCAATTTCTGTTTTCCATCAACACTCTAATAGTCCACAGATTACAGAATGCTTCCAGATGTGCATCGTAAACTACTACTGGTCTAACAGGGAACGATCAAAGCGTAGAATGTTTGAGACATTACTCCCATGGGGGAAAGTGCGCATAGTGACTGTTGTATTCAATCCTGATGCAATTTCTGCGTTTCATCAACAATTTGAAGGTCCACAGATTACAGAATGCCTCCAGATGTGCATGGGAAACTACTACTGGTCTTCCTGGGAACGAACAAAGCGTAGACTGTTTCAGACATTACTCTTATGGAGAAAAGTGCGGATGGTGACTGTTGTATTCAAACCCGATGCAATTTCTGTGTTTCATCAACACTTTGAAGGTCCACAGATTAAAGAATGCCTCCAGATGTGCATCGGAAACTACTACTGGTCTTGCAGGGAACGAACAAAGCGTAGACTGTTTCAGACATAACTTCTACGGAGATAAGTGCGGACGGTGACTGTTGTATTTAACCCAGACCCAATATCTATGTTTCATTAACACTCTGATAGTCCACAGATTACAGATTGCCTCCAGATGTGCATCGGAAACTACTACTGGTATTCCAGGGAACCATCAAAGGGTAGACTGTTTGAGACATTACTCCCATGGAGGAAAGTGCGCATGGTGACTGTTGTACTCAATCCCGATGCAATTGATGTGTTTCATCAACACGCTGATAGTCCACATATTAGAGATTGCCTCCAGATGTGCATCGGAAACTACTACTTTTCTTCCTGGGAACGATCAAAGCGTAGACTGTTTGAGACATGATTCCCATGGAGGAAAGTGCGCATGGTGACTGTTGTATTCAATTCCGATGCAATTTCAGTGTTTCATCAACACTTTGAATGTCCACAGATTACAGACTGCCTCCAGATGTGCATGGGAAACTACTACTGGTCTTCCAGGGAGTGATCAAGGCGTAGACTGTTTCAGACGTTACTCCCATGGAGGAAAGTGCGGATGGTGACTGTTGTATTCAACCCCGAGGCAATTTCTGTGTTTCATCAACACTCTGATAGTAAACAGTTTACAGAATGCCACCAGATGTGCATCGGAAATTACTACTGGTCTTCCAGGGAACGATCAAAGCGTAGACTGTTTGAGACATTACTCCCATGGAGGAAAGTGCGCATGGTGACTGTTGTATTCAATCCCTATGCAATTTCTGTGTTTCATCAACACTCTGATAGTCCACAGATTACAGAATGCCTACAGATGTGCATCGGAAACTACTACGAGTCTTCCAGGGAACGATCAAAGCGTAGACTGTTAGAGACATTACTCCCGTGGAGGAAAGTGCGCATGGTGACTGTTGTATTCAATTCCGATGCAATTTCTGTGTTTCATCAGCACTATGATAGTCCACAGATTACAGAATGCCTCTAGATGTGCATCGGAAACTACTACGGGTCTTCCAGGGAATGATCAAAGCGTAGACTGTTTGAGACATTACTCCCATGGAGGAAAGTGCGCATGGTGACTGTTGTATTCAATTCCGATGCAATTTCTGTGTTTCATGAACACTCTGATAGTCCACAGATTACAGATTGCCTCCAGATGTGCATCGGAAACTACTACTGGTCTTCCTGGGAACGATCAAAGCGTAGACTGTTTGAGACATGATTCCCATGGAGGAAAGTGCGCATGGTTACTGTTGTATTCAATTCCGATGAAATTTCTGTGTTTCATTAACACTTTGAAGGTCCACAGATTACAGAATGCCTCCAGATGTGCATGGGAAACTACTACTGGTCTTCCAGGGAGTGATCAAAGCGTAGACTGTTTCAGACGTTACTCCCATGGAGGAAAGTGCGGATGGTGACTGTTGTACTCAACCCCGATGCAATTTCTGTGTTTCATCAACAATATGATAGTCCACAGATTACAGATTGTCTCCAGATGTGCATCGGAAACTCCTTCTGGTCTTCCTGGGACCGATCAAAGCGTAGACTGTTTCAGACATTACTCCCATGGAGGAAAGTGCGGATTGTGACTGTTGTATTCACTCCCGATGCAATTTCTGTGTTTCATCAACTCTTTGAAGGTCCACAGATTACAGAATGCCTCAAGATGTGCATGGGAAACTATTACTGGTCTTCCAGGGAACGATCAAAGCGTAGACTGTTTGAGACATTACTCCCGTGAAGGAAAGTGCGAATGGTGACTGTTGTATTCAATCCCGATGCAATTTCTGTGTTTCATCAACACTCTGATGGTCCACAGATTACAGAATACAACCAGATGTGCATCGGAAACTACTACTGGTCTTCCAGGGAACGATCGAATCGTAGATTGTTTTGGACATTACTCCCATGGAGGAGAGTGCGCATGGTGACTGTTGTATTCAATCCCGATGCAATTTCTGTGTTCATCAACACTCTGATAGTCCACAGTTTACAGAATGCCACCAGATGTGCATCGGAAATTACTACTGGTCTTCCAGGGAACGATCAAAGCGTAGACTGTTTGAGACATTACTCCCATGGAGGAAAGTGCGCATGGTGACTGTTGTATTCAATCCCGATGCAATTGATGAGTTTCATCAACACGCTGATAGTCCACATATTAGAGATTGCCTCCAGATGTGCATCGGAAACTACTACTTTTCTTCCTGGGAACGATAAAAGCGTAGACTGTTTGAGACATGATTCCCATGGAGGAAAGTGCGCATGGTGACTGTTGTATTCAATTCCGATGCAATTTCAGTGTTTCATCAACACTTTGAATGTCCACAGATTACAGAATGCCTCCAGATGTGCATGGGAAACTACTACTGGTATTCCAGGGAGATCTCAAAGCGTAGACTGTTTCAGACGTTACTCCCATGGAGGAAAGTGCGGATGGTGACTGTTGTATTCAACCCCGAAGCAATTTCTGTGTTTCATCAACACTCTGATAGTAAACAGTTTACAGAATGCCACCAGATGTGCATCGGAAATTACTACTGGTCTTCCAGGGAACGATCAAAGCGTAGACTGTTTGAGACATTACTCCCACGGAGGAAAGTGCGCATGGTGACTGTTGTATTCAATCCCGATGCAATTTCTGTGTTTCATCAACACTCTGATAGTCCACAGATTACAGAATGCCTCCAGATGTGCATGGGAAATTACTACTGGTCTTCCAGGGAGTGATCAAAGCGTAGACTGTTTCAGACGTTACTCCCATGGAGGAAAGTGCGGATTGTGACTTTTGTATTAACTCCCGATGCAATTTCTGTGTTTCATCAATTCTTCGGAGGTCCACAGATTACAGAATGACTCCAGATGTGCATCGGAAACTACTACTGGTCTTCCAGGGAACGATCAAAGCGTAGACAGTTTCAGACATTACTCCCCTGAAGGATAGTGTGGATTGTGACTGTTGTATTCAATCCCGATGCAATATCTGTGTTTCATCAACACTTTGAAGGTCCACAGATTACAGAATGCCTCCAGATGTGCATCGGAAACTACTACTGGTCTTGCAGGGAACGAACAAAGCGTAGACTGTTTGAGACATTACTCCCATGGAGGAATGTGCGCATGGTGACTGTTGTATTCAATCCCGATGCAATTTCTGTGTTTCATGAACACTCTGATAGTCCACAGATTACAGATTGCCTCCAGATGTGCATCGGAAACTACTACTGGTCTACCTGGGAACGATCAAAGCGTAGACTGTTTGAGACATGATTCCCATTGAGGAAAGTGCGCATGATTACTGTTGTATTCAATTCCGATGAAATTTCTGTGTTTCATTAACACTTTGAAGGTCCACAGATTACAGAATGCCTCCAGATGTGCATGGGAAACTACTACTGGTCTTCCAGGGAGTGATCAAAGCGTAGACTGTTTCAGACGTTACTCCCATGGAGGAAAGTGCGGATGGTGACTGTTGTACTCAACCCCGATGCAATTTCTGTGTTTCATCAACACTATGATAGTCCACAGATTACAGATTGTCTCCAGATGTGCATCGGAAACTCCTTCTGGTCTTCCTGGGACCGATCAAAGCGTAGACTGTTTCAGACATTACTCCCATGGAGGAAAGTGCGGATTGTGACTGTTGTATTCACTCCCGATGCAATTTCTGTGTTTCATCAACTCTTTGGAGGTCCACAGATTACAGAATGCCTCAAGATGTGCATGGGAAACTATTACTGGTCTTCCAGGGAACGATCAAAGCGTAGACTGTTTGAGACATTACTCCCGTGAAGGAAAGTGCGAATGGTGACTGTTGTATTCAATCCCGATGCAATTTCTGTGTTTCATCAACACTCTGATGGTCCACAGATTACAGAATACAACCAGATGTGCATCGGAAACTACTACTGGTCTTCCAGGGAACGATCAAATCGTAGATTGTTTTGGACATTACTCCCATTGAGGAAAGTGCGCATGGTGACTGTTGTATTCAATCCCGATGCAATTTCTGTGTTCATCAACACTCTGATAGTCCACAGTTTACAGAATGCCACCAGTTGTGCATCGGAAATTACTACTGGTCTTCCAGGTAACGATCAAAGCGTAGACTGTTTGAGACATTACTCCCATGGAGGAAAGTGCGCATGGTGACTGTTGTATTCAATCCCGATGCAATTGATGTGTTTCATCAACACGCTGATAGTCCACAGATTACAGATTGTCTCCAGATGTGCATCGGAAACTCCTTCTGGTCTTTCTGGGACCGATCAAAGCGTAGACTGTTTCAGACATTACTCCCATGGAGGAATGTGCGGATTGTGACTTTTGTATTCACTCCCGATGCAATTTCTGTGTTTCATCAATTCTTCGGAGGTCCACAGATTACAGAATGACTCCAGATGTGCATCGGAAACTACTACTGGTCTTCCAGGGAACGATCAAAGCGTAGACAGTTTCAGACATTACTCCCCTGAAGGATAGTGTGGATTGTGACTGTTGTATTCAATCCCGATGCAATTTCTGTGTTTCATCAACACTTTGAAGGTCCACAGATTACAGAATGCCTCCAGATGTGCATCGGAAACAACTACTGGTCTTGCAGGGAACGAACAAAGCGTAGACTGTTTGAGACATTACTCCCATGGAGGAATGTGCGCATGGTGAACGTTGTATTCAATCCCGTTACAATTTCTGTGTTTCATCAACACTCTGATGGTCCACAGATTACAGAATACAACCAGATGTGCATCGGAAACTACTACTGGTCTTCCAGGGAACGATCAAAGCGTAGACTGTTAGAGACATTACTCCCGAGGAGGAAAGTGCGCATGGTGACTGTTGTATTCAATTCCGATGCAATTTCTGTGTTTCATCAACACTCTGATAGTCCACAGATTACAGAATGCCTCTAGATGTGCATCGGAAACTACTACGGGTCTTCCAGGGAACGATCAAAGCGTAGACTGTTTGAGACATTACTCCCATGGACTAAAGTGCGCATGGTGACTGTTGTATTCAATCCCGATGCAATTTCTGTGTTTCATGAACACTCTGACAGTCCACAGATTACAGATTGCCTCCAGATGTGCATTGGAAACTACTACTGGTCTTCCTGGGAACGATCAAAGCCTAGACTGTTAGAGACATGATTCCCATGGAGGAAAGTGCGCATGGTGACTGTTGTATTCAATTCCGATCAAATTTCTGTGTTTCATTAACACTTTGAAGGTCCACAGATTACAGAATGCCTCCAGATGTGCATGGGAAACTACTACTGGTCTTCCAGGGAACGATCAAAGCGTAGACTGTTTCAGACGTTACTCCCACGGAGGAAAGTGCAGATGGTGACTGTTGTATTCAATCCCGATGCAATTTCTGTGTTTCATCAACACTGTGATAGTCCACAGATTACAGATTGTCTCCAGATGTGCATCGGAAACTACTTCTGGTCTTCCTAGGACCGATCAAAGCGTAGACTCTTTGAGACATTACTCCCATGGAGGAAAGTGCGGATTGTGACTGTTGTATTCACTCCCGATGCAATTTCTGTGTTTCATCAACTCTTCGGAGGTCCACAGATTACAGAATGCCACCAGATGTGCATCGGAAACTACTACTGGTCTTCCAGGGAACGATCCAAGCGTAGACTGTTTGAGACATTACTCGAGTGGAGGAGAGTGCGAATGCTGACTGTAGTAGTCAATCCTGATGCAATTTCTGTGTTTCATCAACACTCTGATAGTCCACAGATTACAGATTGCCTCCAGATGCGCATCGGAAACTACTACTGGTCTTCCACTGAACGATCAAAGCGTAGACTGTTTGAGGCATTACTCCCATGGAGGAAAGTGCGCATGACGAATTTTGTATTCAATCCAGATGCAATTTCTGTGTTTCAACAAACTCTGATAGTAAACAGATTACAGAATGCCTCAAGATGTGCATCGGAAACTACTACTGGTCTTCCAAGGGAACGATCAAAGCGTAGACAGTTAGAGACCTTACTCCCATGGAGGAAAGTGGTCATGGTGACTGTTGTATTCAATCCCGATGCAATTTCTGTGTTTCATTAACACTCGGATAGTCCACAGATTATAGAATGCCTCCAGATGTGCATCGGAAAGTACTACTGGTCTTGCAGGGAACGAAAAAGCGTAGACTGTTTCAGACATTACTCCCATGGAGGAAAGTGCGGATGGTGATTGTTGTATTTAATCCCGATGCAATTTCTATGTTTCATCAAAACTCTGATAGTCCACAGATTACAGATTGCCTCCAGATGTGCATCGGAAACTACTACTGGTCTTCCTGGGAACGATCAAAGCGTAGACTGTTTGAGACATTACTCCCATGGAGGAAAGTACGGATGGTTACTGTTGTATTCAAACCCGATGCTATTTCTGTGTTTAATCAACACTTTGAAGGTCCACAGATTACAGAATATCTCCAGATGTGCATCGGAAACTACTACTGGTCTTCCAGGGAACGATTAAAGCGAAGACTGTTTGAGACATTACTCCCATGGAGTAAAGTGCGCATGGTGGCTGTTGTATTCAATTCCGTTGCAATTTCTGTGTTTCATCAGCACTATGATAGTCCACAGATTACAGAATGCCTCTAGATGTGCATCGGAAACAACTACGGGACTTCCAGGGAACGATCAAAGCGTAGACTGTTTGAGACATTACTCCCATGGAGTAAAGTGCGCATGGTGACTGTTGTATTCAATCCCGATGCAATTGCTGTGTTTCATGAACACTCTGATAGTCCACAGATCACAGATTGTCTCCAGATGTGCATCGGAAACTACTTCTGGTCTTCCTAGGACCGATCAAAGCGTAGACTGTTTCAGACATTACTCCCATGGAGGAAAGTGCGGATTGTGACTGTTGTATTCACTCCCGATGCAATTTCTGTGTTTCATCAACTCTTCGGAGGTCCACAGATTACAGAATGCCTCCAGATGTGCATCGGAAACTACTACTGGTCTTCCAGGGAACGATCAAAGCGTAGACTGTTTGAGACATTACTCGAGTGGAGGAGAGTGCGAATGCTGACTGTAGTAGCCAATCCTGATGCAATTTCTGTGTTTCATCAACACTCTGATAGAGCACAGATTACAGATTGCCTCCAGATGCGCATCGGAAACTACTACTGGTCTTCCAGGGAACGATCAAAGCGTAGACTGTTTGAGACATTACTCCCATGGAGGAAAGTGCGCATGACGAATGTTGTATTCAATCCAGAAACAATTTCTGTGTTTCAACAAACTCTGATAGTAAACAGATTACAGAATGCCTCAAGATGTGCATCGGAAACTACTACTGGTCTTCCAGGGAACGATCAAAGCGTAGACTGTTAGAGACCTTACTCCCATGGAGGAAAGTGGTCACGGTGAGTGTTGTATTCAATCCCGATGCAATTTCTGTGTTTCATTAACACTCGGATAGTCCACAGATTATAGGATGCCTCCAGATGTGCATCGGAAACTACTACTGGTCTTGCAGGGAACGAACCAAGCGTAGACTGTTTCAGACATAACTCCCATGGAGAAAAGAGCGGATGGTGACTGTTGTATTTAATCCCGTTGCAATTTCTATGTTTCATCAAAACTCTGATAGTCCACAGATTACAGATTGCCTCCAGATGTGCATCGGAAACTACTACTGGTCTTCCTGGGAACGATCAAAGCGTAGACTGTTTGAGACATTACTCCCATGGAGGAAAGTGCGGATGGTGACTGTTGTATTCAACCCCGATGCAATTTCTGTGTTTCATCAACACTCTGATAGTCCACAGATTACAGATTGTCTCCAGATGTGCATCGGAAACTCCTTCTGGTCTTCCTGGGACCGATCAAAGCGTAGACTGTTTCAGACATTACTCCCATGGAGGAAAGTGCGTATTGTGACTGTTGTATTCACTCCCGATGCAATTTCTGTGTTTCATCAACACTCTGATAGTAAACAGTTTACAGAATGCCACCAGATGTGCATCGGAAATTAACCTGGTCTTCCAGGGAACGATCAAAGCGTAGACTGTTTGAGACATTACTCAAATGGAGGAAAGTGCGCATGGTGACTGTTGTATTCAATCCCGATGCAATTTCTGTGTTTCATCAACACTCTGATAGTCCACAGATTACAGAATGCCTCTAGATGTGCATCGGAAACTACTACGGGTCTTCCAGGGAACGATAAAAGCGTAGACCGTTAGAGACATTACTCCCGTGGAGGGAAGTGCGCATGGTGGCTGTTGTATTCAATTCCGTTGCAATTTCTGTGTTTCATCAGCACTATGATAGTCCACAGATTACAGAATGCCTCTACATGTGCATCGGAAACTACTACGGGTCTTCCAGGGAACGATCAAAGCGTAGACTGTTTGAGACATTACTCCCATGGAGTAAAGTGCGCATGGTGACTGTTGTATTCAATCCCGATGCAATTGCTGTGTTTCATGAACACTCTGATAGTCCACAGATCACAGATTGCCTCCAGATGTGCATCGGAAACTACTACTGGTTTCCTGGGAACGATCAAAGCGTAGACTGTTTGAGACATGATTCCCATCGAGGAAAGTGCGCATGGTTACTGTTGTATTCAATTCCGATGAAATTTCTGTGTTTCATTAACACTTTGAAGGTCCACAGATTACAGAATGCCTCCAGATGTGCATGGGAAACTACTACTGGTCTTCCAGGGAACGATCAAAGCGTAGACTGTTTCAGACGTTACTCCCATGGAGGAAAGTGCAGATGGTGACTGTTGTATTCAATCCCGATGCAATTTCTGTGTTTCATCAACACTGTGATAGTCCACAGATTACAGATTGTCTCCAGATGTGCATCGGAAACTACTTCTGGTCTTCCTAGGACCGATCAAAGCGTAGGCTGTTTCAGACATTACTCCCATGGAGGAAAGTGCGGATTGTGACTGTTGTATTCACTCCCGATGCAATTTCTGTGTTTCATCAACTCTTCGGAGGTCCACAGATTACAGAATGCCTCCAGATGTACATCGGAAACTACTACTGGTCTTCCAGGGAACGATCAAAGCGTAGACTGTTTGAGACATTACTCGAGTGGAGGAGAGTGCGAATGCTGACTGTAGTAGCCAATCCTGATGCAATTTCTGTGTTTCATCAACACTCTGATAGTCCACAGGTTACAGATTGCCTCCAGATGCGCATCGGAACTACTACTGGTCTTCCAGGGAACGATCAAATCGTAGACTGTTTGAGACATTACTCCCACGGAGGAAAGTGCGCATGACGAATGTTGTATTCAATCCAGATGCAATTTCTGTGTTACAACAAACTCTGATAGTAAACAGATTACAGAATGCCTCAAGATGTGCATCGGAAACTACTACTGGTCTTCCTGGGATCGATCAAAGCGTAGACTGTTAGAGACCTTACTCCCGTGGAGGAAAGTGCGCATGGTGACTGTTGTATTCAATCCCAATGCAATTTCTGTGTTTCATCAACACTCTGATAGTCCACAGTTTACAGAATGCCACCAGATGTGCATCGGAAATTACTACTGGTCTTCCAGGGAACAATCAAAGCGTAGACTGTTTGAGACATTACTCCCATGGAGGAAAGTGCGCATGGTGACTGTTGTATTCAATCCCGATGCAATTTCTGTGTTTCATCAACACGCTGATAGTCCACAGATTAGAGATTGCCTCCAGATGTGCATCGGAAACTACTACTTTTCTTCCTGGGAACGATCAAAGCGTAGACTGTTTGAGACATGATTCCCATGGAGGAAAGTGCGCATGGTGACTGTTGTATTCAATCCCGATGCAATTTCTGTGTTTCATCAACACTTTGATTGTCCACAGATTACAGAATGCCTCCAGATGTGCATGGGAAACTACTACTGGTCTTCCAGGGAACGATCAAAGCGTAGACTGTTTCAGACGTTACTCCCATGGAGGAAAGTGCAGATGGTGACTGTTGTATTCAATCCCGATGCAATTTCTGTGTTTCATCAACACTGTGATAGTCCACAGATTACAGATTGTCTCCAGATGTGCATCGGAAACTACTTCTGGTCTTCCTAGGACCGATCAAAGCGTAGACTGTTTCAGACATTACTCCCATGGAGGAAAGTGCGCATGGTGACTGTTGTATTCAATCCCGATGCAATTTCTGTGTTTCATCAACACGCTGATAGTCCACAGATTAGAGATTGCCTCCAGATGTGCATCGGAAACTACTACTTTTCTTCCTGGGAACGATCAAAGCGTAGACTGTTTGAGACATGATTCCCATGGAGGAAAGTGCGCATGGTGACTGTTGTATTCAATCCCGATGCAATTTCTGTGTTTCATCAACACTTTGATTGTCCACAGATTACAGAATGCCTCAAGATGTGCATCGGAAACTACTACTGGTCTTCCAGGGAACGATCAAAGCGTAGACTGTTAGAGACCTTACTCCCATGGAGGAAAGTGGTCACGGTGAGTGTTGTATTCAATCCCGATGCAATTTCTGTGTTTCATTAACACTCGGATAGTCCACAGATTATAGAATGCCTCCAGATGTGCATCGGAAACTACTACTGGTCTTGCAGGGAACGAACCAAGCGTAGACTGTTTCAGACATAACTCCCATGGAGAAAAGAGCGGATGGTGACTGTTGTATTTAATCCCGTTGCAATTTCTATGTTTCATCAAAACTCTGATAGTCCACAGATTACAGATTGCCTCCAGATGTGCATCGGAAACTACTACTGGTCTTCCTGGGAACGATCAAAGCGTAGACTGTTTGAGACATTACTCCCATGGAGGAAAGTGCGGATGGTGATTGTTGTATTCAACCCCGATGCAATTTCTGTGTTTCATCAACACTCTGATAGTCCACAGATTACAGATTGTCTCCAGATGTGCATCGGAAACTCCTTCTGGTCTTCCTGGGACCGATCAAAGCGTAGACTGTTTCAGACATTACTCCCATGGAGGAAAGTGCGTATTGTGACTGTTGTATTCACTCCCGATGCAATTTCTGTGTTTCATCAACACTCTGATAGTAAACAGTTTACAGAATGCCACCAGATGTGCATCGGAAATTAACCTGGTCTTCCAGGGAACGATCAAAGCGTAGACTGTTTGAGACATTACTCCCATGGAGGAAAGTGCGCATGGTGACTGTTGTATTCAATCCCGATGCAATTTCTGTGTTTCATCAACACTCTGATAGTCCACAGATTACAGAATGCCTCTAGATGTGCATCGGAAACTACTACGGGTCTTCCAGGGAACGATAAAAGCGTAGACCGTTAGAGACATTACTCCCGTGGAGGGAAGTGCGCATGGTGGCTGTTGTATTCAATTCCGTTGCAATTTCTGTGTTTCATCAGCACTATGATAGTCCACAGATTACAGAATGCCTCTACATGTGCATCGGAAACTACTACGGGTCTTCCAGGGAACGATCAAAGCGTAGACTGTTTGAGACATTACTCCCATGGAGTAAAGTGCGCATGGTGACTGTTGTATTCAATCCCGATGCAATTGCTGTGTTTCATGAACACTCTGATAGTCCACAGATCACAGATTGCCTCCAGATGTGCATCGGAAACTACTACTGGTTTCCTGGGAACGATCAAAGCGTAGACTGTTTGAGACATGATTCCCATCGAGGAAAGTGCGCATGGTTACTGTTGTATTCAATTCCGATGAAATTTCTGTGTTTCATTAACACTTTGAAGGTCCACAGATTACAGAATGCCTCCAGATGTGCATGGGAAACTACTACTGGTCTTCCAGGGAACGATCAAAGCGTAGACTGTTTCAGACGTTACTCCCATGGAGGAAAGTGCAGATGGTGACTGTTGTATTCAATCCCGATGCAATTTCTGTGTTTCATCAACACTGTGATAGTCCACAGATTACAGATTGTCTCCAGATGTGCATCGGAAACTACTTCTGGTCTTCCTAGGACCGATCAAAGCGTAGACTGTTTCAGAAATTACTCCCATGGAGGAAAGTGCGGATTGTGACTGTTGTATTCACTCCCGATGCAATTTCTGTGTTTCATCAACTCTTCGGAGGTCCACAGATTACAGAATGCCTCCAGATGTACATCGGAAACTACTACTGGTCTTCCAGGGAACGATCAAAGCGTAGACTGTTTGAGACATTACTCGAGTGGAGGAGAGTGCGAATGCTGACTGTAGTAGCCAATCCTGATGCAATTTCTGTGTTTCATCAACACTCTGATAGTCCACAGGTTACAGATTGCCTCCAGATGCGCATCGGAACTACTACTGGTCTTCCAGGGAACGATCAAATCGTAGACTGTTTGAGACATTACTCCCACGGAGGAAAGTGCGCATGACGAATGTTGTATTCAATCCAGATGCAATTTCTGTGTTTCAACAAACTCTGATAGTAAACAGATTACAGAATGCCTCAAGATGTGCATCGGAAACTACTACTGGTCTTCCAGGGAACGATCAAAGCGTAGACTGTTAGAGACCTTACTCCCGTGGAGGAAAGTGCGCATGGTGACTGTTGTATTCAATCCCAATGCAATTTCTGTGTTTCATCAACACTCTGATAGTCCACAGTTTACAGAATGCCACCAGATGTGCATCGGAAATTACTACTGGTCTTCCAGGGAACAATCAAAGCGTAGACTGTTTGAGACATTACTCCCATGGAGGAAAGTGCGCATGGTGACTGTTGTATTCAATCCCGATGCAATTTCTGTGTTTCATCAACACGCTGATAGTCCACAGATTAGAGATTGCCTCCAGATGTGCATCGGAAACTACTACTTTTCTTCCTGGGAACGATCAAAGCGTAGACTGTTTGAGACATGATTCCCATGGAGGAAAGTGCGCATGGTGACTGTTGTATTCAATCCCGATGCAATTTCTGTGTTTCATCAACACTTTGATTGTCCACAGATTACAGAATGCCTCCAGATGTGCATGGGAAACTACTACTGGTCTTCCAGGGAGTGATCAAAGCGTAGACTGTTTCAGACGTTACTCCCATGGAGGAAAGTGCGGATGGTGACTGTTGTATTCAACCCCGATGCAATTTCTGTGTTTCATCAGCACTATGATAGTCCACAGATTACAGAATGCCTCTAGATGTGCATCGGAAACTACTACGGGTCTTCCAGGGAACGATCAAAGCGTAGACTGTTTGAGACACTACTCCCATGGAGTAAAGTGCGCATGGTGACTGTTGTATTCAATCCCGATGCATTTTCTGTGTTTCATGAACACTCTGATAGTCCACAGATTACAGATTGCCTCCAGATGTGCATCGGAAACTACTACTGGTCTTCCTGGGAACGATCAAAGCGTAGACTGTTTGAGACATGATTCCCATCGAGGAAAGTGCGCATGGTTACTGTTGTATTCAATTCCGTTGAAATTTCTGTGTTTCATTAACACTTTGAAGGTCCACAGATTACCGAATGCCTCCAGATGTGCATGGGAAACTACTACTGGTCTTCCAGGGAACGATCAAAGCGTAGACTGTTTCAGACGTTACTCCCATGGAGGAAAGTGCAGATGGTGACTGTTGTATTCAATCCCGATGCAATTTCTGTGTTTCATCAACACTGTGATAGTCCACAGATTACAGATTGTCTCCAGATGTGCATCGGAAACTACTTCTGGTCTTCCTAGGACCGATCAAAGCGTAGACTAATTCAGACATTACTCCCACGGAGGAAAGTGCGGATTGTGACTGTTGTATTCACTCCCGATGCAATTTCTGTGTTTCATGAACTCTTCGGAGGTCCACAGATTACAGAATGCCTCCAGATGTGCATCGGAAACTACTACTGGTCTTCCAGGGTACGATCAAAGCGTAGACTGTTTGAGACATTACTCGAGTGGAGGAGAGTGCGAATGCTGACTGTAGTAGCCAATCCTGATGCAATTTCTGTGTTTCATCAACACTCTGATAGTCCACAGATTACAGATTGCCTCCAGATTCGCATCGGAAACTACTACTGGTCTTCCAGGGAACGATCAAAGCGTAGACTGTTTGAGACATTACTCAAGTGGAGGAAAGTGCGCATGAAGAATGTTGTATTCAATCCAGATGCAATTTCTGTGTTTCAACAAACTCTTATAGTAAACAGATTACAGAATGCCTCCAGATGTGCATCGGAAACTACTACTGGTCTTCCAGGGAACGATCATAGCGTAGACTGTTAGAGACCTTACTCCCTTGGAGGAAAGTCCGCATGGTAACTATTGTATTCAGTGCCGATGCAATTTCTGTGTCTCATCAACACTCTGATAGTCCACAGATTACAGAATGCCTCCAGATGTGAAACGGAAACTACTACTGGTCTTCCAGGGAACGATCAAAGCGTACACTGTTTGAGACATCACTCCCATGGAGGAAAGTGCGCATGGTGACTGTTGTATTCAATCCCGATGCAATTTCTGTGTTTCATCAACACTCTGATAGTCCAGAATACCTCGAGATGTGCATCGGAAACTAGTACTGGTCTTCCAGGGAGCGATCAAAGCGTAGACTGTTTGAGACTTTACTCCCATGGAGGAAAGTGCGCATGGTGACTGTTGTATTCAATGCCGATGCAATTTCTGTGTTTCATCAACACTCTGATAGTCCACAGATTACAGAATGCCTCCAGATGTGAAACGGAAACTACTACTGGGCTTCCAGGGAACGATCAAAGCGTATACTGTTTGAGATATTACTCCCATGGAGGAAAGTGCGCATGGTGACTGTTGTATTCAATCCCGATGCAATTTCTGTGTTTCATCAACACTCTGATAGTCCACAGATTACAGAATGCCTCCAGATGTGCATCGGAAACTACTATTGGTCTTCCAGGGAACGATTAATGCGTAAACTGTTTGAGACATTACTCCCATGGAGGAAAGTGCGCATGGTGACTGTTGTACTCAATCCCGATGGAATTTCTGTGTTTCATCAATACTCTGATAGTCCACAGATTACAGAATGCCTCCAGATGTGCAACGGAAACTACTACTGGTCTTCCAGGGAACGATCAAAGCATAGACTGTTTGAGACATTACTCCCATGGAGGAAAGTGCGCATTGTGACTGTTGTATTCAATCCCGATGCAATTTCTGTGTTTCATCAACAATCTGATAGTCCACAGATTACAGAATGCCTCCAGATGTGCATCGAAAACTACTATTGGTCTTCCAGGGAACGATCAAAGCGTAAGCTGTTTGAGACATTACTCCCATGGAGGAAAGTGCGCATGGTGACTGTTGTACTCAATCCCGATGGAATTTCTGTGTTTCATCAATACTCTGATAGTCCACAGATTACAGAATGCCTCCAGATGTGCATGGGAAACTACTACTCGTCTTCCAGGGAACGATCAAAGCGTAAACTGTTTCAGACGTTACTCCCATGGAGGAAAGTGCGGATGGTGACTGTTGTATTCACTCCCAATGCAATTTCTGTCTTTCATCAACACTCTGATAGTCCACAGATTACAGATTGTCTCCACATGTGCATCGGAAACTATTTCTGGTCTTCCTGGGACCGATCAAAGCGTAGACTGTTTCAGACATTATTCCCATGGAGGAAAGTGCGGATTGTGACTGTTGTATTCACTCCCGATGCAATTTCTGTGTTTCATCAACAATTTGAAGGTCCGCAGATTACAGAATGCCTCCAGATGTGCATCGGAAGCTAATACTGGTCTTCCAGGCAACGAGCAAAGCGTAGACTGTTTGAGACATTACTCCCATGGAGGAAAGTGCGCATGGTGACTGTTGTATTCAATCCCAAAGGAACTTCTGTGATTCAACAACACTCTGATAGTAAACAGATTACAGAATGCCTCCAGATGTGCATCGGAAACTACTACTGGTCTTCCAGGGAACGATCAAAGCGTAACCTGTTTGAGACATTACTCCCGTGGAGGAAAGTGCGAATGGTGACTGTTGTATACAATCCCGATGCAATTTCTGTCTTTCATCAACACTCTGATAGTCCACAGATTACAGATTGCCTCCAGATGTGCATGGGAAACTACTACTGGTCTTCCAGGGAACGATCAAAGCGTAGACTGTTTCAGACGTTACTCCCATGGAGGAAAGTGCGGATGGTGACTGTTGTATTCACTCCCGAAGCAATTTCTGTGTTTCATCAACACTCTGATAGTCCACAGATTACAGATTGTCTCCACATGTGCATCGGAAACTACTTCTGGTCTTCCTGGGTCCGATCAAAGCGTAGACTGTTTCAGACATTACTCCCATGGAGGAAAGTGCGGATTGTAACTGTTGTATTCACTCCCGATGCAATTTCTGTGTTTCATCAACTCTTTGAAGGTCCACAGATTACAGAATGCCTCAAGATGTGCATCGGAAACTACTACTGGTCTTCCAGGGAACGATCAAAGCTTACACTGTTTGAGACATTACTCGCATGGAGGAAAGTGCGCATGGTGACTGTTGTATTCAATCCCGATGCAATTTCTGTGTTTCATCAACACTCTGATAGTCCACAGATTACATAATGCCTCCAGATGTTCCCTCGGAAATTACTACTGGTCTTGACGGAACGATCAAAGAGATGACAGTTTGAGGCACTACTCCAATGGAGAAATGTACGCATGGTGCCTGTTGTATTAATTCCCGATGCAATTTCTGTGTTTCATCAACAATTTGAAGGTCCGCAGATTACAGAATGCCTCCAGATGTGCATCGGAAACAAGTACTGGTCTTCGAGGGAGCGATCAAAGAGGAGACTGTTTGAGACATTACTCCCATGGAGGAAAGTGCGCATGGTGACTGTAGTATTCAATCCCGATGCAATGTATGCGTTCATCAACACTCTGATAGTACACAGATTACAGAATGCCTCCAGATGTGCATCGGCAACAACTACTGGTCTTCCAGGGAGCGATCAAAGCGTAGACTGTTTGAGACATTACTCCCATGGAGGAAAGTGCGCATGGTGACTGTTGTATTCAATCCCAAAGGAACTACTGTGATTCAACAACACTCTGATAGTAAACAGATTACAGAATGCCTCCAGATGTGCATCGGAAACTACTACTGATCTTCCAGGGAACGATCAAAGCGTAGACTGTTTGAGACATTACTCCCGTGGAGGAAAGTGCGCATGGTGACTGTTGTATTCAATCCCAAAGGAACTACTGTGATTCAACAACACCCTGATAGTAAACAGATTACAGAATGCCTCCAGATGTGCATCGGAAACTACTACTGGTCTTCCAGGGAACGATCAAATCGTAGACTGTTTGAGACATTACTCCCGTGGAGGAAAGTGCGCATGGTGACTGTTGTATTCAATCCCAAAACAACTTCTGTGTTTCAACAACACTCTGATGGTAAACAGATTACAGAATGCCTCCAGACGTGCATCGGAATCTGCTACTGGTCTTCCAGGGAACGATCAAATCGTAGACTGTTTAAGACATTACTCCCGTGGAGGAAAGTGCGAATGGTGATTGTTGTATACAATCCCGACGCAATTTCTGTCTTTCATCAACACTCTGATAGTCCACAGATTACAGATTGCCTCCAGATGTGCATCGGAAACTACTACTGGTCTTCCTATGAACGATCAAAGCATAGACTGTTTCAGACATTACTCCCATGGTGAAAATTGCGCATGGTGACTGTTGTATTCAATCCCGATGCAATTTCTGTGTTTCATCAACACTCTGAAGGTCCACAGTTTACAGAATGTTTCCAGATGTGCATCGGAAACTACTACAGGTCTTCCTGGGAACGATCAAAGCGTAGACTGTTTGAGACATTACTCCCGTGGATGAAAATGCGCATGGTGACTTTTGTATTCAATCCCGATGCAATTTCTGTGTTACATCAACACCCTGATAGTCCACAGGTTTCAGAATCCCTCCAGATGTGCATCGGAAACTACTACTGGTCTAACAGGGAACGATCAAAGCGTAGAATGTTTGAGACATTACTCCCATGGAGGAAAGTCGCATGGTGGCTGTTGTACTCAATCCCAAAGCAATTGCTGTGTTTCATCAACACTTTGAAGGTCCACAGACTACAGAATGAATCCAGATGTGCATCGGTAACTACTACTGGTCTTCCAGGGAACGATCAAAGCGTAGACTGTTTGAGACAATACTCCCGTGGAGGTGAGTGCGCATGGTGACTGTTGTATTCAACCCCAATGCAATTTCTGTCTTTCATCAACACTCAGTTACTCCACAGATTACAGAATGCCTACAGATGTGCATCGAAAACTACAACTGGTCTTCCAGGGCACGATCAAAGCGTAGACTGTTTGAGACATTACTCCCATGGAGGAAAGTCGCATGGTGGCTGTTGTACTCAATCCCAAAGCAATTGCTGTGTTTCATCAACACTTTGAAGGTCCACTGACTACAGAATGAATCCAGATGTGCATCGGAAACTACTACTGGTCTCCCAGGGCACGATCAAAGCGTAGACTGTTTGAGTCATTACTCCCGTGGAGGAAAGTGCGAATGGTGACTGTTGTATACATTCCCGATGCAATATCTGTGTTTCATCAACACTCTGATAGTCCACAGATTACAGATTGCCTCCAGATGTGCATCGGAAACTACAACTGGTCTTCCTGGGAACTATCAAAGCATAGACTGTTTGAGACATTACTGTCATGGAGGAAAGTGCGCATGGTGACTGTTGTATTCAATCACGATGCAATTTCTGTGTTTCATCAACACTTTGAAGGTCCACAGTTTACAGAATGTTTCCAGATGTGCATCGGAAACTACTACAGGTCTTCCTGGGAACGATCAAAGCGTAGACTGTTTGAGACATTACTCCCGTGGATGAAAATGCGCATGGTGACTTTTGTATTCAATCCCGATGCAATTTCTGTGTTACATCAACACCCTGATAGTCCACAGGTTTCAGAATGCCTCCAGATGTGCATCGGTAACTACTACTGGTCTAACAGGGAACGATCAAAGCGTAGAATGTTTGAGACATTACTACCATGGGGGAAAGTGCGCATGGTGACTGTTGTATTCTAACCCGATGCAATTTCTGTGTTTCATCAAAACTTTGAAGGTCCACAGATTACAGAATGCCTCCAGATGTGCATCGGAAACTACTACTGGTCTTCCAGGGAACGATCAAAGCGTACACCGTTTGAGACATTACTCCCATGGAGGAAAGTGCGCATGGTGACTGTTGTACTCAATCCCAAAGCAATTTCTGTGTTTCATCAACACTCTGATTATGTACAGATCACAGAATGCCTCCAGATGTGCATCGGAAACTACTACTGGTCTAACAGGGAACGATCAAAGCGTAGAATGTTTGAGACATTACTCCCATGAGGTAACGTGTGCATGGTGAATGTTGTATTCAATCCCGATGCAATTTCTGTGTTTCATCAACACTCAGATAGTCCTCACATTACAGAATGTTTCCAGATGTGCATCGGAAATTACTACAGGTCTTCCTGGGAACGATCAAAGCGTAGACTGTTTGTGACATTACTCCCTCGGAGGAAAGTGCGCATGGTGACTGTTGTATTCAAACCCGATGCAATTTCTGAGTTTCATCAAAACTTTGAAGGGCCACAGATTACAGAATGCCTCCAGATGTGGATCGCAAGCTACTACTGGTCTTCCAATGAACGATCAAGTCGTAGACAGTTTGAGAATTACTCCTATGGAGGAAAGTGGTCATGGTGACTGTTGTATTCAATCCCGATGCAATCCATGTGTTTCATCAACACTTTGAAGGTCCAAAGATTACAGAATGCCTCCAGATATGCATGGGAAACTACTACTGGTCTTCCTAGGAACGATCAAAGCGTAGACAGTTTGAGACATTACTCCCATGGAGGAAAGTGCGCATGGTGACTGTTGTATTGAATCCCGATGCAATTTCTGTGTTTCATCAACAATTTGAAGGTCCGCAGATTACAGAATGCCTCCAGATGTGCATCGGAAGCTAATACTGGTCTTCCAGGCAACGAGCAAAGCGTAGACTGTTTGAGACATTACTCCCATGGAGGAAAGTGCGCATGGTGACTGTTGTATTCAATCCCAAAGGAACTTCTGTGATTCAACAACACTCTGATAGTAAACAGATTACAGAATGCCTCCAGATGTGCATCGGAAACTACTACTGGTCTTCCAGGGAACGATCAAAGCGTAACCTGTTTGAGACATTACTCCCGTGGAGGAAAGTGCGAATGGTGACTGTTGTATACAATCCCGATGCAATTTCTGTCTTTCATCAACACTATGATAGTCCACAGATTACAGATTGCCTCCAGATGTGCATGG